>NC_136071.1:819401775-820004502 GCF_964261635.1 Lissotriton helveticus
GCTTCCAGGTATTCCGGCACAGCAGGGGGGAACCCAATCTGAAGACCTAGGGTGGACAATGTCCGATGGGTCAAAAGAGAAGGGCGAAGGGGTGACAGGAGGAGAAGCATGCTTACGTTTCTTAGTGCGTTTGCGAGCATGCGAGGAATCGGTATCAGTATCAGTGTTAGTAGTGGTGTCATCCGGGGGGGGGGGGAGGGGACGGGTTGGTAAGGTCTTGTCACCAGTGGAACCCTGTTTAGATGTATATAGCTTATCATAAGACTGAGCATGGGGCCAGGCTGGGTCAATAGCCACCTTCTTGGGGGGGAGGACGGGAATGGTCTTGGCCAGGAAGAGGAAGAGGCTTACCAGGGACTAACAGCTCCAGTTTCTTGGCTAAGGGAAGCAGGGCCGAGGAAAGGGCTTTATCAAGTTTAGCGTCCAGTTTCTTGTCAATTAGATCTTCCATGGACTCCCCTTCGTAATACTCATCATTTCCCTGGTAGCCACACGCAGTACCCTCCTCATCGCAGTATTCCATATCTGCTATATTCCCAGGGAATTGTCCAATTCCAGTCTAAGTCCCCAGAGGGAAGCACAATTGCCAGCCCAAAAGAGGGCGTCGATCAGGGGAAGTGCCAGGCGCAGGAGCCGGAAATACCAGTAAGAGTGTGCCAATCAGGCGTATAAAGTCCAATTCTAGGACTAATGGAGGGAAGTAACCCTTATCTAGCACAGAGAAGGGTTTCCAAAAATGTTCCCACTTCCTCACTCACTGGGAAGCAAGGGGTTAATGTTCTAGACCTCCGATGTAAATTGGGAGTGAAAACGCAGTTTTTTTGTGCCCAAAAACGGCTCCTCGGCTCCTGGCCAAACTGCGTGATTCCCCACTTCAGCCGGGGGCAGAGCGTCTTATCGGCACTAAGGCGAGCTGCGCGCGCACACTGACGCGCGCGAGTCGCCGAAGATGCACATAGGGCCTCCGCAGGGCTCCGACGTGCGCCTCCTTCCCCGAGGGGGGGGCCAAGTCCCTCCTAATCGCGGACCGCGATTAACAGCAGCCGCGGCCGCCAGCAGCAACAGGGGCACAAGAAGGAAGCTAAGGGACACGGAGCGGGCCAGAGAAGCCCCGCTCCGAAGTCGGGAAGGGAAGAACGCCGTCAATGGCAAAGGTCAAGAGTCGCAACAGCGCAAGCATAAAATACACGGTGAATTAAGGCAATGAAACACAATCTGAATAAATGCAATAAAATGACCACGCCAGGGGCGATATCGGCAACATGAGGCCTGCCATGAAGCAAATCAAGCATATAAGTAAAGAGCACTTATCTGGGCTGCGGAGCAGCAAAGAAAGAGGAGGCCAGATTTGTGTCTCGATACTTTATATGTTTGTTACTACTGTGATTGGCTGTAGTATTGGAGGCGTGGTTCAAAGCCTCATGGGAAATGTTTTTTTTTTATCATGGTAGTTCTACTTTCATTGGCTGCTGTTGGTGCAGTAAAGAAATGAGAAAGCATAATCAGAAGCCTCCGGTCCTGCCATAGAATTTAAATTACCGGCGTCGCCGCGGCACTAGCATCAGCATTTTGTCACCCGAGAAGCCTTGGCTGGACTGTGGAGTTTGCCACGTTGGCTATAATAATATAATAATAATCACTGACCCGGACCGAAGATTGCCCCGCGATAGACTGCTGCAGCGGCCTATGTGAGAATCAGAGTTAGTTGTAATGATTATTTGCCGCCAGTTTGAGTTGCAGAGCTGCTTGCATTCCACCCCAGAAATCAACCGGTCTTTTTCTTAATATGTTACCTATTGACTTTCTTTCTTCAGATGTATGCAATAATCTTTCCATTTTCAAGACAGTTGTTCAAAAAAGTAAACTTGAGATATGGACCGATTTATATACACTCTCAGTTGTACTGGAGTAATCTTGGAGATGCCCTTAACTTTTATAACATTCTGTGCAAAAAATATTATTTATGAAGAAAAAGCCGGATTTATACATAGACTGGCTACCAGGAGTGCGATCTTCCGGGTCAAAAATGTGAACTCTGAAAAATATATTAGTTCAAATAGTGGGGAAATATTCCTTGGCAAATTAATATTTTGTTAACAGTTTCTGGAACAATGGAATTTCCTCGGCAGCCCTTAAGGGAAATGCTTGACTCAACCTGTGGGTAAAAAGTGTACCCCCGTCCCCCCAGTATCTTCTGGATGGAAATATGGATCATGAATTTGCCTTCCTATAAATGTGGCACACTCTACTTGAGGGTTACATTATAAACTGATTTCTCAAATCGGAGGCCCATGATTGGGCATTACACCTGTCCCCCAAGGCTGGGAGTAAATGACGGCAACACTACACATACACAGTGTCAATGTATGTCGATTATAGCATTATTTAAAGGACCCGGAGTACTAAGTGCCAGTTCTTTTGAGGGATTTGACCCCCATTCTGGGAGTTTTAGAAAAGTCAAAGTTGTTGTCTAAATGTAACTAATGGCCTGAAGTGGGTCAAGGATGGGAATTAAACGGTTCTGTTATTCTGGCATTGTGAAGGCACACGATAAAGAGAAGGAGTGCTCATTTAATATGGGAAGAGTTAAGATGGCTTATAGGGTTAGTGATAGGTAAACGTATTCTTTCTCTTTCAGTTATCGTCAGGGTATCACATAGCTATTTCTAACATGTTTTGTGCATGTATTGCAAAGCCCCGTAGCAGCTATTCAAGGAAATTACACCAACTCCTGATTCTGTTGGTCTGAGGGGGGGGGCACAGCAGACTGAAGCTCAGTACTTTTAAAGTTTGTTGGGGGCGTGGCGGCTTGGGGCTGCCAGACACTTAAGAGTGTTACATGATGGCACAACTGAAACACACAGTTAAATGGGTAGACAAGGAGGATACATCAGAGAAGTGTTTGGCAAAAAGGACATATGGTCAAGGCTTTCTTCAAGATATTCCCTATTATTATGAATAATACTCCAACTTGGTGCCAGCAAATTATCAGTCCGGGTGATATGGACATGGAAGAGAGTGGTCAAAGGAGTTATGAAACTGCCCCCTGTGTGCTAGCAATGCAACATGCAAGTGTGAGCAAAATAGTTGTTCGGAGAGATTGTGCAGGACTTCTACAGCAAACTGGAGGGAATAATGCTGTGAAGCAATTGGAGATCTTTACATCTCCACCCTAGAGGCAAATGTGTTATTTTTGCTGAAGCACAGAAGTGTTTTGGTCTAAGAGTGGGGGTGAATGTTTTGCCATTGTGCAACATTCCGTCCATCATCTTGTGTGTTTTGCTGTTCGCCCTAAGTGGGAAGGGTATCCCCAGACGTGAGTCCCATGCTCACTAAGCCACTGGAGTCAAGCTATCCTGGCTGATGCTTGATTCCGGTCCAGGGAAGACATGGCTTGGCAGTTCGGGCTGGACTGTTCCCATGAGGCACAGGGTCAAGACTGATTTGCATATGGCCATGTCTCAACTGGGGTGGCTTGGTGAGCAAAATAACGATGGATTAAACCCAGATCTGTGACTGGGGGTGAATGTTTTGCCATTGTGCAACATTCCGTCCATCATCTTGTGTGTTTTGTTGGTCTAAGAGTGAGGCAGTTTTTACAGTATGTGCGCGCTTCAAAGACTGTGAAGTAAGGAAAACATTTCATGAGGCCCCAGAAGGAGTAGTTTCTGTCCTGTAGCTCCAGTTCTGTAGTAGGGGTATCTCTGTTATAGTCAAAATCTAGTGAATAGTCCCGCCCATGTGCGTGGACCCCGGAGAAATCAAAAATAATCTCTTATAGTGTCAAAAAATGCAGAAAAGCATAGACACTTAAGAGAGAATTTAACGACAGATAATGCAGCCTAAAAAGGCTACACTGTCCAGTACTTCAACTAGAAATTCCACCATAAAATCCACAAAACAGCAAAAGCCTGTACAGATTTCCCTTGCTTTACCAGCAAAATCCCTCAGAAATGATAGAGAGAAGAACCTGGACAGACAAGCCCCATAGGCTGCCATTATGTGGCTCAAAACAGGATACTGTGCCTTTAAGAGAATCTTCCAGAACCTTCTCCCAGTATCCCAGAATGCATAGCAGGTCCAACTTAGTTTCAGTTCTTTTTGAAGGCGTAACACGTCAGACCTGTAGCATTCCATAAGGAATATGTCTCTCTCTCCACCGGGGAGGAGGGAGGGCGCTTATGACTATAACAGAGATACCCCTACTACAGAACTGGAGCTACAGGACAGAAACTACTCCTTCTGTAGTAGGGGATCTCTGTGTATAGTCATAATCTAGTGAATAGAATGGCAAGCCCATCCCCACACCAAAGCGGCGGTGGAGAAAAGAGAATTAACGCCACTACTGTGCGAACAGATTTCGCAGCGAAGCCTGCCCAACCTGAGCGTCTGCCCTGGCATCAGTGTCCAGGCAGTAATGCTTAGCAAAGGTATGAACCGACTTCCAAGTGGCCGCCTTGCAGATTTCTGCAATCGGAACATTACGGAGCAATGCTGTCGTGGCAGCCTTGCCCCTGGTGGAATGAGCCTTAGGCTTACCTCCTAAGGTCTTATTTGCTTTTTGGTAACACAGCTGTATGCAGGACACAATCCACCTAGAGATAGACTGCTTAGAGGTCGCAAGACCCGTCCTGACAGATCCATAATTGATGAACAATTGGTCTGACCTACGAATATCCCTGGTTTTATCCAGATAAAATTTCAGCACCCTCCTAACATCCAGGGAATGCAAAGACCTTTCCGCTGGAGATGAAGGATCCTGAAAGAACGTAGGTAAAGATATAGTCTGATTGATATGAAAATCAGAAACAACCTTGGGAAGAAACTTAGGGTGAGTACGCATAACAACCTTAGCAGCATGAAATACAGTATAAGGTTCTTGGCAACACAACGCCTGAATTTCACTCACCCTGCGGGCCGATGTAATGGCCACGAGGAACGCCGCCTTCCAGGACAGGTGCTGCAACGAAGCCTTATGAATAGGTTCAAAAGGCTCCTTCATCAATCTGGACAGCACCACATTCAAGTCCCATGAAGGCGAAGGAAGCCTGACAGGAGGGAACACTTTCTTCAAGCCTTCCAAAAAATCTTTGATCACAGGGATCTGAAAGAAGGAAGTCTGTGAAGGGCATTTCCTGTAGGCAGTCAAAGCAGCCAGATGAACCTTAATGGAATGGACATTAAGGCCAGACTGCGCCAGATATGGAAGGATGACATCTTCCTTGCATGTCGTAGGGTCATAGTTCTTAGACTTGCACCAGATGCAAAACCTCTTCCACTTGTAAGCATAAGAAGTCCGAGTGGAAGGTCGCTTAGCCTCCTTCAGTATGTCCATACAATCCGCTGGGAGATTCAAATGGCCATATTGCACTATTCCAGGAGCCATGCCGCCAAACTCAAAGACGAGAGGTTGGGGTGCACCATCCGCCCCCCGAACTTCGTGAGAAGGTCCGGCCTGCACGGCAGCTTCATGTGAGGAAGGAGAGACCGGTGAAGCAGGTCCGTGAACCACCACTGTCTGGGCCATTCCGGGGCAATCAGAATCATCTTCGCCCTGGATTGGGAGAGCTTGATGAGAACCGCTGGAATCAGGGGAATGGGTGGAAAAGCGTACAGAAAGCTGTTCGACCAGTTGATCCATAACGCGTTCCCCAGCGTCCCCGGCTGGTAGTACCTGGAGGCGAAGTCTCGGCATTTGCTGTTTTCGGCGGTGGCGAACAGATCTATGTCTGGAGGGCCCCACCTTGCGAAGACTTCTCCTAGTACTTCGTCGTTTATGACCCACTCGTGATTTTCCTGAATCAGTCTGCTCAGCTCGTCTGCCTGAACATTCTGCACACCTGGCAGATGAGTGGCCGTTATCGAGAGTCCTCGAGCCAGAAGCCAATGCCAGATCGCCTGTGCCTCCTGAGACAGAGTGCGTGATCTCGAGCCCCCCTGCTTGTTGAGGTAATACATCGTGGTCGTATTGTCCGTCTGTACAAGCAGAGAGTTGGTCCGGAAGGACGGTTGAAAGGCCTTCAGCGCCAAGTGAACAGCCCTGAGTTCCAGGAAATTGATGTGGTACGTGGACCACGTCCCTTGAATCTGCAGATCTCCGGAGTGCGCTCCCCATCCCAGGAGAGAAGCATCCGTCACAATAGTCTGTGTGGGAATGTCCTTGTGGAAGGGAACCCCTCTGAGGAGATTCTCCGCTGAACACCACCACTTCAGAGACTGAAGAGCACGCAGAGACAGTCGTATCTTGTCGTCCCAAGAGCCACTCCTCTGGTCCCACTGATCTTCCAAGCACCAGCGGTCTCATATGCAGCCGTGCATGTGGCGTCAGGAAGATGCAAGAAGCCATCGATCCCAGCAGAGAAGACACCGTCCTCACTGTCGTGGATGGAGCGGACAGGAGAGCCTGAGCCTTCCGAAGGAGTGATAGACGTCGCTCTTCCGAAGGAGACACGCTTGCCGACAGCGTATCGATGGAGGCTCCCAAGTACTGGATGCACTGGACCGGAGTCGGGACAGACTTGGACATGTTGATGTGCAACCCCAGCTTGTTCAAGAGAACGCACGTCTTCTGGAAGTGTGCTTGAGCTTCCGAGAAGGAGGAGGCCTTGATCAACCAATCGTCCAGGTATGGGTAGACAAACACCTTGTTCTTCCGCAGGTGTGCCGCTACCACTGCCATGCACTTCGAGAACGTCCGGAGCGCAGACTTCAGCCCGAACGGAAGTACCGTGTACTGATAGTGATTGGTGCCGACTTGAAATCGCAGGAACTTCCGGTGTTTGTGTGCAATGGGCACATGGAAGTACGCATCCTGCAGGTCTATGGCGCAAAGCCAGTCTCCCCGTTGCAGCTGAGGATAAATCTGATGCAACGACAGCATGCGAAACTTTTCTCTGCGAATCCATTTGTTTGCTTGTCGCAAGTCCAGAATGGGCCTGAACTCGTTCTTGTCCTTTTTTCGGACCAGAAAGAACCGGGAGTACAGACCTCTTCCTCTTTGAGACAGAGGTACATCTTCTATCGCCCTTTTCCTTAGAAGGATGTCGGCCTCCGCCTGGAGCTCGCGCAGTTGATACTGCGAGCTGACCGGAGGAATCGATGGAGGAGGGCTGATGAACCAAAGACTGTATCCATTGCAAACAATATTCAGCACCCACTTGTCCTGAGTAGTTTTTCTCCACTCTGCCAGAAAAAATTGAACGCTTCCCCCCACCGGAGCGGGTAACGGATGAAGGGGAATTAACCGCTCAGGGGCGAGACCCAGCCGGGCCCTTGTTCGCGGTAGAGGACTGCTGTCCACCTCTACCCCTCTGACGTTTCTGGAAGGGTCTTCTGTATTGCTGCTGTTGTTGCTGCTGCTGTTGTTGCCCAGAAGACTGTCCCCTTCCTCTACCCTGCGACCCGAACCGCCGTTGGAACTGGCGGTAGGGTTTCTTTTCTTTCGGCTTCTCCAAGCCCACAGCCGTCAGGGTTTCAGCCTCGGCCTTCATCCTGGCCATCTCGTCATCTGCGTGTTTCCCGAAGAGGGTGTCGCCGGAAAACGGCAGATTCGCCACTCGTTGTTGCGCTTCAGGCTTGAGCGACGTCAGCCGGAGCCAAGCATGGCGTCTCTGATTGATACCGTGGCAGTATCCATGCGAGGCCAGCAGGGAGATATCCGCCGCGGCGCTGATGGCCTGGTTCGAAACCAGCATCCCTTCCTGGACGATCTCCATGAAGTCCTCTTTCCTGTCTCGCGGGACAAGGTCCGCAAACTGTTCCATGGAATCCCACAGTGCACGGTCGTATCGTCCCAACAACGCCGAATCACTGGAGGCCTTCATCGTCGTGGAAGACGTCCCACACGCCCTCCGTCCAGCTGAGTCAATCCAGCGGCTCTCCTTATCCAGAGGCACAGTGGAGGACGGGGAGGTAGCATGTAGTTTCCGAGCCGCCGTCACAATCACTGAATCAGGCACTGGGTCCTTCCGCAAGAAGGCCGGGTCCGACTCTGGAGCCCTGTACTTCTTGACAAGCCTGGAGGGAGCAGCATTCACCACCGCCGGCGTAAGGAAGAGCTGTTCAGCCGGCTCAACCAGTCCCGGCACCAAAGGCAGTAGGGGGCGAGACAGGTGCTTCGTGTGCAAAGTCTCGAAGATCACAGAAGTTGTGGGCGTAGGGGCCGTCACCTTGATCCCCAACTTCGCCGCCCCTCTCAGGAGAACCTCCTGGAACGTGCCAATGTCATCTATCGGAGACACCCTCGTCTCCGGTGAATCCGACAATGTAGGCGAATATGAACGGGTCCCAGAGGCCGAATGGGACCTGGACCGATGCCTCCTATGGCGATGTCTGGACCTCGAGGAGGATCCGTGTCCACTCCTAGATCTGTCCCTTCTCCCTGAGCGTGACCTCGATCTCCTGGGTCTGGGACGCTCCGTCGGCTTCCCCGGGTCGGACGTCTTGGGCTTAGGAGGAACGTTCGACTTAGGAGTCTTCTTCGGAGGTGTCGGAAGTCTGGGCATCGACACTGATCTCGGTGGAACCGGAGGAGGAGCACCCGGCACCGGGGCCTGCGGTCCCGACGGAAGAGCAGGTAGCGGAGGCAATGGAGGAGGAGTCGAAGTCCTCGGAGGAGGCCCTCTAGGCAAAGGAGGGGGAGGAGGCTGTATAACAGTCTTCTTTGGTGTATACACCTCTGAATACGCCGTTCCCGGCGAGCCACCATCCTGTTCTGACTGAGGGGAGCCCCCCACAGTCCTCGGCCTGTCCTTACGACCCCCTGACGTCGAAGACCGGTGTTCAGACGTCGACCGTGGTTCCTTCGACGTCGAGCGGCCCTTCGGCGTCGACCGTTTCGCACTCCTCGGCGTCGACCGGCTTCTATGCCTCGACGTCGACCCCGACCAGATGGACGAACCTCTAAACCTCGACGACGGTCGCTGGCGCCTCGACGGCGACCTCGACCGCCTCGAGGACGACCTCTTCGATCGCCTCGACGTCGACCTCTTCGAGCGCCTCGACGTCGACTTCTTCAGCGCCGGCGACCTCTTCCGCCTCGACGGCGACCTTGCCGTCCTCGACGACGAGGATCCCCTCGACGACGACGATGTCCTCGACGGCGAACGGCGGTGTCGCCTCGACGGCGAGCGCCGACGCCGGGCCCTCCGATGCCGTCCGCTCGACGGCGACGACAAGGAAATCGACACCGGGTTCGACGGCGGCCTGTGTAAGTCCCTCGACGTCGACGGGCGACGTTTTCTCAACCCAGAGCCCTGGGGAGACCGGGAACTGGCCGTGGACCTTCCTCTCGACGTCGTGGTCATAGCAACCGACCCAGACGGAGACCTTGGACGTTTGCTGGACTTCCTCCCCTGGGGAGCCCCCCAGAGGCCTCAGCATGGGCAGTAGAAGCCCCTCCAGACCCACCTTGAGCCTTCAGTCTTCTTTCTTCAAGTCCCTGAAGTCTGATCTTCCTCCTGTCCTTCAGGGTCCTGCCAGAGAAGCCTCTACAGATCACACACTCCTCTGGGATGTGGGAAGAGGGAAGGCAGAGGATACACACCTCATGGGGGTGTGACTTGGCCTTCTTCCTGGAGCACTCCGGGCATTTGTCAAATAATGCAGGCATTATGGACAACAAAAGAGTGCAGAAAACCAAGAAGAAAGTCACCAAAGTACTTTAAAAGTACACAAAATCGAATTTAGTGAAAAAACACCAACAAAACCCTTGAAAAGGGAGAGCTCAATGCTCCAGGGTCCTGCTTGCAGGAGCCGGAAAAAAGAACTGAAACTAAGTTGGACCTGCTATGCATTCTGGGATACTGGGAGAAGGTTCTGGAAGATTCTCTTAAAGGCACAGTATCCTGTTTTGAGCCACATAATGGCAGCCTATGGGGCTTGTCTGTCCAGGTTCTTCTCTCTATCATTTCTGAGGGATTTTGCTGGTAAAGCAAGGGAAATCTGTACAGGCTTTTGCTGTTTTGTGGATTTTATGGTGGAATTTCTAGTTGAAGTACTGGACAGTGTAGCCTTTTTAGGCTGCATTATCTGTCTTTAAATTCTCTCTTAAGTGTCTATGCTTTTCTGCATTTTTTTACACTATAAGAGATTCTTTTTGATTGCTCCGGGGTCCACGCACATGGGCGGGACTATTCACTAGATTATGACTATACACAGAGATCCCCTACTACAGAAGTTAGGCAAACAATGGCAATGATGCTCAGTTGTGTGCATTTGGGGAGATTGGTGGTTACTATCTTTCGGGTACTTTAGCAAGATAGATGGGGGTAGAGCAAGCATAGCCAATAATACATGGATTCCATACTGCCAAAACCAATCGTAGGCAAGAAATTGGATAAATCTTGTATGCAGGTGGAAAAGTTATCAAGACCAATTTAATTATTTATATAGCACAGAATCTTCTTAACTGCACTACACCTTAATAGGATTTACCCTGAGCACCTATTCCTCTGTTCAAGATGTGAAGGGTCTAATGCATACAGTGGTATGAAACTGCATGCACACATATGCCTTTTGGTCAGAGGTGAAAGATTACAACAAAAACTAGAGGATACCCAAATTGACGCTGAACGAGTGTGTAAGAAAGTAGATTGTTATTTCGGGTGGAGGGTGGCCAACTTCAAGGAGTAATAATACTACTTGTCTGGATGAACTCTAACATCACTAAAGTAACATGAGTTCAACCCTCTGGTAGCTATGGTTGCGAGCAGACAGTGCGTAACATATTTATGCAGTACCAAAACAGTAATAAAGTCAAAATACCAACCAATAAAAATCCCAAACCGAATTAGAAAAAAAGAGCATGTTTTTGAGCACAATGATACCAAAACAGCCCAAGTCCAATAAGGGGACCCGAAGAAAATTGTGCCATAAAGAGCTAAGCGGTAATGATGATCTAGGGTCATGGCTGACTAGGCCCGAGGTGTACTTGGAGGCCGACAGAAATAGATCCCACGGTTGAATACACGAAGTAGAATGCCCTTGGTCAAGGATTTTTATTTCTGACTTAATCTGCAAAATGGAAGTCCAAATCTTTCAGTGGGGCAAGGCAGCAGGCTGTATCCAGTAAGGTTCCATCGAAGTCTGATTGGATTTGAGCGAGGTCCCGTTGGTTTTGGCTGGAGAAATTCTAAGGGAAAAAGTTAAATTTCCGTGCCTTGAGAAGTGGTCACATAGCCTAGATACTTTAGGCACCTTTGCCAAGCCCATCCCAGATTTCTTCTTTGGGACTTAGTCTCCTTTGTAGCACTCGGGCTCCTCCAGTGGGCAAGGTGGAATGCTGTACCTAAACGTGGCTCTATGAGGTCAGATAACTTCTTACCAATATCCAGCAAAAGCGGATTTGTTGCTCTGGAGAAGCTCCAAGCGGAAGAAAGCAGTTTCTTGAGGCCAGAGACATTGCACCTTCACCAGACTGACTATAGAGGTTGGTCCGTGTCCTACTTGGGTCTGGAAATCTAAAACATTGTTAAGTTCCAATTTTGCAGATGTCAGTCACTTATTTCCTCAGCTTTTCAACTATGGCTCCCAGATTTCAGGGCAAGCTCTTAGAAATTTTTGGGCTTTCCCATAACCCTGTGCAGCGTCCAAGGCAGGTCCATTTGGAACTGGGCAAAAACTGTTTTTTCAAATGTTTGTGTCCCAGTAACCACACAGGAGTCAGCCCACTGACCGTTGGAACCTACTTCTTTGTCCTCGGTAGAGAGGGAGCCGGTCCAGTCCTCCAGGGCTCCTTTGAGGTCACAGCAAGCGGTGCCCAGTTCTTCAGCAACTGTTCTGAGGAGCAAGCCTTGGGGTGCCAAATTTAAGCTTGGCATCAGTTAGTGGGTGGGGATGACTCCGGGCCTCTCCCTAACAAATTCCATAGGGCAAACCTACCCACATTTGCAGCAGTTCTCCTATTCACTACTGCAAACAATCACACAGTCCCTCTTACTCCTAAAATTAAAGGAAAACGTTTCGTACAACAGTAGTAAATGTTACTGGATTAATGAGTTTATCACTTGCAACAGTGTGGGAGTTATCTGTGCCATTATTTGTGATTGTGCTAAAGTGTATATAGGCAGCACAAGGCGATCCTTGAAAACAAGAATTCAGGAACATAGACGCGCTATGATCAATTGCGATACTAGGTCTTCATTATTTGTACATATGGAGAAACCAGCATAGTACTCAAAAAGGTTTTAAATTTCATGGTGTACAGAAGGTGACCCAAAATGTAAGAGGAGGAGATTGGGATCTCAGAGTCAGACAAATGGAGGCTAGGTGGATCTGTAAATGTAGATCGGTGACTCAGGGATTAAATACTGATTCAGAAGTGCACTATTTTTTGGTATAATCCACTCCGGCAACAGCAGGTGATTTACTGTCTAACATGAGGGGTAGGGACATAATGATTGATGATCATGGTTTCCGCTCGCGGTGGAGAGGAGTGGGTCAGCCTGTGGATTGAGAGTCATATGATGGGTAACTGCAACCTAAACAGAAACAGCTCGGGCGATAGACCAATGCTTGATTTCAGTTAAATTGACAAAGGAGTAATAGGAGTGCAATAATAGATGTTGATAGAACCCTGAGCATTCGATATAAGTAATCATGAAAACGTAAACATCGGTTACGTAACGAGGCGCGAGGTGATGGTATAATAGGACAGTGGAGAGCAGATTGGACGCGTTCATAAATTGAAGAAGGAGTCATATATACGAGTTTCGGTATACTTGAGGTGGGAATTATAGGGAACCATTATTATAACTTGGGCTGAAGAAATGGTATCTGGGTGATACGACGGGTCGTGTGCCCGCCCGAAAAATCCAATAAGCTAAGTTCATCTGTTTTCAGCTCGAAACAGAGACCTAGAGTAAATATTTGGCCGTTACACTTGAAGGTCCAATGAGCGACTTGATGCTTGAACGGACTCGAGAGGGAACTGTGTCATTTTTTCGTAAGCTCAGGGAGACACAGTCATTGGTCTAAACATGGACCATTAAGGTTAGTTGCTTTCAGCCATAAGCCAATCAGCGGCTCCATACATAGACAGATCGTAATACAAGTAAACAGAGAAGGACAGGAAGTGACGGCAGGTTTAACCGGATATATAACGAGTGGCGGACCAGGGAGAAAGTACACGGGCCACCTGCACATGGTGGTTAGTTAAGGATAATTAAGATGAGAATTGGACTATGATGATTGAAGGATGCGGTATTTAAAAGGTTCGGGGAGACTGTGTAGACTCGCACTCTGGAATTATCGGACCGGGGATGCGGGTCCGAAGGCAGTTCGTGACTGACACTTGAGGTGAGAAAGTGATTCCTACAGAGGGTTTATGGAGCTGAAGGCGTAGAGACTTTTGGAAAACTTTTGTAACAAATCTGAACGGTTTGTTAAAGAGAATATTTTTTCTGTTTTGGTGCAGTATACAACGTAGAAATAGAAGGCAGAATCCAACTTGGAAAGAATTGTTTGTAGCAAATTGAGATACGATCTGGCGAAGAGAATTTTGGAAGTGAAGGACTGGTAATTAACCTGAGCATAGACGTTGATGAGAACGGTGGATTCATTGGGCGGTGTAACTCAGGGGGCAAGGTCAGAATATTGTTCTTTCTGTCCACAGATTTTGAAAGAAAGGATTTGATTGACGGCTAGAGCTAACATAAGATGAAGTGACTGATCACGAAGGATTTTCTATTAATTATCTTTGTTAGTAAAGGGATCGTTCTTATCCGTATCAATGGGATTGGGACCTCAAACAACCGGTGGGAGGTTTTAAGCTTAACTTCCACCGTTTGAAAAGTCTTGAGCAGTTGGGAACAGGTCGATTGAACACAAATCATTTATGAATAAGTGGCATCACTGTTAGAGTACGCAGTGGAATGGACTAATAGACATATATATTTGCATATAAAGTATGAGTCTTGGAAACATCATATATTGTTATTTTTTAGATTGAGCAGTAATATTTTGGGTCGCCTTCTGGATATGCGTGAATTGGATAACTCTCCAATCCAAAGTGAAACTACATTTTTTGAAGAAAGGTGAGCTAATGTATTATATGGAATTATTTCCATCTTCGTGTAAAAATCCCCCATGAACTAATATGAGAATGTCAATGGGAATTTCAATAATGGGATTTAGATTGTTCAATAGGCAGAGGGCAATCTGTTGTACAATGAAACATGTACCAAAATGATAGTGGTTTTTTTGGGATGTCAATATGGACAGTGGATATTGATGCTTTTGGTACAGTGGATAATAATGAAAAGTGTGTGCATTAAGAATCAAGACTGCTGAACCACTGTGTCTGGTTATTGAGTGTACCGTTGTGGTAACATATTAGTGATTATTGTTTATTTTTTCCTTATTTACAGCCCTGATGACCTCCCAGAAAGGGACGAAACGCGTCGGCTGTTGATTGTAGAATGGTTTTTGATTCAAAACAAGAAAAATAAAAAGAACATTCATCATACAAGATTCACCTGGAAGACTGTTATTAAGATTTTATGTTTAAATTGTGTTATTGTGCATTTGATTACAGATTGGTTTACTAGCACGCTCCTCCCATTTCTGATTTATGTTAACCGTATATCGAGGTAGGACGGTGCCTCTTAGGGTAGTTGAGCGTAATTTGGTAATTGCATTGATGGTGACTAAGTATATAATTGCTCTTTTGTGCACCAGACAGATGACCCCACATAGTCCAAATTTGGAACAAAATAAATATGGATAAATATAGATAAAATAGCCCAAAAATAATTATGGATAAATACAGACGGAAATGTTGAACGAAATAAAGACAATAAAACCGGGAGCCCTACTTACAACTGGTTCTGGCATGAACTTCCCTCCCACAGGGTTTGAGACCAGAAGGGGGAATGTGGCTGCCTTCTCTAGGTCTCGCCTTACATTTACTTGTGAAAGGGCAGGCCCCTCTACACATTATTAATGCTCCTGGCCCACCCTACTGTTCTTCCTGCAAGGGGAAGTAAAAATCCCCACACCCAATCCAGGCCATTGTTCCTGTCTTAATGCAGTGTAAAAACGATGTTAAGTCTAAGCATTGGCTGGGCAGCTGCTGGAAAGCGAATGCAAATTAGCCTTTGTTAGACCTGACCTCTCTCCAGGGTCACCCCCAACCATTTTACCTTTACATCTCCTGTTTTCTGAACCAATTTTTGTTGGCTTTTAGGACTTGTTCGCACTTTACCACTGATAGCAAGTGCTTGCGCTCTCTCCTTTAAACATGGTAAAATTGACTTCCACCCAGTTGGCACACATAATTTACTTGTACGCTCCTAGTACATTGGTTGTAAAGGTACCCAGGGCCTGTAAATTATATGCTATATGGGGCCCGCCACATTCCTTGTGCCACCCACTTACACAGCCCTTATAAACATGCCTCAGGTCTGCCATTGCACCCTGTATGATAACACTTTTAAACTGCCATTTCCACCTGGCAAAATAAACTTTTTGCTGGGTCTAAACCTTCCTTTTTAATACATAAAAGTCAACCATCTGGTAGACCCTAAACAACTCAAAGGGCAGGGTGCACTGAATTTTAAAAGTTCAACATGTACTTTTAATTTTACATGTCCTGGGAGTGAAACATTCTCAAATTCGTTTTTCACTACTGCAAGTCCTATCTCTCCTATAGGATTTTTTTTCTTTTTAGGTACACCAACTGTATCCAATTTTATTTAGTGAACAAAAGAAAGCAGGACACACAATGGGTAGTGCTCTTGTATTTACAGGTGAACCTACGACACAGGTTGATGACACAGAACCTGATTAGGCACCACAGCTACAGGAACAGGCAGGTGGAGAGGAGACAGAGCATACAACACAGCCAACACCTGCTCAAAAACTACGCTGTTACACTGTGCCTCCACTCCAGGAGTTGGAGGGAGAACTGGAAAGCATACAGGATGAGCCACATCCAGAGCAAGAAGAGCAAGCAGGGCAGGAACATGAGCAGCCCCCAATGCACCGTAGGGACAGCAGTCGCATGAGACGCAGGCCAAGGGCACAAAACAATTCCGGCCTAGGAGATGATGCTTCGGTATTTTCTGGCCTGGAGGGCACAATGGTCAAGGTTCAGCATCTTGCTCTCCTTGCCTTTTTCCCTAAAAGCCTGTGCACGACGAGCTACTGGAGTCCGGACCTGAAAAGTCATAAGGTAGCTGTAACGAGTACATGGAAATGAAAGCGGATCCTCAGCAGCTCTAAAGTAGCCGTCCTCACATGGGCAGGATGTGGCACCGGTGGCAGAGGGCAGGATGTGCAGTGGGCACTTCAGGCAGGCACTGTCAGACGCATCGGCCATGAAGTGACTGGGAGGACAGGCAACTCGTGAATCGGACACAGAATTTTCCTCAATCTTCTGACACTTTCACTTGCGGGTCCTGGGGTCTTGCTGGGAGCCATATCACGCCGGAAGTGATGATACTCCATTTTTTGAGGAGCACAATTATCAAAATCAAGACAAACTTCACCATGGTTCCTTATTGCCATTGCGGCTAGGCTGGTTGTGGAATTTGTCATCTAACAAGTGAGCTGCGGTTCTAAAGGTTCGGGAAACACTTTCAGGGCCAGCAGCTGTTGCGTGTCAGTGTGAAAGGACTGCAAGTTATCTACTTTGCCTGAGTCTCTCATGATTCGGTCACAATCATATGGTCCTGATGTGTGGGCAGTGGGTAGTCTCCTGTGGGCTGTGCAAGCCCCCTCCCTGAATCTGTATCCCTCCCATAGGATAACATTGGGTTACGGTATTACATTCAATACGTGATAGTCTTTTTTTGGGGGGGGATTTCAAGACCTTTATTGAAAATGCATTTGACAGATGACACGGCTCAATGCCTACAACCGTAACAAGGCCGGCAGCGTTATAATCAGTTACTTGCATAGCACTGAAGGAGTCTGCAGATATAGGGCCAGATGTAGGTAGGACTTATTTACCGATTTTTAATTACCGAATTTTACCGATTCGGTAATTAAAAATTGGTAAATAAGAATGGGGGACATGTAGGAACATCCAGATGTTCCTTTTACCGAATCGGTAAAAATCTGTATTTACCGATTCGGCAAATACCGACCGGTAATGGCCATTCATTCCTATGGGCTTTGCAGCCCATAGGAATGAATGGGCATTACCGATTCGGTATTTACCGAATCGGTATTTACCGAATCGGTAAATACAGATTTCCACAAGGGTGCAGGGGGTGTCACTTTGACACCCTCTGGCACCCCCACAAGAGGCTCGGGTGCCATGTGGCAGGCATACCTGTCATATGGCACAGGTGTGCATGCACACATGTGCATGCACACCGGATTCGGTATTTTACCATCAAATATATTTGATGGTAAAATACAGATTCGGTTAGGGTTGTGGGACTCAGAAGAGTCCCACCTACATATCAAAATTATCGAATAGGTTAAAATACCGATTCGGTATTTTACAGATTCGGTAAATTTACCGAATCTGTAAAATATGTGGCCCTACATACCATTTCGTTAATACCGGTCGGTAACGGCCGAAAATACCGATTTTCGGCCGTTACCGACCGACCTACATCCGGCCCATAGTGCATTATTACACAGCAAGTCGCCTACAACCACTATGGGCCGGCCGCGTCAACAGTAACGTTAGGTCTTGGGGTTTTACTTTTTTCCAGTGTGAAACAAACATAAATCAAACTGGATCCGTCCACTACTGCACTCCCCACCCATCCAACAATATAGCAGAAATTAATTTAACAGTGCCGTTATGTCGTCGATATCACAGAATTTACAGGAGTTACTTCACATTGCCGAGGCGAAGCAGTGTTCAATCACCCTCATGGGCATTCAGGTAAGCAATCAGATACACCCAATAATCCTTTGGTCGGGACCTAGATGGCAACATTTCTTCATATGTACATAATGTGTCTTGGCAGTGAGTCATATCCCTTAGCCACTGCTTGACTGTTGGCACATTTTTACTCCCCCAGCACATTGAGACTCTGCGCTTAGCTAACAGTATGGCCACCACACAAAACCTACGTGCCATGGGTTTCATCTGTCCCAATAACCCCCGAAGACAACAGCGAATGGTGCATTCTAGAGTTACCCCCACCATTTCAGACAATGTATTTATGACTTCCAGCCAATAGGTCTGGATCCTCGCACAGTGCCATGCTAAGTGTATAAAGTCACCATGATGGAAATTACAGCGTTTGCATTGTGCGTCTTCACTCAACCCATACTTATGCAACGAAACTGGGGTGTAGTTGCCTGGTGTAGGTATTTAAAATGGATGATGCGTAAGTTTCCATTAGGCGTGAGGAGTGTAGTCAGCGTGCATGCAATTTCCCAGTCTTTTTCCGTGAGGGGGTCCTCCTGTGTCAGGTTCCAACGTTCCTGAGCTTTAGTAGTGTTATATCCTATCTCTGTCTGAGCTGATGCATAAAGCCTAGATACTAAGTGGGTCATGTTGGAGCTCGTCAGAACCAGTTGTAGTGTATGCAGAGTAGGTGGTTCCTCTGGAAAGGTAGGGTATAGGTGTCGAATCGCCATCTTCAGTCTATGAAATGTGAATTGAAAGAACAACGATGGGTTTTGTATGTAGGCTAATTCAGGTTCCGTGAGGAAAGTTCCATCTTTATATAAATCTTCCATGGAAACTAGTCCCACTTGTGTTAATAGGCCCATACCCACTGGCTCAGCTGTCACCGACAGTTCGGGATGATAGTGAAGTGGAAGAGCAGGAGCGTAGAGTGGCAATTTATGGGCTAGTCGACCTAATCTTCTCCATGCTGCGTTAGTAACATCTATGGTATTAATGTCCTTATCGTGAAGTGGCGGTCTGTCGTGTGTAATGATAGCGTCAAGTGGGATAGGGTTAGCATCGCCCTCCTCAACAGCTACATGAGTCAGATATGGAATTTCGTGGTACCAGAAGGCGGCGTACTGTGTCTGAGCACATAAGTAATATAAGAAAAAGTCAGGTACACCCCACCCCCCTTTAGAGTTTGGCAGTGTGAAGGTAGTTAGGTTGATACGTGCTTGTCTACCCGTCCAAATCAGCCTCAAAACCATCGCAGTTATGCGCTTAAATACTTCTCTCAGCGGTTGGATGGGGATAATATTGAAGAGGTAAAGGAGCTTGGGGAGGACTACCATCTTGACTATCGCGATTCGATCGGCCAGGGATAATGGGAGCTGAATCCATCTCCTAATTTTGTCCTCTAGGGCATCAATGGCTCTGCCGTAGTTTGTCCTAATGACTATTTCCGGGTCCCTGTGAAACCATATGCCCAGATAGTGTATGGGGTCTGTTTGCCATTCTAAGGGGTATTCTATTGCGTGTGGCACAGTGGTGTCTGTTAGCGGGATGATCGAGGATTTTTCTCAATTTATCTGTAGTCCCGAAAAACCACCAAATTTAATGTAGGTGCGTAAAAGAGGGTCTAGGTTGCGTGCTGAGTCGCGGACATACAATAGCATATCATCCGCATATAGGGATATATGCAAAGGTCTGCCCGGGAACTGTAGTGCAAGATGATGACTCTTCTGCCTAACCACGCAGGCCAGGGGTTCTAGGGCAAGGGCAAATAGAAGGGGGGACAATGGGCAGCCCTGTCTGGTCCCTCTACCGATATTGAAAGCCTCAGAGACATAGCCATTGATCCTGACTCTGGCAGTTGGTTTCGTATATAACAGTTGGATCCATTGAATGTATATCAGGGGAAAGCCCATCCTATGCAGTATTGTAATTAAATAAGACCATTCAATAGAATCAAACGCCTTAGCGGCGTCCAGCATAACTGCTACAGCTTTCGTAGTCGGAGCTAGATAGTGCGAGACCGCAAAGAGTGTTCTTGTATTGTGTGTTGTATTGCGAGAGGGTATAAAACCCGATTTGTCTGGAAGGACCAAGTTCGTCATGAGTTATTGCAATCGCACAGCAAGTATTTTTGCGAGTATTTTTGAGTCCACATTAAGCAAGGAGAGCGGGCGATATGAGTTACAACTTTCCGGGTCTTTATCCGGTTTAAGAAGTGCCACTATTAGCGCATCCCGCAGTGTGGATGGCAGCATCTGAGCATCATGTGCGGCCCCAAACATAGCAACCAGTCGAGGTGCTAGCAGGTCCTTGTATGTTTTATAAAATTCACAAGTGAAGCCATCCGGGCCAGGAGTCTTGCCATTGGGTAGGGATTGAATCACTTCTATCACCTCTTCTACAGTGATTGGCAGAGATAGATATTGCCTCTGGGCATCGGATAGCCAGGCAATGGCAATATCTTCCAAATATTGGAGCGTTTCACGATGTGTGGCCACCGGCCGTGATTGATACAAGTCACCATAATTTTAGGTAAAGCATTTTAAAATATTTGCGGGATCTGTGTGTAATTGATTGTCATCCCCTCTGATTTGCGTTACGGTGTTGGTTGCGCGGCCTGCACAAATTTTGGACGCTAGTACTTGCCCGGGTCTCCCACCATCTCCATAAACTCGGGCTATATGTCGCTTCTTAGTTATTTTACCTCGTCCTCGGCTAAAGATTGGTGTTCAGTTAACGCGATGCGTATGTCAGCAAGTGTAGCAGGTAGAGGTGTTACTTCATATTGGTGTTCTAGCATACTGAGTTTGGATTCGCACCGGGTCAATTGTGTTCTTATGTCCTTTAGTATCCCAGCCGTCGTGCTTATACAAACACCACGAATTGTGGCCTTAAACCCCTCCCACAACAGGCCTGCATCATCAGTGGATTTATCATTCAGTTGAAAGTACTCCCTAATCGCCTTTTCGATTGTGTCTGCATAAATCGAGTCAGTCAGTGCTGTAGCATTGAACCTCCAACTATACGGTGGCGGTATATAATTAGGAAGACGTATGGATAGCTTAATGGGATTGTGGTCTGAGAGTGTTTTAGGCATATGTGTGATCGCCGTAGTCCACAACAGTAGTGCATCTGACCCTAGCCAGTAGTCTATGCGCGACCAGCTGCTATATGCCGCTGAAGTGTGTGTCGCTTCTCTGACTCCCGGGTGGCGGGCCCTCCATATGTCTGTGATTCGCAGATCTAGCATCATATCTAACAGTTTGGTGCGAGCCTGTGTGTGGTGTTCCGTTGTGTTGCCTGATCTATCCAGCCTATCCTCTAGGGCCAGGTTAAGGTCCCCACCCCACAGTATCGTTTAATCATCCTCGGAATGCAGCTGGTGCCACATTTCATGATAAAAGTCGGGTGCATCAATATTTGGGCCGTACGTGTTCACCAGTGTCAATGGATGCCCCCGTAGTCTACCCTTGAGGATAATGTAGCAGCCATACGTGTCTAGGACCGTTGTGTCAATCCTAAAATTCGTACCTTTCTTTACTAGGATGGAAACCCCTCTGGAGTATGACGAATATTTTGAGCAGTGAATGGATTCCGCCCACCTCCTTCCCACCTGGGCAGTCGAGTGTGAAGCTTCATGCGTCTCCTGAAACATAACAATATCAATGTGCCACCTATCCAGACATGCGAATATCTGGCGCGATTTTTGGGGTTGGTGTAGCCTCTAATATTCCAGGTGAGGAAATTCAAAAATTGTGCAGTTAACGGAGCCTCAGCCATCGTAATACATGTTGTGAATTGTGAACGTTATCATTTTGATCTAGAAAAGTTCCCCCTATGTCACACAATAAAGAGCGTATGTAGGCACCCTCGGAATAGCAACAATCATGTATCGGTTGGGCGCAGGCAGTGCATCTCAAGTAGTCAGATCCATGAACTAGAACAACACCCACAATGTTTCCCCCCCACCCACAACAGCAGCCCAATCCTGCTGATGCCATACCCCAATTAAACAGTCTAGGATCAAGAACATTTCGTGAGGATCTCCCATAAGGGGGTCCGCCTGGGCAGCACATCTCCATCCGAAATATCGGATGTGGACGGACTGCGTTATTTAGTTACAACATCTGCATAACATCTAAATAATTCGGATCAGTAAATAGCAGTGCAAAACATTGAGATCAGGTAGCATCTAGCAGGCAATAGGACCGATGAGTCCAAATTCCATGTAGAACATAGCACATCAATACATTGCACAATCAGTATTGATCTTAACTTGATTAACAGCTGTGTAGGGTACCGTGGAATCTGAGTGAGTTCCGGTAGCCTACATTTAGGAAAAGGGAGCATGAAAACAACGCAATTAATGTCTGTCGGGGATTACCAAGAGGGTGTGTGCACAAACCCAGAGCCAGGCCGTACTCCTGTCGAGTGCGTTTCACCATGTAGTGGTCTCCCACAACATCCGTGCCAGCAAAGCCCTGGATATCATAGTTGCTATGTGGTTAGGACTTATGTGTAAGTGTTAGTACATAGGCGGACAGTCGCATTCGCGCCTTATCCCAGTGGTAACATCTGATCCGTACCCCACCCAAAAGTTCAGCACTAGATCATGGACACATATAATCGTGCAATCACTGCTGCAGTAGACTTCAGAGAGGGATCAGCGTTAGTGTTTTATATCAGTCAACAGCTGTGTACAGATCGCTAAGTGAGTTAGGGATGGGATCAAGCAGAAACATTTCCGAGTTCCAGTGCTGTGTCATAATTCAGATCTCAACTGCATTCGTAAGTGAATGTTGCAGCAGCCAGTCCAGACACATTTTCCCATCTCCCCCAGTGTTCAGTCTGAGCCCAGTGTTGCACTTCAGCAAAGTCTATGTTCAGGGGGACTCATCTCCACATATTACAGTGCAGTCATGCATTGAATCTTCCTCCCCGTCAGAACTGGTGGTACCCTAGTGCATCCGGACAGATCATATCTTGATGAGCGTCGAGAGTCGTGTGTATCAGTGAGGACTAGAGGTACACAGAAGCATACAATGCGGACTTACCGTCCATGAGGAGTCTATCACAGCTTAGCGCAGTTTTCACCCTTCCAAGGGAGGCCATTCCACAGCGGCTTGGGGTAGTCGCGGGTCTCTGCATCTTCTCCAGGGCTCAAGTCGCAGAAGTTTGTCATTCCTCGCCGTGGTCTTGGCCGTGTCTTTCTCAGGTCCGAAGGGAGGCCACAATGGTTTTGATGTAGTCGTTCGCCGCCTTGGGTGTGGATAGCACCGTTGATTTGCCTTCCCAGGTCACCTTCAGTCGTGCTGGGTACAACATAGCGTAGTCCGCTTTCAGCTCACGTAGTTTTGCTTTAGCTGTGTTGAATTCTCTGCGGGCCTGCTGAACCGCCATTGTGTAGTCAGGATAAAACTCCAGGCGGTTATTTTGGAAATTTAGGTCTTTGTGCTCACGAGCTAGTCTCAGTATCGCATCTCGGTCTCTATAGTTTAAGATGCGTACCACTATTGGTCTCGGTGGTGTTCCCGGTGGGGGACGCGGGGCCAGGGTGCGATGAGCTCTCTCCACTATAAACACTGGCGACAATGCTTCCTTAACCAAAGAGCGCCATGCAGAGTTCCTCAACGTAGGATTCCATATTGCCCGTGTTTGTGGATCCTGGCACACCTGCGATGCGCACGTTATTGCGACGTGATCTAGCTTCCAAATCTTCCGCCTTAGATCTTATGACGTCTAGTACCGCCTCGAAACCTGTACACTTAGACGTGCTCGTATGTGCTTCGTCCTCCACCGCTGATATTCTAGTTTCTGCCCCATCCAGCCTTTCGCCATGTTTATCTATTTTCGCAGCCATATTGTCTACTCGGTTAGATTGTTCAATAGGCAGAGGGCAATCTGTTGTACAATGAAACATGTACCAAAATGATAGTGTTTTTTTGGGGATGTCAATATGGACAGTGGATATTGATGCTTTTGGTACAGTGGATAATAATTAAAAGTGTGTGCATTAAGAATCAAGACTGCTGAACCACTGTGTCTGGTTATTGAGTGTACAGTTGTGGTAACATATTAGTGATTATTGTTTATTTTTTCCTTATTTACAGCCCTGATAACGTCCCAGAAAGGGACGAAGCGCGTCGGCTGTTGATTGTAGATTGGTTTTTGATTCAAAACAGAAAAATAAAAAGAACAGTCATCATACAAGATTCACCTGGAAGACTGTTATTAAGATTTCATGTTTAAATTTTGTTATTGTGCATTTGTTTACAGATTGGTTTACTAGCACGCTCCTCCCATTTCTGATTTATGTTAACCGTATATCGAGGTAGGACGGTGCATCTTAGGGTAGTTGAGCGTAATTTGGTAATTGCATTGCGGGTGACTAAGTATATAATTGCTCTTTTGTGCACCAGACAGATGACCCCACATCGTCCAAATTTGGAACAAAATAAATATGGATAAATATAGATAAAATAGCCCGAAAATAATTATGGATAAATACAGACGGAAATGTTGAAAGAAATAAAGACAATAAAACCGGGAGCCCTAATAACAACTGGTTCTGGCATGAACTTCCCTCCCACAAGGTTTGAGACCAGAAGGGGGAATGTGGCTGCCTTCTCTAGGTCTCGCCTTACATTTACTTGTGAAAGGGCAGGCCCCTCTACACATTATTAATGCTCCTGGCCCACCCTATTGTTCTTCCTGCAAGGGGAAGTAAAAATCCCCACACCCAATCCAGGCCGGCGGGGGACGGCGGCGGCAGCACGCAAAGACCACGGAGGTGAGAGCGGCCCCTGCGCATGATAGGCGGGGGTCGCCGAGGCGGCCCTGGAGCAGCGTGGGGGTGTGTGGGGCGGCGAGCCTCTCGGCGGGCATTTCGGCCCGAGACCTGCTGGGCCCTGCCTATATTGCTCTGTTTGGACCCCGTGGGGGCCCCAGTCCCGGGGTATCTTCTCCCTTCCTGTGCACCGAGCGGGGCCTTCTGAGGACCGTCGTTGGGGAGGCCTGTTGAGCGTGCCGGGGGCCCTCACTCGGACCTGTTTGGCCCTAGGCGCCGCCCGGGGGGCGCACGTCCTGGAACCAGCGGCCCTGACCCTTGGCGGATTAAAGCGGCACCCAGCTCCCTAAGCGACTCGAGCTCTCTTCTTCCTCAAGGGTCCCGATCCCACAGCTTGGGCTCTACGTTTGGCCTGCCGCTGGGAGCCGTGACGGGGACGGGAGAGACGTGCCACGAGCCCACGCCATACGTTGAGGAGGGGTAATTGAGAAAGGATAGCCCGCAGGGGGCCCAGCGGTTGGTGGCAGGCTCGCCGCGACTGGTGTACAGCGACAGGTCGGGGGACAGCGGCGGAGGGGGCGCCTTGGCCCTCACAACGGAGGAATGTCTTCGAGTAGGCCGCCCCGAGGCAAGACAGTGAAAGAAATGTTCGCTAAATCGCCCTCCCATCAACTGAAGGACGCCACAGCCCTCGCACCGAAGAAGGCGGAACAGGCCCTGGAGGAGGGCACGGAACCCATTACGAAGGCCTTCCTGGAGTCCCTCTTCGCCACCCTGAGAGACGACATCCAAACGCTTAAGACTGAGTTCTCCAGTGAGATTCGAGAGGTGCGTCGCGAAATGGACGGCATAGGCGAACGGGTGGCCGATTTGAAGACCAAGGGCGACGAGCGGGAAACGGAACTCTCAACTCAGCAACAGGAGATCATTCGCCTCCACGACCAACAGGTGGACCTGCAGCTTCATCTGGAAGACCTGGAAAACCGCTCTAGGCGGCATAACATACGCATTCGCAATGTAGCCACCTCTGACGCAACTCAAGATGTCTTTCGATATGCCAAGGAACTCTTCAACCACGTGCTGGGGAGGCCATTAGACTCACCCCTGCAGCTTGACAGGGCCCACAGGGTTGGCCCGCCCCGTGCAGCTACGGCCCCACCGCCTGACATCCTGGTGTGTGTCCAGGATTATCGCACTAAGGAGGAAATCCTTCACAAAGCGCGCCAGTCACACCCGATAGCATTTCAGGGCACGTCGCCATTGCTGTTTCAGGACTTAGCGGCGCTCACGCTACACAAACGCCGGCTTTTCAAGCCGGTCACCTCCTTCCTACGGCAGAAGGGTATCCTGTACAGCTGGGGCCACCCCTTCCGTCTAATCTTCAGACTGGACAACAAGCAATACCAACTCCGATCGGTGGCTGAAGCTTGCTCTCTGCTTGGCATCGAGGCACCGACAGAGGACCCGGAGGCCTAGGGGCCCGTGCCGGGGACCGAGGGGAGGAGGCCACAATGGAGCCAGCAGCGACGCAGGAGACGAGTCAAGAAACCTCCGGCGACCGAAATTGCAGCGGGCCGCGGTGGACGCAGTGGCCACAGATGGTAGCTCGGGCCCCTCGGGCTGACCGCCTCAGGATATCGCCTGATTCAATTGTCTGCTCTGGCCTTCTGGCCGTTGGCGGGAGAGAGGCTCCCGGACAATCCAGTAAGACTACCTTACTTTCTTTCCTTTTACTACTCTTCATCCCTGGATGAGAGACTATGACTTTCTTTTGGACACGCCACGATAGATGGCAGTTGGGGGGAAAGGGGGTGGATCCTTGGGGGTTGGGTGAGTTCATTGGGGTGGGGCGAGGGGGAGGGGGAGACTTGTGGTTCATGGTCGACGGGCGGATTGAGAAGATGAGGCAGCAGGGGTGGGAAGGGCAGCAGTGTTGGGAGGCGGGTGGGTCTGCAAGTGAGGGTTGGGGGTGCTGGCCTGATGCTAAGCTAATAGTCACTACTTCACGGGACGCCAATGGGTGACTTGGTTGTACTCACTCTCAATGTGAGAGGTTTGAACAATCCAGTGAAACGTAAGGCGGTACTCTTGCTTCTAGAGCGTTCCAAGGCTGACATCTGCCTACTGCAAGAGACGCACCTCCTAGCTAGGGATTGCCATAGCTTCCAATCTAACAAATTTCCTCTGCAATTTTTTTCCTCCTGCACAGAGAAAAAGGCTGGAGTGGCAATCCTGGTGGCACGCACATTCAGAGGTACGGTTTTGGGTAAGCTGGCAGAAATTAAAGGCCGGTTACTGGTTTACAGGTTCGCGTTAGGACACCTGAACTACACGATTGGTTCGATTTATGGCCCAAATGAAGGTCAGGAAAAGTTCATACACTCCGCGCTTACAGAGGCGACTGACACGGTAGACCATCACATTTTGCTGGGGGGCGATTTGAATTTGGTCCTAGACAACTCACTGGATCGCTCCTGTCAGCGCGTTAGCCAGGTGGGGGCCTTGTCTCAGTCAGGTTTGGCTCGCTTGAGGGATCTTGGGCTTGTGGATGCATGGCGCGAGCTTCACCCTGGCGAAACAGACTACACGCGCTTCTCAGCAGCGCGTAGGACCTATGCGCGTCTAGATTACCTGCTTGTCTCCACTGCGGCTCGTCCACTCGTCACCAAAGCAGAAATCGGAACGGCGTCGCTCTCTGATCACGCGCCGGTGTCGGTCACCCTGACAGGGCCGCGAGAGCCGCGTCTAGGCAGGGTGTGGAGACTCCGAGATTCCTTGCTTTATAGGAAGGACGTGGTTACTAGAATCCAGGCCGCCATAAAGGACTATCTGTCCCATAACAATAATGAAGATACGACGCTTGCAACGCAGTGGGCTGCTCTCAAGGCCGTCCTGAGCGGTGAATTTATCTCGCTCTCCTCCGCGGACAATAAAGAGCGTCAGGCCAAACGGGATGAACTCACCCAAAAGACCAGAGAGCTTGAGCAAATCCACGGGTGCTCCGAGAATTTGGAGACAATTACGGACTGCCCGTCAACAACTGGCGGCTCTTGACATTGACAGGGCGGAGTATGCAGCCCTACGGCTGAAACATGCCTACTACACTGGAGGGGATAGATGTGGGCGCCTCCTGGCACACAAATTACGTACAATTGCCCAGAAGCGTGCGGTTAAGGAACTGAAGGGGCCCGATGGCACCACAATCATCGGTGACCGTGCGGTCGCGGAAACGTTCAGTGACTTCTATGCTGCTCTCTATGAGGCTGATCCGCCTAACCCGGAGGCAGAATTGGCCTTTCTCGAAGAGATACCATTGCCAGCCCTGGAACAGGTGGATAACCTGGAGAGGGACATCCGCCCGGAGGATGTTATCTCGGCAATCTCTCGGCTCAAGCTTGGGAAGGCGCCGGGGCCGGATGGCTTCCCGGCGTGCTTCTACAAGACCTTTTGTGCTCAACTCGCACCCCTCTTGGCCAGACTTTTTACATCATTCGCAGAAGACGGGGCGATTTCCCGGGACTTGCTCGAAGCAGCTATCGCGGTCATACCTAAACCGGACAAAGACCTGACCGACTGTGGGGCTTACCGACCCATATCCCTTTTAAATGTCGATCTCAAACTATACACTAGTGTCCTCGCTTCTAGGTTGGGCCCCTACATGGGAGGCCTTATCCAGCCGGATCAGTCTGGCTTCATCCCCGAGCGCCAGACCTCTGATAACACCAAGCGGGCCCTCCATCTCATTGAGAAGGCGTCCCGCACGCAGGGCGAATATATGATGCTAGCCATCGACGCAGAGAAGGCCTTTGATAGGGTCCATTGGCCATATCTCGAGAAGGTCCTCCTAAAAGCGGGTATGGTCCCCAAATTCCGGACCAGAGTACTTAATTGCTACAAATTTCCCTCGGCCACCGTTAGAGTCAATGGCTTGTCCTCCCCGCGTTTCCAGATCGAGAGAGGCACTAGGCAGGGGTGCCCGCTGTCCCCTCTCCTATTCGCCCTCTATATGGAGCCGCTGGCA
Organism: Lissotriton helveticus; assembly: GCF_964261635.1. Taxonomy (NCBI): domain Eukaryota; kingdom Metazoa; phylum Chordata; class Amphibia; order Caudata; family Salamandridae; genus Lissotriton; species Lissotriton helveticus. The sequence continues at coordinate 819,430,399 of NC_136071.1, forward strand.
CAGCTCATCCGAACCGACCCGGGAATTAGAGGCATCAAATTCGGGGCGGATGTCCACGTCATCAATCTATACGCTGACGACGTCCTGTTGTCCCTTGCAGACCCCCGGGGCTCTCTCCCTGCCTGCATGGCCGCCCTAAACAGGTTCGGGGGCGTGTCGGGCTTCAGGGTCAACTGGACGAAATCGGTGGCCCTTGACTTATCCCTTGCCGCAGACACACGCGCCACGCTGCAGGCCCGGTTCCCTCTGCGATGGGCCACGGAGACGGTTCCCTATCTGGGGATCGACCTGGCGGCCTCCCTTCAGACCATAGTGGACGTTAACTATTCTCGCCTCCGGCGGAGGGTTCGGCAGGAGCTGGGGCAGTGGAGACACTACACGCTGTCCTGGTTGGGCAGGGTCGCGGCGCTCAAGATGACGGTCCTACCCCTGATTCTGTATGTTTTTCGCACTATACCTCTCGCGCCCCCAACAGGGTGGATTAAGCTGGTGCAGTCGGATCTCTCCCGATTTGTCTGGAACGGTAGGAAACCGCGCCTAAAAGCCCAAATAGCGATGCTCGCGCCAGAACAAGGGGGGATCGGAATTCCGAACTTGGCCGCTTGCTTCCAGGCGGCGCAACTACGCTTCTTGGTGGAGTGGGCCCAGTGGGAGTCCGGGAAGCACTGGTTATTTCAAGACCAGGCAGTAGCGGGGCGCACATTACAAGAGATCCCATTTATACGGAAACAACATAGGCCCCGCAACCTGTACGCCTCCCACATTACGCGAGTGCCGCTGGAGATCTGGGATTGGGTGGGCGTGGACCTCGGTCTCACAACCACCCCCTCTCCCCTCACCCCCATTCTTGATAACCCTGACTTTCACCCGGGGCTGGACGGAAAGGCCTTCGAACGATGGAAGTCGGCCGGCTGTCGCTCCCTTTGTCAGATATATAGTCCGGAGGGGGTGATTCCATTTCCGCAACTACGCCGGGACTTTGGCCTCCCGGAGACCGAACGACTCCGTTACTTTCAAGTTAGGCATTGGGCCCTCGGTACGACGGTAAGACCGGAGGCGGATCGGAGATTGACGAATTTCGAATACTGGCTGATCACCCGCAAATCGGACAAGCAGCTAATCTCTGACTTATATAAAATGCTCACACTCAAACACCAGCACACATACAGCGTGAGTAGAGCGCGATGGGAGAGGGAGATGGAGAGGTCATTTACCTACAAGGAGTGGGAGGGTATATATTACAGGGCTCGACACTCGGCATACCATATGGGGCTCACGGACACTCTAACGAAGGTGGTGACCTACTCGTACTACACCCCAGAGCGCCTCTATGAAATGGATAGTACCAAGGACCCCCTGTGTTGGCGAGGCTGCGGACAACTAGGTACCCTCACACACATTCTTTGGGACTGCAGCCTGTTGCAGGAGTATTGGCGTCAAGTCCTAGATGATGCGGACAAACACTTTGACACTGAAATCCCGCGTTTTCCGTCCTACGTCATTCTAGGGCTCCCAAACGCACTGACCTACCCCCTACGCTCCCGGAGGGGGCGCTTGATAGCCATCGCTTTGGGCTCAGCGCTACAGAACATTGTAACCCACTGGCGCACGACCCACGTCCCCACATATCAAGGGTGGCTCCACCGCCTGTGGCTGGTCCTGGGTATGGAAAGGCTTTCTCTGTATAAAGCTGGGGAAGGGGCGAGGTATGCGGAACTCTGGCAGCCGTTTCTAGCTCTTCTGTCCTCGGAGTTTGTGGAAGTCACCTGCCCGAGGTATCTTCGATTGTTGAGGTTGACTGACATTGCCCCAACGGAGGGGGACGCTATGCCTGCCCCCAGATCGGGACCGGGTTGAGGTTTGGCTAGCCGGAGCGAGACCATGGATCACCGGGGGGGAGGAGGGTTGGAGGGGGGAACAGTGGGGTTGGGGTTTGGGTTTGTTGGGGTTGGGGTTTTTGGGTGAGGGGGGGCTTGGTCATGGGATGGATGGGTGGGGGGGTCCAGGGACAGGGGATGATAGTTGTGTAGTGTGCTGGTCAAGAGCATAGTTGTGTGATGGGCGCAAGCCATATTTCAGGTCACCATCAGAGGGTGTGGGCTGAAGACAGGAGTTGGAGCTGCCTTCATTATCATTGCAAATCTTTTCCTTTTTTCTTTGGAACGCGGCCGGCCCGGTTGGGTTGTAGGCGGCTTGCTGTGTATAACTACAATTTCTATATACTGCATTCCCTACCCTCTGAGGCACTCGCACCCTAGCCCCACTGACCTGATTGACAAGCTCCTGTGTGTGTTGATACCTGTATCGTGTTGACTTCTTCAATAAAAACATTTATTACTAAACATGGTAAAATTGACTTCCACCCAGTTGGCACACATAATTTACTTGTACGCTCCTAGTACATTGGTTGTAAAGGTACCCAGGGCCTGTAAATTATATGCTATATGGGGCCCGCCACATTCCTTGTGCCACCCACTTACACAGCCCTTATAAACATGCCTCAGGTCTGCCATTGCACCCTGTATGATAACACTTTTAAACTGCCATTTCCACCTGGCAAAATAAACTTTTTGCTGGGTCTAAACCTTCCTTTTTAATACATAAAAGTCAACCATCTGGTAGACCCTAAACAACTCAAAGGGCAGGGTGCACTGAATTTTAAAAGTTCAACATGTACTTTTAATTTTACATGTCCTGGGAGTGAAAAATTCTCAAATTCGTTTTTCACTACTGCAAGTCCTATCTCTCCCATAGGATTTTTTTTCTTTTTAGGTAAACCAACTGTATCCAATTTTATTTAGTGAACAATAGAAAGCAGGACACACAATGGGTAGTGCTCTTGTATTTACAGGTGAACCTATGACACAGGTTGATGAGACAGAACCTGATGAGGCACCACAGCTACAGGAACAGGCAGGTGGAGAGGAGACAGAGCATACAACACAGCCAACACCTGATCAAAAACTACGCTGTTACACTGTGCCTCCACTCCAGGAGTTGGAGGGAGAACTGGAAAGCATACAGGATTAGCCACATCCAGAGCAAGAAGAGCAAGCAGGGCAGGAACATGAGCAGCTGTCAATGCACCGTAGGGACAGCAGTCGCATGAGACGCAGGCCAAGGGCACAAAACAATTCCGGCCTAGGAGATGATGCTTCGATATTTTCTGGCCTGGAGGGCACAATGGTCAAGGTTCAGCATTTTGCTCTCCTTGTCTTATTTCCTAAAAGCCTGTGCACGACGAGCTACTGGAGTCCGGGCCTGAAAAGTCATAAGGTAGCTGTAACGAGTACATGGAAATGAAAGCGGATCCTCAGCAGCTCTAAAGTAGCCGTCCTCACATGGGCAGGATGTGGCTCCGGTGGCAGAGGGCAGGATGTGCAGTGGGCACTTCAGACAGGCACTGTCAGACGCATCAGCCATGAAGTGACTGGGAGGACAGGCAACTCGTGATTCGGACACAGAATTTTCCTCAATCTGCTGACACTTTCACTTGCGGGTCCTGGGGTCATTAATTCTTGCTGGGAGCCATATCCCGCAGGAAGTGATGATACTCAATTTTTGAGGAGCATAATTATCAAAATCAAGACAACCTTCACCATGGTTCCTTATTGCCATTGCGGCTAGACTGGTTGTGGAATTTGTCATCTAACAAGTGTGCTGCGGTTCCAAAGGTTCGGGAAACCCTTTCAGGGCCAGCAGCTGTTGCGTGTCAGTGTGAAAGGACTGCAAGTTATCTACTTTGCCTGAGTCTCTCATGATTCGTTCACAATCATATGGTACTTATGTGTGGGCAGTGGGTAGTCTCCTGTGGGCTGTGCAAGCCCCCTCCCCGAATCCGTATCCCTCCCATAGGATAACATTGGTTTACCGTATTACATTCAATACGTGATAGTCTTTGATTGGGAGTAGGTAGGAATGTAGAGTTTGGTCTTTAAAGAATTGTAAATTGCAATCTAAAACTCTCTTTAATGGTAAACTCGGATTTTAAGTCAAAATTCTGAAAATGCCACTTTTAGTTGCCATTTTTTTCTCCTAACCATTTGGTACCTGTAGCCTGTTTCCTAGGTCACATGACTGAGTGTAGTTGGCTGTTGGCCATTGTGAATTCCTCCCAGACAGTATCGCAAAGGAGGGCCTGGATGTTTGCAGGATGATCCATCTCAGACTTGACAGTGATCACATACCCCACTTGCGCTTCAAAGGCACTGCCTCAACTCACACACAAAGGACTTCACACTAGCCTGTTGTGCCCCCCAGACAGACTGGTACCATGGTATGGAGGCAGGGAATTCTAGCACCTTTGTAGGGGGAAACTCCAGAAGCTTCTCCCACTTCAGAGTGAGCACCGAGTATAAAAATGGGACCATCAGGCCCACTCTTCAGTACACTCCTGGAACTGTGGTTCCTACAGGAGAACTGCAGCTTGAGCCCTCCCCTTCTTGCTGAGACGGAAGACTGGACCTGCAACCTTCATCCCAGGCTAAAGTGGCTCCAAGGGTCAGCTGATTGACCCTCTGTTCTGAGCTATGGGGATACAACAAGCTCCAGAGGAATCCCTGCAACTGCCTAGCTGTCCTGCTGAACAGGACCTGTCGGAGCTCTGTTGGCATCTACTGGAGTGTGTTACTGATCTCCAGGAGGTGCCTTGCAGATTTGGACCCTTGGTGTGGCATCAGTTGAACTCCTCCTGGAAGCAAAGTGGAAATCCTGAAGTTTTGGGCTCCTTGCAACAGCAAACGGGATTGTAAACGTAAAGATCTAGCCTCTCCTGCCAACCACCAATGCAAAGCTCCAGTGAACCAGATTCCTCACGCTACATTAACCACCAGCAACACAAGATCTGCACTTTGCGCTACAGCACCGACAACTCATGGTGACTGCCAATGTGAACCCCCAGCGACTATCATCCACAACGCTCTCTCTCCTCCTCGCACCCTCCTGCACAGCAAACGGAAGTCTTCAAGCTGGACATTTGAAGGTATCCTGTTCAGCTGGGCTAACCTGTTCCATGTACCTGGCCCACACACTTTCACGGTGGGCCTAAACTTGTGACTTTCAACCAGTCTCACACGACCAGATAACCACGAGTGGAGCTTTGTGCTTTTGAGCACTATACTTACCTGAAATCCTTGAAATTGCATATCTTCCATTCCATTAATTGGATTTTTTTTGTTTTCGTGTAAAATAAAGAATTTAACTTTACTCAATTTTTCTAAATTGTGTGGGATTTTCCTTGCGTTGTGTTTGTACTTTATTACTGTCTGTGTGCTGGGTAAATACTTTAAACAGTGCCTCCAAGTTACGTCTGACTGCTTTTGTGCATAACTTCCAGAGGGTTAAGATAAGCACATGTTAATTTAGTAACTTAGGTGGTTCACAATGACAAAGATTGTGGTTGTTGCTTGATAATGGCTCACATCTCCTTCAACCCAATTTTCAACAGACTCCAAGAGCTTCAAGGCAGGTAACTTTCCCTAAACATTTATTAAACTTCACCAATTAATTGGACTTTTAATAAATATGAAAAATAGCCTTTAAATGACTTTTGTATCTGTTTCATTTCAAACGTCACAGATTAAATTTTATTATCTGTACTCAGCTATAACCCAGCCAATTAAAATAGCTTTAGGGGCCTAGTCACTAGAGGAACACACCTATTTACATTCTGCACATTTCACTTTAAAATATCAGGCACCCTACCACGAGGGCGAGAAGGTGTACTTAGGGGTGGCATATTAATATTGCAAGGTAGCGTTACCACCTGTCAAAAAGGGTTATTTAGACAGGTCAGTGTGGCAGGATTTAGAATGCTGCAGTCTGACTACACAGGGTAGCCTGAAGCCATGTTTTCTTTGTCACAGAAAAGTTACATTTCCGTGCCTTGAGAATTTGTCACATAGCCTAGATACTTTAGGCACCTTTGCCAGGCCCAGCCCAGATTTCTTCTTTGGGACTTAGTCTCCTTTGTGGCACTCGAGCTACTCCAGTGGGCAAGGTTATATGCTGTACCTAAACGTGGCTCCATGAGGCCAGATACCTTCTTACCAATATCCAGCAAAAGCGGATTTGTTGCTCTGGAGAAGCTCCAAGCGGAAGAAAACAGTTTCTTGAGGCCAGAGACATTGCACCGTTGGATGTATGACGTTACAACGCACACTTTTACAACGCCTACCTTTACATCGCATTTTTTACAACGCATACCATTACAACGCATAATGCTTTTGGGCGCTGGATAGTGAATAGTTTAATTTACTATTACAACTCCAGTCCCCGTGGATAGTAGGGAAGGTGTTGGATAGTACATTAAACCTATTCCCTATCCTAGAGCGCCCCCAGGCGCTATATGTTGTAATAGTTTGCGTTGTAAAAGTTGCGTCGTAATGGTAGTGCGTTGTAAAAGTTTCGTTGTAAAGGCTGTTCACCTGCACCGTCACCAGACTTACTATAGAGGTTGGTCCGTGTCCTACAGGGGTCTGGAAATCAAAAACATTGTTAAGCTCCAATTTTGCAGATGTCAGTCACTTATTTCCACAGCTTTTCAACTATGGCTCCCAGATTTCAGGGCAAGATCTTAGGAATTTTGGGCTTGATCCCATAACCCTGTGCAGCGTCCAAGTCAGGTCCATTTGGAACTGGGCAAAATTTGTTTTTTCAAATGGTTGTGTCCCAGTAACCACACAGGAGTCAGCCCACTGACCGTTGGAACCTACATCTTTGTCCTTGGTAGAGAGGGAGCCAGTCCAGTCCTCCAGGGCTCCTTTGAGGTCACAGCAAGCGGTGCCCAGTTCTTCAGCAACTGTTCTGAGGAGCAAGCCTTGGGGTGCCAAATTTAAGCTTGGCATCAGTTAGTGGGTGGGGATGACTCCGGGCCTCTCCCTAACAAATTCCATCGGCCAAAGCTACCCACATTTGCAGCAGTTCTCCTATTCGTTACTGCAAACAATCACACAGTCCCTCTTACTCCTAAAATTTAAGGAAAACTTTTCGTACAACAGTAGTAAATGTTACTGGATTAATGAGTTTATCAATTGCAACAGTGTGGGAGTTATCTATGCCATTATTTGTGATTGTGCTAAAGTGTATATAGGCAGCACAAAGCGATCCTTGAAAACAAGAATTCAGGAACATAGACGCGCTATGATCAATTGCGATACTAGGTCTCCATTATTTGTACATATGGAGAACCAGCATAGTACTCAAAAAGGTTTTAAATTTCATGGTGTACAGAAGGTGACCCAAAATGTAAGAGAAGGAGATTGGGATCTCAGAATCAGACAGACGGAGGCTAGGTGGATCTGTAAATGTAGATCGGTGACTCAGGGATTAAATACTGATTCAGAACTTCACTATTTTTTGGTATAATCCACTTCTGCAACAGCAGGTGATTTACTGTCTAACATGAGGAGTAGGGACATAATGATTGATGATCATGGTTTCCGCTCGCGGTGGAGAGGAGCGGGTCAGCCTGTGGATTGAGAGTCATATGATGGGTAACTGCAACCTAAACAGAAACAGCTCGGGCGATAGACCAATGCTTGATTTCAGTTAAATTGACAAAGGAGTAATAGGAGTGCAATATTAGATGTTGATAGAGCCCTGAGCATTCGATATAAGTAATCATGAAAACGTAAACATCGGTTACGTAACGAGGCGCGAGGTGATGGTATAATAGGACAGTGGAGAGCAGATTGGACGCGTTCATAAATTGAAGAAGGCGTGATATATATACGAGTTTCGGTATACTTGAGGTTGGAATTATAGGGAACCATTATTATAACTTGGGCTGAAGAAATGGTATCTGGGTGATACGACGGGTCGTGTGCTTGCTCGAAAAATCCAATAAGCTAAGTTCATCTGTTTTCCGCTCGAAACAGAGACCTAGAGGAAATATTTGTCCGTTACACTTGAAGGTCCAATGAGCGACTTGATGCTTGAATGGACTCGACAGGGAACTGTGTCATTTTTTCGTAAGCTCAGGGAGACACGGTCATTGGTCTAAACATGGACCATTAAGGTTAGTTGCTTTCAGCCATAAGCCAATCAGCGGCTCCATACATAGACAGATCGTAATTCAAGTAAACAGAGAAGGACAGGAAGTGACGGCAGGTTTAACCGGATATTTAACGAGTGGCGGACCAGAGAGAAAGCACACGGGCCGCACGCACATGGTGGTTAGTTAAGGATAATTAAGATGAGAATTGGACTATGATGATTGAAGGATGCGGTATTTAAAAGGTTCGGGGAGACTATGTAGACTCGCACTCTGGAATTATCGGACCGGGGATGCGGGTCCGAAGGCCGTTCGTGACTGACACTTAAGGTGAGAAAGTGATTCCTACAGAGGCTTTATGGAGCTGAAGGCGTAGGGACTTTTGGAAACCTTTTGTAACAAATCTGACCGGTTTGTTAAAGAGAATACTTTTTCTGTTTTGGTGCAGTATACGACGTAGAAATAGAAGGCATAATCCAACTTGGAAAGAATCGTTTGTAGCAAAAAGAGAATTTTGGAAGTGAAGGACAGGTAATTAACCTGAGCATAGACGTTGATGAGAACAGTGGATTCTATGGGTGGTGTAACTCAGGGGGCGAGGTCAGAATATTGTTCTTTCTGTCCACAGATTTTGAAAGAAAGGATTTGATTGACGGGTAGAGCTAACATAAGATGAAGTGACTGATCACAAAGGATTTTCTATTAATTATCTTTGTAAGTAAAGGGATCGTTCTTATCCGTATCAATGGGATTGGGACCTCAAACAACCGGTGGTTGGTTTTAAGTTTTAACTTCCACCGTTTGAAAAGTCTTGGGCAGTTGGGAACAGCTCGATTGAACACAAACCATTTATGAATAAGTGGTATCACTGTTAGAGTACGCAGTGGAATGGACTAATAGACATATATATTTGCATATAAAGTATGAGTCTTGGAAACATCATATATTGTTATTTTTTAGATTGAGCAGTAATATTTTGGGTCGCCTTCTGGATATGTGTGAATTGGATAATTTTCCAATCCAAAGTTTTGAAGAAAGGTGAGCTAATGTATTATATGGAATTATTTCCATCTTCGTGTAAAAATCCCCCATGACCTAATATGAGAATGTCAATGAGAATTTCAATAACGGGATTTAGATTGTTCAATAGGCAGAGGGAAATCTGTTGTACAATGAAACATGTACCAAAATGATAGTGTTTTTTTTGGGATGTCAATATGGACAGTAGATATTGATGCTTTTGGTACAGTGGATAATAATGAAAAGTGTGTGCATTAAGAATCAAGACTGCTGAACCACTGTGTCTGGTTATTGAGTGTACAGTTGTGGTAACATATTAGTGATTATTGTTTCTTTTTTCCTTATTTACAGCCCTGATGACGTCCCAGAAAGGGGCGAAACGCGTCGGCTGTTGATTGTAAATTGTTTTTTGATTCAAAACAAAAAAATAAAAAGAACATTCATCATACAAGATTCACCTGGAAGACTGTTATTAAGATTTTATGTTTAAATTGTGTTATTGTGCATTTGATTACAGATTGGTTTACTAGCACGCTCCTCCCATTTCTGATTTATGTTAACCGTATATCGAGGTAGGACGGTGCCTTTTAGGGTAGTTGAGCGTAATTTGGTAATTGCATTGCGGGTGACTAAGTATATAATTGCTCTTTTGTGCACCAGACAGATGACCCCCACATCGTCCAAATTTGGAACAAAATAAATATGGAAAAATATAGATATAATAGCCCAAAAATAATTATGGATAAATACAGACGGAAATGTTATAAAAAATAAAGACAATAAAACCGGGAGCCCTACTTACAACTGGTTCTGACATGAACTTCCCTCCCACAGGGTTTGAGACCAGAAGGGGGAATGTGGCTGCCTTCTCTAGGTCTCGCCTTACATTTACTTGTGAAAGGGCAGGCCCCTCTACACATTATTAATGCTCCTGGCCCACCCTACTGTTCTTCCTGCAAGGGGAAGTAAACATCCCCACATCCAATCCAGGCCATTGTTCCTGTCTTAATGCAGTGTAAAAACGATGTTAAGTCTAAGCATTGGCTGGGCAGCTGCTGGAAAGCGAATGCAAATTAGCCTTTGTTAGTCCTGACCTCTCTCCAGGGTCACCCCCAACCATTTTACTTTCACACCTCCTGTTTTCTGAACCAATTTTTGTTGGCTTTTAGGACTTATTTGCACTTTACCACTGATAGCAAGTGCTTGCGCTCTCTCCTTTAAACATGGTAAAATTGACTTCCACCCAGTTGGCACACATAATTTACTTGTACGCTCCTAGTACACTGGTCGTAAAGGTACCCAGGGCCAGTAAATTATATGCTATATGGGGCCCGCCACACTCCTTGTGCCACCCACTTACACAGCCCTTATAAACATGCCTCAGGTCTGCCATTGCACCCTGTATGATAACACTTTTAAACTGCCATTTCCACCTGGAAAAATAAACTTTTTGCTGGGTATAAACCTTCCTTTTTAATACATAAAAGTCAACCATCTAGTAGACCCTAAACAACTCAAAGGGCAGGGTGCACTGAATTTTAAAAGTTCAACATGTACTTTTTTTTCATTTCAAAGAATTTTATTATTATGAAAAAGCAAATGAAGATACACAATACACGTGTCAGTGATACAATTGATATACTATAAAACAGTCAAAAATATAATAGGCAAGCATGCGGTTTAAATATACAATTGTAATCAATATAGCCCGCCAGAAATAAATAAATAAATTAAGGATGGTGAAAACAATTATCATATATCAGAAAGAAATATCAAAAGTATCACTGTCAGTTAGAATACCCACGAAAAGGAAAGGAAGGGAAAGAAGAAGAGGAGAGAAAAGAAAAGAGAGAAGAGAGGAAAAGAAAGAAAAAGATAGAAAAAACAAGAAAAGAAAAGAGAGAGGAGGATTTCCACCGGACCATCCCAACAGATACAACACCATTCAACCAGACATATCAAAGGGGTATTGTGCAATCAGTCCTTTGGAAGATAAATCCATGTAGGCATCCAAAGCAGTCCAAACACCACTAGCAATAGACGGAGAAAGATGGGCATGATCAACCGATGTATGAGCACTGCGTAAAAAGGAAACCCAAGCCCACCAAGTATGATAGGAAACTAAAGAAAATGACTTCCACTCCATTAAAATTACTTTAATTGCAACAGTCAATAAAAGATCTAACAGCTGTAAGTCCATGGAGTCTAAGGGAAGAGGAACGGGGGAAGCTAGAGGGCCTAATAAGATTAATGGAAAAGATAGTTGAAACTGAATACCAAAAAATGAGCATTAGGTGTTTGTGAATGAGATCCCAAAAGGGTTGAAGGAGAGAACAGTCAAAGAACATATGAGGAAAATCGCCAGGTAATAAGCCACAACTCCAACAAAGATTGTCCTCTTTGAGATTCAACGCGTGTAAGCGCATAGGAGTCCAATGGAGAAGGTTAACGGAATTTTTTTTAGATTGTATTAACGATGGGGCGATTTTATTACGAAGAGAAAATTTACCAATCATCTGCCAGGTATCTGAAGAAATATGGTCCTTAACACTCCGGTCAAAATGGCGTAACCACTTCTGCTGAGCTACAGTATGAGTAGGTACTGAAGTAGAGTGTAAAAATGTATAAATGTTAGAAGCAACGTGGCCAGTTCTGATCCATAATTGAAAAAGAGTAATTATAGGGGAAGTAGGATGAAGGCGCACCTTAGCCAGTGCCACTTTGATCTTGAGAAAGGTATAAAAATCTAAATTAGATAAAGAAAACTGTTGAGCTAAAGAGGAAAACGGTAATGGAGCATTATTAGAATCATAAAGATGATGAACAAGTGAGATCCCTTTCGAAGCCCAATAAGACATTAAAGAAGAAGAAATAGTAATTTTAATTTTAGAATTCCGCCAAATAGACGACCATCTGGATTTGTGTAATGGAGTCGCCACCCTCTTGTCCACCATTCTTACCGCAGCAATAGTATCTAATATAATAGAGCGGGAAAAAGGAATGAACAAGGTGGACGTAGTTAAAAAAGAAGCAGTCGGCAAAGGAGAGGCCAGTTCCTGCTCTATTAGCAACCAAGATGGAACATGAATAGGAGGGGATGAAAACCAGAGAGCACCTTGAGAAGCTAGAAAGGCAGTTTGATACTTTTTCCCAATCAGGAAAGTTACAGCCTCCCATATCACAAGGTTGTCGTAAGAATTTATAAGCAATTCTAGCCCGTTTATTATTCCATAAAAATTTAGAAGTAAGAACATCAATGTCATGAAAGAAGGAAGCAGACAACTTCACTGGGAGCATGGAAGAAACAAAATTAATAATCGGCGTTATCATCATTTTAAGAGTCTGAAGGCGCCCCCACCATGAAATGTGTTTCGGAGACCAGGCGTCCAGCAAACGCCGTACTTTAAGCATAGTCTGATTCTCATTGTAAGCAACTGTATCGTACAAGGTGGAACAAAAGTAAATACCCAAATATTTCAATTGCTTAGACTGCCATTTAAAGCCAGCAGAGCCCATATGTGTAGAGAAACAATAAGCATTGAGTGGGAACATCTCAGTCTTGTCCTTATTTAAGGTGTATCCTGAAACCGTTGAAAAACGAGAGATGATAGCAGAAATAGCAGGAATGGCCAAAGCAATATCCTCCGAGAAAATAAGGACATCATCCGCGTAAGCCGCAGTTTTAATCCGATGAGGGCCAAAAGAAAAACCTTTAATATCTGGATGCATGTCAATTAATCTAAGGAGAGGATCAATGGATAATAAAAACAAAAGAGGAGACAAAGGGCATCCCTGTCTAGTGCCCTGGCGAAGATTAAAAAAAGACGACGTGGCACCATTAACTCTTATGTTGGCACGGGGTTGTGAATAGAGGGACATGACCATATGAATAAAGGAATCACCAAGATTATGTGCGCATAATACAGCACGTAGGAATGGCCAGGAAACCTTATCGAAGGCCTTTTCTGCATCAAGAGCCAAAGCAGCGGCCGGGAGCTTAGAGCGTTTGGCAGAACCGAGAATATGACAAAAGGTTCTGATATTATCTCGCGCGAGACGACCCTTTACAAAACCCGTTTGAGATGGATGTACCAATTTAGGAATGAAGGATTCTAAACGCTTAGCTAAGATTTTAGCAAAGATCTTAGCTTCCATGTTAAGAAGGGAAATAGGACGGAAGTTTTTGGGGTCAGAGTGATCTTTCCCCTCTTTTGGAATCACTACAATGGTGGCATCAGCAGCAGAACCAGAAACAGATCCTTCCTTAATAAAGGTATCAAAAACGGATTGAAGCTTGGGAACAAGCAAAGGAAGAAAGGTTTTGTAAAATAAAATATGGTAACCATCAGGCCCTGGAACGAGTGGCTTTAATTGCAGCAACAATTTCGTCGGAGGTAATTGGACCATTTAAAGAACTACTATCCTCGACAGAAATAGATTTTACTGGAACAGATTTTAAGAACTCTTGACATTGCTCAAAAGAGGACTGATTCGAAGGAGTATATAGGTTATTATAAAAACCACGAAAAACTTCAAGAATTTCCTCGGTCTGAAATTTTTAGTGCCAAGGTGATCAGTAATAGAAGAAATCCGAGAAGAGTTATAAGAGGATTCCTGAAGTTTTAAGGTAGCCGCAAGAATCTTACCAGCTCGGTTTTTTAATAAGAGCCTTTTGGATTTCTGAGCCTGAACCCCAATATGAGCTCTCTTGGTGACTATGGTATTATATGTATATTTTAAGTGCTTAATTGACTGTAGGCAGGATTTATCTTTAGAATGTCGAAAGAGAGCTTCTAACTTTTTAATCTCAGTTGCCGGTAAGTTCCTTTTTGATAGCAGAATTCCTTTTCGACATACACTTAATAACCTGTCCACGGAAAGTACATTTAAACGAATCCCAGAGGACAATTGGGGAAGAAACTGAGCCTTCATTTTCAAGAAAAAAAAGTATCAATTTCCTTGGAGAATTCACGAAGTTGGGAATCATCATGTAAAATTTCAGTATTCAATCTCCAGGAGCGAGGTCTTGGCTGAGGAGCAAAGGACAGCAACGTAAAAGTAACCGCAGCATGATCAGAAATCAGAATAGGGTGGATACGCGGCGAGGAAGAAGAAACCAAAGAAGAGTGTACCAATAAATAATCAATACGCGAAAAGGTAGAATGAGGGGAAGAAAAGAAAGAAAAATCACTACCAGTGGGATTATGTAGACGCCATAAATCCTCAAGATGAGAAATAAAACACATATTAAGTAGTTGTTTATGCGATTTAGGAGGGCGAAACTGAAAAGCTGAATTCCTATCTAGAATGGGATCCATTGGTAAATTAAAATCCCCACCAACAATAAGATTACCCGAGTGAGGTGTGTCGTTCAGTTTCTTGGTAACTACCTTCCAAAAAGACGGGTCATCTTTGTTCGGGCCGTAAATATTCATAACATAGAGATTAGCATTGCCATCAGACAGCTTAGTTAATAGCCAGCGACCCTCAGTATCGTGCTCAGAAGAGATTATGGACAAGCCCGACTTTTTAGAGACTAAGGTAATAACCCCATTCTTTTTACCGAAAGCATCGGAGCAGACAACATCTGATACCCACTCTTTCTTTAGGAAGAGTGCCTCTTTGGTAGATACCTTCGTTTCCTGAAAAAGAACTAGATCCGAGGAAAGAGATTTGCAATAATTCAAGAGCTTAGACCTCCTGACAGGATGATTCAAACCCTTAACATTAAGGGACAACACATTCAGGCCCGACATAATCTTGCAGAGGAAATCAAATATAAAACATGAATGAGAGAAAGCAAACAAACAGCACCAATACAAGCAGCCAACCACAAAGCCTTAAGACCAAAAAGGGAGAGTCCTATGAGGAAATCTAAAGAGAGAAAAGAAAGAAGAGAGAAAGAAAAAGATGAAAGTAAGAGAAGATAGAGACAGATAGTGAAGGAAAGGCAAGAAAAGAAGGGAAAAGAGATTAACAAGAAAGGTCTGAAAAAGACCAAATTCATACTAGGGGGAACGTGGGAAGATGAGCAAGGGGACCATCATGAGGTATAATAACAATCTGCTAGAAAAACCCCAATGTCACATATAACTTGGTATAGGTAAACAGGAAGAGGAAGACATTTGAAATCTGGATTGATAGTAAGAGGAATATTACCATAAGAACAATTCAACCGGTAAGTTTATAGCAAAAGTATGCGAATATCAAAAACTATAGAGTAGTAAAGAGAGAGTACTATGAAATAAATTAATAAAATCAAAGGAAGAAAGACAGCAAATAGGTGTGAAACATGCCAAACTGTCATGTATTCCTATAGGTCCTGAATCGATCCCCCTATTCCTGACCCTATTCTAGTTAAACAAACCAACAAGTTAACTAGCAGTCAGCCCATGAGGCAGAAATTCCCCATGATGCAGATACCGTTATCTGACGCAGTCACACTACGGCACAGGAACGTGTTATCTGATTAGGTCATAACGCTTGCGATCTAATTAGACAAGCGATATTCCTCCAGCCCCTGATAAGGCATACGGAGTTCTCATAACAAATCAAACCTATGACAACCTGGGCAAAACCCTGCGGCCATTGTTTTGATTTCACCGAGAACTTTAGTAAAAGAATGTGCTAACGAGCAAATCGTATGACATCTTTATTGACGTATCTATGTCCATCCTTACGTCAATCTCGGCACCTTAAAGGTATAAATATTACCGATCTTGCCATATGCAAACACATGCGTGGTGACGAGACGGAGCAGCCATACTTGCCGAAGCCGAGAGCAGAGCAGACCCCGCTGGCAGCAGCCCCGCCTTCCTGACGCGCTGAGAGAAGCTGCTTTCTCCTGCCGAGAATCCAGCACCGGCGTTTCCGGGTAGCCCTCGCAGGCAGCCTGGAATATCGAGACCAGAGAGAGAGATACCATTCCTCATTCATCCTAACTTCCAGGTACAGAACTGAATAACCCCTCACAGAGAATTCTTTAGTTATTCACTTGGCAAAAACAAACTTAACTTAAACTGTAACTTTCTATTCCCGCCCACGTATTAGGCTTAGGTCAGGTACACGGGGTAGGCGTATTTAGAAACACCAGTTGAGTACGTTTAGTCAAATGTATATGTGTATGTCAATATATTTTATTCATTTTAAACATCATATGGCTTAGAAACCATATCAATGTTTTTACAGTATTACTTTATACTATTGCTTTTAATGTATGCACTTTACTTAACTATAAGTATTACAATAATATCGATCCATTTCTCTTGTATGAGAAAAGAGACTGATCAATAAATAACACCTTTTTATTGAACACGCCCGTCTCTTCCTTTTCTCTACATTCTGATGAGACTAAGAATGCACGTACTGACTGAGTAAAATAATTTGCCTTTTGTTCACACGACTCTCGAGATTGACTCTTGATTAGGGGAGAGCAAAGTTGTCATGTTCTATGGTTGTCAGAAACTAAATCCCTTCTTGTCTAATCAGGGAAGTTAATTCCTCCTTGAACATTCGAGAAAGTTTCTAGCGAACTCTGAGCTACGCTGGCAAACCCAAAACTTAAGTCTAGTATCGACAGTAGTAGACCTAGTTAACGTCTGGCCTAGGCCTTTACTGCTGTAGGTATTATTCCAATGCGCAGAGCCTATTGGGAAGATAGGAACTACACTACATGGCGCCCAACGCGTTTGGAAAGGGCGATAAAACTAACGTAAGACATTTAGAGTAACTCAGTCGTGCTTTCTCACTCAGACCCCTTTTCCCACAATACTCCAAAGACGTCTGGAGTGGGTGAAAGGTAATATCCTCCAAAACCTCGCAGGAGGGAACTCCTATGTATGGTTCTTGGTATAGTCAACGTTGAAGGATAAACAGTTCCAAAATATTGTGCATCTAATCTCTGTTTCCATAAGAAACCTGATCTGCAAACAAACAAAATAACCATCAGGACAGTAAAATGTCAGAAAGTGATGAAGAAAGAGAGGCAGTTAGATTAGCAACTGAACTCGCAGATGCTGATGCTACCATGCAAGCAGCAGACGCGGATATAATACTCATTCCGGTCATCAAAAGGAGATCTATAACTCTAAAACTTATAGAAAATGGACTGACACCTAGAGGTGGCACAGTCATATTCGTAATTGAGGCACACGAATATCGGCAGACAGAGGTATATTATTCATGGATACATTTTCCAGCAGCTAATGCTGTAACAAAGTACTTCCACTATTACAAAATAGAGGAACCTCCTAATGAGTACACTCCTTTTGAGGAGGTGGAAGTACCACTCAAATTCCAAGAGCATTTGCTCTTATTTGATGGCGCCCTAAAACATAATAATCACATCACCAGGCTCGGTCCTTTAGGTAGACCAGGAGCAACGTGGCCGGTCCTAGCCGGATACACACCACATCCAGACTTCGAAAGAATGCCTGCAGCAGATCTTTTAGTACAACTAAAACAATTAATAAAAATTCATAGACAATTAGTTCAGTATGTGATGCGGACTTCAACAATTCAGCCAGCAATTAAACTTCCACAGCTGACCCCTCACCAGGGGAACACAAATAAAATTACACCACAGAACATCCAGTCTTGCCTAGGTAAAGTACCGGCTAAACGGGAACAAATACCATTCTGGTTGGCACAGAAAATTACCCAAATAGAGGCGGTGTTTCCTGACACCACCCCATTAGAAAAACACAGGATTCTGACTATCTGTCTCCCAATGGGAATCGCACCACACATTGAGGACTGTGACACTTGGGGTACAGTCTTTGCTTCCATCTACACAAAAACGCACGGTGTTCCATCCATTTCGGTGATACCAGATGTGCTAAAACAAATTCAAGACGAATACGGTCCAGAGCCCGCTTTAACTCTTGGTATGAAATTACTGAAAGACTTCAAGCAGGTCTCGGCTATATTATTAGCCAACATAAAAGGTGAAGCAGCCAACGTGGCGATCCGCCAGAGGTTAAAAGAGACAGATATAGCAGACCAACCAGCTGAAATTGCCAGAATCATAGAAAAATCCTATGAGGAACTAGGTAGAGATAGTTTAGGTGGAATACCAGTAAAACCGCAACTGACTGAAAGTCCAGAAAAAATATTTTTTAATAACAATTCACCAAAAAAGAACTGGGATGGAAACAAACAATCCAATCCTAAAGAAAAGAAATTCCAGTCCCGAGGAAGGTCTCCTAGGCGAAGGGAGAAATCTCTGAACCAGAGACACAGGTCACCCCAGAGTGACCCCTCTGGGAAAAGATATAACCTTAGAAATAGGGATAATATAAAAAAGCCTGATAGATATCAAGACATTGATATACGTCCCTCTCAATCTTTTCAGAATTCCTCGCAGAAATCGGAAAGAAGAGGACGATCAGAACAAAGAGAAGAGCACACCAAGTCCAAAGACAAGGAACCTGCTCAGCTAAAAAAGAAATTACAATTTCCAAAAAAGAAGGTAGCCAGTATCAAGGTAGTTAACAATGCCGAGAATACTGAGGACACAACTGAAAAACGGAGAATGGGCTCAGACAATGCTAGACAGCGCAGCAGAAGTGAGCATAGCTCGCAAAGTCCTTATGAATCATCTGGAGACAGTGGACACGAATGAATATCTTCAAGTGGAAACTGCGGACACCAGAGTTAGCAAACCCCACAAGATATACGAGATAACATTGCGTATAGAGGGAGATAAGACTAGGAAAATAAGGGGACTATTTTGGGATAATCTCTCCAAGGGCTATGATATCCTTCTAGCTGAAAAAGACTGGCCACCAGAGTTTGTCAGGGAGTGCCCTCATGGCGAAGAAGTAATTATGCCGGCCTTCTCGAATCATATCCCAATTCATAAAAAATACACACTTGCTAGAAAGTGGGCAGTGGCTCTAGCACCTGCTTTATATAAAAATCATGTAGGATGGGATGAGGACTCCCCTCCTCACAAAATCCAGTTAAAATCACAACCTACTGCACAAAGGCAGTACCCAATTAAGCAAGAAGCTAAAAAACAGGTAAATGAAATACTAGATCAGCTAGAATACCAGGGGGTGATTGAAACTTGCACCTCACAAATGAACAACCCTTTGTTTCCGGTCTCCAAACCAGACAATTCATATCGTCTAGTTTTGGATTACCGACACCTTAACACATGTTGCAAAACTTTTGCAGTGCAAAACTCACACAGTGCTGCACTAATGAATAACATAGTGCGCAAAAAATACAAAACAACCTTGGACATCTCCAATGGATTCTTTTGTCAAAACATAGCACCAGAGAGCAGATATTTAACTGCATTCTCAGTAAATGGCACTCAAAAGCAATTCTGTCGGTTAGCCCAGGGGTACAAGAACAGCCCGGGGGTATTCTCAGCGAGAGTAACAGAATTACTTCATCTATATGATGATGAAGCATTATCTTATGTCGATGACATTTACTTAACAGATGATGACTTGGAGACTCACTTGAAAAGAGTGAACACCATAATACTTGGGTTCGCAGCAGAGGGTTACAAATTCAACTTTAAAAAGTCCAGAATTGCCCATCTGACAGTCCTGTTCTTAGGATATGAATTATCAAGTGAAGGCAAAAGCCTGGCTGACAATTTCCTAGAGAAATGTGCCGTACTCCAAGCACCTAGAACACTAAAAAACCTACAGTCAATTCTAGGCTTCCTAAATTTCGGAAGAACATACATTGCAAATTACGCAGAAAGGGTCAAACCCCTTTATGATCTAATTAAACCAGATTTTAAAAAATCCAATTGGACTCAAATACACACAGAAATTCTGAGATCCTTACAAACAGACATGCTAATTAAAACAAAATTAGAAACACGTGATAACACACGCAATCTTGTGATTCGAGTCATCCCAGGGAGATGCGGATTCACATACCTGACCTCTAATGAGGGAGATGAGGTACCAATTGCATTCAAATCACACTTGTACACAGAGGCTGAACAGAAATTCAGCAACAAAGAAAAAATTGTACATGCAGTTCAAACCGCAATAGCTAGAGAAAGAGATCAAGCAGACGGTAGACATATCACAGTCAGAACAGCAAAATCGGCCTTTGAGGCACTAACAACACCGTGTAATTTACCAACAACAGCATTGAATCCGGAATGGATACAATGGGTGAATTCAATCACAACGGACAAAGTGTACTACTACTTTGATCCAGAACTAGAAGAATTAAAAAATCTAGAATATGAAGAAACATATCCTCTGCCAATCGACATTCTGCCTCTACGACATTACGCCTGTGTAATCTATACAGACGGACATGCTCAACCGTCCGTTTGGGGAGAACAAGCATACAACCCCACATGTGAGATTACAAAAGAAGTGTGGCGCGGAGGTAAACTAAAACCTCTATTAACAAAGACACACTCAGTAGAAAGTAATTCAGAACAACAAACTGAAATAATAGCATTGAAAATGGCGCTAGATAATGCGGATCGCGAATTCCCGACACTTATAGTGTCAGATTCATATTACTGCGTCAAATCATATAACAGCGATTTGCAGACATGGATTCAAAACGGTTACAAAGATGACACAGATGCACCAATAAAGCAGAAACTGCTCTGGGAACAAATAGCTCTTTTACAGAAAGAGCTACCAAAGACTCACGTGACTCACTCACTGAGTCATCAACGTGATGGCGTTCACGTTGTAGGGAATTCATTGGCTGAAACAGCCGCAGCGGCAGCCACTAAATCGGCTCCCGTAGTTCGAAAAAAGCGTACATTAAAATACATTGACGGTGAAACAGTGCTGGCGGTGAAAACGTCATCAAAAGGCGACTGCTCAGCGTTACCGATCAACTATCCACTCAATTATACATACATAATCGATGCAAACTCCGTCCCTTTTGCTCGAATCCCTGGAGTGGGGGATAGAGTGATTCCAAACATGGACAGGAGAAACTTGTTAATCGCAGACGCACACATGGGCGAGGGTCTCAGACACCTTAAATTAAAAAATTCACTGGAAGAATTACAATCACGGTACTGGTGGCCAGGCATGAGCCTGCGTCACACCATGTTTGTAAAAAACTGCCCAAACTGCAACAGAGATCGCAGTGGGGAGAGAAACAGTTTAATACCTCGTCGTTCTACTCCAAGAAAAATCAGGAGTAATAAGGAAGGGTTGCGATTAACATATACAGGCTAGTTCCACTTATAATGTAGATCACCAGCACTCGGCTGACGTCCGGACTGTTATACAAAGATTTGCGAGTCTAAATGGCATATACGCTAAGCGCATGCTACGTTCGACCATTGTTTTCACTCAGGCCCACCAGCCTGGGGGGAAACATGGCCGAATGAGCACAGTCCAGCGGGAATCTTCTCACTTCCTTCCTGAGGGTACGGGATGGTGTAAAGAAAAAACCAAGACATAAAGCAATCTATAGCGGAAAGGATATTAGGTTCGGGAGCTGGGTGGGTCAAACATTTAATAAGTGTCCAACGTAGTCTCAATAACTTGCCAAGAAATTCTCTGAAGGGATTCAGTGCGTACGAATTATTATTTGGAACTAGGATGATGATCTCTGACATTGATAGTCAGACTTCAGTGGTGAAAGAAAAAAGCTTTGATATCAAAGACCGTTTGGCTATTTTGCAGGACTTAAACAAGAAAAGACCTGAGCAACATAAAGTTGAAACAACAGCCAACAACCACTGAAGAACCACCACCTGTCCCAGCAAGACCTGTCTGGATTCCAAAAGTCGGGGATCTAGTCAGGGAAAAGATCGCGGTAAAGAAGGAATTTGGGCGTTCTTACAGAAAAGCAGTTCCTGTCTTGTCTGTCAACGGGACAAGATCAGTTGTACTACCGCCACTTGCTGGTAAAAAGGAGAACCGAGTTGTATCCATCGACCTGGTAAAACCACAACATGTGGCCGATAACAAACAGTAGGCCAAGTGGACTCCCAATAAGTAGCAGAACACCAAGGTTTGCTACCAGTACAGAGGTCCTAACGAAGAGGCTCATCACATTCGAAACGCCTACAGAAGAACAACAAGGACTATGCAATAATGCAATAGAACTAAGACCTCTGAAAACCCAAATAAAAACATTTAGCAGAGACACACCACTCTATAATGAAGTACCAAGTGACAATGCAAGAAACAAAAATCCTGAACCAATTGGAACAATTGACAGAACTGCATCCGGCTACTTCATAAACTTCGATGATTCCTCTGAGGGCTTCAGCGAATCAAAGACACAGCCATCATCAAAATCCTTTAAAGACAAAGCTAAGGAACTTTTGAAACGAGGGGGCGTGGCTAGCCGAGCAGCGAAATGGCCGCTCTGTGAGTGAGCTCCGCCGGCTACACTAATTAATCCTGAAACTTATCCTTCTCCTGGTGCCTGAGGACCCGAACTACTCCGAGGGTCGCTGTCGGATACCCTGGAGATCCTTCGACTGCAGTTTGGAGAGCCTAGCTAAAAATCCTGAGGAGCGGCGGCCGCCTGGATATACTACCGACCTGTGTGCCCGCTCTGATCCTCGCCGGAAGTGCCTGGCTCCGGGCATTGCGCGGCACTGCAGACCGCGGCTTCGGGGGCCCCGGAGAGCCGGCGAAGGACGCTGTGCGCCATCACCTGCGGCGCGGACACCGCCGACTCTGATACCGGTGAGCCCCGGTAGTCCTTAAGAAGATTATCGCTGTTACAGCGCTGTGCCTTGCGGTGGGGAGTCGGCGCTCTCGCCCTGTTTGGGAACCCTGTCGGAGCGCCGCATATCGCCCGGCCGTCGGCCTGGGGTGGCGGTAAACTGTGGGAAGCCCCCCGGGTCTCGGCTGCGGGGTGGAGACTGCGGACGCTCTGCTTCTTGGTGGATTGGGGGTCAGAGCGGGGCGACCCTGCGGCGAGGCGGGAACTGCTCTGTTGTCTCCCCGCTACGCCTCTGTGCTGCACCGGGTCGACGGCTGTCGGTGACGGAGCATTGAACGCTGCTTGCACCTTCCTTACCTTGACCGGTTGGATTCAGGGGGTTTGGATCAGAACTCTGCTACCGCTGCAGGCATGAAGCTTTGCTAGTGGGATCCCGACGCCCGCCATTTTGTGCCTTGGAGCTGCTCTGATTTGCGCGCTGCGGATCCTACGTGTCGCTGGTCAGTCTCGTCCTTCATACTTACCACTTGGCCGATGCAGAACCTTCCCTCGGCCTACCTTGCCTCGCTTCGTCGTGCTACGAGCTACTGCACGACGGGTCGGCGGTGGGGCGCACAGCGACGTTACTCCTAAGTGGCGCTAAGGACATTTTCCAAACTTTGGAGATGGGGAAAAACGAGGCCAGGCAACCGAAAATCAACTTCGACAGCAAGCGACCTCCGAAAACCCATGCAGCTGAGATGGATGGCGGCGAGTCGTCATCGCATGGCGCACCTCCGGATATAGACTTTGGGGCGCTTATAGTAGAGGTGCGGTCCAGCTTAAAGAGTATAGATGCAAAGCTGGATACCATGTCATCACAGCTAGAATTTGTGAAAACTAAAGTAGACGCCCACGAAACCAGACTGGACTGCCTAGAAAACAGGCAAACCGAATGCAGCGAGTTCCAACAGCAGGCCAAGCAACACATTACGTCCCTGGAACAGGAATTAGGTAACCTTCGCGCCAAGGCTGATGACTTGGAAGCACGCTCCAGGAGATCCAACGTCCGCATTACGGGTATTCCGGAGACGACCAACATTAGCAAAATGGAAACGTATGTGACGGACCTCCTGCATGAACTATTCGACCCGCACTTGTCCTCAGTCTTCACGGTGGAGAGGGCGCACAGGTCGCTTGGAAAGAGACCCCAGCCGGGTGCCCCACCTCGCCCTATCCTGGCTAAATTGCTCAATTACCAGGATAGAGATGTCATCCTGCGCTTGGCGAGAGAAAAGGGCAGAATCACACATCAAGGGAACAATATCTCCTTCTACCCGGACTTTACCCCCCTGGTGCAAGCGGCACGCAAGGAGTTCCAGCCGGCGAAAAAGATATTGCTACAGGCTGGAGTGCCCTACTCTCTGCTCTATCCGGCGAAATTGAAGGTACAACATGACAACGCTTCACATTTCTTTACAGACGCCAAATCTGCGCTCAAGTTTGCCAAGCATATCTGTGCGGGGGCCAGAAGGAAATCGCCACGACTTGAGGAGGCTTCGGACCACCTTAGTGATAATGACTGAAGGGGCTGCCGCTGTGACTTTGTGTGACTGCACCTCAACCCCCACTCGTGCCCTCTGTGAGGCCGCCACGGATGCCATGCTGAGGCTGCTGACTGCATGTGCTCTTTGAGATTGTAGTTGCATGTGGGTTTTGCGGACCCTGGAGTGGGGGCGCTGCCAGGACCCAGGAGAATTCCGATTTGAGTGTGGCCACCCCGTTCACACGGGGGTGTACGCTGGGCGCACCACGCCTCATGGGGTGCCTCCCATTGTTTCTGATGTTGGGGTTTTTGCATGCACTGCGTGCCGAATTTTGGGGTATGTCACGACCTGATTGGGGGGTTGCTGAGGGTGGAGGGTGGAGGGGGGTGTTTATGAAGTTGCGAGTTTTAGTTCTAATAAGGTGCACTGTATTTTTACCTAGTACTGTCTGTTTGAGCATTGGATTGCTGGTAGTGATGCGTGGGCGGCCTTGTGTCTATGGGAGGTGGAGTTGTTGGGAGATATGTCAGACTATGCATCGCTTACTAGATGGGGGGTATTAAGCTCTGGACTTGGAACATTCGAGGCCTTGGTGACTACAAGAAAGCCCGCCTGATGCATGGTATATTGTCAAGGCATAAGGTAGATATTTGTTTCTTGCAGGAAACTCATCTTAATACGACCCCATCACCAAGACTGAAGAACTCTCGGTGGGCACATGTATACTCTGCCATTTATTCTAACTATGCGAGGGGGGTGGCTGTACTTATACGCAGAGGGTTGGATTGGCGGGAACATGCTCGCGTGCAGGATGTGGAGGGTAGATATGTTATACTGCATGGTTCGTTGCAAGGGCGGCCTATTGTGCTGGCTGCGATTTATGGCCCGAATGTAGACGATCCCGAATTTTTCCGAGGTGTTTGGGCGGAGATTGCGTTACTAGACTGCCAATCTGTTGTGTTGGGTGGTGATTTCAATGTTGTGCTGAATGATGACATGGATCGCAGGGGTGTGAGCAGGCCACTGCATGCTAAAGCTCGTCAAGCAGTGTTGGATGTGATGAGTGAGGGAAGACTTTCGGATGTGTGGAGAGCTAGACATCCAGATGTCAAACTGGGGACCTGCTATACCTGCCACAAAGCTGCTTGGTCTAGGCTGGACTTCTGGCTAGTGTCTCCTGAGGTTGCAACGTGGGTGTCGAGTGTTGATATCCTAGCTAGGTCACTGTCGGATCATGCCCCATGTATGTTGGAGCTGCACCCCCCAGACACTATTCATAGGGCGTTCACATGGCGCCTTCCACCACAAGCGCTCACGGACCCAGTATTTGTTGAGGAGATCAGGGAGGATATCACCCACTATTTTGCTGATAATGCTGGGTCAGCCACCACTAAGGCCATTGAATGGGACGCATTTAAGGCTGTGATCAGAGGCCAGTGCATTGCACGACAGGCGGGCGTGTTGCGCGCTATCAGGGGCACGCTGGCTACACTGGAGGGGGAGCTGAGAGACCTAGATACTGCCTTTAGCACTGACCCGTCCTTAGACACTGCTGGGCTTCTAAAAACCAAACTGTTGGCCTTTACTGAGGAGGCAGAGCGGGAGGTCCGATTCCTGGGAAAACAGGCTGAGGCGCGCAGATATGGAGAGGGAGATAGGCCGAGTAGAACCCTTGCTAGGTTGATAGCTCCTCGAACGCAATCTAATTACATTCATACCATTTATGATAAGGAGGGGACCCTTGCGATTGGCCAGGAGGCGGTGTTGGGCGCTTTCGCTGACTTCTACGCATCCCTCTACACCTCCAAACAACTCGCTGCCCCGGCCTCCTTACAGGACTTTCTCGACTCCATTGCCCTCGTCTGGTTTAATAACAACCACAGACAGTATATGGACCTTCCTGTAACTGTCCAAGATATCACTCAGGTGATCAAAAGCATGCCGGCCAACAAAGCCCCTGGCCCTGACGGCTTGACAACATCCTTCTATAAAACTTATGTAGATGAACTAGCGCCGAGACTACACTCTGTGTTTGTCGAAGCCCTGGAGTTGAACTCCCTACCAGCCTCCATGCATGAAGCCTTAATAATTACGCTCTTAAAACCTGACAAGGATGAGCTTCGCCTAGATTCCTATAGACCCCTCTCTCTGATCAATGTGGATGCCAAAATTTATGCAAAGATCATCGCTGATAGATTGCAACCAATGTTACCGATGATTGCACTCCCTGACCAATCGGGGTTTATCCCAGGCCGCGCGACGTCACATAACCTCAGAACCATTTTCTCTGTCCTCCACTACTTACACCCGTCTGTGCAGGCGGCGGTGGTGTTTCTTGACGCCACCAAGGCTTTCGACTCCTTAGAGTGGCCTTACCTGTTCAGGATTTTGGAGAGGATGGGTTTCAGTCAGAATTTCATGACCCTGATCAAACTGCTTTACACGACACCTAGAGCTAGGGTGAGTGTCAATGGACTTGTATCCGAGCCATTTGGTATTTCCAGAGGGACTAGACAGGGATGTCCTCTGTCCCCTCTCCTTTTCGCCATTGCGATGGAGCCGCTTGCGGCTCGAATACGGCAACATCACACTGAACGGGGCATCGGATTCAGCTCG
Source organism: Lissotriton helveticus (assembly GCF_964261635.1). Lineage (NCBI taxonomy): Eukaryota > Metazoa > Chordata > Amphibia > Caudata > Salamandridae > Lissotriton > Lissotriton helveticus. The sequence continues at coordinate 819,457,192 of NC_136071.1, forward strand.
CGGAGTTTACTGATCTCGTTGTATGCGGACGATGTCACTTTATATGTCACCAATCCCAAGGATAACATGAACCCGCTGCTCCGAGAATTTGTGAGGTTTGAAGGCCTAGCGGGAGTATCGATAAACTGGTCTAAATCTGTTGCCTTCCCATTGACGGAGGAGACCTGTCGCCCGGCGCCGGACTACCCGCTGAAGTGGGAGACGGACGCTGTTAAATATTTGGGTGTTTGGGTCAGTCGAGATATGCAGGAGCTGTGGTCGCTCAACTTCGGTAGAGCGGTGGACTGGCTGGAGGGGAAAGTCGAGGTTTGGAATAAGCTGCCGCTGTCTCTGGTCGCAAGAATAGCTCTAGTGAAAATGGTGGTCCTCCCCAAATTCTTGTACCTGTTCGTGAACGTCCCGCTGCCGATGACGGCGCACTTTCACGCTCGGGTCCGCTCGCTGTTGTTAAGGTTGGTGTGGGCTGGTGGTCAGGCGAGAGTGTCCTGGGACCTGCTCACACTTCCGCTCCGCCAAGGGGGCCTTGGAGCTCCAGATATGAAGCTGTACTCCCTCTGTGCACAAGCGCAGTTTCTGCACTTCTGGGCCTTCCCTACTCCTTACCAACCGCACGTTGCAGTGGAACTGGCTGTAGCGGCCCCATTACCGCTGAGTGTGGCGCTATACGGGAAGGTTTCATGCCCGTCGAAGGAGATCGACACCATAGGGATGGTTCGCTGGGCCTGGCGTGAACTTCAGAAATCTGCGGGACTCCCATTTCTCTACGCACCGGCCGTCCCCCTGCGGGGAAACCCGATGCTGCCTTGCTTGACCGCCAGGGGTGATGTGCTTCGGATCAGAGGGGAAAGACTACACACCTTTGCTGATATATACCCTGGTGGTACGTTTGTCGAGATGAACGCGAGTGATGGTGCCCAGCCTGACTCTTTTGCAGACGCGTTGTTATACCATTCCCTTCGGGAATCCTGCAAAAAGATGGGGCCCCACTTCCCGGAGGAGCCATGCACTCTGAACGCTCTTCAAGATTTGTTGTCACGGCCCTCCCCCAAAAAGCTGGTATCGAGACTGTATAGCTGCATGCAGGAGCAGTCCCCGCTAACAGTGGCCACGGCTAAACAGGCTTGGGCTGCGGACCTGGCGGACCCTTTCACGGATGAAGTATGGGAATACTGCTGTAGGCAACTCACGGCACTGTCTCCGAACTATCGACTGCGGCTCATCCATTTCAAATTTCTACACAGATATTATCGCACGCCGACACTGTTACACCGCATGGGCATCCGTGCGGATGCCTCCTGCTGGAAATGTGGAGGGGAGGACGCGTCCTTTCTCCACGTAGCTTGGAGCTGCCCCAAACTGGACACATACTGGTCGGAGGTCTTTATAGCCATTAACCAAATCATACATAGACATGATACACCGACACCGCTCCTGGGCTTATTGGGCTATGTTAAGGAAACTGAACCCTGCGACAGGAAACTGCACGCACTACTACTTCTCTATGCCAAGAGGCAGGTCGCACTGCACTGGGGCAGGAGGGCTCTTCCCTCGTTCACGGGGTGGGTCAGGGATGTGACGTACGGTCATGCTCAGCTAACACACTACTGGGAGACAATGCCCACCGCTTCCAGACCCACAGATATCTGGGACCCGTTCATACAGTGGGCTAGACAGCGGGAGGGCTCAGACACCTCGGGAGAGCCACCTGATGCGGGTGTTTCAGATGATATGGGCTGACTGTGTTCTTTGTGTGATGGAGTGATCGCTGTTCAGAGAACCTGCGCTGATGTGGCCCTGCCCCGCTCTTGCACACGATCTGCACCTACTGCCCCATTGATCCCGCATGGGATACTGGCCCTGCCCCCCGCTGTCCCTACTTTGGCCTCTAAACTTGGTGGCCAGCCCCACTCAGCATCCTCCCCCTCCCCCCCCCCCCCATTCCCCTTCTTCCACCCCCTCCGCCTACACGTGACAGTGTGGAGGTCTCCGCACCCCCAATCCAAATATGATTTGCCTTGTGCTCATGATGTTCCGGCATCGAACTGCGCGGTCCAATGAATGGATGGTATGTTGAGTAATTGTCTTTATATACTGCACCGAAGTTTGTTGTTTTCGTTTTCTGTTGGTTAGTGGATTACATTGGTAGTAAACAGTGATGTTAGATGTATTCTTTTCACCTGCCGCAGCAACGGGTTGCTACCCGCTGATCGTACTGATGCGGCTTTGTTGCTTTCTAATTCACCTGCATGTCTACATCACTGTGAGAAAAGTAAGACCACTTACGTGCTGATGTTACACTGCTCAATTTCATGCTTTTACTATATTGTGTGTATTTATGGACATGCTAAACCCGGTCAGGTCCTGAATCCTGGCCTATTTCGCTGTTTTGTTTTTCTTTTTTTTGAGCATGTACACCTGATAGCGGCCTGCCTCCGGGTTGTTGGCGTGACGCAGTGTAAATCTTTTGCCATTTTATTGCAGAACTCATGTCTTACAATAAAAAAAAAAAAAAAAAGGAACTTTTGAAACAACTGAAAGAAACATATCTGATTTCTCCATGGATTGAATTTTGGGTGGGTTTTGGTGCATTTATCCTCATACTTTGGCTCATCATGGTACTTACTTTGGGACGCTTCATTGAGGGAAAATATGCTAAAATGGACACAGCAAGTCAGAAAATCAACTTGATCCTCAAACCACACACATCTTCACACGTCGAGAAAAGAGAACTTTCTTCAGCCAACTTCACAGCCAATCCAATACCTGGTGGGGTAGCCTGGGACAACACTGACTATGAAATGTATGGTCCGGTCGAGATCCTGAAATATCCACACCAAATTAAGATCTCATTGAGTGACTTTGCAAAACCAAACTCATTTGCTGATGATTGGGACTTCGAAAGCATTAATAACATGATGTCTGACTTAGTAATGTCTGCTAAATTTACCAAACATGATTATTTGCAGGGTTCTACAAATTATGATAGTATGTATTGCTATAACCACTATGGTAACCATTTTTTACACAGATCTGCACAACCTAGAAATGTTTTAAATTATAATCAATGGGAACATTGTGCAACACCTCCAAAAGGGAGCTCAAGAACCGTTTACGACAAATATTCATATTTTTCAGGTTTTAACACAAGTAATGCTGAAGCATTTTATTTTAAATTGTCAAACAAGACAGGAACAAAAACCATGATAACCAACACAAAATTGTTATATTCAGACTCATTTTTCGAACAAATGAATACTTTTGGTTTTGATTATTGGGACAAAAATGATGAATTGAAAAGTGTTTGCGGTACAAAAGATTGGCAAGTACAGGGTATAGAAGCTTTGTTTAGAGCCTGCATGATCCCAGAACAAATGATATTTTTAAATGACACTGTTCAACAAACCACCTGTCTTGGTCTAGCCAAAATCAAAGATTTAAATAAACCGTCTATTCCAAAGCCAATAATGTTTAGCAATAACTCTGATACAGATGAAGAGATAGACGTAAACCATATATTAAACCAAAACAGAACACATCCAAATTGGAAACAGTGGTTGATCTGGCCCACAGATACTAATAACTGTCAAGACAGATTCCTGAACAAAACACAGGGTTTCAAAATGAACAGGCCAGACCCTAGATATCCCCAAAGACATCACCCAGGGATAATTACCACCTACAGTGTGGGCAAATTATGCCTTCAATGGCTACAAACTTCCACACTGGCAGAAATTAAGCAACACCTAACTTTACTTACTGATGGTGCTGACTTGCGTGATTTCACTTTGGGACCACGCAAACAGCGTCAAAAGCGTTTCATAGCAGCCTCTGTATATGCAGCATACAATGAGGCCTGGAAGGTTACTCAAATTGAAACAGCAGAGAGAATACGGGAAATTGACCGTATTAATTTGGAAAAATCACTTTCTGTAGTGGACAATGGGTTAATGACTCTGTCCTCCAGAATTTTTTCATTGGACAGCATTGTGTCGTCAGCAATCGATATATTATCGCAAGACTTACTGTTATTACAACATGGTCAGTCACAATTGCGTTCTATTGTACAGCTTGGCTGGACGTTACAAAATCTGCGTTCAGGCTATGTGCCTTGGCGTTTAATCAACACAACATCACTATTCCAAATCTTTAACCTTACTGATAGACAAATCGGTATGGCGCAAAAGGGTGCTGATTATACAATCTTGAGCATTGAAAAACTAGAAAGATTACCAATGACAATGTCAGAACGACCTGTCAGTGAATGGATAATACACGGAATCATAAATATTCCAATCTCAACCTTCAGGTTTCAATACTGCCAAAAATATATACAGGCTGGCATGTACGAGAAATTGGGAAAGGGGTACCTTAAAACAACTTGGAACCTGCCCTATTCACATGCATGTGTCAGTAATAAAGGACAGAAAGTGTTTCTTAGTGGCAACAATTGTGAGATGTCACTAAGCGGCACGCTTCTGTGTAACGGAATTAGTTTGCATGGAGCCTGTGAAGGGAATTCATACAACCTTTCATGTCACCAGCAAGGCGCACCTGCAACAGAAATAGAACCATTCTTTCAAAGACTCTATAATGGGAGTTATATTCTTATTGTAGACCGCAGATGTTGTAGTCTTATGCCCGGGACTCCTTATCTAGTAACTACTACTGCGAAGGTCAAGTGCTGTGGACGCACATTGTTCCCCAGCTCCTTCCCAGACAGGGAGGCAAGGGCATGGCCCGATTTGAAAATTACTTCTATTCGAATAGATACTTTAAGCAGAATGAAAACAGTCCTTCTTCAGACGCCTACCAGGCTCTCGTCATCAAAAGAAACGTATGATCTACAAGTCGCAAGGACGACTGCAGAGATACATACATTATTATCAACTAATTCCCCCGTACATTTCGCGGAAATCCTAAGTGAAATCTTAAATATTTCTGATACCAATGGGGTCTCAAAGGTATTTAAGACAGTATTTTCGATGGCATTAACACCATTCAAAGCCATACTGGGTATTTTTCCAGATTTCGTCCATTCGATTTTTGGCAGACTTCCCCTGATCCTGGGACTAATTGCAGGAATCCTATTCTTAGTCCTTATTTTTCGTTATGGCAACCCATGTCACAGACAAAACTCTTGCGACAAGGGAAGAAACAATCCTAGCCATTGGATACCGGGACCGGATATCAAAAATCCTGGGACTCTCCCGGCTTAGAGACCTGAACATGACTTGGTTTCTATCATTTCGACCAATGTGGCAAAGATGTGTTTTACCTGTATTGAGGTGTCTGCTATGCGGAGAAGAATGCGTGTTAGACACCTGTCTGACGCTACAATCGGATGCGCCGATGGATGCAGAAACATTGTTGAGCCCGATTAAGGTTCATGCTTTGTGCTGCCCTCAAAGGCTACCAATCCTGATGACGGCATTCGTGGAAGCTTCACCACTACGATTGATGGGTAGTGAAGTTCAAGATGAAAGCAGCATCGAACAGGTACGACCTTCTGTCAGTAATGCAAATCAGAATGTCAATTGAGACAATCATGCGCAAGAATGCATGATTACACCTATTTCCGAGTTAGTGGAACTTTCCCAGGAAGCTGTTGACAGTTTTTTCGAAAGCCTAAATGATATGATGTTCTCACCCGAACAGAAATAGAAACTTTTGAGCAAGCTCGCACACGGCGTTCCCTGAATTCGGCCTTCAACTTTAAAAATAAAGTCACATGAACATTTTTCGCTCCAGTTCACGGACAGCAGTTTTTTCAGCAGCCCCAAATATTTTTGCATATTTTTCGGGACACTATCTTCTGCTTAAAGTAAGAACTATTCTTAGAGAACTAAGGTTTCTAAATTTTAGATAACTTATAGACATTAGCTGCCCGCTGGCATGTTCATAAAGATATTTTATTCTGTGATGAATGGTCTCGAAACTTTTTTCTGTCAGAAACCATTTCATGTGTAATTCTCATATACCAAATAAGCAATAATGTATACAAATGCAATTACTTTGGCATTTTTCTACAGCTTGAGTGCATACTATATATATGTCTGCAAAATTTTTTTTTCAGTATATTTGAAAATTTCAAAATGCATTTATGTATTTTGGGGTGGTAAGGTATACACACTACTCTATAGTATGTTGTACTATGTTATACTATGCCTAGATTAGTAAATATGTCCATAGTTAGCGTGGAGTGGGTGTCATGTATTCCTATAGGTCCTGAATCGATCCCCCTATTCCTGACCCTATTCTAGTTAAACAAACCAACAAGTTAACTAGCAGTCAGCCCATGAGGCAGAAATTCCCCATGATGCAGATACCGTTATCTGACGCAGTCACACTACGGCACAGGAACGTGTTATCTGATTAGGTCATAACGCTTGCGATCTAATTAGACAAGCGATATTCCTCCAGCCCCTGATAAGGCATACGGAGTTCTCATAACAAATCAAACCTATGACAACCTGGGCAAAACCCTGCGGCCATTGTTTTGATTTCACCGAGAACTTTAGTAAAAGAATGTGCTAACGAGCAAATCGTATGACATCTTTATTGACGTATCTATGTCCATCCTTACGTCAATCTCGGCACCTTAAAGGTATAAATATTACCGATCTTGCCATATGCAAACACACGCGTGGTGACGAGACGGAGCAGCCATACTTGCCGAAGCCGAGAGCAGAGCAGACCCCGCTGGCAGCAGCCCCGCCTTCCTGACGCGCTGAGAGAAGCTGCTTTCTCCTGCCGAGAATCCAGCACCGGCGTTTCCGGGTAGCCCTCGCAGGCAGCCTGGAATATCGAGACCAGAGAGAGAGATACCATTCCTCATTCATCCTAACTTCCAGGTACAGAACTGAATAACCCCTCACAGAGAATTCTTTAGTTATTCACTTGGCAAAAACAAACTTAACTTAAACTGTAACTTTCTATTCCCGCCCACGTATTAGGCTTAGGTCAGGTACACGGGGTAGGCGTATTTAGAAACACCAGTTGAGTACGTTTAGTCAAATGTATATGTGTATGTAAATATATTTTATTCATTTTAAACATCATATGGCTTAGAAACCATATCAATGTTTTTACAGTATTACTTTATACTATTGCTTTTAATGTATGCACTTTACTTAACTATAAGTATTGCAATAATATCGATCCATTTCTCTTGTATGAGAAAAGAGACTGATCAATAAATAACACCTTTTTATTGAACACGCCCGTCTCTTCCTTTTCTCTACATTCTGATGAGACTAAGAATGCACGTACTGACTGAGTAAAATAATTTGCCTTTTGTTCACACGACTCTCGAGATTGACTCTTGATTAGGGGAGAGCAAAGTTGTCATGTTCTATGGTTGTCAGAAACTAAATCCCTTCTTGTCTAATCAGGGAAGTTAATTCCTCCTTGAACATTCGAGAAAGTTTCTAACGAACTCTGAGCTACGCTGGCAAACCCAAAACTTAAGTCTAGTATCGACAGTAGTAGACCTAGTTAACGTCTGGCCTAGGCCTTTACTGCTGTAGGTATTATTCCAATGCGCAGAGCCTATTGGGAAGATAGGAACTACACTACAAAACAATGAAGTGGCAGTAGAGAACGACAAGAAGTTATTAAACAGGAAATAGATAGACACTAAAATGCAACAAAACAGCAGCTGACCCTAAAGGGTATAGGACCATATATATGAATAAAATTACAGAAATATCGAAAATAGATACCAAAACTGAGTAAGCTAAGCAAGAGCAAACCCCAAATGCAGCAGGGATAATAAAACAAAAGTGAATAGGAAGAAACAAAGTATCGAAGAAGATTATAAAATACAATATAAATACATTAAATTACAATGAATCAGCCCTAGTAGAGGAAGATATTAAATAGTTGTGAAGCAGAACAAGCAAAGAAACAGCAATGTAGATATGTATTAAAACTAATTACACAGTAAATATTCAAAGGCACATGTAAGCAATTAACTACTATGCATAATATATATAAACTTTGTTCTATGTAGCTAATGTAAACAGGAAGAAACATCGAAAAGATATTAATTGCATATATGATACCTAGACAAGGTAGAAATAAAGCGTAAAATAAAGAGAATAACTGAGACCTAGTACTGGGACAGGAACAGGCTAATTTGCATATAGCCAAGTTCTGAGCTGGGATGGTGCAGTGAGCTAAAAAACGGTGATGGATCAAGCCCTGATCTTTGGACTGGGTAAGAGTGGTCTGCTTAATTCAGGCACTCTGTTCATCACCACCCCCCTTTTCTGAATCATTTTGTCCACCATAAGCGTGGAAGGGTATACTCAGATGTGAGTCCCTTGCTCATTGCACCATCAGGATTCAAGCAAGCCGGGCCGACGACGCCTGAAATGGCAGAAACCGGTCCCCGGAAGCTTGTTTCCTTCCCAGTACAAGAATTGGCTTGGTAGTTTGGTTTGCCCTGTTCCCATCATGCACTGGGACAGGAACAGACTAATTTGCAAATAGCCAAGTTCTGAGCTGGGATGGTGCAGTGAGCTAATAAACGGTGATGGATCAAGCCCTGATCTTTGGACTGGGTAAGAGTGGTCTGCTTAATTCAGGCACTCTGTTCATCACCACCCCCTTTTCTGAATCATTTTGTCCACCATAAGCGTGGAAGGGTATACTCAGATGTGAGTCCCTTGCTCATTGCACCATCAGGATTCAAGCAAGCCGGGCCGACGACGCCTGAAATGGCAGAAACCGGTCCCCGGAAGCTTGTTTCCTTCCCAGTACAAGAATTGGCTTGGTAGTTTGGTTTGCCCTGTTCCCATCATGCACTGGGACAGGAACAGACTAATTTGCATATAGCCAAGTTCTGAGCTGGGATGGTGCAGTGAGCTAAAAAACGGTGATGGATCAAGCCCTGATCTTTGGACTGGGTAAGAGTGGTCTGCTTAATTCAGGCACTCTGTTCATCACCACCCCCTTTTCTGAATCATTTTGTCCACCATAAGCGTGGAAGGGTATACTCAGATGTGAGTCCCTTGCTCATTGCACCATCAGGATTCAAGCAAGCCGGGCCGACGACGCCTGATATGGCAGAAACCGGTCCTCGGAAGCTTGTTTCCTTCCCAGTACAAGAATTGGCTTGGTAGTTTGGTTTGCCCTGTTCCCATCATGCACTGGGACAGGAACAGACTAATTTGCATATAGCCAAGTTCTGAGCTGGGATGGTGCAGTGAGCTAAAAAACGGTGATGGATCAAGCCCTGATCTTTGGACTGGGTAAGAGTGGTCTGCTTAATTCAGGCACTCTGTTCATCACCACCCCCTTTTCTGAATCTAGTAGAGGAAAGCATCTAATAATGGTAAAACACACTAAGTAGTGAAGCATCAATGAAGTAAGTCTATAAATAAATAGAAGAGACAATAACTGTAACATGGTGAGAACAGCTTAACGCGAACTATAGAGAATAGATAACAAAAATCTGCGACCAAATCTTGTACCCAAACAAGAAACAGTACAAGAAATATTCAAGCAAATAATCAAGAAAGACATACAAGCACAACGAAAACACCAAACGGAAGAGCCAAGTAAAAAACAAGTGACAAACTTGACAACGCAGAAAACGATACGAAGCCTAAGGACGGGGATAGAAAAAAGACCAAATATGGATATAGACTGTACAAAAAAGACCAAAAAATAGAGGGACGCAAAAAAAACTAGCCGGAATAAGGCCGTGCGGAGAACAGAACACTACTACAAAATTGAAAAAGGGAACATAAATGAGATATGTCCAATATAACAATCAGGGACATCATAAAGAAGAAAAGGAGAACAAACCATGGGGAAGAAGAAAAAACACTACCAAAGCGAAAAGACCATAGGAATAAGGACAACCGACAAGAAAAGAAAAGGCACTACCACAATAATGAGAAAGAGACAACAATTAGAAAGACCTAAAGTGTCAAACAACGGCATCATAGAGATGGAAAGGAGACCACACCAAGGAAAGGGAAAAAAAACACTACCAAAAACTTAACTGACATCACCAATCACAAGAAAAACATAGACGCACCAGCAACAATGGAGCACGCAGGTCTAAAAAAGGCAAGCTCAATAGACCTGGAATAGAGAGAAAAAACATTAAAGACATAAGAATCACATCAAGTGCCAGACGCATCAGGAACAAGCGACGCCTCCATTTGAAGATCCATCTTTAGCTCCATCTGATTGTCTAAAAAAGAGGCCAAATCAGCAGGTTCATCGAAGAGTCTGGAGCGACCTTTGAAGGTAATGCGAAATTTGGAAGGGCCAGAGAAGGAAAAGGGAATATTCATCTCTCATAGACGCTTCCGGAGATTAAGAAAGCCTTTCCTTCTAATCACGTGTCTCTGGCAAAGTCTTGAGAAATTGAGATACGGTGGCCTTCCCAGGAGACAGCTTTAACCTTCCGTATATGAGCCAAAATTTGTTCCGTGTGCTGATGACGCAGCGGTTTGAAAATGATGGCCCTTGGTTGCGTAGCAGATTTAGAATGAAAGGTGGAGACACGATGTGCCCGTTCCAGCTCAAAGTCTCTTTGAAAAAAAATTTGTAGGGTAGAAGGCAACCATTGGTAAAGGAAGTCAATCATACACGGTGCACCTTTCTCGGCTTCTTCAGGAAGGCCAAAAATGCGCAGGTTGGATCTGCGGTTACGGTCCTCCTGCTCAGTGAGATCCCTCCGCAATGCCGCCATTGAGCGCTCTAACTGCAAAAGCGATTGAGATTGCTTTTGCATATTATCCTCTGCGCCACTGGATACGTGTCTCCGTGGCAGAGACACGAATGGAGAGAGCCTTAAAATCATTCCTAATGGCTGATACCTCCACTTGTAGTAAATCTGTATTAGTTTTGGTAGACTGCGCAATATCATGTTCATCATTGAGACGCGCCAGAATAGTCTCCAGAGTGGAAGTAGTATCTTTTTGAGAGGATTCAGGTGTAGGAGAAACTTGTTTGAGCCTCTTAAGAGAGGCTTTGGACTCTTTTGCGTCTTTAGCAGCTGGTGACAAGCCCATATTTGCCGCCATAGAGCCCCCAAAACAAAGTTAGAAAAAGCAACCACTGCAGCGAGATGAGGAAAAGCAAAAGGCCAGAGGATATGAGTGTACTCAGGAGGCAAAAAATAAATGAGCACAAATATGAGAGCACACGTCCAGCAGGTACAGCAGAGTAATAAATAGCGGCGGACTCACATGCACAAAAATTGGAATCTCAGCACATTAATATCAGGACCCTGCCGGTATCAAGCAGACGCCTTCAGGGACTAAGAAAGCAAAAAGCAGGGTACCAAAGAGCAAGTAAGAACCAATGAAAGGCAGTGGAAGCGCTTTGAAGAAAGGAAAAGGAAAATGAAATGCAAAAAAAATCTCATTGTAAATAGGCCCACAGCATGAAGAATAAAAGATAGCTGTTATAAGCTTGTAAAGGCTAACAACAGCCACCAGCACCTGTTTGCCCGCATTTCTGACAAGTTCGTATCAAGGGTACCTCCGTGTTGTGAGGAGAATCGGAGCTTCGTGAAGAAAAAACAAAATGGCGGCCGCCCGTAGAAACACCGAGCGCCACCTCAAAACGGCAAAAAATCAGGCACCAGCAGCTCCAGGTCGCAGGAAGATCTCCCAAACAGCACTCGGCAACTTCAGAGACATGAGGCTCCCTTTGGGCGACTGTGGGGTCACTGGAAGCGGATATAAACCGACGACGGCCCTCGCTCGTCTCGGAGCTCAAGCGCAATCCGCCATCCCGTAGCGGCGCGCAAGCCACGCCCCCCGTTCAACATGTACTTTTAATTTTACATGTCCTGGGAGTGAAAAATTCTCAAATTCGTTTTTCACTACTGCAAGTCCTATCTCTCCCATAGGATTTTTTTTCTTTTTAGGTAAACCAATTGTATCCAATTTTATTTAGTGAACAATAGAAAGCAGGACACACAATGGGTAGTGCTCTTGTATTTACAGGTGAACCTATGACACAGGTTGATGACACAGAACCTGATGAGGCACCACAGCTACAGGAACAGGCAGGTGGAGAGGAGACAGAGCATACAACATAGCCAACACCTGCTCAAAAACTACGCTGTTACACTGTGCCTCCAGTACAGGAGTACGAGGGAGAACTGGAAAGCATACAGGATGAGCCACATACAGAGCACGAAGAGCAAGCAGGGCAGGAACATGAGCAGCCGCCAATGCACCGTAGGAACAGCAGTCGCATGAGACGCAGGCCAAGGGCACAAAACAATTCCGGCCTAGGAGATGATGCTTCGGTATTTTCTGGCCTGGAGGGCACAATGGTCAAGGTTCAGCATCTTGCTCTCCTTGTCTTATTTCCTAAAAGCCTGTGCACGACGAGCTACTGGTGTCCGGACCTGAAAAGTCATAAGGTAGCTGTAACGAGTACATGGAAATGAAAGCAGATCCTCAGCAGCTCTAAAGTAGCCGTCCTCACATGGGCAGGATGTGGCTCCGGTGGCAGAGGGCAGGATGTGCAGTGGGCACTTCAGGCAGGCATTGTCAGACGCATCAGCCATGAAGTGACTGAGAGGACAGGCAACTCGTGAACCGGACACAGAATTTTCCTCAATCTGCTGACACTTTCACTTGCGGGTCGTGGGGTCATTAATTCTTGCTGGGAGCCATATCCCGCAGGAACTGATTATACTCCATTTTTGAGGAGCACAATTATCAAAATCAAGACAACCTTCACCATGGTTCCTTATTGCCATTGCGGCTAGGCTGGTTGTGGAATTTGTCATCTAACAAGTGTGCTGCGGTTCCAAAGGTACGGGAAACACTTTCAGGGCCAGCAGCTGTTGCGTGTCAGTGTGAAAGGACTGCAAGTTATCTACTTTGCCTGAGTCTCTCATGATTCGTTCACAATCATATGGTCCTTATGTGTGGGCAGTGGGTAGTCTCCCGTGGGTTGTGCAAGCCCCCTCCCCGAATCCGTATCCCTCCCATAGGATAACATTGGGTTACCGTATTACATTCAATACGTGATAGTCTTTGATTGGGAGTAGGTAGGAATGTAGAGTTTGGTCTTTAAAGAATTGTAAATTGCAATCTAAAACTCTCTTTAATGGTAAACTCGGATTTTAAGTCAAAATTCTAAAAATGCCACTTTTAGTTGCCATTTTCTTCTCCTAACCATTTGGTACCTGTAGCCTGTTTCCTAGGTCACATGACTGAGTGTAGTTGGCTGTTGGCCTTTGTGTATTCCTCCCAGGCAGTATCGCAAAGGAGGGCCTGGATGTTTGCAGGATGATCTATCTCAGACTTGACAGTGATCACATACCCCACTTGCGCTTCAAAGGCACTGCCTCAACTCACACACAAAGGACTTCACACTAGCCTGTTGTGTCCCCCAGACAGACTGGTACCATGGTATGGAGGCAGGGAATTCTAGCACCTTTGTAGGGGGAAACTTCAGAAGCTTCTCCCAGTTCAGAGTGAGCACCGAGTATAAAAAGGGGACCATCAGGCCCACTCTTCAGTACACTCCTGGAACTGTGGTTCCTACAGGAGAACTGCAGCTTGAGCCCTCCCCTTCTTGCTGAGAAGGAAGACTGGACCTGCAACCTTCATCCCAGGCTAGAGTGGCTCCAAGGGTCAGCTGATTGACCCTCTGTTCTGAGCTATGGGGATACAACAAGCTCCAGAGGAATCCCTGCAACTGCCTAGCTGTCCTGCTGAACAGGACCTGTCGGAGCTCTGTTGGCATCTACTGGAGTGTGTTACTGATCTCCAGGAGGTGCCTCGCAGATCTTGGACCCTTGGTGTGGCATCAGTTGAACTCCTCCTGGAAGCAAAGTGGAAATCCTGAAGTTTTGGGCTCCTTGCAACAGCAAACGGGATTGTAAACGTAAAGATCTAGCCACTCCTGCCAACCACCAATGCAATGCTCCAGTGAACCAGATTCCTCACGCTACATTGACCACCAGCAACACAAGATCTGCACTTTGCGCTACAGCACAGACAACTCATGGTGACTGCCAATGTGAACCCCCAGCGACTATCATCCACAACGCTCTCCCTCCTCCTTGCACCCTCCTGCACAGCAAACGGAAGTCTTCAAGCTGGACATTTGAGGTATCCTTTTCAGCTGGGCTAACCTGTTCCATGTACCTGGCCCACACACTATCACGGTGGGCCTAAACTTGTGACTTTCAACCAGTCTCACACGACCAGATAACGACGAGAGGAGCTTTGTGCTTTTGAGCACTATACTTACCTGAAATTTGTGAAATTGCATATCTTCCATTCCATTAATTGGATTTTTTTTGTTTTGGTGTAAAATAAAGAATTTAACTTTACTCTATTTTTCTAAATTGGTGTGGGATTTTCCTTGCGTTGTGTTTGTACTTTATTACTGTCTGTGTGCTGGGTAAATACTTTAAACAGTGCCTCCAAGTTAAGTCTGACTGCTTTTGTGCATAACTTCCAGAGGGTTAAGATAAGCACATGTTAATTTAGTCACTTAGGTGGTTCACAATGACAAAGATTGTGGTTGTTGCTTGATAATGGCTCACATCTCCTTCAACCCAATTTCCAACAGCCTCCAAGAGCTTCAAGGCAGGTAACTTTCCCTAAACATTTATTAAACTTCACCAATGAATTGGACTTTTAATAAATATGAAAAATAGCCTTCAAATGACATTTGTATCTGTTTCATTTCAAACGTCACAGATTAAATTTTTATTATCTGTACTCAGCTATAACCCAGCCAATTAACATAGCTTTAGGGGCCTAGTCACTAGAGGAACATACCTATTTAAATTCTGCACATTTCACTTTAAAATATCAGGCACCCTACCATGAGGGCGAGAAGGTGTACTTAGAGGTGGGCATATTAATATTGCTAGGTAGCGTTACCACCTGTCAAAAGGGTTATTTAGACAGGTCAGTGTGGCAGGATTTAGAATGCTGCAGTCTGACTACACAGGGTAGCCTGAAGCCATGTTTTCTTTGTCACGGAAAAGTTACATTTCCGTGCCTTGAGAATTCGTCACATAGCCTAGATACTTTAGGCACCTTTGCCAGGCCCGGCCCCAGCCAAGATTTCTTCTTTGGGACTTAGTCTCCTTTGTGGCACTCGTTTCTTGAGACCAGAGACATTGCACCATCACCAGACTTACTATAGAGGTTGGTCCATGTCCTACAGGGGTCTGGAAATCAAAAACATTATTAAGTTCCAATTTTGCAGATGTCAGTCACTTATTTCCTCAGCTTTTCAACTATGGCTCCCTGATTTCAGGGCAAGCTCTTAGGCATTTTGGGCTTGATCCCATAACCCTGTGCAGCGTCCAAGGCAGGTCCATTTGGAAGTGGGCAAAAACTGTTTTTTCAAATGGTTGTGTCCCAGTAACCACACAGGAGTCAGCCCACTGACCGTTGGAACCTACTTCTTTGTCCTCGGTAGAGAGGGAGCCGGTCCAGTCCTCCAGGGCTCCTTTGAGGTCACAGCAAGCGGTGCCCAGTTCTTCAGCAACTGTTCTGAGGAGCAAGCCTTGGGGTGCCAAATTTAAGCTTGGCATCAGTTAGTGGGTGGGGATGACTCCGGGCCTCTCCCTAACAAATTCCATAGGGCAAACCTACCCACATTTGCAGCAGTTCTCCTATTCGTTACTGCAAACAATCACACAGTCCCTCTTACTCCTAAAATTAAAGGAAAACTTTTCGTACAACAGTAGTAAATGTTACTGGATTAATGAGTTTATCACTTGCAACAGTGTGGGAGTTATCTATGCCATTATTTGTGATTGTGCTAAAGTGTATATAGGCAGCACAAGGCGATCCTTGAAAACAAGAATTCAGGAACATAGACGCGCTATGATCAATTGCGATACTAAGTCTCCATTATTTGTACATATGGAGAACCAGCATAGTACTCAAAAAGGTTTTAAATTTCATGGTGTACAGAAGGTGACCCAAAATGTAAGAGGAGGAGATTGGGATCTCAGAATCAGACAGACGGAGGCTAGGTGGATCTGTAAATGTAGATCGGTGACTCAGGGATTAAATACTGATTCAGAACTGCACTATTTTTTGGTATAATCCACTCTGGCAACAGCAGGTGATTTACTGTCTAACATGAGGGGTAGGGATATAATGATTGATGATCATGGTTTCGGTGGAGAGGAGTGGGCAGCCTGTGGATTGAGAGTCATATGATGGGTAACCGCAACCTAAACAGAAACAGCTCGGGCGATAGGCCAATGCTTGATTTCAGTTAAATTGACAAAGGAGTAATAGGAGTGCAATAATAGATGTTGATAGAGCCCTGAGCATTCGATATAAGTAATCATGAAAACGTTAACATCGGTTACGTAACGAGGCGCGAGGTGATGGTATAATAGGACAGTGGAGAGCAGATTGGACGCGTTCATAAATTGAAGAAGGCGTCATGTATATACGAGTTTCGGTATACTTGAGGTTGGAATTATAGGGAACCATTATTATAACTTGGGCTGAAGAAATGGTATCTGGGTGATACGACGGGTCGTGTGCTTGCTCGAAAAATCCAATAAGCTAAGTTCATCTGTTTTCAGCTCGAAACAGAGACCTAGACTAAATATTTGGCCGTTACACTTGAAGGTCCAATGAGCGACTTGATGCTTGAACGGACTCGAGAGGGAACTGTGTCATTTTTTCGTAAGCTCAGGGAGACACGGTCATTGGTCTAAACATGGACCATTAAGGTTACTTGCTTTCAGCCATAAGCCAATCATTGGCTCCATACATAGACAGATCGTAATACAAGTAAACAGAGAAGGACAGGAAGTGACTGCAGGTTTAACCGGATATATAACGAGTGGCGGACCAGGGAGAAATCACCCGGGCCGCACGCACATGGTGGTTATTTAAGGATAATTAAGATGAGAATTGGACTATGATGATTGAAGGATGCGGTATTTAAAAGGTTCGGGGAGACTGTGTAGACTCGCACTCTGGAATTATCGGACCGGGGATGCGGGTCCGAAGGCCGTTCATGACCGACACTTAAGGTGAGAAAGTGATTCCTACAGAGGGTTTATGGAGCTGAAGGCGTAGGGACTTTTGGAAAACTTTTGTAACAAATCTGACCGGTTTGTTAAAGAGAATACTTTTTCTGTTTTGATGCAGTATACGACGTAGAAGTAGAAGGCAGAATCCAACTTGGAAAGAATTGTTTGTAGCAAATAGAGATACGATGTGGCGAAGAGAATTCTGGAAGTGAAGGACAGGTAATTAACCTGAGCATAGACGTTGATGAGAACGGTGGATTCTATGGGCGGTGTAACTCAGGGGGCGAGGTCAGAATATTGTTCTTTCTGTCCACAGATTTTGAAAGAAAGGATTTGATTGACGGCTAGAGCTAACATAAGATGAAGTGACTGATCACGAAGGATTTTCTATTAATTATCTTTGTAAGTAAAGGGATCGTTCTTATCCGAATCAATGGGATTGGACCTCAAACAACCGGTGGGAGGTTTTAAGCTTTAACTACCACTGTTTGAAAAGTCTTTGGCGGTTGGGAACAGGTCGATTGAACACAAACCATTTATGAATAAGTGGCATCACTGTTAGAGTACGCAGTGGAATGGACTAATGGACATATATATTTGCATATAAAGTATGAGTCTTGGAAACATCATATATTGTTATTTTTTAGATTGAGCAGTAATATTTTGGGTCGCCTTCTGGATATGCGTGAATTGGATAACTCTCCAATCCAAAGTTAAACTACATTTTTTGAAGAAAGGTGAGCTAATGTATTATATGGAATTATTTCCATCTTCGTGTAAAAATCCCCCATGAACTAATATGAGAATGTCAATGGGAATTTCAATAATGGGATTTAGATTGTTCAATAGGCAGAGGGCAATCTGTTGTACAATGAAACATGTACCAAAATGATAGTGTTTTTTTTTGGATGTCAATATGGACAGTGGATATTGATGCTTTTGGTACAGTGGATAATAATGAAAAGTGTGTGAATTAAGAATCAAGACTGCTGAACCACTGTGTCTGGTTATTGAGTGTACAGTTGTGGTAACATATTAGTGATTGTTTATTTTTTCCTTATTTACAGCCCTGTTAACGTCCCAGAAAGGGACGAAACGCGTCGGCTGTTGATTGTAGATTGGTTTTTGATTCAAAACAGCAAAATAAAAAGAACATTCATCATACAAGATTCACCTGGAAGACTGTTATTAAGATTTTATGTTTAAATTCTGTTATTGTGCATTTGATTACGGATTGGTTTACTAGCACGCTCCTCCCATTTCTGATTTATGTTAACCGTATATCGAGGTAGGACGGTGCCTCTTAGGGTAGTTGAGCGTAATTTGGTAATTGCATTGAGGGTGACTAAGTATATAATTGCTCTTTTGTGCACCAGACAGATGACCCCACATCGTCCAAATTTGGAACAAAATAAATATGGATAAATATAGATAAAATAGCCCAAAAGTAATTATGGATAAATACAGACGGAAATGTTGAAAAAAACTAAAGACAATAAAACCGGGAGCCCTACTTACAACTGGTTCTGGCATGAACTTCCCTCCCACAGGATTTGAGACCAGAAGGGGGAATGTGGCTGCCTTCTCTAGGTCTCGCCTTACATTTACTTGTGAAAGGGCAGGCCCCTCTACACATTATTAATGCTCAAGGCCCACCCTACTGTTCTTCCTGCAAGGGGAAGTAAACATCCCCACACCCAATCCAGGCCATTGTTCCTGTCTTAATGCAGTGTAAAAACGATGTTAAGTCTAAGCATTGGCTGGGCAGCTGCTGGAAAGCGAATACAAATTAGCCTTTGTTAGACCTGACCTCTCTCCAGGATCACCCCCAACCATTTTACCTTTACACCTCCTGTTTTCTGAACCAATTTTTGTTGGCTTTTAGGACTTATGCGCACTTTACCACTGCTAGCAAGTGCTTGCGCTCTCTCCTTTAAACATGGTAAAACTGACTTCCACCCAGTTGGCACACATAATTTACTTGTACGCTCCTAGTACATTGGTCGTAAAGGTACCCAGGGCCTGTAAATTATATGCTATATGGGGCCCGCCACACTCCTTGTGCCACCCACTTACACGGTAACTGCAAACACAACAGTGATGGACAGAATGTGGATCAATGTCACACATTCACCCCAGTCCAAAGATCTGGGCCCAAATCCATCGTTTTTCCACTCCACACCACCCTGTGTTAGACAATGGCGATATGCAAATCAGCGCTGACCCTGTGCCCCATGGGAACAGTCCAGTCCGAACTACAAAAGCCATGTCTTTCCCAGAACGGAAACAAGCATCCGAGGACCGGCCCGGTTTCGAGGTAACACCTCTCATCAGCCCGGCTAGCTTGATTCCAGTGGTGTGGAGTGCCTGGGACTCACGTCTAAGCATCCCCAGTACACTTAGAGCGGTAACTGCAAACACAACAGTGATGGACAGAATGTGGATCAATGTCACACATTCACCCCAGTCCAAAGATCTGGGCCCAAATCCATTGTTTTTCCACTCCACACCACTCTGGGTTAGACAATGGCGATATGCAAATCAGCGCTGACCCTGTGCCCCATGGGAACAGTCCAGTCCGAACTACAAAAGCCATGTCTTTCCCAGAACGGAAACAAGCATCCGAGGACCGGCCCGGTTTCGAGGTAACACCTCTCATCAGCCCGGCTAGCTTGATTCCAGTGGTGTGGAGTGCCTGGGACTCACGTCTGAGCATCCCCAGTACACTTAGAGCGGTAACTGCAAACACAACAGTGATGGACAGAATGTGGATCAATGTCACACATTCACCCCAGTCCAAAGATCTGGGCCCAAATCCATCGTTTTTCCACTCCACACCACCCTGGGTTAGACAATGGCGATATGCAAATCAGCGCTGACCCTGTGCCCCATGGGAACAGTCCAGTCCGAACTACAAAAGCCATGTCTTTCCCAGAACGGAAACAAGCATCCGAGGACCGTCCCGGTTTCGAGGTAACACCTCTCATCAGCCCGGCTAGCTTGATTCCAGTGGTGTGGAGTGCCTGGGACTCACGTCTGAGCATCCCCAGTACACTTAGAGCGGTAACTGCAAACACAACAGTGATGGACAGAATGTGGATCAATGTCACACATTCACCCCAGTCCAAAGATCTGGGCCCAAATCCATCGTTTTTCCACTCCACACCACCCTGGGTTAGACAAGGGCGATATGCAAATCAGCGCTGACCCTGTGCCCCATGGGAACAGTCCAGTCCGAACTACAAAAGCCATGTCTTTCCCAGAACGGAAACAAGCATCCGAGGACCGGCCCGGTTTCGAGGTAACACCTCTCATCAGCCCGGCTAGCTTGATTCCAGTGGTGTGGAGTGCCTGGGACTCACGTCTGAGCATCCCCAGTACACTTAGAGCGGTAACTGCAAACACAACAGTGATGGACAGAATGTGGATCAATGTCACACATTCACCCCAGTCCAAAGATCTGTGACCAAATCCATCGTTTTTCCACTCCACACCACCCTGGGTTAGACAATGGCGATATGCAAATCAGCGCTGACCCTGTGCCCCATGGGAACAGTCCAGTCCGAACTACAAAAGCCATGTCTTTCCCAGAACGGAAACAAGCATCCAAGGACTGGCCCGGTTTCGAGGTAACACCTCTCATCAGCCCGGCTAGCTTGATTCCAGTGGTGTGGAGTGCCTGGGACTCACGTCTGAGCATCCCCAGTACACTTAGAGCGGTAACTGCAAACACAACAGTGATGGACAGAATGTGGATCAATGTCACACATTCACCCCAGTCCAAAGATCTGGGCCCAAATCCATCGTTTTTCCACTCCACACCACCCTGGGTTAGACAATGGCGATATGCAAATCAGCGCTGACCCTGTGCCCCATGGGAACAGTCCAGTCCGAACTACAAAAGCAATGTCTTTCCCAGAACGGAAACAAGCATCCGAGGACCGGCCCGGTTTCGAGGTAACACCTCTCATCAGCCCGGCTAGCTTGATTCCAGTGGTGTGGAGTGCCTGGGACTCACGTCTGAGCATCCCCAGTACACTTAGAGCGGTAACTGCAAACACAACAGTGATGGACAGAATGTGGATTAATGTCACACATTCACCCCAGTCCAAAGATCTGGGCCCAAATCCATCGTTTTTCCACTCCACACCACCCTGGGTTAGACAATGGCGATATGCAAATCAGCGCTGACCCTGTGCCCCATGGGAACAGTCCAGTCCGAACTACAAAAGCCATGTCTTTCCCAGAACGGAAACAAGCATCCGAGGACCAGCCCGGTTTCGAGGTAACACCTCTCATCAGCCCGGCTAGCTTGATTCCAGTGGTGTGGAGTGCCTGGGACTCACGTCTGAGCATCCCCAGTACACTTAGAGCGGTAACTGCAAACACAACAGTGATGGACAGAATGTGGATCAATGTCACACATTCACCCCAGTCCAAAGATCTGGGCCCAAATCCATTGTTTTTCCACTCCACACCACCCTGGGTTAGACAATGGCGATATGCAAATCAGCGCTGACCCTGTGCCCCATGGGAACAGTCCAGTCCGAACTACAAAAGCCCTTATAAACATGCCTCAGGTCTGCCATTGCACCCTGTATGATAACACTTTTAAAATGCCATTTCCACCTGGCAAAATAAACTTTTTGCTCGGTCTAAACCTTCCTTTTTAATACATAAAAGTCAACCATCTGGTAGAACCTAAACAACTCAAAGGGCAGGGTGCACTAAATTTTAAAAGTTCAACATGTACTTTTAATTTTACATGTCCTGGGAGTGAAAAATTCTCAAATTCGTTTTTCACTACTGCAAGTCCTATCTCTCCCATAGGATTTTCTTTCTTTTTAGGTACATCAACTGTATCCAATTTTAATTAGTGAACAATGGAAAGCAGGACACACAATGGGTAGTGCTCTTGTATTTACAGGTGAACCTACGACACAGGTTGATGACACAGAACCTGATGAGGTACCACAGCTACAGGAACAGGTAGGTGGAGAGGAGACAGAGCATACAACACAGCCAACACCTGCTCAAAAACTACGCTGTTACACTGTGCCTCCACTCCAGGAGTTGGAGGGAGAACTGGAAAGTATACAGGATGAGCCACATCCAGAGCAAGAAGAGCAAGCAGGGCAGAAACATGAGCAGCCACCAATGCACCGTAGGGACAGCAGTCGCATGAGACGCAGGCCAAGGCCACAAAACAATTCCGGCCTAGGAGATGATAGTTCGTTATTTTCTGGCCTGGAGGGCACAATGGTCAAGGTTCAGCATCTTGCTCCTTGTCTTATTTCCTAAAAGCCTGTGCACGACGAGCTACTGGAGTCCGGACCTGAAAAGTCATACGGTAGCTGTAACGAGTACATGGAAATGAAAGAGGATCCTCAGCAGCTCTAAAGTAGCCGTCCTCCCATGGGCAGGATGTGGCTCCGGTGGCAGAGGGCAGGATGTGCAGTGGGCACTTCAGGCAGGCACTGTCAGACGCATCGGCCATGAAGTGACTGGGAGGACAGGCAACTCGTGAATCGGACACAGAATTTTCCTCAATCTCCTGACACTTTCACTTGCGGGTCCTGGGGTCATTAATTCTTGCTGGGAGCCATATCCCGCAGGAAGTGATGATACTCCATTTTTGAGGAGCACAATTATCAAAATCAAGACAACCTTCACCATGGTTCCTTATTGCCATTGCGGCTAGGCTGGTTGTGGAATGTGTCATCTAACAAGTGTGCTGCGGTTCCAAAGGTTCGGGAAACACTTTCAGGGCCAGCAGCTGTTGCATGTCAGTGTGAAAGGACTGCAAGTTATCTACTTTGCCTGAGTCTCTCATGATTCGGTCACAATCATATGGTCCTGATGTGTGGGCAGTGGGTAGTCTCCTGTGGGCTGTGCAAGCCCCCTCCCCGAATCCGTATCCCTCCCATAGGATAACATTGGGTTACCGTATTACATTCAATACGTGATAGTGTTTGATTGGGAGTAGGTAGGAATGTAGAGTTTGGTCTTTAAAGAATTGTAAATTGCAATCTAAAACTCTCTTTAATGGTAAACTCGGATTTTAAGTCAAAATTTTGAAAATGCCACTTTTAGTTGCCATTTTCTTCTCCTAACCATTTGGTAACTGTAGCCTGTTTCCTAGGTCACATGACTGAGTGTAGTTGGCTGTTGGCCTTTGTGTATTCCTCCCAGACAGTATCGCAAAGGAGGGCCTGGATGTTTGCAGGATGATCCATCTCAGACTTGACAGTGATCACATACCCCACCTGCGCTTCAAAGGCACTGCCTCAACTCACACACAAAGGACTTCACACTAGCCTGTTGTGTCCCCAGACAGACTGGTACCATGGTATGGAGGCAGGGAATTCTAGCACCTTTGTAGGGGGATACTCCAGAAGCTTCTCCCACTTCAGAGTGAGCACCGAGTATAAAAAGGGGACCATCAGGCCCACTCTTCAGTACACTCCTGGAACTGTGGATCCTACAGGAGAACTGCAGCTTGAGCCCTCCCCTTCTTGCTGAGAAGGAAGACTGGACCTGCAACCTTCATCCCAGGCTAAAGTGGCTCCAAGGGTCAGCGGATTGACCCTCTGTTCTGAGCTATGGGGATACAACAAGCTCCAGAGGAATCCCTGCAACTGCCTAGCTGTCCTGCTGAACAGTACCTGTCGGAGCTCTGTTGGCATCTACTGGAGTGTGTTACTGATCTCCAGGAGGTGCCTCGCAGATCTTGGACCCTTGGTGTGGCATCAGTTGAACTCCTCCTGGAAGCAAAGTGGAAATCCTGAAGTTTTGGGCTCCTTGCAACAGCAAACGGGATTGTAAACGTAAAGATCTAGCCTCACCTGCCAACCACCAATGCAAAGCTCCAGTGAACCAGATTCCTCACGCTACATTGACCACCAGCAACACAAGATCTGCACTTTGAGCTACAGCACAGACAACTCATGGTGACTGCCAATGTGAACCCCCAGCGACTATCATCCACAACGCTCTCCCTCCTCCTCGCACCCTCCTGCACAGCAAACGGAAGTCTTCAAGCTGGACATTTGAAGGTATCCTTTTCAGCTGGGCTAACCTGTTCCATGTACCTGGCCCACACACTATCACGGTGGGCCTAAACTTGTGACTTTCAACCAGTCTCACACGACCATATAACCACGAGAGGAGCTTTGTGCTTTTGAGCACTATACTTACCTGAAATTTTTGAAATTGCATATCTTCCATTCCATTAATTGGATTTTTTTGTTTTGGTGTAAAATAAAGAATTCAACTTTACTCTATTTTTCTAAATTGGTGTGGGATTTTCCTTGCGTTGTGTTTGTACTTTATTACTGTCTGTGTGCTGGGTAAATACTTTAAACAGTGCCTCCAAGTTAAGTCTGAATGCTTTTGTGCATAACTTCCAGAGGGTTAAGATAAGCACATGTTAATTTAGTCACTTAGGTGGTTCACAATGACAAAGATTGTGGTTGTTGCTTGATAATGGCTCACATCTCCTTCAACCCAATTTCCAACAGGCTCCAAGAGCTTCAAGGCAGGTAACTTTCCCTAAACATTTATTAAACTTCACCAATGAATTGGACTTTTAATAAATATGAAAAATAGCCTTCAAATGACTTTTGTATCTGTTTCATTTCAAACGTCACAGATTAAATTTTTATTATCTGTACTCAGCTATAACCCAGCCATGTAAAATAGCTTTAGGGGCCAAGTCACTAGAGGAACATACCTATTTAAATTCTGCACATTTCACTTTAAAATATCAGGCACCCTACCATGAGGGCAAGAAGGTGTACTTAGGGGTGGCATATTAATATTGCTAGGTAGCGTTACCACCTGTCAAAAAGGGTTATTTAGACAGGTCAGTGTGGCAGGATTTAGAATGCTGCAGTCTGACTACACAGGGTAGCCTGAAGCCATGTTTTCTTTGTCACGGAAAAGTTACATTTCTGTGCCTTGAGAATTCGTCACATAGCCTAGATACTTTAGGCACCTTTGCCAGGCCCAGCCCAGATTTCTTCTTTGGGACTTAGTCTCCTTTGTGGCACTCGGGCTACTCCAGTGGGCAAGGTTGTATGCTGTACCTAAACGTGGCTCCATGAGGCCAGATACCTTCTTACCAATATCCAGCAAAAGCGGATTTGTTGCTCTGGAGAAGCTCCAAGCGGAAGAAAGCAGTTTCTTGAGGCCAGAGACATTGACCCGTCACCAGACTTACTATAGAGGTTGGTCCGTGTCCTACAGGGGTCTGGAAATCAAAAACATTGTTAAGTTCCAATTTTGCAGATGTCAGTCACTTATTTCCTCAGCTTTTCAACTATGGCTCCCAGATTTCCGGGCAAGCTCTTAGGAATTTTGGGCTTGATCCCATAGCCCTGTGCAGCGTCCAAGGCAGGTCCATTTGGAAGTGGTCAAAAACTGTTTTTTCAAATGGTTGTGTCCCAGTAACCACACAGGAGTCAGCCCACTGACCGTTGGAACCTACTTCTTTGTCCTCGGTAGAGAGGGAGCCGGTCCAGTCCTCCAGGGCTCCTTTGAGGTCACAGCAAGCGGGGCCCAGTTCTTCAGCAACTGTTCTGAGGAGCAAGCCTTGGGGTGCCAAATTTAAGCTTGGCATCAGTTAGTGGGAGGGTATGACTCCGGGCCTCTCCATAACAAATTCCATAGGGCAAACCTAGCCACATTTGCAGCAGTTCTCCTATTCGTTACTGCAAACAATCACACAGTCCCTCTTACTCCTAAAATTAAAGGAAAACTTTTCGTACAACAGTAGTAAATGTTACTGGATTAATGAGTTTATCAATTGCAACAGTGTGGGAGTTATCTATGCCATTATTTGTGATTATGCTAAAGTGTATATAGGCAGCACAAGGCAATCCTTGAAAACAAGAATTCAGGAACATGATCAATTGCGATACTAGGTCTCCATTATTTGTACATATGGAGAACCAGCATAGTACTCAAAAAGGTTTTAAATTTCATGGTGTACAGAAGGTGACCCAAAATGTAAGAGGAGATTGGGATCTCAGAATCAGACAGACGGAGGCTAGGTGGATCTGTAAATGTAGATCGGTGACTCAGGGATTAAATACTGATACAGAACTGCACTATTGTTTGGTATAATCCACTCCGGTAACAGCAGGTGATTTACTGTCTAACATGAGGGGTAGGAACATATTGATTGATGGTCATGGTTTCCGCTCACGGTGGAGAGGAGTGGGTCAGCCTGTGGATTGGGAGTCATATAATGGGTAACTGCAACCTAAACAGAAACAGCTAGGGAGATAGACCAATGCTTGATTTCAGTTAAATTGACAAAGGAGTAATAGGAGTGCAATAATATATGTTGATAGAGCCCCGAGCATTCGATATAAGTAATCATGAAAACGTAAACATCGGTTACGTAACGAGGCGCGAGGTGATGGTATAATAGGACAGTGGAGAGCAGATTGGACGCGTTCATAAATTGAAGAAGGCGTCATATATATACGAGTTTCGGTATACTTGAGGTTGGAATTATAGGGAACCATTATTATAACTTGGGCTGAAGAAATGGTATCTGGGTTATACGACGGGTCGTGTGCTTGCCCGAAAAATCCAATAAACTAAGCTCATCTGTTTTCAGCTCGAAACAGAGACCTAGACTAAATATTGGCCGTTACACTTGAAGGTCCAATGAGCGACTTGATGCTTGAACGGACTCGAGAGGGAACTGTGTCATTTTTTCGTAAGCTCAGGGAGACACGGTCATTGGTCTAAACATGGACCATTAAGGTTAGTTGCTTTCAGCCATAAGCCAATCAGCGGCTCCATACATAGACAGATCGTAATACAAGTAAACAGAGAAGGACAGGAAGTGACGGCAGGTTTAACCGGATATATAACGAGTGGCGGACCAGGCAGAAAGCACCCGGGTCGCACGCACATGGTGGTTAGTTAAGGATAATTAAGATGAGAATTGGACTATGATGATTGAAGGATGCAGTATTTAAAAGGTTCGGGGAGACTGTGTAGACTCGCACTCTGGAATTATCGGACCGGGGATGCGGGTCCGAAGGCCGTTCGTGACCAACACTTAAGGTGAGAAAGTGATTCCTACAGAGGGTTTATAGAGCTGAAGGAGTAGGGACTTTTGGAAAACTTTTGTAACAAATCTGACCGGTTTGTTAAAGAGAATACTTTTTCTGTTTTGGTGCAATATACGACGTAGAAATAGAAGGCAGAATCCAACTTGGAAAGAATCGTTTGTAGCAACTAGAGATACGATGTGGCGAAGAGAATTTTGGAAGTGAAGGACAGGTAATTAACCTGAGCATAGACGTTGATGAGAACGGTGGATTCTATCGGCGGTGTAACTCAGGGGGCGAGGTCAGAATATTGTTCTTTCTGTCCACAGATTTTGAAAGAAAGGATTTGATTGACGGCTAGAGCTAACATAAGATGAAGTGACTGATCACGAAGGATTTTCTATTAATTATCTATTAATTATCTTTGTAAGAAAAGGGATTGTTCTTATCCGTATCAATGGGATTGGGACCTCAAACAACCGGTGGGAGGTTTTAAGTTTTAACTTCCACCGTTTGAAAAGTCTTGGGCAGTTGGGAACAGGTCGATTGAACACAAACCATTTATGAATAAGTGGCATCACTGTTAGAGTTCGCAGTGGAATGGACTAATAGACATATATATTTGCATATAAAGAATGAGTCTTGGAAACATCATATATTGTTATTTTTTAGATTGAGCAGTAATATATTGGGTCGCCTTCTGGATATGCGTGAATTGGATAACTCTCCAATCCAAAGTTAAACTACATTTTTTGAAGAAAGGTGAGCTAATGTATTATATGGAATTATTTCCATCTTCGTGCAAAAATCCCCCATGAACTAATATGAGAATGTCAATGGGAATTTTAATAATGGGATTTAGATTGTTCAATAGGCAGAGGGCAATCTGTTGTACAATGAAACATGTACCAAAATGATAGTGCTTTTTTTGGGATGTCAATATGGACAGTGGATATTGATGCTTTTGGTACAGTGGATAATAATGAAAAGTGTGTGCATTAAGAATCAAGACTGCTGAACCACTGTGTCTGGTTATTGAGTGTACAGTTGTGGTAACATATTAGTGATGATTGTTTATTTTTTCCTTATTTACAGCCCTGTTAACGTCCCAGAAAGGGACGAAACGCGTCGGCTGTTGATTGTAGATTGGTTTTTGATTCAAAACAGAAAAATAAAAAGAACATTCATCATACAAGATTCACCTGGAAGACTGTTATTAAGATTTTATGTTTAAATTGTGTTATTGTGCATTTGATTACAGATTGGTTTACTAGCACACTCCTCCCATTTCTGATTTATGTTAACCGTATATCGAGGTAGGACAGTGCCTCTTAGGGTAGTTGAGCGTAATTTGGTAATTGCATTGAGGGTAACTAAGTATATAATTGCTCTTTTGTGCACCAGACAGATGACCCCACATCGTCCAAATTTGGAACAAAATAAATATGGATAAATATAGATAAAATAGCCCAAAAATAATTATGGATAAATACAGATGGAAATGTTGAAAAAAATAAAGACAATAAAACCGGGAGCCCTACTTACAACGGGTTCTGGCATGAACTTCCCTCCCACAGGGTTTGAGACCAGAAGGGGGAATGTGGTCTCGCCTTACATTTACTTGTGAAAGGGCAGGCCCCTCGACACATTATTAATGCTCCTGGCCCACCCTACTGTTCTTCCTGCAAGGGGAAGTAAACACACCCACACCCAATCCAGGCCATTGTTCCTGTCTTAATGCAGTGTAAAAACGATGTTAAGTCTAAGCATTGGCTGGGCAGCTGCTGGAAAGCGAATGCAAATTAGCGTTTGTTAGACCTGACCTCTCTCCAGGGTCACCCCCAACCATTTTACCTTTACACCACCTGTTTTTTTCTGAACCAATGTTTGTTGGCTATTAGGACTTATTCGCACTTTGCCACTGATAGCAAGTGCTTGCGCTCTCTCCTTTAAACATGGTAAAATTGACTTCCACCCAGTTGGAACACATAATTTACTTGTATGCTCCTAGTACATTGATTGTAAAGGTACCCAGGGCCTGTAAATTATATGCTATATGGGGCCCGCCACATTCCTTGTGCCACCCACTTACACAGCCCTTATAAACATGCCTCAGGTCTGCCATTGCACCCTGTATGATAACACTTTTAAACTGCCATTTCCACCTGGCAAAATAAACTTTTTGCTGGGTCTAAACCTTCCTTTTTAATACATAAAAGTCAACCATCTGGTAGACCCTAAACAACTCAAAGGGCAGGGTGCACTGAATTTTAAAAGTTCAACATATACTTTTAATTTTACATGTCCTGGGAGTGAAAAATTCTCAAATTCGATTTTCACTACTGCAAGTCCTATCTCTCCCATAGGATTTTTTTTCTTTTTCGGTACACCAACTGTATCCAATTTTATTTAGTGAACAATAGAAAGCAGGACACACAATCGGTAGTGCTCTTGTATTTACAGGTGAACCTACGACACAGGTTGCTGACACAGAACCTGATGAGGCACCACAGCTACAGGAACAGGCAGGTGGAGAGGAGACAGAGCATACAACACAGCCAACACCTGCTCAAAAACTACGCTGTTACACTGTGCTTCCACTCCAGGAGTTGGAGGGAGAACTGGAAAGCATACAGGATGAGCCACATCCAGAGCAAGAAGAGCAAGCAGGGCAGGAACATGAGCAGCCGCCAATGCACCGTAGGGACAGCAGTCGCATGAGACGCAGGCCAAGGGCACAAAACAATTCCGGCCTAGGAGATGATGCTTTGGTATTTTCTGGCCTGGAGGGCACAATGGTCAAGGTTCAGCATCTTGCTCTCCTTGTCTTATTTCCTAAAAGCCTGTGCACGACGAGCTACTGGAGTCCGGACCTGAAAAGTCATAAGGTAGCTGTAACGAGTACATGGAAATGAAAGCGGATCCTCAGCAGCTCTGAAGTAGCCGTCCTCACATGGGCAGGATGTGGCTCCGGTGGCAGAGGGCAGGATGTGCAGTGGGCACTTCAGGC
Source organism: Lissotriton helveticus (assembly GCF_964261635.1). Lineage (NCBI taxonomy): Eukaryota > Metazoa > Chordata > Amphibia > Caudata > Salamandridae > Lissotriton > Lissotriton helveticus. The sequence continues at coordinate 819,487,292 of NC_136071.1, forward strand.
AGGCACTGTCAGACGCATCAGCCATGAAGTGACTGGGAGGACAGGCAACTCGTGAATCGGACACAGAATTTTCCTCAATCTGCTGACACTTTCACTTGCGGGTCCTGGGGTCATTAATTCTTGCTGGGAGCCATATCCCACAGGAAGTGATGATACTCCATTTTTGAGGAGCATAATTATCAAAATCAAGACAACCTTCACCATGGTTCCTTATTGCCATTGCGGCTAGGCTGGTTGTGGAATTTGTCATCTAACAAGTGTGCTGCGGTTCCAAAGGTTCGGGAAACACTTTCAGGGCCAGCAGCTGTTGCGTGTCAGTGTGAAAGGACTGAAAGTTATCTACTTTGCCTGAGTCTCTCATGATTCGGTCACAATCATATGGTCCTGATGTGTGGGCAGTGGGTAATCTCCTGTGGGCTGTGCAAGCCCCCTCCCCGAATCCGTATCCCTCCCATAGGATAACGTTGGGTTACCGTATTACATTCAATACGTGATAGTCTTTGATTGGGAGTAGGTAGGAATGTAGAGTTTGGTCTTTAAAGAATTGTAAATTGCAATCTAAAACTCTCTTTAATGGTAAACTCAGATTTTAAGTCAAAATTCTGAAAATGCCACTTTTAGTTGCCATTTTCTTCTCCTAACCATTTGGTACCTGTAGCCTGTTTCCTAGGTCACATGACTGAGTGAAGTTGGCTGTTGGCCTTTGTGAATTCCTCCCAGACAGTATTGCAAAGGAGGGCCTGGATGTTTGCAGGATGATCCATCTCAGACTTGACAGTGATCACATACCCCACTTGCGCTTCAAAGGCACTGCCTCAACTCACACACAAAGGACTTCACACTAGCCTGTTGTGTCCCCAGACAGACTGGTACCATGGTATGGAAGCAGGGAATTCTAGCACCTTTGTAGGGGGAAACTCCAGAAGCTTCTCCCACTTCAGAGTGAGCACCGAGTATAAAAAGGGGACCATCAGGCCCACTCTTCAGTACACTCCTGGAACTGTGGTTCCTACAGGAGAACTGCAGCTTGAGCCCTCCCCCTTTTTTTTTTTTTTTCTTTTTTCTTAAATTTTATTGAAATTAACAACAAACAATAAAACAGAAAAAACAAGGCAAAAATACAGTGATGGTAATCTTGAGCTCCGAACAGTTCAAAACGTACAGTATAGCTAAAAGCAATAGCGGGGGGGGGGGGCAGCGAGGAAACAATGCAATATATACAGTCAATACAAAACACTGGGAATGCCAATTAGGAAGACAAGGAGACATCAGGGGTAGAGTTATGTGGGGGAGTACATATATTTCCACGATAAGCATTGCACTGTGACCAAATTCTGTTCCACTTTCTGGGCCTGCCCCGGGACAAGTATACTGTTTTTCCCTAAACATGCACCAGTCCATGTTCTCCTTCCACGCCAGTACAGTGGGCGGTCTGTGGGAGCCCCATAGCTGTGCAATATCCCTCTTAGCAACCATGTTGCCGAGGGTCGCCCAGCAGATCTGAAAAGCATTATAATCTTTAGGTTCCCATGCCTTTCAAGAGGCAGCGCCAGGCCTCAGGTAGAAGCGGGACCCCCGTGACATTTTCCATAATCGCATGCACTCGGGACCAAAACCCAGCCACTTCGGGACATTCCCACAGAATGTGAAGGAAGGTGCCAATCACGCCACAGCCACGCTTACACAACCCATCCAACGAATAACCCATTCGAACCAGACTCGGACCAGTGACATACACACGGTGAAGGATCTTTAGTTGGACAAACCGAAGGCGGGCGGGTATGGCAACCTCTTTAGGCGAGGACAAAGCAGACTGCCAGTCCTCGTCGTCCAGTTCCAATCCGTCGGCAATCCATAAAGCCCTGAGGTGTGCAAGCAAGTCAATTCTAGTGTTGCTAAGTTTTTTATTAATCAATGAAATTGTACTATCAGGGACGTGGTCATCCAGGATACGGTCCTCGAGAGGCGAGGATTCGGGAATAGCAGTTCCCACAGCAAAAACTGACAGCAGAGCATGACGTACCTGAGCATATCTAAAGAATTCCCCGTCTCCAAGCTCATATTCCGTCTTGAGAACCTCGAAGGACTTCACACTGCCCTTAGTCCAGAGGTCACCTACCTTACTTAGACCAATCATGTCCCATTTATCAAAGCCTTTCGTCTGCCACAAATTGCCCAAACCTTCGGAAGCATACAATGGAGTCGCGCGCGTCAACTTATCACACCATCCCAAGGCCGCATTTGCATCATGGCACACTCTTACAGCGATTTTCGTGGGCCCGGTCAATGTCCTATGAAGCCCCTTGGAATATAGCGCTCTATTAAAATTCCCACAGGGCAAGAGGTACTTGTCCATGGCAAAGGCCGGGGCAGGACCAGGAGCGTAAGTTGCGTGGTTAACAGCACTTAACTGAGAAGCCCAATAGTAGCACTTGATATCCGGGAGGGCAATGCCTCATCATACCACGGAAGCGTGAGCTTAGACAGAGCAATTCGCGCACACCCGTCCCAGATAAGCCGCCTCTGCAGGTGTTCCACGTCACGGAAATAGCCGGATGGTATGGGGTCCAAAAAGTTTTGGAGTGCATACAAAAATCTGGGCAGCGACATCATTTTGAAAAGAGCCGCGCGACCCAGTGGCGACAAAGGCAACTGCCGTAACCGTGCAGCGTCAAGCTTGAGCCGGTGAAGAGGGGGTAGCAAATTGCGTTCATAGCGAACTGCGGGATCCAAGGAAACATAAATCTCCAAGTATTTAAAGCCAGTATCAACAATTTGAATCGGGAATCTACGAGGCAGTGGGGGAAGCTCACTGGACAGAACATAGACGCATGATTTGGTCCAATTAATAATGAGACCCGAGTTCTTCCCGAAGGAGGTCAAAACATCAAAAAGCACATTAAGGGATTTCTGGGGGATGTAAGATATAAGAGGATGTCATCCACGTATAGCGAGATTCGGTCCTCAAAGTCGGGAGTCCACCTAATGCCTTTCATGGAAGGCTCCCAACGGAGCCACTCCGCCAGCGGCTCCAAAGCAAGGGCAAAAAGCAACGGGGACAGCGGGCAACCCTGCCGGGTGCCACGCCCAAGTGTAGAGACACCAGAGACCTTACCGTTAACAACCACCTGGGCGAGGGGCTTTTCATAAAGAAGCTTCACCCAGGTGATGAATGTCGGACCAAACCCAAATTTGGAGAGAGCCGCCCAAAGAAAAGGCCATTCTATAGTGTCAAAAGCCATAGTGGCGTCCAAGGAGGCCAAAATGGCCGACTCAGTTAGAGTCCCAGCTCTCGCGAGAACTCTGTGAAGTCTCCGAAGATTAAGGGCGGTATTCCGGTGTGGAATGAAGCCGATTGATCCGGATGGATCAAGTCGCTAATCACCGTAATCAACCGATTGGCTAGCAATTTTGCTAGTATCTTAGGTTCGGCATTAAGTAGTGAAATGGGCCGATACGAGGCGCAGCGATCACGCGGCTTACCCTCCTTGTGGATTACAACGATGGTAGCTAGTCGCTGATCAACGGGGAGAGAACCAGATTCGAAAGCCTCAAGGAAAATATTCCTTAAATAGGGCGCCATTTTGTCGGGTTGTAGCTTATATAGTTCAATAGGCAAACTATTAGGACCCAGTGCGTTGCCGGAGCGAAGGGAACGTATGGCAACAGCGACTTCATCTATAGTAAAAGACGCATCCAATAGGGCTCTATCATCATCAGAAAGGGGAGGCAATGCTATGTCTCGCAACAACAATTGGGAATCCTACTTTTCCCTATCACTGACCGAGGCGTATACGGTTTGGAAATGATCAGCAAAGCACTCAACAATACCATCTGGGTCAGTAACACATTCACCATCCGGCCCTTCAATCACAGGGACGACACGATTCACTCTCTCTTTCTTGTCCAGCCACGCAATCAGTTTACCGGCCTTGTCGCCCAAGTCATGCATCCTGCCCTGTTGCTCTCTATTCATCGCTTTCGCCGCGTCAGTCACAAGGGCCCTATATTCAGCTTGTTTCAAACTGAGGGAATGCAATTTAGAACGAGTAACAGCACCTTCAAGAGAATTTTCAAGCACAGTTATTTCAGTTTCGATGCGTACAAGTTCCTCACGTTTAGCCTTCTTGGAAGCAGCAATCAAAGACAATGAATGTCCACGAATGACAGTCTTGAAGGCCTCCCACAGTGAAACAGAGGAAGAAACAGACCCCACATTTTCATCGAAGTAATGGTTAATGGTTTTCAGCAGTGCAGAGCGGGTTTTAGGATTGCGAAGATACCAGGGGTTTATAGGAGCCACTCTACCCTCGCCACCCACCCCAGCCTCGAAACAAAGCCACAGGGGGGAGTGATCAGAAATGCCCCGTGGGAGCTGACGAATCTCTTTGATAGAGGGTAATTGCGCTGCTGGCATTGAGAAATAATCCAACCTGGAAAGACTACCATGGGCCCCCGAGTGAAAGGTATATTGTAGCTGCGTAGGGTGCATCAACCTCCAACTATCTATAAGGCCAAAAGTGTCCAGCAGATCAGCCAGCCACAATTGAGACCTAGCCAAATCTCTAGGGGGGTGGCGATCCAAAGTGCCAGAGACCACGGAGTTAAAGTCACCACCCAGGATCCGAGGACCCTCAGGAAGACCCAATAGGAGCCGCCAAAGGTCAGCAAGAGTGGACGTCTGCAGGCCCGGAGGGACGTACAGTGTGAGTATGGAAAGCGTCTTACCCTCCCATCTACCGGTGAGCGCAGCATAGCGCCCCCTGTCATCGAGTATTACATCATCAATTTCAAAGGGGAGGGAGGACCGGATGAGAATACCCACTCCTCTGGAGCCGGAAGTGAATCCAGAGTGAGCGACCAGTCGGTATCCACGTCTATTCATAGCTTGGCATGCGTTACCAATTAAATGCGTTTCTTGCAAAAAAACAATATCGGGGGAATGGCGTCTAAGAAACTGCAGCACAACCCCACGTTTTATCCTGTCTCCCAAACCATTGACATTCCAGGACAGCAGTCTCAACTCACTACCCCCCATCCCCGTAGAAGAGACAGAGCACACCCCTCACAGGACCCAATGATTGGAATGGACGAAAAACAATACAATGCCTTGTGAACAAAAAAAATAAACACACGAACACCCCCCCACAACCCCCCAACTTGAACCCGTTACAACGCCCCCCCCCTGCACCCCTGCGTACGACTCAGAAGCCACCCCAACTTGCAGTGTGCCTGTTGCCCAATCATTAAACTAATCTACACAAAGAAACCGAGGAGGAGGAAGAGACCCCTTACACCCTCGCCACCCTCGGGCCAATCCAGAATAGAGCAAAAGAACAATTATTCAAACTCAGCTGACAAATAGGCGGAAAGTTCAGACGTCGGGAACCATAATGTCACTCTTGCTCCGGCGAGCCACCGTTTTGGCAGGGAATCAAGCCAGTCACTGACATTGTCCGGACGATCAAAGAAAAACGTTCGTTCTTCATATTCGATTCGTAGTCTGGCTGGAAACAACATGGCGTATTTAAGGTCCAAATCGCGCAGTCTCCGCTTCACTCCCCGAAACCCCATTCTCTGCCGCTGAACCAATGGAGTAAAGTCGGGATAGAAGTGCACAGTGATGTTTTCTAATTTCACAGGGCCGCTCTCACTAGAAGCCCGAAGGATAGCATCCCTATCCAGAAAATGGAAGAGTGTGGCAATAATGGGTCTGGGGGGGGCACCCGGTTTCGGCTTCCCACCCGGAAATCGATAGGCCCGCTCAACAGCGAAGAATTTACTGAGACCGGCGGGGGCGAGGTGATTCAGGACCAGGTCTTCCACCAAGATGTCGGTGGCAGCGTCTTCGGGATTTTCCGGAACACCTATAATGCGTACATTATTACGCCGGGCCCTATTTTCAAACTCCTCAAGCCGACGGGCCGCCAAGTCCTGTGACGAACGCAAGTTGCCGATCTCAGTCTGTACCTCCGTGACATCAGTCGTCAGGCTGGAGGTCTTCAAATCCAACGCCTTGACCCTTTCATTGGTCTTCGCCAGGTCCGCTCTAATCAGCGTGACATCGACAGCCACCGTATCGATCTTGGAGGCGAGGGCCTCGTACTGCTGTCCCATGGAGGCCTTCATACTGGTGATGGCGCTCATGACGTCTTGAAGCGATACCTCTGTGGGCGCAGCAAGGTCCACCGTGGGGTCTTCAGGAGTACGGCCAGTGCCGCTGGGGGATCCCTTGGGATGGGTGTAGCGATCCATCACATTAGATTGAGTTAGTCCCCCACGGAGAGGCGTTTTTGTCTTGCGCTTCTCAGTGTCCGGTTTGCTGGCCATCTTGAAAACAGAGCCCCGGAGGGGCCCTCGAGACCTGGTGAAAATGGCCGATGAGGCCAAAAGTACACGAAATGGGGCCAAAATGGGGCCAAAGGAGAGAAAATGCCAATAGGGCTGGAAGCCGGACCCTCGCGGAAGAAGGCACACAGCAGTAGAGCAAAATCAGCCAGATCCGGAGTAGATCAAAAAGAATGCCAGTCAATCAGAGCCCGGAGTAGGAAAGTGAAACTGAAAGTTGATGTGAGGCCGCCTGGGGAAAGACCCCTCTGGCCGTTGTTGTTCAACTACTCCTCGGCCTGAAGATCAGCAGAGCCCCCGTCCCCGTCCCGGGGCAGGCCATAGAAGCACGAGCCGATGTAAAAGTGGCCCCCGACGTCCGATTTCAATTTTGAAAGGAATATTGGGGTCAGCCAAAGATCGCCTTCAAAAGCCCATCTTCAGAAGCAGGATATTAGCAGGATATTTGCGAAGGGCGGCGCGGGTCTCGGGAGCTCTGTGCTCACGCGACCATCATGGATGCCCGCGAAGCTCCTCCGAGCCCTCCCCTTCTTGCTGAGAAGGAAGACTGGGCCTGCAACCTTCATCCCAGGCTAAAGTGGCTCCAAGGGTCAGCTGATTGACCCTCTGTTCTGAGCTATGGGGATACAACAAGCTCCAGAGGAATCCCTGCAACTGCCTAGCTGTCCTGCTGAACAGGACCTGTCGGAGCTCTGTTGGCATCTACTGGAGTGTGTTACTGATCTCCAGGAGGTGCCTTGCAGATCTTGGACCCTTGGTGTTGCATCAGTTGAACTCCTCCTGGAAGCAAAGTGGAAATCCTGAAGTTTTGGGCTCCTTGCAACAGCAAACGGGATTGTAAACGTAAAGATCTAGCCTCTCCTGCCAACCACCAATGCAAAGCTCCAGTGAACCAGATTCCTCACGCTACATTAACCACCAGCAACACAAGATCTGCACTTTGCGCTACAGCACCGACAACTCATGGTGACTGCCAATGTGAACCCCCAGCGACTATCATCCACAACGCTCTCTCTCCTCCTCGCACCCTCCTGCACAGCAAACGGAAGTCTTCAAGCTGGACATTTGAAGGTATCCTGTTCAGCTGGGCTAACCTGTTCCATGTACCTGGCCCACACACTATCACGGTGGGCCTAAACTTGTGACTTTCAACCAGTCTCACACGACCAGATAACCACGAGTGGAGCTTTGTGCTTTTGAGCACTATACTTAAATGAAATCCTTGAAATTGCATATCTTCCATTCCATTAATTGGATTTTTTTTGTTTTCGTGTAAAATAAAGAATTTAACTTTACTCAATTTTTCTAAATTGTGTGGGATTTTCCTTGCGTTGTGTTTGTACTTTATTACTGTCTGTGTGCTGGGTAAATACTTTAAACAGTGCCTCCAAGTTAAGTCTGACTGCTTTTGTGCATAACTTCCAGAGGGTTAAGATAAGCACATGTTAATTTAGTAACTTAGGTGGTTCACAATGACAAAGATTGTGGTTGTTGCTTGATAATGGCTCACATCTCCTTCAACCCAATTTTCAACAGACTCCAAGAGCTTCAAGGCAGGTAACTTTCCCTAAACATTTATTAAACTTCACCAATTAATTGGACTTTTAATAAATATGAAAAATAGCCTTCAAATGACTTTTGTATCTGTTTCATTTCAAACGTCACAGATTAAATTTTATTATCTGTACTCAGCTATAACCCAGCCAATTAAAATAGCTTTAGGGGCCTAGTCACTAGAGGAACATACCTATTTACATTCTGCACATTTCACTTTAAAATATCAGGCACCCTACCACGAGGGCGAGAAGGTGTACTTAGGGGTGGCATATTAATATTGCAAGGTAGCGTTACCACCTGTCAAAAAGGGTTATTTAGACAGGTCAGTGTGGCAGGATTTAGAATGCTGCAGTCTGACTACACAGGGTAGCCTGAAGCCATGTTTTCTTTGTCACGGAAAAGTTACATTTCCGTGCCTTGAGAATTTGTCACATAGCCTAGATACTTTAGGCACCTTTGCCAGGCCCAGCCCAGATTTCTTCTTTGGGACTTAGTCTCCTTTGTGGCACTCGAGCTACTCCAGTGGGCAAGGTTATATGCTGTACCTAAACGTGGCTCCATGAGGCCAGATACCTTCTTACCAATATCCAGCAAAAGCGGATTTGTTGCTCTGGAGAAGCTCCAAGCGGAAGAAAACAGTTTCTTGAGGCCAGAGACATTGCACCATTGGATGTATGACGTTACAACGCACACTTTTACAACGCCTACCTTTACATCGCATTTTTTACAACGCATACCATTACAACGCATAATGCTTTTGGGTGCTGGATAGTGAATAGTTTAATTTACTATTACAACTCCAGTCACCGTGGATAGTAGGGAAGGTGTTGGATAGTACATTAAACCTATTCCCTATCCTAGAGCGCCCCCAAGCGCTATGTGTTGTAATAGTTTGCGTTGTAAAAGTTGCGTCGTAATGGTAGTGCCTTGTAAAAGTTTCGTTGTAAAGGCTGTTCACCTGCACCGTCACCAGACTTACTATAGAGGTTGGTCCGTGCCCTACAGGGGTCTGGAAATCAAAAACATTGTTAAGCTCCAATTTTGCAGATGTCAGTCACTTATTTCCACAGCTTTTCAACTATGGCTCCCAGATTTCAGGGCAAGCTCTTAGGAATTTTGGGCTTGATCCCATAACCCTGTGCAGCGTCCAAGTCAGGTCCATTTGGAACTGGGCAAAATTTGTTTTTTCAAATGGTTGTGTCCCAGTAACCACACAGGAGTCAGCCCACTGACCGTTGGAACCTACATCTTTGTCCTTGGTAGAGAGGGAGCCAGTCCAGTCCTCCAGGGCTCCTTTGAGGTCACAGCAAGCGGTGCCCAGTTCTTCAGCAACTGTTCTGAGGAGCAAGCCTTGGGGTGCCAAATTTAAGCTTGGCATCAGTTAGTGGGTGGGGATGACTCCGGGCCTCTCCCTAACAAATTCCATCGGCCAAAGCTACCCACATTTGCAGCAGTTCTCCTATTCGTTACTGCAAACAATCACACAGTCCCTCTTACTCCTAAAACTTAAGGAAAACTTTTCGTACAACAGTAGTAAATGTTACTGGATTAATGAGTTTATCAATTGCAACAGTGTGGGAGTTATCTATGCCATTATTTGTGATTGTGCTAAAGTGTATATAGGCAGCACAAAGCGATCCTTGAAAACAAGAATTCAGGAACATAGACGCGCTATGATCAATTGCGATACTAGGTCTCCATTATTTGTACATATGGAGAACCAGCATAGTACTCAAAAAGGTTTTAAATTTCATGGTGTACAGAAGGTGACCCAAAATGTAAGAGGAGGAGATTGGGATCTCAGAATCAGACAGACGGAGGCTAGGTGGATCTGTAAATGTATATCGGTGACTCAGGGATTAAATACTGATTTAGAACTTCACTATTTTTTGGTATAATCCACTTCTGCAACAGCAGGTGATTTACTGTCTAACATGAGGAGTAGGGACATAATGATTGATGATCATGGTTTCCGCTCGCGGTGGAGAGGAGCGGGTCAGCCTGTGGATTGAGAGTCATATGATGGGTAACTGCAACCTAAACAGAAACAGCTCGGGCGATAGACCAATGCTTGATTTCAGTTAAATTGACAAAGGAGTAATAGGAGTGCAATAATAGATGTTGATAGAGCCCTGAGCATTCAATATAAGTAATCATGAAAACGTAAACATCGGTTACGTAACGAGGCGCGAGGTGATGGTATAATAGGACAGTGGAGAGCAGATTGGACGCGTTCATAAATTGAAGAAGGCGTGATATATATACGAGTTTCGGTATACTTGAGGTTGGAATTATAGGGAACCATTATTATAACTTGGGCTGAAGAAATGGTATCTGGGTGATACGACGGGTCGTGTGCTTGCTCGAAAAATCCAATAAGCTAAGTTCATCTGTTTTCCGCTCGAAACAGAGACCTAGAGGAAATATTTGGCCGTTACACTTGAAGGTCCAATGAGCGACTTGATGCTTGAATGGACTCGACAGGGAACTGTGTCATTTTTTCGTAAGCTCAGGGAGACACGGTCATTGGTCTAAACATGGACCATTAAGGTTAGTTGCTTTCAGCCATAAGCCAATCAGCGGCTCCATACATAGACAGATCGTAATTCAAGTAAACAGAGAAGGACAGGAAGTGACGGCAGGTTTAACCGGATATATAACGAGTGGCGGACCAGGGAGAAAGCACACGGGCCGCACGCACATGGTGGTTAGTTAAGGATAATTAAGATGAGAATTGGACTATGATGATTGAAGGATGCGGTATTTAAAAGGTTCGGGGAGACTATGTAGACTCGCACTCTGGAATTATCGGACCGGGGATGCGGGTCCGAAGGCCGTTCGTGACTGACACTTAAGGTGAGAAAGTGATTCCTACAGAGGGTTTATGGAGCTGAAGGCGTAGGGACTTTTGGAAAACTTTTGTAACAAATCTGACCGGTTTGTTAAAGAGAATACTTTTTCTGTTTTGGTGCAGTATACGACGTAGAAATAGAAGGCATAATACAACTTGGAAAGAATCGTTTGTAGCAAAAAGAGAATTTTGGAAGTGAAGGACAGGTAATTAACCTGAGCATAGACGTTGATGAGAACAGTGGATTCTATGGGTGGTGTAACTCAGGGGGCGAGGTCAGAATATTGTTCTTTCTGTCCACAGATTTTGAAAGAAAGGATTTGATTAACGGGTAGAGCTAACATAAGATGAAGTGACTGATCACAAAGGATTTTCTATTAATTATCTTTGTAAGTAAAGGGATCGTTCTTATCCGTATCAATGGGATTGGGACCTCAAACAACCGGTGGTAGGTTTTAAGTTCTAACTTCCACCGTTTGAAAAGTCTTGGGCAGTTGGGAACAGCTCGATTGAACACAAACCATTTATGAATAAGTGGTATCACTGTTAGAGTACACAGTGGAATGGACTAATAGACATATATATTTGCATATAAAGTATGAGTCTTGGAAACATCATATATTGTTATTTTTTAGTTGAGCAGTAATATTTTGGGTCGCCTTCTGGATATGTGTGAATTGGATAATTTTCCAATCCAAAGTTTTGAAGAAAGGTGAGCTAATGTTTTATATGGAATTATTTCCATCTTCGTGTAAAAATCCCCCATGACCTAATATGAGAATGTCAATGAGAATTTCAATAACGGGATTTAGATTGTTCAATAGGCAGAGGGCAATCTGCTGTACAATGAAACATGTACCAAAATGATAGTGGTTTTTTTGGGATGTCAATATGGACAGTAGATATTGATGCTTTTGGTACAGTGGATAATAATGAAAAGTGTGTGCATTAAGAATCAAGACTGCTGAACCACTGTGTCTGGTTATTGAGTGTACAGTTGTGGTAACATATTAGTGATTATTGTTTCTTTTTTCCTTATTTACAGCCCTGATGATGTCCCAGAAAGGGACGAAACGCGTCGGCTGTTGATTGTAAATTGTTTTTTGATTCAAAACAGAAAAATAAAAAGAACATTCATCATACAAGATTCACCTGGAAGACTGTTATTAAGATTTTATGTTTAAATTGTGTTATTGTGCATTTGATTACAGATTGGTTTACTAGCACGCTCCTCCCATTTCTGATTTATGTTAACCGTATATCGAGGTAGGACGGTGCCTTTTAGGGTAGTTGAGCGTAATTTGGTAATTGCATTGAGGGTGAGTAAGTATATAATTGCTCTTTTGTGCACCAGACAGATGACCCCCACATCGTCCAAATTTGGAACAAAATAAATATGGATAAATATAGATATAATAGCCCAAAAATAATTATGGATAAATACAGACGGAAATGTTATAAAAAATAAAGACAATAAAACCGGGAGCCCTACTTACAACTGGTTCTGACATGAACTTCCCTCCCACAGGGTTTGAGACCAGAAGGGGGAATGTGGCTGCTTTCTCTAGGTCTCGCCTTACATTTACTTGTGAAAGGGCAGGCCCCTCTACACATTATTAATGCTCCTGGCCCACCCTACTGTTCTTCCTGCAAGGGGAAGTAAACATCCCCACACCCAATCCAGGCCATTGTTCCTGTCTTAATGCAGTGTAAAAACGATGTTAAGTCTAAGCATTGGCTGGGCAGCTGCTGGAAAGCGAATGCAAATTAGCCTTTGTTAGTCCTGACCTCTCTCCAGGGTCACCCCCAACCATTTTACTTTCACACCTCCTGTTTTCTGAACCAATTTTTGTATGCTTTTAGGACTTATTCGCACTTTACCACTGATAGCAAGTGTTGGCGCTCTCTCCTTTAAACATGGTAAAATTGACTTCCACCCAGTTGGCACACATAATTTACTTGTACGCTCCTAGTACACTGGTCGTAAAGGTACCCAGGGCCAGTAAATTATATGCTATATGGGGCCCGCCACACTCCTTGTGCCACCCACTTACACAGCCCTTATAAACATGCCTCAGGTCTGCCATTGCACCCTGTATGATAACACTTTTAAACTGCCATTTCCACCTGGAAAAATAAACTTTTTGCTGGGTATAAACCTTCCTTTTTAATACATAAAAGTCAACCATCTAGTGGACCCAAAACAACTCAAAGGGCAGGGTGCACTGAATTTTAAAAGTTTAACATGTACTTTTTTTTCATTTCAAAGAATTTTATTATTATGAAAAAGCAAATGAAGATACACAATACACGTGTCAGTGATACAATTGATATACTATAAAACTGTCAAAAATATAATAGGCAAGCATGTGGTTTAAATATACAATTGTAATCAATATAGCCCGCCAGAAATAAATAAATAAATTAAGGATGGTGAAAACAATTATCATATATCAGAAAGAAATATCAAAAGTATCACTGTCAGTTAGAATACCCACGGAAAGGAAAGGAAGGGAAAGAAGAAGAGGAGAGAAAAGAAAAGAGAGAAGAGAGGAAAAGAAAGAAAAAGATAGAAAAAACAAGAAAAGAAAAGAGAGAGGAGGATTTCCACCGGACCATCCCAACAGATACAACACCATTCAACCAGACATATCAAAGGGGTATTGTGCAATCAGTCCTTTGGAAGATAAATCCATGTAGGCATCCAAAGCAGTCCAAACACCACTAGCAATAGACGGAGAAAGATGGGCATGATCAACCGATGTATGAGCACTGCGTAAAAAGGAAACCCAAGCCCACCAAGTATGATAGGAAACTAAAGAAAATGACTTCCACTCCATTAAAATTACTTTAATTGCAACAGTCAATAAAAGATCTAACAGCTGTAAGTCCATGGAGTCTAAGGGAAGAGGAACGGGGGAAGCTAGAGGGCCTAATAAGATTAATGGAAAAGATAGTTGAAACTGAATACCAAAAAATGAGCATTAGGTGGTTGTGAATGAGATCCCAAAAGGGTTGAAGGAGAGAACAGTCAAAGAACATATGAGGAAAATCGCCAGGTAATAAGCCACAACTCCAACAAAGATTGTCCTCTTTGAGATTCAACGTGTGTAAGCGCATAGGAGTCCAATGGAGAAGGTTAACGGAGAAAAATTTAGATTGTATTAACGATGGGGCGATTTTATTACGAAGAGAAAATTTACCAATCATCTGCCAGGTATCTGAAGAAATATGGTCCTTAACACTCCGGTCAAAATGGCGTAACCACTTCTGCTGAGCTACAGTATGAGTAGGTACTGAAGTAGAGTGTAAAAATTTATAAATGTTAGAAGCAACGTGGCCAGTTCTGATCCATAATTGAAAAAGAGTAATTATAGGGGAAGTAGGATGAAGGCGCACCTTAGCCAGTGCCACTTTGATCTTGAGAAAGGTATAAAAATCTAAATTAGATAAAGAAAACTGTTGAGCTAAAGAGGAAAACGGTAATGGAGCATTATTAGAATCATAAAGATGATGAACAAGTGAGATCCCTTTCGAAGCCCAATAAGACATTAAAGAAGAAGAAATAGTAATTTTAATTTTAGAATTCCGCCAAATAGACGACCATCTGGATTTGTGTAATGGAGTCGCCACCCTCTTGTCCACCATTCTTACCGCAGCAATAGTATCTAATATAATAGAGCGGGAAAAAGGAATGAACAAGGTGGACGTAGTTAAAAAAGAAGCAGTCGGCAAAGGAGAGGCCAGTTCCTGCTCTATTAGCAACCAAGATGGAACATGAATAGGAGGGGATGAAAACCAGAGAGCACCTTGAGAAGCTAGAAAGGCAGTTTGATACTTTTTCCCAATCAGGAAAGTTACAGCCTCCCATATCACAAGGTTGTCGTAAGAATTTATAAGCAATTCTAGCCCGTTTATTATTCCATAAAAATTTAGAAGTAAGAACATCAATGTCATGAAAGAAGGAAGCAGACAACTTCACTGGGAGCATGGAAGAAACAAAATTAATAATCGGCGTTATCATCATTTTAAGAGTCTGAAGGCGCCCCCACCATGAAATGTGTTTCGGAGACCAGGCGTCCAGCAAACGCCGTACTTTAAGCATAGTCTGATTCTCATTGTAAGCAACTGTATCGTACAAGGTGGAACAAAAGTAAATACCCAAATATTTCAATTGCTTAGACTGCCATTTAAAGCCAGCAGAGCCCATATGTGTAGAGAAACAATAAGCATTGAGTGGGAACATCTCAGTCTTGTCCTTATTTAAGGTGTATCCTGAAACCGTTGAAAAACGAGAGATGATAGCAGAAATAGCAGGAATGGCCAAAGCAATATCCTCCGAGAAAATAAGGACATCATCCGCGTAAGCCGCAGTTTTAATCCGATGAGGGCCAAAAGAAAAACCTTTAATATCTGGATGCATGTCAATTAATCTAAGGAGAGGATCAATGGATAATAAAAACAAAAGAGGAGACAAAGGGCATCCCTGTCTAGTGCCCTGGCGAAGATTAAAAAAAGACGACGTGGCACCATTAACTCTTATGTTGGCACGGGGTTGTGAATAGAGGGACATGACCATATGAATAAAGGAATCACCAAGATTATGTGCGCATAATACAGCACGTAGGAATGGCCAGGAAACCTTATCGAAGGCCTTTTCTGCATCAAGAGCCAAAGCAGCGGCCGGGAGCTTAGAGCGTTTGGCAGAACCGAGAATATGACAAAAGGTTCTGATATTATCTCGCGCGAGACGACCCTTTACAAAACCCGTTTGAGATGGATGTACCAATTTAGGAATGAAGGATTCTAAACGCTTAGCTAAGATTTTAGCAAAGATCTTAGCTTCCATGTTAAGAAGGGAAATAGGACGGAAGTTTTTGGGGTCAGAGTGATCTTTCCCCTCTTTTGGAATCACTACAATGGTGGCATCAGCAGCAGAACCAGAAACAGATCCTTCCTTAATAAAGGTATCAAAAACGGATTGAAGCTTGGGAACAAGCAAAGGAAGAAAGGTTTTGTAAAATAAAATAGGGTAACCATCAGGCCCTGGAACTTTCCCAGAACGAGTGGCTTTAATTGCAGCAACAATTTCGTCAGAGGTAATTGGACCATTTAAAGAACTACTATCCTCGACAGAAATAGATTTTACTGGGACAGATTTTAAGAACTCTTGACATTGCTCAAAAGAGGACTGATTAGAAGGAGTATATAGGTTATTATAAAAACCACGAAAAACTTCAAGAATTTCCTCGGTCTGAAATTTTTAGTGCCAAGGTGATCAGTAATAGAAGAAATCCGAGAAGAGTTATAAGAGGATTCCTGAAGTTTTAAGGTAGCCGCAAGAATCTTACCAGCTCGGTTTTTTAATAAGAGCCTTTTGGATTTCTGAGCCTGAACCCCAATATGAGCTCTCTTGGTGACTATGGTATTATATGTATATTTTAAGTGCTTAATTGACTGTAGGCAGGATTTATCTTTAGAATGTCGAAAGAGAGCTTCTAACTTTTTAATCTCAGTTGCCGGTAAGTTCCTTTTTGATAGCAGAATTCCTTTTCGACATACACTTAATAACCTGTCCACGGAAAGTACATTTAAACGAATCCCAGAGGACAATTGGGGAAGAAACTGAGCCTTCATTTTCAAGAAAAAAAGTATCAATTTCCTTGGAGAATTCACGAAGTTGGGAATCATCATGTAAAATTTCAGTATTCAATCTCCAGGAGCGAGGTCTTGGCTGAGGAGCAAAGGACAGCAACGTAAAAGTAACCGCAGCATGATCAGAAATCATAATAGGGTGGATAAGCGGCGAGGAAGAAGAAACCAAAGAAGAGTGTACCAATAAATAATCAATACGCGAAAAGGTAGAATGAGGGGAAGAAAAGAAAGAAAAATCACTACCAGTGGGATTATGTAGACGCCATAAATCCTCAAGATGAGAAATAAAACACATATTAAGTAGTTGTTTATGCGATTTAGGAGGGCGAAACTGAAAAGCTGAATTCCTATCTAGAATGGGATCCATTGGTAAATTAAAATCCCCACCAACAATAAGATTACCCGAGTGAGGTGTGTCGTTCAATTTCTTGGTAACTGCCTTCCAAAAAGACGGGTCATCTTTGTTCGGGCCGTAAATATTCATAACATAGAGATTAGCATTGCCATCAGACAGCTTAGTTAATAGCCAGCGACCCTCAGTATCGTGCTCAGAAGAGATTATGGACAAGCCCGACTTTTTAGAGACTAAGGTAATAACCCCATTCTTTTTACCGAAAGCATCGGAGCAGACAACATCTGATACCCACTCTTTCTTTAGGAATAGTGCCTCTTTGGTAGATACCTTCGTTTCCTGAAAAAGAACTAGATCCGAGGAAAGAGATTTGCAATAATTCAAGAGCTTAGACCTCCTGACAGGATGATTCAAACCCTTAACATTAAGGGACAACACATTCAGGCCCGACATAATCTTGCAGAGGAAATCAAATATAAAACATGAATGAGAGAAAGCAAACAAACAGCACCAATACAAGCAGCCAACCACAAAGCCTTAAGACCAAAAAGGGAGAGTCCTATGAGGAAATCCAAAGAGAGAAAAGAAAGAAGAGAGAAAGAAAAAGATGAAAGTAAGAGAAGATAGAGACAGATAGTGAAGGAAAGGCAAGAAAAGAAGGGAAAAGAGATTAACAAGAAAGGTCTGAAAAAGATCAAATTCATGCTAGGGGGAACGTGGGAAGACGAGCAAGGGGACCATCATGAGGTATAATAACAATCTGCTCGAAAAACCCCAATGTCACATATAACTTGGTATAGGTAAACAGGAAGAGGAAGACATTTGAAATCTGGATTGATAGTAAGAGGAATATTACCATAAGAACAATTCAACCGGTAAGTTTATAGCAAAAGTATGCGAATATCAAAAACTATAGAGTAGTAAAGAGAGAGTACTATGAAATAAATGAATAAAATCAAAGGAAGAAAGACAGCAAATAGGTGTGAAACATGCCAAACAATGAAGTGGCAGTAGAGAACGACAAGAAGTTATTAAACAGGAAATAGATAGACACTAAAATGCAACAAAACAGCAGCTGACCCTAAAGGGTATAGGACCATATATATGAATAAATTTACAGAAATATCGAAAATAGATACCAAAACTGAGTAAGCTAAGCAAGAGCAAACCCCAAATGCAGCAGGAATAATAAAACAAAAGTGAATAGGAAGAAACAAAGTATCGAAGAAGATTATAAAATACAATATAAATACATTAAATTACAATGAATCAGCCCTAGTAGAGGAAGATATTAAATAGTTGTGAAGCAGAACAAGCAAAGAAACAGCAATGTAGATATGTATTAAAACTAATTACACAGTAAATATTCAAAGGCACATGTAAGCAATTAACTACTATGCATAATATATATAAACTTTGTTCTATGTAGCTAATGTAAACAGGAAGAAACATCGAAAAGATATTAATTGCATATATGATACCTAGACAAGGTAGAAATAAAGCGTAAAATAAAGAGAATAACTGAGACCTAGTACTGGGACAGGAACAGGCTAATTTGCATATAGCCAAGTTCTGAGCTGGGATGGTGCAGTGAGCTAAAAAACGGTGATGGATCAAGCCCTGATCTTTGGACTGGGTAAGAGTGGTCTGCTTAATTCAGGCACTCTGTTCATCACCACCCCCTTTTCTGAATCATTTTGTCCACCATAAGCGTGGAAGGGTATACTCAGATGTGAGTCCCTTGCTCATTGCACCATCAGGATTCAAGCAAGCCGGGCCGACGACGCCTGAAATGGCAGAAACCGGTCCCCGGAAGCTTGTTTCCTTCCCAGTACAAGAATTGGCTTGGTAGTTTGGTTTGCCCTGTTCCCATCATGCACTGGGACAGGAACAGACTAATTTGCATATAGCCAAGTTCTGAGCTGGGATGGTGCAGTGAGCTAATAAACGGTGATGGATCAAGCCCTGATCTTTGGACTGGGTAAGAGTGGTCTGCTTAATTCAGGCACTCTGTTCATCACCACCCCCTTTTCTGAATCATTTTCTCCACCATAAGCGTGGAAGGGTATACTCAGATGTGAGTCCCTTGCTCATTGATTGCACCATCAGGATTCAAGCAAGCCGGGCCGACGACGCCTGAAATGGCAGAAACCGGTCCCCGGAAGCTTGTTTCCTTCCCAGTACAAGAATTGGCTTGGTAGTTTGGTTTGCCCTGTTCCCATCATGCACTGGGACAGGAACAGACTAATTTGCATATAGCCAAGTTCTGAGCTGGGATGGTGCAGTGAGCTAAAAAACGGTGATGGATCAAGCCCTGATCTTTGGACTGGGTAAGAGTGGTCTGCTTAATTCAGGCACTCTGTTCATCACCACCCCCTTTTCTGAATCATTTTGTCCACCATAAGCGTGGAAGGGTATACTCAGATGTGAGTCCCTTGCTCATTGCACCATCAGGATTCAAGCAAGCCGGGCCGACGACGCCTGAAATGGCAGAAACCGGTCCCCGGAAGCTTGTTTCCTTCCCAGTACAAGAATTGGCTTGGTAGTTTGGTTTGCCCTGTTCCCATCATGCACTGGGACAGGAACAGACTAATTTGCATATAGCCAAGTTCTGAGCTGGGATGGTGCAGTGAGCTAAAAAACGGTGATGGATCAAGCCCTGATCTTTGGACTGGGTAAGAGTGGTCTGCTTAATTCAGGCACTCTGTTCATCACCACCCCCTTTTCTGAATCTAGTAGAGGAAAGCATCTAATAATGGTAAAACACACTAAGTAGTGAAGCATCAATGAAGTAAGTCTATAAATAAATAGAAGAGACAATAACTGTAACATGGTGAGAACAGCTTAACGCGAACTATAGAGAATAGATAACAAAAATCTGCGACCAAATCTTGTACCCAAACAAGAAACAGTACAAGAAATATTGAAGCAAATAATCAAGAAAGACATACAAGCACAACGAAAACACCAAACGGAAGAGCCAAGTAAAAAACAAGTGACAAACTTGACTACGCAGAAAACGATACGAAGCCTAAGGACGGGGATAGAAAAAAGACCAAATATGGATATAGACTGTACAAAAAAGACCAAAAAATAGAGGGACGCAAAAAAAACTAGCCGGAATAAGGCCGTGCGGAGAACAGAACACTACTACAAAATTGAAAAAGGGAACATAAATGAGATATGTCCAATATAACAATCAGGGACATCATAAAGAAGAAAAGGAGAACAAACCATGGGGAAGAAGAAATAACACTACCAAAGCGAAAAGACCATAGGAATAAGGACAACCGACAAGAAAAGAAAAGGCACTACCACAATAATGAGAAAGAGACAACAATTAGAAAGACCTAAAGTGTCAAACAACGGCATCATAGAGATGGAAAGGAGACCACACCAAGGAAAGGGAAAAAAAACACTACCAAAAACTTAACTGACATCACCAATCACAAGAAAAACATAGACGCACCAGCAACAATGGAGCACGCAGGTCTAAAAAAGGCAAGCTCAATAGACCTGGAATAGAGAGAAAAAACATTAAAGACATAAGAATCACATCAAGTGCCAGACGCATCAGGAACAAGCGACGCCTCCATTTGAAGATCCATCTTTAGCTCCATCTGATTGTCTAAAAAAGAGGCCAAATCAGCAGGTTCATCGAAGAGTCTGGAGCGACCTTTGAAGGTAATGCGAAATTTGGAAGGGCCAGAGAAGGAAAAGGGAATATTCATCTCTCATAGACGCTTCCGGAGATTAAGAAAGCCTTTCCTTCTAATCACGTGTCTCTGGCAAAGTCTTGAGAAATTGAGATACAGTGGCCTTCCCAGGAGACAGCTTTAACCTTCCGTATATGAGCCAAAATTTGTTCCGTGTGCTGATGACGCAGCGGTTTGAAAATGATGGCCCTTGGTTGCGTAGCAGATTTAGAACGAAAGGTGGAGACACGATGTGCCCGTTCCAGCTCAAAGTCTCTTTGAAAAAAAAATTGTAGGGTAGAAGGCAACCATTGGTATAAGAAGTCAATCATAGACGGTGCACCTTTCTCGGCTTCTTCAGGAAGGCCAAAAATGCGCAGGTTGGATCTGCGGTTACGGTCCTCCTGCTCAGTGAGATCCCTCCGCAATGCCGCCATTGAGCGCTCTAACTGCAAAAGCGATCGAGATCGCTTTTGCATATTATCCTCTGCGCCACTGGATACATGTCTCCGTGGCAGAGACACGAATGGAGAGAGCCTTAAAATCATTCCTAATGGCTGATACCTCCACTTGTAGTAAATCTGTATTAGTTTTGGTAGACTGCGCAATATCATGTTCATCATTGAGACGCGCCAGAATAGTCTCCAGAGTGGACGTAGTATCTTTTTGAGAGGATTCAGGTGTAGGAGAAACTTGTTTGAGCCTCTTAAGAGAGGCTTTGGACTCTTTTGCGTCTTTAGCAGCTGGTGACAAGCCCATATTTGCCGCCATAGAGCCCCCAAAACAAAGTTAGAAAAAGCAACCACTGCAGCGAGATGAGGAAAAGCAAAAGGCCAGAGGATATGAGTGTACTCAGGAGGCAAAAAATAAATGAGCACAAATATGAGAGCACACGTCCAGCAGGTACAGCAGAGTAATAAATAGCGGCGGACTCACATGCACAAAAATTGGAATCTCAGCACATTAATATCAGGACCCTGCCGGTATCAAGCAGACGCCTTCAGGGACTAAGAAAGCAAAAAGCAGGGTACCAAAGAGCAAGTAAGAACCAATGAAAGGCAGTGGAAGCGCTTTGAAGAAAGGAAAAGGAAAATGAAATGCAAAAAAAATCTCATTGTAAATAGGCCCACAGCATGAAGAATAAAAGATAGCTGTTATAAGCTTGTAAAGGCTAACAACAGCCACCAGCACCTGTTTGCCCGCATTTCTGACAAGTTCGTATCAAGGGTACCTCCGTGTTGTGAGGAGAATCGGAGCTTCGTGAAGAAAAAACAAAATGGCGGCCGCCCGTAGAAACACCGAGCGCCACCTCAAAACGGCAAAAAATCAGGCACCAGCAGCTCCAGGTCGCAGGAAGATCTCCCAAACAGCACTCGGCAACTTCAGAGACATGAGGCTCCCTTTGGGCGACTGTGGGGTCACTGGAAGCGGATATAAACCGACGACGGCCCTCGCTCGTCTCGGAGCTCAAGCGCAATCCGCCATCCCGTAGCGGCGCGCAAGCCACGCCCCCCGTTCAACATGTACTTTTAATTTTACATGTCCTGGGAGTGAAAAATTCTCAAATTCGTTTTTCACTACTGCAAGTCCTATCTCTCCCATAGGATTTTTTTTCTTTTTAGGTAAACCAACTGTATCCAATTTTATTTAGTGAACAATAGAAAGCAGGACACACAATGGGTAGTGCTCTTGTATTTACAGGTGAACCTATGACACAGGTTGATGACACAGAACCTGATGAGGCACCACAGCTACAGGAACAGGCAGGTGGAGAGGAGACAGAGCATACAACACAGCCAACACCTGCTCAAAAACTACGCTGTTACACTGTGCCTCCAGTACAGGAGTACAAGGGAGAACTGGAAAGCATACAGGATGAGCCACATACAGAGCACGAAGAGCAAGCAGGGCAGGAACATGAGCAGCCGCCAATGCACCGTAGGAACAGCAGTCGCATGAGACGCAGGCCAAGGGCACAAAACAATTCCGGCCTAGGAGATGATGCTTCGGTATTTTCTGGCCTGGAGGGCACAATGGTCAAGGTTCAGCATCTTGCTCTCCTTGTCTTATTTCCTAAAAGCCTGTGCACGACGAGCTACTGGAGTCCGGACCTGAAAAGTCATAAGGTAGCTGTAACGAGTACATGGAAATGAAAGCAGATCCTCAGCAGCTCTAAAGTAGCCGTCCTCACATGGGCAGGATGTGGCTCCGGTGGCAGAGGGCAGGATGTGCAGTGGGCACTTCAGGCAGGCATTGTCAGACGCATCAGCCATGAAGTGACTGAGAGGACAGGCAACTCGTGAACCGGACACAGAATTTTCCTCAATCTGCTGACACTTTCACTTGCGGGTCGTGGGGTCATTAATTCTTGCTGGGAGCCATATCCCGCAGGAAGTGATTATACTCCATTTTTGAGGAGCACAATTATCAAAATCAAGACAACCTTCACCATGGTTCCTTATTGCCATTGCGGCTAGGCTGGTTGTGGAATTTGTCATCTAACAAGTGTGCTGCGGTTCCAAAGGTTCGGGAAACACTTTCAGGGCCAGCAGCTGTTGCGTGTCAGTGTGAAAGGACTGCAAGTTATCTACTTTGCCTGAGTCTCTCATGATTCATTCACAATCATATGGTCCTTATGTGTGGGCATTGGGTAGTCTCCCGTGGGTTGTGCAAGCCCCCTCCCCGAATCTGTATCCCTCCCATAGGATAACATTGGGTTACCGTATTACATTCAATACGTGATAGTCTTTGATTGGGAGTAGGTAGGAATGTAGAGTTTGGTCTTTAAAGAATTGTAAATTGCAATCTAAAACTCTCTTTAATGGTAAACTCGGATTTTAAGTCACAATTCTGAAAATGCCACTTTTAGTTGCCATTTTCTTCTCCTAACCATTTGGTACCTGTAGCCTGTTTCCTAGGTCACATGACTGAGTGTAGTTGGCTGTGGGCCATTGTGAATTCCTCCCAGGCAGTATCGCAAAGGAGGGCCTGGATGTTTGCAGGATGATCCATCTCAGACTTGACAGTGATCACATACCCCACTTGCGCTTCAAAGGCACTGCTTCAACTCACACACAAAGGACTTCACACTAGCCTGTTGTGTCCCCCAGACAGACTGGTACCATGGTATGGAGGCAGGGAATTCTAGCACCTTTGTAGGGGGAAACTTCAGAAGCTTCTCCCAGTTCAGAGTGAGCACCGAGTATAAAAAGGGGACCATCAGGCCCACTCTTCAGTACACTCCTGGAACTGTGGTTCCTACAGGAGAACTGCAGCTTGAGCCCTCCCCTTCTTGCTGAGAAGGAAGACTGGACCTGCAACCTTCATCCCAGGCTAGAGTGGCTCCAAGGGTCAGCTGATTGACCCTCTGTTCTGAGCTATGGGGATACAACAAGCTCCAGAGGAATCCCTGCAACTGCCTAGCTGTCATGCTGAACAGGACCTGTCGGAGCTCTGTTGGCATCTACTGGAGTGTGTTACTGATCTCCAGGAGGTGCCTCGCAGATCTTGGACCCTTGGTGTGGCATCAGTTGAACTCCTCCTGGAAGCAAAGTGGAAATCCTGAAGTTTTGGGCTCCTTGCAACAGCAAACAAGATTGTAAACGTAAAGATCTAGCCACTCCTGCCAACCACCAATGCAAAGCTCCAGTGAACCAGATTCCTCACGCTACATTGACCACCAGCAACACAAGATCTGCACTTTGCGCTACAGCACAGACAACTCATGGTGACTGCCAATGTGAACCCCCAGCGACTATCATCCACAACGCTCTCCCTCCTCCTTGCACCCTCCTGCACAGCAAACGGAAGTCTTCAAGCTGGACATTTGAGGTATCCTTTTCAGCTGGGCTAACCTGTTCCATGTACCTGGCCCACACACTATCACGGTGGGCCTAAACTTGTGACTTTCAACCAGTCTCACACGACCAGATAACCACGAGAGGAGCTTTGTGCTTTTGAGCACTATACTTACCTGAAATTTGTGAAATTGCATATCTTCCATTCCATTAATTGGATTTTTATTGTTTTGGTGTAAAATAAAGAATTTAACTTTACTCTATTTTTCTAAATTGGTGTGGTATTTTCCTTGCGTTGTGTTTGTACTTTATTACTGTCTGTGTGCTGGATAAAGCATAGACGTTGATGAGAACGGTGGATTCTATGGGCGGTGTAACTCAGGCGGCTAGGTCAGAATATTGTTCTTTCTGTCCACAGATTTTGAAATAAAGGATTTGATTGACGGCTAGAGCTAACATAAGATGAAGTGACTGATCACGAAGGATTTTCTATTAATTATCTTTGTAAGTAAAGGGATCGTTCTTATCCGAATGAATGGGATTGGGACCTCAAACAACCGGTGGGAGGTTTTAAGCTTTAACTTCCACCGTTTGAAAAGTCTTGGGCGGTTGGGAACAGGTCGATTGAACACAAACCATTTATAAATAAGTGGCATCACTGTTAGAGTACGCAGTGGAATGGACTAATAGACATATATATTTGCATATAAAGTATGAGTCTTGGAAACATCATATATTGTTATTTTTTAGATTGAGCAGTAATATTTTGGGTCGCCTTCTGAATATGCGTGAATTGGATAACTCTCCAATCCAAAGTTAAACTACATTTTTTGAAGAAAGGTGAGCTAATGTATTATATGGAATTATTTCCATCTTCGTGTAAAAATCCCCCATGAACTAATATGAGAATGTCAATGGGAATTTCAATAATGGGATTTAGATTGTTCAATAGGCAGAGGGCAATCTGTTGTACAATGAAACATGTACCAAAATGATAGTGTTTTTTTTGGATGTCAATATGGACAGTGGATATTGATGCTTTTGGTACAGTGAATAATAATGAAAAGTGTGTGCATTAAGAATCAAGACTGCTGAACCGCTGTGTCTGGTTATTGAGTGTACAGTTGTGGTAACATATTAGTGATTGTTTATTTTTTCCTTATTTACAGCCCTGTTAACATCCCAGAAAGGGACGAAACGCGTCGGCTGTTGATTGTAGATTGTTTTTTGATTCATAACAGAAAAATAAAAAGAACATTGATCATAGAAGATTCACCTGGAAGACTGTTATTAAGATTTTATGTTTAAATTGTTATTGTGCATTTGATTACAGATTGGTTTACTAGCACGCTCCTCCCATTTCTGATTTATGTTAACCGTATATCGAGGTAGGACGGTGCCTCTTAGGGTAGTTGAGCGTAATTTGGTAATTGCATTGAGGGTGACTAAGTATATAATTGCTCTTTTGTGCACCAGGCATATGACCCCACATCGTCCAAATTTGGAACAAAATAAATATGGATAAATATAGATAAAATAGCCCAAAAATAATTATGGATAAATACAGACGGAAATGTTGAAAAAAATAAAGACAATAAAACCGGGAGCCCTACTTACAACTGGTTCTGGCATGAACTTCCCTCCCACAGGGTTTGAGACCAGAAGGGGGAATGTGGCTGCCTTCTCTAGGTCTCGCCTTACATTTACTTGTGAAAGGGCAGGCCCCTCTACACATTATTAATGCTCCTGTCCCACCCTACTGTTCTTCCTGCAAGGGGAAGTAAACATCCCCACACCCAATCCAGGCCATTGTTCCTGTCTTAATGCAGTGTAAAAACGATGTTAAGTCTAAGCATTGGCTGGGCAGCTGCTGGAAAGCGAATACAAATTAGCCTTTGTTAGACCTGACCTCTCTCCAGGGTCACCCCCAACCATTTTACTTTCACACCTCCTGTTTTCTGAACCAATTTTTGTTGGCTTTTAGGACTTATTCGCACTTTACCACTGAGAGCAAGTGCTTGCGCTCTCTCCTTTAAACATGGTAAAATTGACTTCCACCCAGTTGGCACACATAATTTACTTGTACGCTCCTAGTACATTGGTCGTAAAGGTACCCAGGGCCTGTAAATTATATGCTATATGGGGCCCGCCACACTCCTTGTGCCACCCACTTACACAGCCCTTATAAACATGCCTCAGGTCTGCCATTGCACCCTGTATGATAACACTTTTAAAATGCCATTTCCACCTGGCAAAATAAACTTTTTGCTGGGTCTAAACCTTCCTTTTTAATACATAAAAGTCAACCATCAGGTAGACCCTAAACAACTGAAAGGGCAGGGTGCACTGAATTTTAAAAGTTCAACATGTACTTTTAATTTTACATGTCCTGGGAGTGAAAAATTCTCAAATTCGTTTTTCACTACTGCAAGTCCTATCTCTCCCATAGTATTGTTTTTCTTTTTAGGTACACCAACTGTATCCAATTTTATTTAGTGAACAATAGAAAGCAGGACACACAATGGGTAGTGTTCTTGTATTTACAGGTGAACCTACGACACAGGTTGATGACACAGAACCTGATGAGGCACCACAGCTACAGGAACAGGCAGGTGGAGAGGAGACCGAGCATACAACACAGCCAACACCTGCTGAAAAAGTACGCTGTTACACTGTGCCTCCACTCCAGGAGTTGGAGGGAGAACTGGAAAGCATACAGGATGAGCCACATCCAGAGCAAGAAGAGCAAGCAGGGCAGGAACATGACCAGCCACCAATGCACAGTAGGGACAGCAGTCGCATGAGACGCAGGCCAAGGGCACAAAACAATTCCGGCCTAGGAGATGATGCTTCGGTATTTTCTGGCCTGGAGGGCACAATGGTCAAGGTTCAGCACCTTGCTCTCCTTGTCTTATTTCCTAAAAGCCTGTGCACGACGAGCTACTGGAGTCCGGACCTGAAAAGTCATAAGGTAGCTCTAACGAGTACATGGAAATGAAAGCGGATCCTCAGCAGCTCTAAAGTAGCCGTCCTCACATGGGCAGGATGTGGCTCCGGTGGCAGAGGGCAGGATGTGCAGTGGGCACTTCAGGCAGGCACTGTCAGACGTATCGGCCATGAAGTGACTGGGAGGACAGGCAACTCGTGAATCGGACACAGAATTTTCCTCAATCTCCTGACACTTTCACTTGCGGGTCCTGGGGTCATTAGTTCTTGCTGGGAGCCATATCCCGCAGGAAGTGATGATACTCCATTTTTGAGGAGCACAAATATCAATATCAAGACAACCTTCACCATGGTTCCTTATTGCCATTGCGGCTAGGCTGGTTGTGGAATTTGTCATCTAACAAGTGTGCTGCGGTTCCAAAGGTTCGGGAAACACTTTCAGGGCCAGCAGCTGTTGCATGTCAGTGTGAAAGGACTGCAAGTTATCTACTTTGCCTGAGTCTCTCATGATTCGGTCACAATCATATGGTCCTGATGTGTGGGCAGTGGGTAGTCTCCTGTGGGCTGTGCAAGCCCCCTCCCCGAATCCGTATCCCTCCCATAGGATAACATTGGGTTACCGTATTACATTCAATACGTGATAGTCCTTGATTGGGAGTAGGTAGGAATGTAGAGTTTGGTCTTTAAAGAATTGTAAATTGCAATCTAAAACTCTCTTTAATGGTAAACTCGGATTTTAAGTCAAAATTCTGAAAATGCCACTTTTAGTTGCCATTTTCTTCTCCTCACCAATTTGGTACCTATAGCCTGTTTCCTAGGTCACATGACTGAGTGTAGTTGGCAGTTAGCCTTTGTGTATTCCTCCCAGACAGTATCGCAAAGGAGGGCCTGGATGTTTGCAGGATGATCCATCTCAGACTTGACAGTGATCACATACCCCACTTGCGCTTCAAAGGCACTGCCTCAACTCACACACAAAGGACTTCACACTAGCCTGTTGTGTCCCCAGACAGACTGGTACCATGGTATGGAGGCAGGGAATTCTAGCACCTTTGTAGGGGGAAACTCCTGAAGCTTCTCCCACTTCAGAGTGAGCACCGAGTATAAAAAGGGGACCATCAGGCCCACTCTTCAGTACACTCCTGGAACTGTGGATCCTACAGGAGAACTGCAGCTTGAGCCCTCCCCTTCTTGCTGAGAAGGAAGACTGGACCTGCAACCTTCATCCCAGGCTAAAGTGGCTCCAAGGGTCAGCTGATTGACCCTCTGTTCTGAGCTATGGGGATACAACAAGCTCCAGAGGAATCCCTGCAACTGCCTAGCTGTCCTGCTGAACAGGACCTGTCAGAGCTCTGTTGGCATCTACTGGAGTGTGTTACTGATCTCCAGGAGGTGCCTCGCAGATCTTGGACCCTTGGTGTGGCATCAGTTGAACTCCTCCTGGAAGCAAAGTGGAAATCCTGAAGTTTTGGGCTCCTTGCAACAGCAAACGGGATTGTAAACGTAAAGATCTAGCCACTCCTGCCAACCACCAATGCAATGCTCCAGTGAACCAGAGTCCTCACGCTACATTGACCACCAGCAACACAAGATCTGCACTTTGCGCTACAGCACAGACAACTCATGGTGACTGCCAATGTGAACCCCCAGCGACTATCATCCACAACGCTCTCCCTCCCCCTCGGACCCTCCTGCACAGCAAACGGAAGTCTTCAAGCTGGACATTTGAAGGTATCCTTTTCAGCTGGGCTAGCCTGTTCCATGTACCTGGCCCACACACTATCACGGTGGGCCTAAACTTGTGACTTTCAACCAGTCTCACACGACCAGATAACCATGAGTGGAGCTTTGTGCTTTTGAGCACTATACTTACCTGAAATTTTTGAAAGTGCATATCTTCCATTCCATTAATTGGATTTTTGTTGTTTTGGTGTAAAATAAAGAATTTAACTTTACTCTATTTTTCTAAATTGGTGTGGGATTTTCCTTGCGTTGTGTTTGTACTTTATTACTGTCTGTGTACTGGGTAAATACTTTAAACACTGCCTCCAAGTTAAGTCTGACTGCTTTTGTGCATAACTTCCAGAGGGTTAAGATAAGCACATGTTAATTTAGTAACTTAGGTGGTTCACAATGACAAAGATTGTGGTTGTTGCTTGATAATGGCTCACATCTCCTTCAACCCAATTTCCAACAGCCTCCAAGAGCTTCAAGGCAGGTAACTTTCCCTAAACATTTATTAAACTTCACCAATGAATTGGACTTGTAATAAATATGAAAAATAGCCTTCAAATGACTTTTGTATTGTTTCATTTCAAACGTCACAGATTACATTTTATTATCTGTACTCAGCTATAACCCAGCCAATTAAAATAGCTTTAGGGGCCTAGTCACTAGAGGAACACACCTATTTAAATTCTGCACATTTCACTTTAAAATATCAGGCACCCTACCATGAGGGCGAGAAGGTGTACTTAGGGGAGGCATATTAATATTGCAAGGTAGCGTTACCACCTGTCAAAAATGGTTATTTAGACAGGTCAGTGTGGCAGGATTTAGAATGCTGCAGTCGGGGAGGAGCCAAGCTCGCGTCCGAGATGGCCGCGTTTTAGCTCGGCTCCGTTCGCCTGCCTGTTTTTATCATCTATCCTGCCGTTATCTTGCCCCGGGAAGCCCTCTTTGCTGTGCTGTAGTCCTAAGACGCCTTGCAGGCACTCACCTTTTGCTCCGGTGGTCCTGGGTGCCGTGGATCCTGTGCTGCGCTCCCGCTCGCTTCGAGGCCTCCGGGGCGGGCTGGCCTGGACCTTCTCGGCGGCGCCCGGACGGGACGGAGCACGATGATCGGCCCTTGATGGCGCAGTGGACGTGGTCGTGGAGGCCGTTGTGCGTGTAGGCCGGCTGTGCTTGCTGGCCGGCTCCGGTGGGCCGGAGGCCTTGGGTGGAGGCGCTGCTTTCCATTGACGGGGCTACTCGTATATCCGGCTTGCTCCCCCTTTGTTCTCCGGTCCGGCCATTTTGATTTCCTCCGCCCGGACTCGGAGAACGGGACCGGCGGCACTGGGGAGCCGGTGAGTCCCCGTCTTCTGGTGGCCCCCCTTCCTGCGCCGGGGTGCCCTGCCGCCGGTCGGCTGGTCTTCATTTGCCTCGCTGCTGCCCTGACGGAGGTTGACGGCCGCCGCGGCCTCGCCGGGCTTCCAAGATGGCGGCCGACCCCGAGTGTCTCAGCCGGGCCTGGACGAGCGCTGGAGGCCCGCCGCATGGCCCGGGTGCCGGATACTGTAAAGGTTTTCCTACACTTAAGGATATCCTGGACGCCCTGCACTCCTGGCGAGCTTCTGTGGCTGCACCCGTCTTCATCCTGGAGGTGGATCCTCTCTTCGGGCCGTTCGGGCCCCCAAAACCGGGTGTGGCTTCACCGTTGCAGGGTGCGGCTGGAACTATCCTAGGAAAAGTGGCCCCGGCGACAGCTGCGTCTGTGGGTGTGCGGTGTTCCGTTGCCCTTCATCGTCCTGTACTGTCTCCTTTGCCGCTGGTCCGGGGGCCGGATTCCGTCTGGCCTGGACTCGATGACTTTTCCTGCCTCCTTTCGCCTCGGCCGACCGGCCATGGTTCCTGTGCCAACCCAGCTGGGTCGGCCTCTCTTGAACTGTCTCTGAAACTGTGCCTGCATTGTGTGCGATGTTCCATGACTTTCCTGGATCTTCCGTGTTTTACTCCACGTGTCTTATCTGGACTGCCGTCTGATCTCCCTGTTCTGTGCCTTCGGTTTTTCGCGGTCTGGTTCTTAGTGGATCGGACCGCTACAACTTTGGACAAACAAGGACAGGGCTGATACAAATTTGCCTCTGTGTGCGGTAGTCTTGTACTGGTTGGATGATCGGCATGTAACGGTATGCTTATATGTGACTTTATGGTACTCCTGGAGTGTATCCTGTTACTTTTTGACTTCCCGAGGGCTCTGCCCTTTGTCTCAGGCGGGTGGGTGGGTGCAGATAATACTGTCTCTTGGCCCTCCCCCGTGTGTGTTCTTTTCCCTTTTTCCCTTCCCCTCCCCTCCCCCGTTTTTGTCTTTTGTTTCCGTCTTTTCTTTGTTCTTCTATATTTCGGGTTCTAATTAGGGCGACAGGCACGCTGCTGGGGGGTAGGCCATAGCCTTCTGCAGGGGTGCAGGGTGGGCTTGAGGGGTGGGTGGGGGGGTCTGTCACTTTGGGGGGTCTTTCCCCCCCCCCTTTTTTTCTCTCCCTTTTCTTTTTGTTCTATGGCTCTTGAGTATTCGCTTTTTCGGGACCCTGTCTCGTCATGTGTCCCCCTGGGGTGTTTCTGATGCATTGCCCTTCCGGTCGTATTGTGATTATGGTTCGCTATGTGTTCTGTCATCGACCTTTAATGTATGCCGTGTACCGGTTTCTGTTTTCCTGCTTTGTCGCCGGGGGGCGCGTGGTTGGGTAGGAGTCCCTTCTTTTTTTTCCTTTTTCTTCCTTCCCCTCCCTCTTTTATGGGGGGCTTCCTTCCTTTTGTTGGGGTGCGTATCGTACTGTCTTTTATGATGGGGTCTTTTTGCTTATGTTTGTTTAAGTTGGGTTGTTGCTGTGGTGGGTGGGCGCTGGACGGCGACCGCTATTGCCTCTCCTTGTGGTACTCCAATTGTGCTTGTATTTATCGATATGTTTACTTCGTGTTGGCTTTATCCTGTATTTTTATGATCGCCGGATCGCGGCTCACCACGGCCCCTCCCTTGTTGTTTGACTCACTGCCCATCATGATCCTGTACTCCCCGTTCCCGTAAAAGAAAATCAACCTTCCAATATCCTGTCCCTGCTGATTGCTCTATGGCTTTTGGTTTATCTCCTGTGTTTTTGCTGTCATATCCTGTGGACAACCTCGTATTGCAAATTTTGCTTCTACTTTGTGGTGGCCAGCCCGTTGGGTTGTAGGCCCGTATTTGTGAGCACTCTTTGTACAATAAAGGTTTTTAAAAAAAAAAAATAGAATGCTGCAGTCTGACTACACAGGGTAGCCTGAAGCCATGTTTTCTTTGTCACGGAAAAGTTACATTTCCGTGCCTTGAGAAGTCGTCACATAGCCTAGATACTTTAGGCACCTTTGCCAGGCCCAGCCCAGATTTCTTCTTTGGTACTTAGTCTCCTATGTGGCACTCGGGCTACTCCAGTGGGCAAGGTTGTATGCTGTACCTAAACGTGGCTCCATGAGTCCAGATACCTTCTTACCAATATCCAGCAAAAGCGGATTTGTTGCTCTGGAGAAGCTCTAAGCGGAAGAAAGCCGTTTCTTGAGGCCAGAGACATTGCACCGTCACCAGACTGACTATAGAGGTTGGTCCGTGTCCTACAGGGGTCGGGAAATCAAAAACATTGTTAGTTCCAATTTTGCAGATGTCAGTCACTTATTTCCTCAGCTTTTCAACATGGCTCCCAGATTTCAGGACAAGCTCTTAGGAATGTTGAGCTTGATCCCATAACCCTGTGCAGAGTCCAAGGCAGGTCCATTTGGAACTGGGCAAAAACTGTTTTTTAAAATGGTTGTGTCCCAGTAACCACACATGAGTCAGCCCACTGACCGTTGGAACCTACTTCCTTGTCCTCGGTAGAGAGGGAGCCGGTCCAGTCCTCCAGGGCTCCTTTGAGGTCACAGCAAGCGGTGCCCAGTTCTTCAGCAACTGTTCTGAGGAGCAAGCCTTGGGGTGCCAAATTTAAGCTTGGGATCAGTTAGTGGGTGGGGATGACTCCGGGCCTCTCCCTAACAAATTCAATAAGGCAAACCTACCCACATTTGCAGCAGTTCTCCTATTCGTTACTGCAAACAATCACACAGTCCCTCTTACTCCTAAAATTAAAGGAAAACTGTTTGTACAACAGTAGTAAATGTTACTGGATTAATGAGTTTATCAATTGCAACAGTGTGGGAGTTATCTATGCTATTATTTGTGATTGTGCTAAAGTGTATACAGGTAGCACAAGGCGATCCTTGAAAACAAGAATTCAGGAACATAGACGCGCTATGATCAATTGCGATACTAGGTCTCCATTATTTGTACATATGGAGAACCAGCATAGTACTCAAAAAGGATTTAAATTTCATGGTGTACAGAAGGTGACCCAAAATGTAAGAGGAGATTGGGATCTCAGAATCAGACAAACGGAGGCTAGGTGGATCTGTAAATGTAGATCGGTGACTCAGGGATTTTTTGGTATAATCCACTCCGGCAACAGTAGGTGATTTACTGTCTAACATGAGGGGTAGGGACATAATGATTGATGATCATGGTTTCCGCTCGCAGTGGAGAGGAGCGGGTTAGCCTGTGGATTGAGAGTCATATGATGGGTAACTGCAACCTAAACAGAAACAGCACGGGCGATAGACCAATGCTTGATTTCAGTTAAATTGACAAAGGAGTAATAGGAGTGCAATAATAGATGTTGATAGAGCCCTGAGCATTCGATGTAAGTAATCATGAAAACGTAAACATCGGTTACGTAACGAGGCGCGAGGTGATGGTATAATAGGACAGTGGAGAGCAGATTGGATGCGTTCATAAATTGAAGAAGGCGTCATATATATACGAGTTTCTGAATACTTGAGGTTGGAATTATAGGGAACCATTATTATAACTTGGGCTGAAGAAATGGTATCTGGGTGATACGACGGGTCGTGTGCTTGCCCGAAAAATCCAATAAGCTAAGTTCATCTGTTTTCAGCTCGAACAGAGACCTAGAGTAAATATTTGGCTGTTACACTTGAAGGTCCAATGAGCGACTTGATGCTTGAACGGACTCGAGAGGGAACTGTGTCATTTTTTCGTAAGCTCAGG
This sequence comes from Lissotriton helveticus, assembly GCF_964261635.1. Lineage (NCBI taxonomy): Eukaryota > Metazoa > Chordata > Amphibia > Caudata > Salamandridae > Lissotriton > Lissotriton helveticus. Next base: position 819,521,322 of record NC_136071.1, read on the forward strand.
GAGACACGGTCATTGGTCTAAACATGGACCATTAAGGTTAGTTGCTTTCAGCCATAAGCCAATCAGCGGCTCCATACATAGACAGATCGTAATACAAGTAAACAGAGAAGGACAGGAAGTGACGGCAGGTTTAACCGGATATATAACGAGTGGCGGACCAGGGAGAAAGCACCCGGGCCGCACGCACATGGTGGTTAGTTAAGGATAATTAAGATGAGAATTGGACTATTATGATTGAAGGATGCGGTATTTAAAAGGTTCGGGGAGACTGTGTAGACTCGCACTCTGGAATTATCGGACCAGGGATGCGGGTCCGAAGGCCGTTCGTGACCGACACTTAAGGTGAGAAAGTGATTCCTACAGATGGTTTATGGAGCTGAAGGCGTAGGGTCTTTTGGAAAACTTTTGTAACAAATCTGACCGGTTTGTTAAAGAGAATACTTTTTCTGTTTTGGTGCAGTATACGACGTAGAAATAGAAGGCAGAATCCAACTTGGAAAGAATCGTTTGTAGCAAATAGAGATACGATGTGGCGAAGAGATTTTTGGAAGTGAAGGACAGGTAATTAACCTGAGCATAGACGTTGATGAGAACAGTGGATTCTATGAGCGGTGTAACTCAGGGGGCGAGGTCAGAATATTGTTCTTTCTGTCCACAGATTTTGAAAGAAAGGATTTGATTGACGGCTAGAGCTAACATAAGATGAAGTGACTGATCACGAAGGATTTTCTATTAATTATCTTTGTAAGTAAAGGGATCGTTCTTATCCGTATCAATGGGATTGGGACCACAAACAACCGGTGGGAGGTTTTAAGCTTTAACTTCCACCGTTTGAAAAGTCTTGGGCAGTTGGGAACAGGTCGATTGAACACAAACCATTTATGAATAAGTGGCATCACTGTTAGAGTACGCAGTGGAATGGACTAATAGACATATATATTTGCATATAAAGTATGAGTCTTGGAAACATCATATATTGTTATTTTTTAGATTGAGCAGTAATATTTTGGGTCGCCTTCTGGATATGCGTGAATTGGATAACTTTCCAATCCAAAGTTAAACTACATTTTTTGAAGAAAGGTGAGCTAATGTATTATATCGAATTATTTCCATCTTCGTGTAAAAATCCCCCATGAACTAATATGAGAATGTCAATGGGAATTTCAATAATGGGATTTAGATTGTTCAGTAGGCAGAGGGCAATCTGTTGTACAATGAAACATGTACGAAAAAGATAGTGTTATTTTTGGATGTCAATATGGACAGTGGATATTGATGCTTTTGGTACAGTGGATAATAATGAAAAGTGTGTGAATTAAGAATCAAGACTGCTGAACCACTGTGTCTGGTTATTGAGTGTACAGTTGTGGTAACATATTTGTGATTATTGTTTATTTTTTCCTTATTTACAGCCCTGATGACGTGCCAGAAAGGGACGAAACGCGTCGGATGTTGATTGTAGATTGGTTTTTGATTCAAAACAGAAAAATAAAAAGAACATTCATCATACAAGATTCACCTGGGAGACTGTTATTAAGATTTTATGTTTAAATTGTGTTATTGTGCATTTGAATACAGATTGGTTTACTAGCACGCTCCTCCCATTTCTGATTTATGTTAACCGTATATCGAGGTAGGACGGTGCCTCTTAGGGTAGTTGAGCGTAATTTGGTAATTGCATTGAGGGTGACTAAGTATAGAATTGTTCTTTTGTGCACCAGACAGATGACCCCACATCGTCCAAATTTGAAAAAAATAAATATGGATAAATATAGATAAAATAGCCCAAAAATAATTATGGATAAATACAGACGGAAATGTTGAAAAAAATAAAGACAATAAAACCGGGAGCCCTACTTACAACTGGTTCTGGCATGAACTTCCCTCCCACAGGGTTTGAGACCAGAAGCGGGAATGTGGCTGCCTTTTCTAGGTCTCGCCTTACATTTACTTGTGAAAGGTCAGGCCCCTCTACACATTATTAATGCTCCTGGCCCACCCTACTGTTCTTCCTGCAAGGGGAAGTAAACATCCCCACACCCAATCCAGGCCATTGTTCCTGTCTTAATGCAGTGTAAAAACGATGTTAATTCTAAGCATTGGCTGGGCAGCTGCTGTAAAGCGAATGAAAATTAGCCTTTGTTAGACCTTACCTCTCTACAGGGTCACCCCCAACCATTTTACCTTTACACCTCCTGTTTTCTGAACCAATTTTTGTTGGCTTTTAGGACTTATTCGCACTTTACCACTGATAGAAAGTGCTTGCGCTCTCTCCTTTAAACATGGTAAAATTGACTTCCACCCAGTTGGCACACATAATTTACTTGTACGCTCCTAGTACACTGGTCGTAAAGGTACCCAGGGCCAGTAAATTATATGCTATATGGGGCCCGCCACACTCCTTGTGCCACCCACTTACACAGCCCTTACAACATGCCTCAGGTCTGCCATTGCACCCTGTATGATAACACTTTTAAACTGCCATTTCCACCTGGCAAAATAAACTTTTTGCTGGGTCTAAACCTTCCTTTTTAATACATAAAAGTCAACCATCTGGTAGACCCTAAACAACTCAAAGGGCAGGGTGCACTGAATTTTAAAAGTTCAACATGTACTTTTAATTTTACATGTCCTGGGAGGGAAAAATTCTCAAATTCGTTTTTCACTACTGCAAGTCCTATCTCTCCCATAGGATTTTTTTTCTTTTTAGGTACACCACCTGTATCCAATTTTATTTAGTGAACAATAGAAAGCAGGACACACAATGGGTAGTGCTCTTGTATTTACAGGTGAACCTACGACACAGGTTGATGACACAGAACCTGATGAGGCACCACAGCTACAGGACTAGGCAGGTGGAGAGGAGACAGAGCATACAACACAGCCAACACCTGCTCAAAAACTACGCTGTTACACTGTGCCTCCACTCCAGGAGTTGGAGGGAGAACTGGAAAGCATACAGAATGAGCCACATCCAGAGCAAGAAGAGCAAGCAGGGCAGGAACATGAGCAGCCGCCAATGCACCGTAGGGACAGCAGTCGCATGAGACGCAGGCCAAGGGCACATAACACTACAAACGAAGGAGATGATGCTTCGGTATTTTCTGGCCTGGAGGGCACAATGGTCAAGGTTCAGCATCTTGCTCTCCTTGTCTTATTTCCTAAAAGCCTGGGCACGATGAGCTACTGGAGTCCGGACCTGAAAACTCATAAGGTAGCTGTAACGAGTGCATGGAAATGAAAGCGGATCCTCAGCAGCTCTAAAGTAGCCGTCCTCACATGGGCAGGTTGTGGCACCGGTTGCAGAGGGCAGGATGTGCAGTGGGCACTTCAGGCAGGCATTGTCAGACGCATCGGCCTTGAAGTGACTGGGAGGACAGGCAACTCGTGAATTGGACACAGAATTTTCCTCAATCTGCTGACACTTTCAGTTGCGGGTCCTGGGGTCAATAATTCTTGCTGTGAGCCATATCCCGCAGGAAGTGATGATACTCCATTTTTCAGGAGCACAATTATCAAAATCAAGACAACCTTCACCATGGTTCCTTATTGCCATTGCAGCTAGGCTGGTTGTGGAATTTGTCATCTAACAAGTGTGCTGCGGTTCCAAAGGTTCGGGAAACACTTTCAGGGCCAGCAGCTGTTGCGTGTCAGTGTGAAAGGACTGCAAGTTATCTATTTTGCCTGAGTCTCTCATGATTCGGTCACAATCATGTGGTCCTGATGTGTGGGCAGTGGGTAGTCTCCTGTGGGCTGTGCAAGCCCCCTCCCCGAATCCCTATCTCTCCCATAGGATAACATTGGGTTACCGTATTACATTCAATACGTGATAGTCTTTGATTGGGAGTAGGTAGGAATGTAGAGTTTGGTCTTTAAAGAATTGTAAATTGCAATCTAAAACTCTCTTTAATGGTGAACTCGGATTTTAAGTCAAAATTCTGAAAATGCCACTTTTAGTTGCCATTTTCTTCTCCTAACCATTTGGTACCTGTAGCCTGTTTCCTAGGTCACATGACTGAGTGTAGTTGGCTGTTGGCCTTTGTGTATTCCTCCCAGACAGTATCGCAAAGGAGGGCCTGGATGTTTGCAGGATGATCCATCTCAGACTTGACAGTGATCACATACCCCACTTGCGCTTCAAAGACACTGCCTCAACTCACACACAAAGGACTTCACACTAGCCTGTTGTGTCCCCAGACAGACTGGTACCATGGTATGGAGGCAGGGAATTCTAGCACCTTTGTAGGGGGAAACTCCAGAAGCTTCTCCCACTTCAGAGTGAGTACCGAGTATAAAAAGGGGACCATCAGGCCCACTCTTCAGTACACTCCTGGAACTGTGGATCCTACAGGAGAACTGCAGCTTGAGCCCTCCCCTTCTTGCTGAGAAGGAAGACTGGACCTGCAACCTTCATCCCAGGCTAAAGTGGCTCCAAGGGTCAGCTGATTGACCCTCTGTTCTGAGCTATGGGGATACAACAAGCTCCAGAGGAATCCCTGCAACTGCCTAGCTGTCCTGCTGAACAGGACCTGTCGGAGCTCTGTTGGCATCTACTGGAGTGTGTTACTGATCTCCAGGAGGTGCCTTGCAGATCTTGGACCCTTGGTGTGGCATCAGTTGAACTCCTCCTGGAAGCAAAGTGGAAATCCTGAAGTTTTGGGCTCCTTGCAACAGCAAACGGGCTTGTAAAGGTAAAGATCTGGCCACTCCTGTCAACAACCAATGCAAAGCTCCAGTGAACCAGATTCCTCACGCTACATTGACCACCAGCTACACAAGATCTGCACTTTGCGCTACAGCACCGACAATACATGGTGACTGCCAATGTGAACCCCCAGAGACTACCATCCACAACGCTCTCCCTCCTCCTCGCACCCTCCTGCACAGCAAACGGAAGTCTTCACGCTGGACATTTGAAGGTATCCTTTACAGCTGGGCTAACCTGTTCCATGTACCTGGCCCACATACTATCACGGTGGGCCTAAACTTGTGACTTTTAACAAGTCTCACATGACCAGATAACCACGAGTGGAGCTTTGTGCTTTTGAGTAAGCATGGGCGCAAAATCCGTTCCGCTCGCGGATTTTTCGGATTTTCGGTAAATCCGCAATCCGCGAACCTCGCGGATGTGGCGAAAATACGCAAATCCGCGCGTGGCGGATTTTTTGCTTGTGTTCGCACTGCTCACGGGCCGCGGCGCGGGCAGCAACAATCTCGCACTCGCGAAATTACAATTGGGGAGGGGTGAAGGAAGTGACCCAGTCTCCAACTTCCTCTTCCTGTCCAGCAAGCTCCTCCCATTGCTTAGTCCATTTCCTGGCCACTTTGAATTCGATCTTGACTGGGAAGGATTACTTTTTGTGGATGCTGCTGGAGATTTGGCTTTGAGGCCTTTTGGATTACTTTTTGATTAGAAATTTGATTTACAAGTAAGTTGATAAGTTGATGTTGTTTGTTTGTGGTGATTTTTGTGTGTGTTTTTTGACTTTTTGGGGTGGGTTTGGGGGCTGGCTATGTGTGGGAGGCCATTTTGAGGCATGGTCCTGCAGGTCCTGGCCATGTGGATGGGGTCAATCGGCCATTTTGAAGTCAGGCAGTGTGTTTTGTGCCCTATGCCCACCCAGTCTGCTCTGATTCCTTTCATTATGCCCAGGGGGCCTCTAACTTACCCGAAAATCGGATTTAAAAAAAAATGTTTGCCTGTGTTCGCACTGCTCGCGTCCCGCGCAGCAACAATCTCGCACTCGCGAAATTGTAAAAATTACAATTCTGCACATGAATTGAAAACTACCAGGCTTAGTTATGGGTGCATGCATGATACAACTGTTTTCTTTAATTTTAACATTATTCTGGCCAGGGCATGGATGGCATTGGATTGTTGTGATTTTTGTGTGTTTTACGACTTTTTGGGGTGGTGTTGGGGGCTTGCTATGTGGGTGGGGGCCAGTTTATTGCCTGGTCCTGTGTGGGTGGGGGTTTAGGGGCCATTTTTAAGCCAGTTTGTGTGCTTTGTGCCATAGGCCTGCACCCAGTGTGCTGTGATTTTATCATGCCCAGGGGGCCCAGAATCCGTCTGTTCGCGGATTTTGCTGGTTATTCGCCACGTTCGCGTCGTGAAGCAACAATCTCGCACTCGCGAAATTGCAGAAATTGCAATTTCGCACCAGAAAACCACCAGCAGGCAGCATAAACCTTCTGAAACTTGATGGATGGCATTGGATTGTGGTGATTTGATTGGTGTTGTGTTTTTTGACTTTTTGAAGTAGGGGTTGGGTCCTGGCTATGTTGGTGGGGGCCATTTTGAGGCATGGTCCTGGCCATGTGGATGGGGGTTAAGTGGCCATTTTGAAGGCAGGCAGTGAGCTTTGTGCCATAGGCCTGCACCCATTTTGCCTTGCTTTCACCCATTTAGCCCAGGGGGAGTCAGTGGTACATGAAACTATAACCCTCTCTGTGTGTGCTCTCTTGGAGCAATGTTAAATTCCTGTTTCACAAAAATTTAGCAAAATCTAATTTTGAAATTTCCATATTGTGTGGTGTGCATGTGTGTATTCATAAATGCCTACTTGCAAACTATTTATTGAAGCGCTACATATGCAACATATCTTTACTGATGTTCCTCTGTCTTCGTTTGCTTTTAGGTGCACAAAGTCAATAACTCCGCATCATCGTTGAGCATCAGTGCCAGGAAGAAGTCCTGCTGCGGCCTGTTGTTCCGACATCTGAAGAAGATGGCTCCAAAAAGAGGTGCCCGTAGCTCCTCTTGCAAGAAAAATGTCTCTACTAAGGAGAAGAAGAAGCAAGTGGCACCACTTACCAAGGAGACTGGTGGCTCGACCACTACATTTTGGGGGGAAAAAAAAAGGCCCACCATGAGTGCTGCACAGGTAGCCAGTTTAGTAGTTCAATCACCAACGACCAGTGATGTTGGCTCATCGCAAGAAAGTAGCAGCACACCATCAACACAGGTTGTAACTCATCTCACAAGTACTATTCAACAACCAAAGCCGCAACAACAACTGCATGGGCTACTAGTACAAGCACAAGTACATGCGCAAGGAGCTGGCCGAGAAGGAGAAGGCCGAGAAGGAGAAGGCCGAGAAGGAGAAGGCCGAGAAGGAGAAGGCCGAGAAGGAGAAGGCCGAGAAGGAGAAGGCTGAGAAGGAGAAGGCCGAGAAGGAGAAGGCCGAGAAGGAGAAGGCCGAGAAGGAGAGGTCCATGGAGAGTTGCAAGTAGAGGTCAGTGAAGAGGCCCATGTAGCGGCGCATGGAGCGGTGCAAGTGCCAACAATGGTTGTTCTTCCAGAAGTAGGGGCACAGGAGGAAATTGACTTTGGAGCCGGGGTATCATGTCAGGAAGACGAAGGCATTCCTCCTGATGATTCATTTTCTCCCAGCTCCCCACCAAGGAAAAGATCAAGGAGTGTGTGTAGAAGTTCCTCTTCAAGCCCCGCTCCATCAGATGATGATCTGGATCTAGATTGGCAACCATCTCTGACGTCTGAGAGGGAGACACACCATGAGCAGCGAAAGGTATCAAATGTTAAAAGGAAGGGCCCCGGAAAGCTCATACTTATGGATCCGAACGTCGGACTTGATGAAGTGGTGCATTCTGATGTTGTTGAACAGGATGACAGCAATGACCTAGTCATCACACACGTCATTCCAGCCACACCGGCCATGCAGCAGACAGACATTTATACCCTATCCCGACGTCATGCTGAGCGTGACCCTGGCGACGTGGCACTGGTAGCACCACCAACGCAGTCAATAGTACAACAAGTTCAACAAAACCTACAGCTCCCATATTTTCTCCCCAGAGGGGGACTCCATCCAGCTCGACTCCCTCAAGTAGGGTTGCTGCAATAATTGCACAACCCAGTAGATGTCTGCAAGGCTCATCCACCACTGCTTCATCTGGCATTGGCAGTATCATCTCGTGCGGCAAAACCAGAAGTTTCCAGTCCCCAGTTTGGAACTTTTTTAGTGTCCATGCAAAGTATGATAACATAGCCGTTTGTTGCATTTGTAAGACTGGAGTTAGCCGTGGTAAGACTGGTACCAACTATGGAACCGGAGTCCAGATAGGTCATCTTGAAAGAAGGCACGCTATCGAATGGTTTGGGCACCTAGCAAACATCAAGGGAAAGCAATCCCAAAGGGCAAGTGGCCAAAATATACCCATATTAGGTGTTTCATCTGAAGATGACGGGGAGGTAGAAGAAGCGTCAGACATTTGTCCGGTTGCACCCAGTACCCCTGGCAGCACCACACCCTCCGGAACACATAGGAGGCACACTGAGAGTCTGGGAGACACACCAATGCGGAAAATGTCAACACTGAGCAGAAGTGGGTCGAAGAAGGCATCAGCATCATCCAGTAAATTTGTCCAGCGCACCATTTCAGCCATGTTCTCCTCAGATGTGCAATTTCAACGCAACCACCCAATTGTACGCCTGTATAACACTAAGCTGGCTAAAATGCTAGCGGTGGACCTTCTCCCTTTTTCGTTTGTCGAAAATGTGGGTTTTCTTGAACTCGTGGCAACAGTGGCCCCTAAATGGAAGGTTCCTAGCCGGTTCTATTTTGCCAGGGTTGCTGTTCCAGCACTACATAAAGAGGTGCTTGAGTTGGTTGGGGCAGCTTTGCAGAAGAGTGCTGTTCACACTATACACCTGACAACAGACATGTGGACCAGTTGCCAAGCCCTTGATTACATGTGCATCACTGCACACTGGGTCTCTTTTTCAGGGGTTGCACAACAGATAAATGCAGGTGGTGACTTGGTCGAGATTTTTAAGGGTGCTCGTAAACATGCAACATTAGCCATGTTTGGCATGGAGAAAAGTCATACTGCAGTCAACATTTTGGATGACTTTAACAAAAAGGTCTCGCAATGGCTGCCCCCAAGAAATTGCAAGGTTGGTTATGTTTCAACTGATAATGGCAGCAATGTAGTTAGGGCCATGGAGGATGGTTACTATTTCAGAGTGCCGTGTTTGGCGCACTGTATGAACCTTGTCGTGCAAAAGTTCTTGAAAAAAGAACTTGCAGTCGACCAAATACTGACCATCTGCAGAAGAATATGCACACACTTCAACCATTCTTTTAAGGCCCGGAAGGAGCTGAGGCGCCAGCAAAATGTACGTAGAATGCCAGTGAAAGCACTTATCCAGGAGGTGGCAACACGTTGGAACTCAACCTTCTACATGCTTGAGCTTCTGCATGAGCTGTTTCCAGTAGTCAATGAGTATTTCTACAACCTGGGTGGTGATACGACAGAAATGATGCTAGCGGTGGAGCAATGGCAGCTAGTTAAAAGCCTGACAGACATGCTTCGTCCTTTTGAGGTCTTCACGCGTGACGTCAGCAGGGAGGACTGTTCTTTGAGCAAAGCTATCCCATTGTTGCTGAAGCTCGAGCACCAAGTCAAGGTGGTGTCTTCAGAATTAAAAGATGCTGGAAAGAATGAAGCATATGAGTTGGCGCAGAGATTATTACATCGCCTAGTTAGCAATAAACGGCTTGTAAATATCAAGAAACAACAGCACTACATTTGTGCTACTATTCTGGATCCACGTTACAAAAAGCCATTGTTTGGCAAAGTAATAATTCCTTTTGAAACATCAAATGTTACAGAGTACAAAGGTTGGCTAGCTCAGTCAGCCATTCGTTTTGAAAGAGAGCGGAAGGAAACTGTAGGAGAACTTGAAGACAGTACTACTAGTGAATCAGCAGGCCATCAGGCGTCCCAAAAAAACACTTCTGCATCTGTGCCTGTGGCTGAAGTGAGTAACTTTTCCTCTGAGCCGTTAACCACACCAGCAACCGTATCATCTGCACCAGGCCCAGGCGATATGTCTGAAGCGGATTGGCTAAGTGAGCTAGGGTTTCCTTGTCCCAGAAAGGACACAGAAGTGCAAAGTACAGGAATCCGGGAGAACATTGTTTCTATGGTGCAGGCCTATCTGGATGACTCCACAGCGGTCAATATTACTGAGGACCCATTGGCGTATTGGCATGGGAAAAGAAACATATGGCGAGAGCTCACCAACCTGGCTATCAATTACTTGTCTTGCCCACTCGCAAGCGTGTCTTCAGAACGTGTTTTTAGTTCTGCTGGTGGCATTGTGACTTGCAAAAGGTCCCGCCTCTTGCCCGCAAATGTGGAGCGGCTCACCATGATAAAGATGAACCAGCACTTCATACCACCAGATTACAAAGTACGAGAATGCACGCAGGAAGAAGAGGACACTGACCTACCTGAGGAAAGTTCTCCTCAGTTACCAGAAGTACTACCGACTGAATTTGCAGAGTATGAGGACGAGTTCTGCTTCCCTGACAGCGAGTTCTGAAAATGAGTCAATAATTAATTAACTTTAACATTAGTCCTTATTCACTTTTATTCCTGTGTGTCTGTCTTTCTTTTTTTAGCAAGTGCTTGATCACATTCACAACAAAACTGTAATCACCCCATCACAAGCAACAACAAGCCCATCAGCAGAACTGTCTTGATTTTGATGCCGCAGCATTCCTCAGGTTCACAACAGTTAGTTGACAAGAACTCAGTCCTGGTCGTCTATCCTCCTCCTCCAGACTCACCCTATCCATTTCCCGTAATGCTGATGCCTGGAATCTGCACAATGAAGAAACTTACGTTGACGAGTCCCCTAAAGAGGGACTGGAAGTAGTGAGTGCTCATTTAAATACATTTTGCTAAGTGTGACTTTTTTTCCCCGATTTGCTTTTTGGCTGTTTGGGGGGTGTCAAACGTGTTTGCGCTTGGGTTTACGGGTCTTGGCTGGGCCATTGCTGGCAAGGTCTATTAAGGGATGAAGTTGGTTAGGCATTTACTTTGGAAAACATTTGGCCAATTACACGTGAACGTTTAGGCGTTATTATTGCTCGCTTGCCTGTCTTAGGGGTGCTGTCTGTGGGGCTTCTAGGATTTTGGGGTCTGTGAGCACCGCTGCCATATTTCTAATGTTGATTGCTTTTGTTTTGCAGAAAATCCACGCCGGGAAACTCCAGTTGGGGCCCTGCTGCAGAACGCCTTAGGACACTGTGAATTCCAGGTGGAGCCAGCCCTCAAACACAAATTACAGGTAATATAAGCGTTTGGATGGGAGGTAGTATAATGGAGTATTCGGAGAGGCGAGAGAGTGACAGTGGTACTAGTAGTAAAGTCCTAGGGCTCTTGAATTAACAAACTCTATGACAGGCATTTACTTTGGAAAACATTTGGCCAATTACACGTGAACGTTTAGGCGTTATTATTGCTCGCTTGCCTGTCTTAGGGGTGCTGTCTGTGGGGCTTCTAGGATTTTGGGGTCTGTGAGCACCGCTGCCATATTTCTAATGTTGATTGCTTTTGTTTTGCAGAAAATCCACGCCGGGAAACTCCAGTTGGGGCCCTGCTGCAGAACGCCTTAGGACACTGTGAATTCCAGGTGGAGCCAGCCCTCAAACACAAATTACAGGTAAGATAAGCGTTTGGATGGGAGGTAGTATAATGGAGTATTCGGAGAGGCGAGAGAGTGACAGTGGTACTAGTAGTAAAGTCCTAGGGCTCTTGAATTAACAAACTCTATGACAGGCATTTACTTTGGAAAACATTTGGCCAATTACACGTGAACGTTTAGGCGTTATTATTGCTCGCTTGCCTGTCTTAGGGGTGCTGTCTGTGGGGCTTCTAGGATTTTGGGGTCTGTGAGCACCGCTGCCATATTTCTAATGTTGATTGCTTTTGTTTTGCAGAAAATCCACGCCGGGAAACTCCAGTTGGGGCCCTGCTGCAGAACGCCTTAGGACACTGTGAATTCCAGGTGGAGCCAGCCCTCAAACACAAATTACAGGTAAGATAAGCGTTTGGATGGGAGGTAGTATAATGGAGTATTCGGAGAGGCGAGAGAGTGACAGTGGTACTAGTAGTAAAGTCCTAGGGCTCTTGAATTAACAAACTCTATGACAGGCATTTACTTTGGAAAACATTTGGCCAATTACACGTGAACGTTTAGGCGTTATTATTGCTCGCTTGCCTGTCTTAGGGGTGCTGTCTGTGGGGCTTCTAGGATTTTGGGGTCTGTGAGCACCGCTGCCATATTTCTAATGTTGATTGCTTTTGTTTTGCAGAAAATCCACGCCGGGAAACTCCAGTTGGGGCCCTGCTGCAGAACGCCTTAGGACACTGTGAATTCCAGGTGGAGCCAGCCCTCAAACACAAATTACAGGTAAGATAAGCGTTTGGATGGGAGGTAGTATAATGGAGTATTCGGAGAGGCGAGAGAGTGACAGTGGTACTAGTAGTAAAGTCCTAGGGCTCTTGAATTAACAAACTCTGTGACAGGCATTTACTTTGGAAAACATTTGGCCAATTACACGTGAACGTTTAGGCGTTATTATTGCTCGCTTGCCTGTCTTAGGGGTGCTGTCTGTGGGGCTTCTAGGATTTTGGGGTCTGTGAGCACCGCTGCCATATTTCTAATGTTGATTGCTTTTGTTTTGCAGAAAATCCACGCCGGGAAACTCCAGTTGGGGCCCTGCTGCAGAACGCCTTAGGACACTGTGAATTCCAGGTGGAGCCAGCCCTCAAACACAAATTACAGGTAAGATAAGCGTTTGGATGGGAGGTAGTATAATGGAGTATTCGGAGAGGCGAGAGAGTGACAGTGGTACTAGTAGTAAAGTCCTAGGGCTCTTGAATTAACAAACTCTGTGACAGGCATTTACTTTAGAAAACATTTGGCCTATTACACGTCAACCAACACGATGACAGTGTTCAGTTAAATGAACTTACTGCAAAACCACCACCCACCAAGCTCAAAAGTAGTACAAAAACAGATATGCTCAGATAAAGTTTGAAAAAGTATATTTTTATATCCCTAACAAAATAATCTCCCGCAAGACCCTCCCTAACCCCAACAAATAAATAGTCATTCAAAAGTCCCCAAAAAACCCAACTCCCAATTCCCACCCCCCAAAAGTCTCTAAAAAAGGGGCAAGTGACACTCTAGGGATGGACAGTGTTGAGTTTGGCCTCCAGGGCATCATGCCTTAGGGCCAGGGCATCGTACTTCTCCTGGAGGGTGGCGTGATCTAAGCGGAGGCCCTCCACCACATTCTGATAGTCTTTCCATTTCTGGACCTCCGCCTCTAGGTCAAACACTCTGCGGAGTGCTCGGCGCAAACGAGCCTTTACACTGCTGTGAGGTGCAGCCTTTGCTGCTTGGCGGTGGCGTCTGCCAGCACGGCTCCGTTTGGCTGGAGCACTGCGCTTACCGGCAGAACGTGGGGTCACGGAGGAGGATGCAGATGTTGATGCACTGGACTGCGTGTCGTCCCCCTCCAATTCCACCAGCCGCTGATATTGGGCAACAGTTGCTTCCAGACTCCGTTGCCGGGACAGTACAGCCAGCATACTCCTCGTCGGTTTTGAGGTTTTAGTATTACCAACTATATGAAGAAAGAAAGACATAATATGTAACCAATGCTCTTTAAGAATATGATTAACACAAAATAATTCAGCAGGAAGTTGTGTCACAGTACAACTAGCAACTAGCCATCGCAGTACAAAACTATTCAGGCCAGTATCATGGGCGTCCGCAGGGAGGGGCAAGGTCGGGGCGCTTGAATCACCATTTCCCTTCCCACAACTCACTTGTATCCTTGGTTTGATGCTCTTTCATATGAAAGAGATCTGGCAGAAGCCCAGGCGATATGTCTGTTTCCCTCTGTCTCTCTCTCTCTGTCTCCCTCTTTATGTCTCCCTCTACCTCGCTGTCTCTCTCTCTCTCTGTCTCCCTCCCTCACCCTCCCTCTGGCTCCCTCCCTCTCTCTCTCTCCTTCTGTCTTCCTCTCTCTCTGTCTCTGCCTCTATCTGTCTGTCGGTCCCAGCCTGCTGTAATTACCATATTGTAATTTGTCACTGGGCCACCACTGGATACACATCATATCCTATCTAAGAGTCAGATAGTACCATGATCCAGCTTACCTGTACTCGCCACCGCCACTGTCTCCTTCCTCACAGTCTGTACTTCTTGGTCCGACTCCTCTTGCGCCGCCTCCTCCCCAGAGTGATCCTCGGACTCAGAGTCAATGATCACCACCACATCCGAGCTGGCCCCGCCACCAGATGTTCCACCTACAAAGTAGATTTAAGAATGTTAGATTACACCACTCACTAGTATTTGGTCTATGAATGAAGAAATGTGAAAACAGAAAAATTAATTGACTGTCTACTCTAGTCTAAAGTAAAAATGTCCCTCCTTCCAGGGAAGGCTGTTGTCTTGCTGCATTTTTTTGTCATAATTGATGAATGCTTGATTAATTTTAACACACACCATTTTTCTCTGAACAGACAGAAACTGGACTTCTAAGGACAAGAGCAACATCAACTTCAAACCAGGTGAAAGCTCGGCTCGACCACAAGAAATGTGTTCCATTACTCATCAACTCAGCACCAAGCACTTTTCCATTTCCAACTAACTTTATTTTAATATATGTGTTTACTTAAACTTTTAATAAAGCTTTTAAACTTGAATAGACTCTGTGGTTTTTGGTCCTCCAGACTAGAGTGACTGAGCGAAAGGTTTTGCAATTTTTGCAAGGAGGAGTCCGTGCCGCTGACACTACCAGGTTTATACAGTGTGCCAAACACGCCACTCTGAAATATTATTACTCTGGTCTTTGGTGTCCATAGTTCGGTTTGTGGAGAATTGTCCCTGCAACAGTAGTATTATTGATTTTGCTCCTATCTAAACACTATTTCGAAAAAATTAAATTAGGAACGCTTGGACAACAATAGGTCCTCTATATTTAAATGAAAACTTACTGGGGCCAGCAAAGGAGCACTCGCCGCCCTGGCCTGCATCCTCCTCCTTTGGAGCCACTGCATCCGTTTTTTCTGTCCGCTTGCCCCTGGGCGGACCTGACGTACAACATGAAAGAATGAACAGAAAACATTGATGATTGCTGCTTGCCGATGTCCTTGTCAACCAAATCAAACATTTAGAAAGAACAAGAACCAACTATTTCAGCCAAAAAGAGGGCTACAAAGGAAGGACTGCACCTGAGCCTCTACTCTAGGGGCAGATTTACAAGCCCCTTGCAGCTCTTTTGCTCCGTTCTTGCGTCACTTTTGTGACGCAGCGCCACAACAAGAGAGGCGCCATGGTGTGGCGTATATTAACAACGTGACGCATATGGGAGATGCATCCCATTCTAAAGCCCTGCGCCATAAGAGAGCGTTCCAGCGCAAGGGAGGGCGTTCCTGCGCAGGAACGCATGCTAAAAGTGGCTATGGGGAATATATAAAATTTCAATCAGTCATTTAGGACAATGATGCGTCACTGAAACCCTGCGCCTGCATGAAGCAGACTTACGGCTTGACGCAGCATTGCTGGAGCTGCGCCATCGTTGCAACGCAACTCCATCAATGAGCCGCCTTTACGGCACCGATGCGTAACGCTTCGGTGATGTTTTGGGACCATAGTGTGCCGCATTGTAAATACGGCGCACCATGGGTGGTGCTGGCGTGCCGCACACTTTGCAGGGATGCGCAGGTAATTGCTAATCTGACACTTAGGGGCATACTTACGAGTTCTGAGCTGGACACCTCCAGATGTGCACCACAACAAATGCGTAACGCAAAACTAACCTTGCGTCACGGCAGATGCGCCGCAATTACAATGCGGCAAACCCTGGCGTAAGGGTAGGCAGATGCGTGACGCATCTCGTGACGAAAGAGAGGCGCATCTCTAGAGTCGCGTCGCAGGCGCGATGCAACTATAGCAATGCTCAGGGCTGCCCAATACTCAACATACCGCATCAGTCCTTACGCCTGCTTCAAGCAAGCAGGCATAAAGAATTGACGTAGCAGCGTCGCGGAAGTGCCTGCGTTAAATCTTGTAGATTTCACGCAGGCACTTTTGCGAGGCGCACAGCTGCCTGACCGCCACCCCCCACCCCCACCCCCCTCCCTGCGTGGGAACGCACCCATTGTGGCGCAGGCCCAGGCCTTAACGTGGCGCATCTCCTTAGATGCATCACGTTGTACATGACTCGCAGGGATGCGCCACGTTTACGTCGCTGTGCGTCAGGTAAGGCAGCGTAAACGTGGCACAAGGGGCTTGTAAATCTGCCCCTTTGTGTCTAGCATTACGCAGTTCTGTAAAATACACTCATACATTACTCAGCCCAATTAAATGAACACAAAATAGAAAACAAATAAGCAGTGGCACCGCCACAGAGAAGGAGAACAGTGCACCTGAAATGCACAGAAGATTTTGAAATATTAATTTACCTCTCTTATCAATGTAATCAGCAGCATTATTGCTCTTTGTAAAAAAGTTAAAACAAACATTTGCAATATAACACACAGAGCAGGAGAAAAAACAGAGTAGTGAGTGATGAAAAAATTGCTACTACTACTCACCAAGCCCGGGGACCTCCACTCCCAGCAGGTCGAGCAGGTCGCGCTCCCGGTCCAGGATATCGGTCCAGCGGTGGGTCACCTGATTGTAGGTGCGCTGGACCCCCGTGATCTTAAAAAGGGCCCGACACACCTGCCCCCACCGCTTCCGTCGCTCCTGGCTGTTGGTCTAACCAGCAGCGATCCTGCCGCCTGCCGCGATGGTCCTGGGGAGACGGCGCTGCACATAAAAAACGAGTGCGCCCACCTCCTCAGGGCTGAAGATCTCCCGGGGCACCACAATTTCCGCCCTCAAGCGGCCACACGGGAGCCGGGCACGGGCTGCGGTGCCCGTCTTGGGCAGCTTGACAGCTGTCTTCACCATGTTCTGGGCAGGTGAAAAAGACAAAATGAAAAAGAATAAGAGTAGGGAAGAAGGAAATAAAAGTTTAAAAAAGTAGTTGAAAAGTAAACAAAAGTAGCCTAAAACACAAAAATATAGATCTAGAAAACTAGAGGGATAGAAAAAAAGTTAAATAGATCAAAAAAATATTAAAACAAGCAAAGGATGGCAGAGATATACAGAGGATAGAAACACCATGCCCAGACACATAGGAATGAATGAAAAACAAGATGGCGGCCCGAACACGTGCGTGTAAGTAAGTTCGCACGCGATTTCTCTCGCGAACTCGTGCGAACTTGCATTCGCAAGGCGCTCATTGCGCGAGATTACACATAGCGGGCGGAAACGGAAATACGTCACGCAAACAAAATGGCGGCGCCCATACTCAACCTTGGGGTAACTCGCACGAGTTCGCGTCTTCCACGGTCGAGTTCGCACGACGCCGCGCCTCGCGAATAGGGCGAAATTACCGAAAAACGAGTTTTGCAAAAGCAAAACCAACGAACAGGTGCAAAAGTTCGACCTCATCATTTGTAACCATTTACCTGTAGTACTTCCTGAAGGGGCCCTCCAGAATCCGGTTGCCTACTTGCAACTATTGTGTGACCCTGCTCTGACAGTCACAGAATAGTTACAAGTATGCCATTGCATCCTGATATTGCAACAAAAAGGAAAGGGAGCAGACAAGCAGGTGCCAGCCTTCATTAATGTCAGTTGGGGGTGGGCAGGTTTTGTTGTTTGCAAAACTTAGTGCAGGTGTACTTGGCTTTGCCACAATAATGTACACTCACTAGTCAATCAGAGGGTGCTGTGATGACACCGAGGGTGGCATGGGTGTGCCAGCCAGAGGGTGGCATGGGTGAACCAGAGTGCCAGTGTTGACAGAGGATGGCAGTGCTTTGCTTTGCCCCAATAATGTACACTGGTGAACCAGAGGGTGCTGTGATGACACAGAGGGTGACATGGGTGAGCCAGAGGGTGGCATGGGTGACCAAAGAGAGTGCCAGTGGTGACAGAGGGTGGCAGTGATGAAGAAAGCCTTGCAAACAGGCTGGGCACGTAGAAACAACAAGTTCGCAAAACTGGCGACCCGACAAGTAAGTTCGCAATTTGCGAAATTGTACAAAACCCTCGCGAACTTGCAGAAACCCGTGCGAACACACACCCCAAAAAAAATCCGCAAATCCGCGAGAGTTCGCGGATTGCAATCCGCAAATCCGCAAATTCGCAGATTGCGAATCCGCAAAATCCGCCCATGCTTACTTTTGAGCACTATACTTACCTGAAAACTTTGAAATTGCATATCTTCCATTCCATTAATTGGATTTTTGTTGTTTTGGTGTAAAATAAAGAATTTAACTTTACTATATTTTTCTAAATTAGTGTGGGATTTTTCTTGCGTTGTGTTTGTACTTTATTACTGTCTGTGTGCTGTGTAAATACTTTAAACATTGCCTCCAAGTTAAGTCTGACTGCTTTTGTGCATAACTACTAGAGGGTTAAGATAAGCACAGATTAATTTAGTACCATCGACACACACAACAGTTGGAATGTATGATCCCTAAACCCGAGCGGGCTTGCACTCCCTCATTTACCCCTTCGGCCGAGCCAGCACTCCGGGGGCATGCTACATAGCAACATTGTACATTGCGGGACGGGTGGCGCAGACACTACACCAGAGACACATGCATTAGTTACTTCCTTGGCAAGGCCTAAACTTAACCACACCCAGAGCCACGTGTTGAAGAACCACACACCTACGATGTACTGCCGTACGTTGGTCCACTCCGCTTACACTCACAGGGGGGTACGACTCAGCGACATGTTCCGGGTCTACCCCACTGCCTGAGGTGACAAGGTTGCGCCGCTGTACACAGCACAATGTAATGTGGCATGGCCCGGGTCCTCATGCATATATAATGACCAAACGGACACACTGAGATAGTTAGTGGAACTGGCTACGGGCACGTGCGCCTGGCACCTTTTATTGCCAGGGTCACATGTCCAGTAACGCCTGTGCTGGATGGGTGTTGGGTAGTGTAAGCCACACCTCAGGGGTTGGTTGGTGCTGGCAAAAACTACAACTTTGATAAGACAATCAGAAGTTCGAAGTTTAAACAGCATGGATCCATGATCTGCAAAGAGTTAGTGGCCCGGATGCACTGCGGCCGGCACAGGCACACCGCCGGGACGGTGATTTGCGGTGCACTGAGGTAGGGCAGGGAGAGCTGAGCAAGTCCTTGTTGATGTTCAAGGAGATTGTCGCAGAGTGTTACGGGGGACAGTGGAAGGTGTCCTTCCAGGGCATGATGCAGAGGGCAGAGGCAAGCAGTAACAGGCTAATGGAGAAGTAGAATGCTACAGACTCCTTTTTACCACCATGTCAGTATCAGCTACATGATGATGAAGACAACCCCCCAGGCCATAGACTCAGACGCCACCAAAGTTCAACCAGAGTGTCCATGACTTCCGGGGCACAGAGTCAGTGGCAACAGAGCTGGAAGGGGATGCAGTCTGCGATAAGGCCTGTACAGTGATATGATCTCTGCCATGAAGAGATCAAGACTCAGTTCCAATTGTGTGACTTACTCGACCGCATTGTGTGACCTACTTGACCGCAGTGTGTGCCGGAGGCAGCAGTCAGCAGTGGGCCACAGCCAGGTGTCGCCGGCTTGCGAGTTAGTGGCACCAGTGCAGTTGTTGGTAGTGTTCGATCACCTCCGTAACGGAGATCCTTTTTAACTCCGGACTGAACCGCGTCTTCCTCTTACTCCTGTCCTTGCTTACTGTGATATGAACTCTGCTATGAAGAAATCAAGACTCAGTTCCAAATGTGTGACCTACTTGACCGCAGTGTAGGCCGAAGGCAGCGGTCAGCAAGGGTCAACCACTGTCCAGCCAGCTCCTCCTGGATCTCTAACACACAACGTTGGAATAGCATGCAGAGATGATTTGTGGTTGATGGAGGTAGAGGCACCAGAGCGGAGTGGGTGTGCAGCCTGCGACGATGCCGTGTCCTACCTGGTTTGGACTGTATAGGATTGGTGTGAGGCCTGCTGGACCGCAGTGTAGGCCAAAGGCAGAAGTCAGCAAGGGCCCACAACACGTGTAGTTGGAATGCTATGCACAGAGTTGGTTGCATCACATCGAAGGATGTATAGTGATATAAACTCTACCATGAATTATGTATTCTGCCATAGTGTAATCAAGACTCAGTTCCAAATGTGTGACCTACTTGCCCACTGTGTATGCCAGTGGAGTACCTCAACAAGAAAGGAGTACTGCAGGCCTTGCTCGCAGAGGCCGTGATGGTCTGAAGAGGATGCCAAGGTTGCGGGCCTCGGGCTTGGATATGACACCGGCACGTGGTGGGCCAACTGTGACACACGCCGGAGTCAGCAGGTGAGCAGTGAGGCCTGGGTGCGCAAAGGGCGGAGAAGACTGGTTAGGGGACCAGCGGACCGGGGTGCAGCAGGTGCACAGGATCGCAGGCAACACCGCGCACGGCGACGGTGTCGGCCTCGTGGTGGGGTGAGAGGCCCGCCCTGGCAGAGACATTGGGCATTCCGGAAGAAAACCACGACCAGAGCTACGTGCTTTTTATGCACACCCCTATGCTGGCATACACCGGGCCAGATCACTACGCTCACGCTTACAGGGGGGGTCGTAACAAGCTACATTTCTGCGATCTTCCCCACTGGCTGGGGTGACATGGTTGCATCCACTGACCACTACACTCCATACACCAGCAGTGTATGGCGACATGGATATGTGTGTGGTCTGCTTACTGCAGTCTGTTAAGCACATCCACGCCACACTTGGCCTTGTGTACATTCTCATTCATGGGTCACTTGCCTCCTTTGCACATGCCTGGTTCTCACCTCTCCCCACAATCTGCTATTGTGTGGCTAAGATGCCATGCCGTTGATGGCTTATGTAAATGGCTGGCCCAGATTCCCACAGTAAGTTGTGCTGTCGTGTCTGGTGGGTGGGCATGTTGTATGTGAGTTTGTAATGTGTGCATTCCCAGAGTTGTAAGTAGCATGATTGTGGAGTTGAGATATGTGGTGTGTTCATTTGGTACTTACCAACGAGCAGTGTATTTCCGTAGGGGCTATCCTGGAAGCACTGATTGATGATGGACACTGCCTGGGTAGTTGACGACAACATTGGTGAAGAGTCTCCGGTGGTCTACTATTGCCTGCACATTGATGGAATGCGTGTGATTTCTGTTGCGGTAATTGTGTGCAGTGTCGGCAGGGGGCACCAGTAGGTTATGTGTGCAGTCAATTGCCCCCAACACGTGTGGGAAGCTAGCTATAGCGTAGAAGCCTTGCTTGGTCTCCAGCTGTTCCTTTGCAGTGTGGGGGAAGTATAGGTACAGGGGTACCAAGCTGATGATGGCATCCAGGACAGGTGTGAGGAACTTTGATAGGGCTGGCTGTGGGACTCCTCTGACTCTGGCAGTTGTTGGTTGGAAGGTACCAGAGGCCAAAGGGTGTTGTGGTCCTGTTGGGGCTCAGAGCTGCATGATCAGTAGCTCCATGGCATCTGTTGATCTTCAGGTGTGGCTCTGGGCTGGGCTCCCTTTTTTGGTGCCAGTTGTCGTCCGACTTTACACCAGGTCAGATCAGGTGTTAATTTCCTGCTGCTAACGCACCTTATCGCCTGCTTTGTGATTTTATCGCCGATCTGGCTGCTCGTTGAGAATGTTGCGGTGCGGTGTTGTTGCGGCTTTTGGCACGGGAACGACTACTCTGCCTCTCATTAGCGATAGTTACCGGGGTCATCTGGGGCGATGTTTTTTGAGGCTGCTATCGCAGGTAAACTGGTGATATGGGCTGTCAGCACCAGCTTGTGAATGGGGTGATAAATTTATCATCACTTTGGCTGCGATAAAGTGCCGATATTCTGAAGCAAGTTTAGTCAATCACTTGTTCAGTTGTCACACTTGGGTATAGTACCCTTTGTTTCTGCTGAATAAAATCTAAATAGATGTTCTGCAATTGTCCATTCCATCGCTAGCTTTAAGGTTAGTTCAGTACATTCTTTACAACATGAATGGTGTAAATTTTGTATGGTGGGTACCAATAACGTGCATAATACATTGAAAAAGATTTGCAAGTAGTTTGTTGATCATATTATAGAATGTACACACATATATATATATATATATATATATATATATATATATATATATATATATATATATATATATATATATATAAAATACTCAGGAGAAGAGAAACTCATTATATAGTCGAATTAGACACCATGGGCCAGATGTAGGAGGCCATTTACCGACCGGTAAATGGGTTTTTGGTATGTAGGGGGGCTAAATTTCCCGATTCGGTAAATTTACCGAATCGGTAAATTTACCGAATCTGTAAAATACCGAATCGGTAATTTTACCGATTCGGTAACTTCGGGATATAGATGGGACTCTTCAGAGTCCCTATGGCCTTACAGATTCGGTATTTTACCACCCAATCCAATTGGGTGGTAAAATACCGAATCCAGGTGTGCATGCACATGTTTGCATGCACATGTGTGCATGCACACCTGTGCCATGTGACAGACAGACATGCCCTTAGGGCATGTCTGTCTGCCACATGGCACACATGACAGTATTTGGGGTGCTAGAGGGTGTCAAAGTGACACCCCCTGCACCCTTGCTGGAATCGGTATTTACCGAATCGGTATGCCCATTGATTCCTATGGGCTTTAATGCCCATAGGAATCAATGGGCATTACCGAATCGGTATTTACCGATTCGGTAAATTCCGATTTTTACAGAATCGGTAATTCAATTACCGATTTCACCTACATCTCCCCCCTTCTATTTTACCGATTCATAAATACCGAATCGGTAAAATTCTGTATTTATGAATCGGTAATATAGAATTACCTACATCTGGCCCCATATATCCTAATGGGCTTAACACAACTGAAGATCTGCATAATTTCCTATAAAGAGACAAGGCAGTGCCAATATCATCTTAACCCGCCATATTTGTACCAGTTAAAAACAATATAAACTGAATACCCAGGTCTTGAACACGATGAGTTTCAGTAGGTCAAACACAAACAGCTGTAGTGTGACCCTGTGTTTAATCTTGCATGAAATATGAAATGATCATATCATTATTAACTCATGATATGAAGCTGAGTTATTAGTCCCGAAATCCAACAGACCTTTTGTACATATGTATGATAACAATATGTTTTTTTCCCTTCTTTTTTGCTTTGTTTTTTTGTTTTTTCATTTTTTACATGTGTAAATATGTGTACATACACAATATTAGAACTCTGTTTTACTATAACAACTATTTTTTGGAATAAGTGTTAATAGGTCTGAATAAGTTAAATGAGTGAAATAGTATTATTTCACGATATATATCAATGGACCGCTGTAGATATTGGTTTAAGGGTATCACGTAGTATAGTCACTTATTTTTACACACACGTCTGTCCAGGTCCATAGTTTGGAATTATAATATTGAGTAATCATCATCTCAGCTAAACTTCCAAGTACGACATATGGTGCTGACTTTTAGAAATGCAATATAGCTATGTACCTGATGCATGGCCAATGAATTTGGTGATTGTACAGAACATTTTAGAGTAATTAGATGCGACTCTTGTTACAATATTGTGCATTCAAGCAGATATAAATACAAAACAACAATGACTTGCAATATAATAATATTTTTGTATTAGTTTTGTAACATTTTAGAGTTTTGTACATAGATTGTAAATTTCTTGTAACATACTTTATTATAAATATGGACTACTAAGTTAAACTAATGCATAGGTTCACTGAATCTGCAATCTGTACGAAAAAGTTTTTTTTAGCTATAAATGCATTCATGCAGTGATAATTACTATGTCGGCGATCTTCATTCAGATCAGTCACACATAAAATAATTGTGTCTTAATAATGGCAATGTGAACTAGTTACACACATTTTGTAAGTATAAATTTGGTAACAATTGTGACGATTTAGCTGTTGAAACCAATGAATGTATTTTTTCTATGTCCACGGCGGATCATGTGACTCACTAAAGAGGTGGAACACCTAAGCAAAAAAAAGTATTTAAAATCTGTGCTGACACGGTGTAAGGTGTGTGAACAAGAGCACGTGATTACTCGAAACGCGTCGCCCGTGAGAGGTAAAAATAAAATCTTACCTTGCCTGAAGCCGTGGGGTCTGTCTCTTCATTTCGCCGCAGTGGTGGAGGGAGTGAAGATTGTTGTTTCATATATATATAGCCGCGGGAGAGCTGCCACTGCAGGAGCGGGCCCGTGGAGTTACCACCCGGTGTCTCCAGGTAAACGGGAGTAAGTCCTGCGTGTGATGGCACAATAATTGCAGCTAGTGTAGGTGTGGGACTTGACATCTCCCCACATGGGGTTTTATATACATTTTTTACTGTGTGGAACACCGACGGCTTCACTTGAAGAAAACCGAAGCAACTACGGTGACCAGAATGCTGCGTAAGTAGCCACGCCCACTGGGGCGGGAACCGGCGGATTTAAATGAACTGTTGCTTTTTCCGGTTGTTTTCCACCTAACTGCCAATGATTAAGGGACATTAAGACCCGAAACGCGTTTGGCTGAGGATATCGAGATTGCCAGTCTCCGCTACACCAGTCTGCAGCCTTCATAATAAAGAGTGGACTACTAACTTACTGTGCGGCTCTTCCATCGGGGCAAACTCGTTTTTGTGTCATTTTGAGCGGCTGGCCCAGCCGCGGGAGAGCTGCCACTGCAGGAGAGGGCCCGTGGAGTTACCACCCGGTGTCTCCAGGTAAACGGGAGTAAGTCCTGCGTGTGATGGCACAATAATTGCAGCTAGTGTAGGTGTGGGACTTGACATCTCCCCACATGGGGTTTTATATACATTTTTTACTGTGTGGAACACTGACGGCTTCACTTGAAGAAAACTGAAGCAACTACGGTGACCAGAATGCTGCGTAAGTAGCCACGCCCACTGGGGCGGGAACCGGCGGATTTAAATGAACTGTTGCTTTTTCCGGTTGTTTTCCACCTAACCGCCAATGATTAAGGGACATTAAGACCCGGAACGCGTTTGGCTGAGGATATCGAGATTGCCAGTCTCCGCTACACCAGTCTGCAGCCTTCATAATAAAGAGTGGACTACTAACTTACTGTGCGGCTCTTCCATCGGGGTAAACTCGTTTTTGTGGCATATATATATATATATACACATACATACATACACACACACACACACACACACACACACCCACGCAATCTTATATTAGATGGAATGTTAGGTATTCACAGACAAAACACTCCGAAAGTTAAAAGAGTAGGGAAAGAAGGGTCATGAGTATTCTTCATAAACACTTTGTTTTTCATCTAAAGTAGTATAAAGGCAAGGAAGTAACTCTGAGCAGATATTATGGACATAAAAGATAAATTAATTTAAACAGGACTGAGACATGCAGGGGGAAACAATAGAACCACAGGAAATGCAAACTAACAGCTATAGGAGTTTCATCTAATCCAGATATTGCCACAGCGATCCCCCCAGAATACAATATTTATAGACAAGATAGACTGGAAGGGAGGGGTGGAGGCGTGGCACTCATAGTGAATAAATCTGTAGTTTGCTCGATTATCCCGACGGAGGCTATCGCAGGGTCTGAATCCCTTGCTTTTTCTATATCTCTGGCGCCGCATCAATCTGTTAAAGGGCTGTTAGTTTACAGGCCTCCCGGCCCGGCCGGCTCTTTTTTTGATGAGCTTCAGTCTGTAATGTCAGCGCTGGTCCTGAGAGCTGATCACTGTATCTTGGCTGGGGACTTCAATTTCCACATGGATGAGGGATCGGACCCAGATGTGATCAAATTGACCGACATTACGGCCCCTAGGCCTGGTCCCCTATCTCTTTGAACCAACGCATGATAAAGGCCACATTTTGGATCAGGTCTTCTCCACGTCCCCCATAGAGGTGACGGCACTTTTGCCGGTCCTCTGGACAGACCATCGGTTGGTCAATTTTTATGTACAGGGTACAAAGAAGTTTTCGTGCGTTGCTCTCAGACAACAGGGACGAGCGTCGAGGGCGTATCATCGGGTGACCCCAGAAATGCTGGAGCAGGCATCTTACGATCATCCTTGCCCTCTTACGGGGGATTTGGATAGGGATCTGGAGTCTTGGCAGACGTGGCTTGTGGACAGGCTGAATGATCTAGCCCCTGTGATGGCCCCTTGCTCGCTATCTAAACGGGTCTCTGCCCCTTGGTTCACTGAAGCGCTGTCGGCTTCTCGCAGGCAGCGCAAGGTGGCTGAAAGGGCGTGGCGTGCTCAGTACGATCCTGCCGCCAGGCTCGCCTACAGGACTATGGTCAAAGCCTATCATCGGGATATCATCCGAGGAAAGAAAGGCTATTTTGCTAGGAGGATTGAGGCTGCTTCTAATTCCTGTAAGGAGATCTTCACCATCGTTAGGGAATTTACGGCCCCACGGCCGAATTCGATCCAGACTGCCCCTTCTGAGGCGTGGGTTTCTGATCTCGCCAACTTTTTTACCACTAAGATAAAGCTGATTCAGGACTCCTTTCCACTGAGGCCGGTTGTCGTCTCCCCCAGTGTTGAGGACGGACCAGTTCCATCCGGCCCTCTAGGGTCAGTCCTGTCAAGACTTCCCGCCTATTTTAGCTCCTTCGTCTTTGACACTTATGGCCAATCTTAAATCGGGTTCGCCGCTTGACCCATGCCCGGCCAAATTTCTGGTGAAGATGGCGGCAGTTGCAAATCCGTTGGCGAACCCCCTCCTGAATCTCTCCTTGAGCCGGGGGGTGGTCCCACAGGCCTGGAAGCAGGCGATGGTCATTCCCCTCCTTAAGAAGCCTGGTTTGGATCCCGAGGTTTTGGCCAATTATAGGCCAATTTCTCTCCATCCTGCGCTGGCCAAGATCTTGGAGAAGCATGTGCATAGTGTGCTTTCTAATTTTTTAGAATCTCACGACCTGCTTCACTCTACCCAATCGGACTTCCGTCCTAACCTTAGTACCGAGACGGCACTTCTGGAGGTGTCTGAAGGCATTAAGGAGGCACTGGATTCGGGTGGTAAAGCCATGCTGGTTATGCTGGACTTGTCGGCGGCCTTCGACACCGTCCCCCACGAGGGTCTGCTCGTCAGACTCTATGAGATCGGTCTGAGGGGGACGGTGCTTAGCTGGTTTAAATCGTTTCTGGCGGGCCGTCGGCAAACGGTCTGGGCCTCATCTAGTTCTGCCGAGATGCCGCCGTTGGGAGTCGGAGTTCCGCAGGGCTCTGTGTTGAGCCCGACTCTATTTAACATCTTTATGACCCCTCTGGCGGCATTGGCTGGGTCTTTTGGGGCCCAGATCGTGTCCTATGCTGACGATACCCAGCTCCTCTTTACCTGCGGGAAAGGAGAGGATTTTGATGGAGAGAATATCCGTGAGTGCCTTGGGGCTGTTTTTAAATGGTTCCAGCTGAACAGCCTCAGGTGCAACTTAGATAAATCTGAGGTACTCTTCTTCGGCTGCCAATCCGATCCAGATTGGCAGGAATGGTGGACCGCTGACATGTCTCCTCCAGCCCGATCGTCTCAGTTGGCTAAGAACCTGGGGGTCAAGGTGGACAATGGTCTGACTTTAAGATCTCAGATCCTTGCCCTTACCGGCACCTGTTTTGGCCTCCTCAGGATGCTTCGGAAGTTTCTTCCTCTGCTCTCTGAGGACCATAGGAGGACTACGGTACAGGCCTTAATTGGTTCAAGATTGGACTATTCCAACGTCCTATACCTTGGCCTGCCGGAGTATCTCTTACAACGGCTGCAGGCGGTCAGAACACGGCCGCGCGAGCCATTTTCGGCCTTCATAGGCGAACCAGAGTCTCCGGCCTCCTGCAGTCTCTCCATTGGCTGCCTATCCGGAAGCGGATAGTTTTCAAGGCCTTGACCCTGGCACACAAGGCTCTTCACGCCTCGGGGGCTAAATATCTTCAAAGGAGGCTTGCCTTTTACCATCCGGCTCGATCTCTGAGATCAGAATCGATGTTCCTTGCCACGGTCCCTCGCGTGAAGAAGGCCCGCATTGGAGGCCGTTCCTTTAGGCTGAGGGCTCCACAGCTTTGGAACACTCTGCCGTTGGCACTGCGCAGCACCTCGAATCTGCTGACCTTCAGGAAGGGCCTCAAAACCTGGTTCTTTGCCCTTTAGACTCCCCTCTTTTATTTTGCTGTTTCTGTCTTTTTTATCTTTGTGTTTGTATTGCTCAGGTGTCAATAAAGCGCCGGGACACTCTTTTTGAGTAGCCGTGCGCTATAAAAGACAAAATTAACATAACAACATAACATAACATAACACCAAGATTTGTGTGGTATGATAGGAAAACAGGCAGAGTGGAAGGTATTGTGATCTGTATCTAATTTCACATTCTATGTTCCTTGCATCTTGTTAAAATGATACATGATCTTTGTGAATGGTAGGTAAGCAGCACAACTGGAGGAGGAGTGTGGCTCACTGATTAGAGCGGCAGACCCTGATGCAGAGGTCTGGCCCGGGACCAGGGTTCAATTCCCGACGCGGCAGGGTCCTGAGCCCAAAATGTCCACGGACTCGATAATTCTCGCCTCGGTGCCTATTCTAATCATGGGGTCCCACGCTGCAACTCTGGGCAATAGCTGCTTAATCTCCACTACGGCGGCCCACCCCGCTGCGGGATGCCTGGCTTTCACCCTGGGGATACCCAGTAGGGGTTATCTCACAGGGAAAAAGCCAGGACGGGTTCCCAAGGCAAGCGCCTTGATGACTTCGCGTGATACGTGCGCTATATAAGTCGCAATACATTTACATTTACATTTACATACAACTTTAGACTTTGATGAGCCTAAACTAGTATGATTTTCAGGGTATGTCAATGATTTAAAATGAGATGCAAGGGGCACTAAAGAAAATTCATAGGCAGTATCAGACTTTCCAAGATAACATTTCCAACGGTTTACACGTTTTAACATGTAAAGTAGACCACAGAAGCTGTCATGAGTAGTGCACGAGGGCTTTAAAACCAATGCAAGCGTTGTTCTGGTTCCTGTTCCAGTGCAGCACATTAACAACACATTTTCTGCATAAGACTACCGCACGCACAAAATATCAAGTCGCAGACGTCGTTGAACACACTCTCAGCTCCATTGCGTTAGGTCAATGTTCATAAACTATTAATTTATCAATGACAATTTTCCGTACTCATAAAAGATCACAAACATGGCAATTACATTCAAACTACGTCTACAAAAACAAAGTGTTTTGGTTTCCAGCTATTCTTAAAAGCCTGTGCGCCTTTTAAAACGGATACTGAATTCTATTGTTTCCCATGACTACCTGTATTACCTCTCAATACATTTTCCTTAAAAGTTGAATCAGAAATATGTTTAATATTGCAGCCTATTCTGGGACCAATCCGGCTTTATGCCTAAAAGAGCCACAGGCTTCAACCTACGTAGGCTTGCCAACTGAATGGACAAAGTGAAGCACAGAGACAAAGAGACACCCCTCATGTGCTCCTCTCCTTAGATGCCGAGAAGGCATTCGAAACAGTCCACTGGCCATTCATGAAACAGACACTATCGAAGTTCGGATTGGGGCCGATCTTTACAGCCTGGATAACATTACTGTACACAAATCCGGAGGCCAGAGTTCCAGTTAATGAGCAGACTTCAGAAAACTGGCCGGTGCAGAGGGGCACTAGACAGGGATGTCCCCTGTCCCCTTTACTGTTTGCACTGGTGCTAGAACTGTGTGATTAGGTCCCACCCAGATATAAGTGGCTTTCAGGATGACAGAGAGGTCTTGGGAGATGAACGGATTTCGCTTTATGCAGATGACATCCTCCTATATGTCACTGATCCAGCCATGACGCTCCCAACAATCTTAACTATAGTCGGAGAATATGGCTGTCACGCTGGATACTGCATCAACTGTGATAAGTCTAGTTTATACTCGATAGGGGAACCCATTGAGAGTCAAGACATCATGGGGTGTTTAAAGGTGGTTCAGGGAGGATTCCGATATCTAAGCCTCTACATTCCCTCTAACGAGGTTGCGAACCTAGCGCAGAACATTAAATGTGTCCTAAAGGAATTTCAATAGGATGTAGGGGGGCTATCTATAAATTGGTCACGCTTTAAAGCTGCTGTACATATTACAAAATATGTATAGTAAGATACCCAAGACAATTTTCACAACACTAAATAGTGAATAGCGCACGCTCCTATGGGATGGGGCGCATCCAAGAGTGGCATTGCAAACATTACAGCATACTCAATACAACGAGGGCCTTGCACTACCAGACGCACAAGCATACTACAGGGCAGCCCACCTAATAGTCCTTAATGAATGGGGACACTTCGGTGGAGACCACCCCACATATGCAATGGAACGGCTTTAATTTAGAAATCACACATCCCTACACTACCTATATGGAGGTTAGGGCGTCTGCCACCTGCTGGCAGCCACCCAGAGAGTAACAGAAGCCTGGAAGGGGCAGAAAGACAAATGAAGTGGGACGCCAAATTTTCGAGGGAGATGTGGGAAGGGACAGGGCTACGGGAAATTAGTAAACTCCAGGGTTTCAGACAATGGACCATGTTTGGAATCTCCAAATTGGGAGATCTCTTAGAAGGAGGCACCCTTGCCTCCTTCGATACATTACAGACTACACACCAACTAGTTTAAGTAATTTGATAAGATGCCCTGCTCATTTGCAAAACAAAAAAACAAAACTGCTACAATAGACGAAACTAGACATAATCTACATGAAATAGGCCTGTTTGAGATTTATATCCAGAATTCTTTAATGAGATTGCCATACATACTTAATTATTTTCACTCTGCAAAATTGTTTACATTCACTTATAGACAATGTTGAACATTTGGTTTCAATGTAATTACCCAAACTGGCAAATAAAAGCAGATGTGTTGGAATAACGATCTTTGTTCAAGACATTTTTTATGAAATACAGAGAAAGACATAAAAAAAGTTATAGACAACTTCAACTCTTTTCACTCAGAGATTCTACCCTGAAAAGAAACTGAAAGCCACTGTTGCCTCATCCCCATATAAATGACTATGGCATGTTTGTAGCATGAACTGGCCTCCAAAATCTTTCTTTAAAATAATGTTAATAAAACCAAACAGCAAATCTTTAAAAAAACATAAGACCGTAATTTCCAAAATATACCTTGCATCGTGAAGCTCCCGACCTGCCACTTTTTTTGAACCCACATGACAGTGTTCGGCATCCCTGCTTTTATGTTCAATGCCCTATTCTACCTCTGGGTAGGTACTGTGTTAACTGGCTGAATCAAAATGTTTGTAAGACGAGCTAGATTGTAACAAATAGTTCACAAACTCAAAGATCAAAGCAATGTCAGATCCACAAGGCTAGAAGTGAATGACAAACAAGGGCAAGGAGAGAACCAACCCTTAAAAAAATACAGGATCTTCACATTTCACATTAGGGCTGTAGTCCTCAGCACTATATAAAAGGGGGGAAAGTCTGGAAACTGTTGCACAGAAGCCTTGAGAGTTTTAAGGACATGCATGTACAGAAAAGCAAACCAAATACTGGAATGACAAACACACTGAACACAGCTGACAAGTGAAATAAGAGCCGTAGTATGTCTAGTTTGCTTTCTGCAGCAATGGATGATTTCAAGACAGCAGTACTGGATACGAAGAGGAACCGGGGCAACATGATCGAGGTGTTCTTTCAGGCCCCCCTCCCACCCCACCCCCCACCTCCAATACAGAGGTCCAAGGTACTAAACCTATGCTGTGCATGTTTAAACAAGCTGCATCTACACAACAGCCTCATTTGAATAAGTCGTATATGAAAAAGCTGCAGAAGGAGCTCAGTGCTTCACAACTGCCCTTGCATGGTCCAACTGATGTCTGTTCTCTCGAGTTTGGTATCGAGGAGCCGATTATGGAGATCCTTACTTTCTCTTGAACTTCTGCACTGAACTGTTTCTTGTGGCCTTAAGATCTCCTAGGAGTAGAATTTCTTTCAAAACCTTTAAACTGTTACAGTCTGGGCCTACAAGCATGCTTAATTTGGTTCTATCCTTGTTTTTTCCTTTTATTCTGTTTTTCTTAATTCCTCCCTGAGATGCTTTTCTTCAGTGCTTCTTTAAGTATTGTGTGTTTAGTTCTTGCATGAAAAAGTTATTCTAATGCTTTAATATCGTTTCCAACTCACATGGCTCCTGCCTGATCAGAGACAACAAAACATTTATATAGCTACCATAATTGGATAAAAAACGTTGGATATCCTTACGAAACCTGACTTCCCTTTTGGTTATTTCTAGATGTGTGGTCACAGGAGAGCATGAGTGTTACATCTATAGACTGCAAGCATCGTACTTTCATCATGTTGGTGGCAATTGTGAATGACAATTGTAGACACCTTCTAGTAACATAAACGGGGACACTTTCTGCATGCAGTCTATGTTGCTAACATTTTGTTGGAAAAAGGTTTACTATAACAGTGCAGCACACTCAAATGACACTGCCTAGTTCAGCCATTGTATGTTTAATAGTACAGGCATTCGCTCTAGGATAAATTAGATTTCCCGGTGTACTAAAAAGAAACTTCTGATTAGCACCAGGTGGGTGACTTACGCTTTACATTCTCACAGAGTTGGTCCTATAACCTTAAGCCATTCATGAGTAACATAAGCCAAGCAACCATGTAACATTTGTATATATTTACCATTTTAAGAAACTGCTAAAAAGGCATTTTGAAGTTCACATTTGAACTCCAATGGCTTGATCATATTCCGTGGTATTGCTTAAAATCTAATCTTTAATTCATTTCACCTCCGACCATTTTTCAGTTTTTCGTCCGTGTTTTTCAGAATACCTGCTATTTTTTCATGCTACATTGTCATACAAATCCAGCCGTGCTCTCTAATCCAAAATGGATATTTTAAATATGTGCACAACCAAATAGGCAAGAATTGTTTCTACAACTGGAATACTTGCAGAATCAGTACCAACGATATCAGAAAGAGCAATAGTTGTTAGAAGCACTATGACTTCAAAATAGCCTGAGACTCGGAAAAGTGAGGAAAGGTGGTTAAATTCCACCTGCAAAATTTAAAACCAAAAGCTATATCACCAAATGCAAAGTTTTAAACAATTTTACAAGTAAATCTCAATTAGTTGCAATGAGAGCATTTGAAACATATGGCTGACCAGTTATTGCTATTGACATAAATCGTAGCAAATACTGTGAAATGTGACTACAAAGCCATTCTATGGTTCTGTACCATCCAATACAAAATAAGTTAATAATCTATATTTCTCATTAGCTTGTATCTATTCTTCTTCTTTAGGTCTTCAAATGAGACCTCGATGGAATGCTTATTAAGAGCAACACATCTAAAAAATATATATTTGTAATAATTTAAATCTTAAATAGTTAATTCCAGGAAGCAGGCAGGGATTCCACTATGTTTACCATACTTGCAATTTAGTCAGTATTGATCATTCAAGTATCAGTAGTATTAGACCTTAAGATGCTAATCATTCACAAAGTGGAAGGAAATAATTAGAACAATGCAGAAGCCTCCATCCATTCCAGATCCGTGAAGAATCAAACCATCGTTCCAGATGATTTGTCTTGTGTCTTCAAATCTGCGGTAATCTTTAACAACCAAAATGTCTCAATTCCTCAGTCCAACTTTCTAAAGAAAAAGAAATTGCACATTTGTGAAAAGGCAGAACTGAGGTGTGTTCTTAACTGCTATATCAAAATAAACCAGAAATCAAATGCTAACAGGTAACACTCAATTCATTTCCCTTTTGATTAGACATAGCATTTTATTTCCAGCATTTTATGCATTTACACACATAGGAATAAGGAAGTGCAAAACTCTTTTGGAGAAAGAAACACCAAGAAATGGAACTTTTCCCATTCTATGAACAATCTGGTCAATAATGCTCATCCATAATACATGTAAACTGTACTGATAAGTAATAGTTTGGGACTGTATGTTACATGCACTTGCCTGTACATAATTTCAGCCACTGAGCTTTACAGCTACTTAGAACCGTGCAACCTTTTCAATGTTATGGATTGATATTGTCTAAGTTAGGAAACTGCTGATAGATAACAGCACCACACTTGATACTTTTTAGCAGAATGTAAAATCACATCAATGAACTACTTAAAGGGGGCAGGCTTATCTTCATTTACGGAAAAGCCCTCATGGCCCCGGCTGCTCATTGTTGAAAGACTACCAGAGGGCTAGCGATCTGGACTGATATACAAAGTTACTATTGCGGCTCTTTTCAAAAGGTTTAGATCTAGCCAAAAAAGAACATGTGGACCAGGAGGAAATGAAGGCTTAGTCTGCTAAAACAAATTAAATACAGGCTGTGTTAAATAGTGCAGCGGGATCTCAGACATGTATAATGCTTACTAGGAGAACTTACAACCCCTCTCCCCTTTTTTTATGCCTTTCAGTTCACTTCAGATTATTCAGGCTGTCCTTGTTCTGGATCTCTTTCTTAACTGAATGCTTGTCACTCTCAGAAATCAGACAAACAAATAGCACCATTTTGGAATGTTAATCCTAACAATGATGAGACTATATTCAAAAATAATATCCTGCGATGATTTAACTGGTGACTTGTGGCACTTTTAAATTTTCTTTTTATCTAAAAGGTCAGTGTCTATGTAATTACTGATCATTTGTAATAACCATTAGTTTTTCTCTCAGTATTTAAGTATACAATGCCTTGTTAATATGGTTTAACTATAAACACATTTCTAATTAAAACACCTTAGAGATTTCATCAGGAAGAAAAGCAAACAACATATCTTTGAACATACTGGCAGAACCTAGAGAGTGGCCTCTGCAAGAATACACTGCAGTCTACTATTTATACAACAAATAAAATTAGATATCTATTAGGTCTACTTTGAGCATCACACTTCATACAGTTGCTGATTGCATTAAAACAAAGAAAGTTGCGTTTAGACTTGTTTTATCGAGAGGACCGTGATCTATGTTTTTAATTGTGTTTTCTATGTTTGAAATATGCTTTTAGGGTTGTGTCTTTGCCGAAATAAAGTATTATCTGATCTGATTGCACTATTTGTCTTGCAATTTCTTCAGAACTGTCTTTAATCAATATTTTACTTCGTGACGGCGTGGTCTTTGAAACTCCACACAACTCTTTCTGTAGCTTCTCAGTTATGAGTTGAACAGTGCCAGCATAAATGAGGCATTCAAAAACGAATCTAGCCAGAAAATGTATTTCTCCATATTGTAAAAAAACAAAAAAACGGGGGGGGGGGGGGGGCGAGGGTCAGAGCTTGCCGGCAGCGTTGATGGCCGCCTAATTCCTTAGCTCCGCCGGCACTCTCACAAAATCCTTAATTATCCTGGTGCAGAGCCACAGTTCGGACCCCCCACCATTGCACGCCGGAAGGTACCGGGACTCTGTCGGTCCCGCTGCGGAGCCAACCCGACACCGGGAGAGGTGCGCGCCGCACTGCGGGGTCTCGATTGAAGATAGGCCGCAAGCCGCGGTCTCCAGCTGCCTCTAGATCCGTGCGACGTGCCCGTGCGTGTGGCGACGGGGGGGTGAGTCTGCCCCGAGGCCCGAAGATCGGTCCCCACGCTGTCTGGCCCGGAGCGCCCTTAACGAAGTCCAGCACTGAGGGGACGGCGGCGCACGCAGCCCTGACTGACACGATCCCACACCGGTGAGTGCTCTGCAAAGCCCCGGGTGGCGTGCAGGCGCCATTTTGTGGACAGGCCCGGCGGTGGAGGAGGCTCCCTTTTGTCGGGGCTGGGGACGCATCGCATGTACCGGGAGCGCACCTGAGGGTCTTTGAACATTGCACAGCGCCCTGCTATACTCAGTGGCACCAGAGGATTGTCTGCAGCGTGGGGCACTACCAGACTCGCCCGAAAATCCCATTGGTGACCCACCCGACCGGAGCCCTGTGCACGCTGCATTTGAAGTGTCTGTGGTTGCTCCCCCAGGAAAAGATGCGCTCTCAGTGTGCAACAGCGAGGGGAAGAGGCGACACTTGGCTCAACCGAGCGACAGCGCAGAGTAAGTGGGAGAGAGGCTGCAGAACTGAACTCTGCGATCACGAAGCCAGGATTGGTGCGAAGGGGAGGCATAGCCTAACACGACTGGGCACACAGGAACGTGCGAACACCGGACCCTGCAGGGTGTCAGTGCTGCCAAGCTAAGTGGTTGGAGTAGCATGCGGAGCTGAGCCCGGAAGAATCCTGCTTCCAGCGGCCACGTCTGGACGCTCTGCGGGTGTCCCTGGCAAGGCCTACACATAAACTCTGGTGAATCGACTGGTCCAGCAAGATGGGGAAGGAGGACAAGACCCAAAGCAGACTCCCCTTTGCACAGAGACGAGTGCAAGTACAGAGCCCCCCCCGGCACAACTCAGGGAGAACGAGCACCCGGGAGAGGAGCGAACTGTGGACTCTGATATCAAGTCCATGCTTCGCTCTATGGAACAGAGCCTGCAATCCAGCATCTCAGCGCTAGGCACTAAAATGGACGCCATGACGTACAGAATGGACCGTATGGCCGAGCGAATGGACAAACACGCAGAGAAACATAACATGGCGGAAAGGAGGATAACAGAAGTCGAAGAGGCACAGACAGAACTGGACACGGCCCACAAGCGAGTGGAGAACCTATTGAGAACCATTCAAGATAAGACGGAAGACTTGGAGACACGTTCCCGTCGCTGTAACTTACGCATAACGGGTCTGCCGGACTCCACGCAGACCGGCAAGATGGAACTATTCATTGAGAGGCTGCTGACTACACTGCTGGGTGGTGAGGGGGTGTTCTCGACAATGTTCGTGGTGAAGCGTGCGCACCGATCCCTGGCCCCGCAGCCGCGTCCGGGGCTGCCCCCCCGTCCAATTATAGCGAAACTGCTCAACTACAGAGACAGGGACACGGCGCTCAGACTTGCTAGAACCAAAGCAGACCTACAATTTGAGGGATCGGCGATATCAATCTTCCCAGATTTCATGGCTAGAGTGCAGGAAGCTCGTAAGCATTTCGCTCCACACAAGAAACGCCTCAGGGAACTTGGTCTGGACTTTGCGATGTTGTATCCTGCCAAACTGAGAGTCAACAAGCAGGGTCACTCGCACATTTTCACGGACCCTAATGAATTGCAGAAGGCGCTGAAGAGTTGGTCCAGAGAGAAGAGAACAAGGATGCGGAACGTCAGGCGGACGGTGAGAACAGCCAATTGGACGAGCAGGAGTAACCGGGGCCTTGGCCATCGGTGGCGAATTGGACTAGCGGCGGACACTTGCTGGCAGTAGTGACTCCCAGTTGTGCCAACGTGACGGAAATTACTGATTGACTCACTCCGTGAACTGGCAGACACCTTGCAGATAAGTAAAGATGAGTCTCAACTTGTACAGGACATGTATGCTGTAGTCTGCACGTGCGTGTCACGGGCAGTAATATATACACAAACCCTCATCGGGACATCTGAGTATGGGTAACGCAGCCGTGCAGGGTTGGGGAGGGGGGCAGGGAGGGAGGGACAGTATTCCCCTGAAGGACACTTGGTGGTACTATTCAGAGCTCTGATCACCACTCGGGGAGTGCACGGCGGAGGGAGGAGGAGGCCGGATGCAACACACTGAAAAATTGAGGTACACGAAAAGTTAGGCGACCTTATGCCCTGTGCGCAATGCTCTGTTGCAGTTCGGATCACAATGTCAGTTTGTAGAATGCGGGGTTGGGATGGGAGGGCAGGGGACCGGCAAGACCAAGTTGGGGAGGGTCTGCTGTGGGAGGGGGGAGGGGGCAGAGGAATGCTTCCGGTACACTGCTGTGCGTGATGCCTGCTCACACTACCTGTGCTAACCTTGCACTACTTGTAGTAATTCGTAGATTTGTCTCATTGCTAAGATGTCTACCACAAATAGAGTAACCATGCAGGGAAGATGGATGCACTAAAAGCATTGACATGGAATGTGAGGGGTCTGAATGACTACCGCAAGCTCAGGAAGGTAGTTAATTATTTGCAGCGCCATGATGTGGACCTCGCACTCATCCAAGAAACACACCTACCACTCTCCAGTAAAATGCTACGCAGTAGAGGGCTTGAAGGTAATATTACGGCGGCTGGATTCACAACACATTCTAGAGGGGTGCTGACATTGGTAAACCCCAAGGCCAAATTAACCTTGTCATTGTTGAGAGCAGACCCGGATGGCAGATACCTACTATCTAGGTGCACGGGGAAGGGCTATGACCTCATAGTAGCTAACGTCTATGGTCCTAATTATGACTCCCCAGACTTTTTGATGCTCTGTCACGACACTGCCGCGCATACACTAATGCCCAGATGCTCTGGGGGGGGGGGAGATCTTAATTTAGTACTGAACCCGGAGCTAGATAGGTCATCAGGCGCGCAGCGCAGGCTCTCAGCGGCAGCCCTGAAGATACAATCGGAGCTCATCACACTAGACGTGGTGGACGTTTGGAGAAGCAGACATGCTGGGAAGGGCGGGTTCACACACTACTCCGCCTATCACAACATTCATACTAGAATTGATTACTGGCTTATATCTTCCTCAGTGGCTAAATGGGTCAGCTCCTGCACGGTGCTGGCGCGTACTCTCTCGGATCACTCGCCACTTCTCTTGACCCTAGCGACTCCCGCGAGAAGATTACCACCCTTTACGTGGCGATTCCCACCGTATTCACTCTTAGATGAGCAGTTTAGGGGGGGAGATGGCCGAAGAAATTGGAAGGTACTTTGACACTAACATTGGGTCGGTTGATAGTTTCCATACAGTCTGGGAGGCATTCAAGGTATACATTCGGGGCATAGCAATGTCGAAGCACTCGAGTGTCCTCAAGTCCATTCGCCAGAGATTAAAACACTTAGAACAGCAGCTGTCTGAACTGGAAAGGGGACAGCTAAGCGATGCTGACGTCAATGTGACGGCAGATATCAAGTTCCTCATAGCGGAATACAACAAAGAAGCTGACAGGGAGCTGCGGCATATGGGGAAATATGCCACGGCCCGGTCATACGGTGAGGGGGACCGTCCTGGTTCCCTCCTGGCCCGGATCTTGAAAAATTCTAGACGCCCACAGGTGATTGCTGAACTGGAAACGGCAGACGGAACGCTCCTTCGGGAGGAGGCCGAGATAGTTGACGAGTTTAAGAACTACTACCTGGGCCTATGCACTTCCAAATCCGGGGATATGGAAGACGATATTGATGACTATCTGAGCCATATACATTTACCCTTCCTGAAGGATTCCGATCGGGAATTCCTGATGCAACCAATACATAAGGATGAAATTGTGGAGGCGCTGGCGAGCATGCAATCAGGCAGTGCTCCGGGGGCTGACGGGCTCACGGTGGGTTTCTATAAAGCGTTCCAGGATATTCTGCTCCCACACCTCTCTGCGTTATTTTTTTTTTTTTTTTTTTTTTTGTGTAAGACATTTATTGGTTATATACAAGAAGTACACTGCGTCATGCCAACAAACCGGAGGTAGGCCGCGATACATGCAAGTGTCAAGCAACAACAGGTCTCCCGTGAGGGAATTTCCAGAATATCCGGTTGTCTCGCAACTGGCCGTACCTGTAAACCATGGCAA
Source organism: Lissotriton helveticus (assembly GCF_964261635.1). Classification (NCBI taxonomy): domain Eukaryota; kingdom Metazoa; phylum Chordata; class Amphibia; order Caudata; family Salamandridae; genus Lissotriton; species Lissotriton helveticus. The sequence goes on from NC_136071.1 coordinate 819,560,833, forward strand.
AAGCAAATAAACATACAGTGCAACAGAAGCAAATCACATAATCTTACATTTTTGTAGTTGATGTCGCAAATAGTCAAAATCACACATGTACTAGACATCGCACCGCCATAAGGACGAGAACGGTAGTCATGGCTCATCAAAACAGCAGGTCAGCATAGACAAATTCGCGACACCTTTTACTCCCAACCCCTCACAACAGTGTGAGGGTAACAAAGAACATGGTGGTGCTTAGCAGAGCATGATCTACATGGCTGAAATAGCAATCTCGGGGCAGTTCGTACGAGGTACAGACAGCTGAACTAACATGCAAGCATATGGCAGGGTCAGCAACAGAGGGACTCCAGAATCTTACGGAAGGTGGGGGGGGGGGGAGCAGACCGACTAGTGTGTCGTGTGATCAGTGAACGGGGCAGAGCGATAAGTCTGGCGGGCGCTAGGGGAAGCAGAAGCAGTGTATGGGTAAGGTGTTTCGTATGCCATAGGAGCAGTCTCTTTGGCAGCACTCAACTCGCCCTAAGTAACGCGCACGCAATCGAGGAATCTCAACCCATGTCATCGGAGACGCCCACGTCAGGGGAACCTCCGGAGGTAGCTGAGCCTGTTTTCTCCCTAGCCCACTGGAGGAATGGCTCCCAAATGTCATTGGGCCTGGTGGCAGTGGGCATCGACTCCCAGTAGGACGTGAGTTGTGTTTGACCATAAGTCACGTCTTTAACCCACGCCGCGAATGCAGGTAGAGTCCTGCGGCCCCAGTTGATTGCCACCTGGCGTTTCGCATAAAGGAGCAATATCGCGTGCAGCTTCCGGTCACAAGGCTCAGTGTCCTTCACATAACCTAACAGGCCCACAAGCGGGGTAGGCTCGTCTGACCTGCGCAGCATTTGGTTGATTGCATTGAAGATGGCCGACCAATATTCATGTAACTTTGGGCAGGTCCACGCCACATGCAAAAAGGATGCATCTGCTCCACCACATTTCCAGCATGAAGCATCTTCTCTGATGCCCATGCGGTGTAACAGTGCCGGAGTGCGGTAGTACCTGTGTAGGAATTTAAAGTGTACCAGTCTCAACCTATAATTCGGTGACAGCGCCGATAGTTGTGCACAGCAGTAGGCCCATGTGTCGTCAGTGAGGGGGTCATCCAGGTCGGCAGACCAAGCCTGTTTGGCCGCTGGCTCTGTGATCGGAGCTTGTTCCTGCATACAATTATATAGTCTAGAGACCAGCTTCGCGGAAGATGGTCGTGACAACAAATTATGGAGTGCGTCTAGGCGTGGCGGCTCCTCAGGGAATTCAGGCCACAACTTTTTACAGGACTCCCGGAGGGAATGGTGCAGCAGTGCGCCCGAGAAGGAGTCAGGGTGGCCATCCTCTCGCGCTGGTAATTCAGCGAACTTCCCGTCGGGATAGAGATCCGCAAACGTCAGTATGCGTTTCCCTCGAAGCAGAATGGTGTCTCCCCTGGTGCAGAGGCACGGTAGCATCGGGTTACCACGTAGTGGGATCGATGGCGCGTAGAGCAACGGGAGTTTCGCACGAATCCTCAGTTCACGCCAAGACCAGCGGATCATTTCCACCGTGTCAATGTCTTTCGATGGGCGCGTGACCCCGCCGTACAGCGCCACCTGTAGAGGTGATGGGGCGGCAGCGGCCAGTTCCACCGCCACATGCGGCTGGTACGGGGTGGGGAAGACCCAGAAATGCAGGAACTGCGCCTGTGCGCATAGGGAATACAGTTTGAAATCCGGCGCTCCAAGGCCTCCCTGTCTGAGCGGGAGAGTCAATAGGGCCCAAGAAGACCTAGCCTGGCCGCCAGACCACACCAGTTTTAGAAGTATCGACCTAACGCGTGCGTGGAAGTGCGCCGTCATTGGTATGGGAACATTCACAAATAAATACAGGAATTTGGGGAGTACTACCATTTTCACCAGTGCTATCCGTGCGACCAGGGAAAGGGGAAGCTTGTTCCAGATCTCTACTTTGCTTTCAAGCCAGTCCACCGCTCTTCCGAAATTCAGGGACCAGATTTCCTGCATGTCCCGACTCACCCATACGCCCAGGTACTTCACCGCCTCAGTTTCCCACCTCAGGGGATATTCCGAGGGAGGCTGTGTGGTCGCGTCAGTTAGGGGGAATGCCACAGATTTCGACCAATTTATCGATATTCCAGCCAGGCCCTCGAATCTCACGAATTCTCGGAGCAGCGGGTTCATATTGTCAGAGGGATCTTTAATGTAGAGAGTGACATCGTCCGCCCTCTCTGCGTTATTTGATGAAGTGTGTGTAGAGGGCAATATGCCGCGTTCAATGAGGGAAGCACTAATTGTAACCATCCTCAAACCTGGCAAGCCCCCGACCTCATGTAGCTCATATAGGCCGTTGTCCTTATTAAATGTGGATGCCAAGATCTACGCCAAAGTCCTGGCGACCAGACTGGCTCTACTGGCTCCGGAGTTGGTGGCGCCGGAGCAGGCGGGCTTTATACCCGGCAGGAACCTCACTTATAACATCAGGACGGTGCTGGGCACTATGCAGCATGCCCGTCAGGACACAAAAGCAATAGCCATTTTTCTCGACATGGAGAAGGCCTTCGATTCAGTGGAATGGCCCTTCATGGTACGGGTCTTGCGGAGAATGGGGCTAGGCGAACCGTTCTTACAAATGATAGGAGCACTATACCAACACCCCACGGCTCGCCTCCGCATCTGAGATCGAGTATCTGACCCCTTTTCGATTAGCAGAGGCACCAGGCAAGGCTGCCCCCTATCGCCGCTACTGTACGCTCTGGTGGCGGAACCACTGGCCTGTGCCCTTAGGGAGTATCAGCCACGAGGGGATTAGCTTTCCAACGTACAAAATAACTATATCAACGTATGCGGACGATACACTACTATACGTTCGTAACCCGGAGGCGAATCCCGTCGGTTCTGAGGGAAGTGGTGCGCTTCGGGGCCCTCTCAGGTCTCAAGATAAATTGGGCAAAGTCAGTGGCGTTCCCGCTCACTCCGAATACGGCACAATTCGACATGGAATACCCGTTACAATGGACGACCGAGCCAGTCAGATATCTTGGTATTATGTTGCATACGGACTCGGAAACCCTCGTACGTGAAAATTACGGTACCTTGTACAATAAATTGGAAGACGAGGTGGAGGTATGGTGTAAGCTGCCACTATCCCTGATGGGTAGAATAGCCATTATGAAAATGGTTATACTTCCTAGATTGTTGTTCTTATTTAACAATCTACCGATAGTGCTCTCGAAGGTCTTCTTTAAAACACTAACGCAACTGCTGATCAAACTGGCCTGGGGTGGCAAACAGCCTAGGGTGAAATGGACAACGCTGATGCTTCCTTACGAACTAGGGGGACTTGGCGCTCCAGACATGGAACGATACTACAGAGTGGCTCAGGCCGCACACTTACACACGTGGATCCATGGGCAAGAGGCTATACCTTATGTCAGAATGGAACGATTGTTTGCAGACCCCCTACCGCTTCCCGCAATGGTCTTTCGTACGGCGGACCGCCGAGTTGGCATATTGGACTCGATCACGTCAACCAATCATGCTTGGCACGCACTACTGCAGGCTCGAGGCGAAGCATTGCTGTATTCACCCCTAATGCCTATTGAATGGGCGTTGTGGCTGTCCCCCATGGAGGAGAAGGGAGTGATACGTGCCCTCCATACGATGGGCATACATACAGCTGGTGCCTTGTTCCTTGAGGGCGTAGTGAAAACTTGTGAGCAGGCTGTGTCGGCCCAGGATGGGGCCACGCTCTTACTGCGTTTCCAATATCACAGAGTGCTTTGATGGAAGTCTTAGGCCCTAAATTAGCGGAACCACAGGAGATCCCAGAGCTTACATATGTCATTAAAACGTCTTCCCCCAGGAGGCTGGTAGCTAGCCTGTATAGTATGGATGGACTGCAAAGAGAGCAGCTGCTCTCAAAGGCAAGAATGGACTGGCAGAGTGACCTACAGGTAACAATAGATGATGGCATGTGGGCGTACTGCTGTTCCAGCACTAGGAAAATATCACTGGCAGGCACAGGCTGATTCATTTTAAATATTTACAGCGAGTGCATTATACGCCGGAGAGGCTCCATAGATACGGCCTCAGACAATCGGCCGCTTGCGATAGGTGCCATGCACCGCTTACAGACTTTATGCATCTCGCTTGGTGGTGCGCCCTGGAATCCGCAAGTTTTGGGACAGCGTGTTTGCCGAAATGGGCTCAATCCTGGCTACTGACCTGGTCCCTGACCTGGCTCTGGCGCTCCTGGGCCACTCTAAAGGCCCTGCGAAGACTGACAGACATGGGCATGCTGACAGCCAAACGAGTAATTGCAATGTGCTGGATGAGAGGACCACTCCCCACCATGAACAGATGGACGCATGACATGCTATATTGCTGCACCCAAACTAGTGTTACAGCGAACTTCTCCCCCCTGTAAGCCGCCCAAAGAATTTCTGGGGTCTTTATCAGGATTATTTGAGATTGCGGGATGTAGAAAGGGAGGCTAATGTTGAAGAGGGGGATACACAGGAGCAATCACAGAACTAGGTCGCTTCTTCAGAGCGGTGGGCATATTTGAGGACATAGAGACACGTGGGTGGGGGTAGCGTAGAGCAGGGGTACCGAGCAGAAGGTGGGAGGGGTAGGGGATGGGAGTTGGACTGTTTGAGGTTTAGTTCACAGGACCGTCATAAGGGGGCACGCAGAGTAGGCCCTATTAGTTGTATTGACTTGCAACCCAGTGTGGCGAACACGCGCAGAGATGAGGACATACAGGCTTTACATATGTGAAGGGGGGAGTATTGCATGACAATCTATTGCTTATGTGTATTTGCAACGACAATGCCCCGCCGGTCCCCCGGGATGTCAACTTGCTCTCTGCAGCTAACCAACAGAGATGTACGCTGCCGGCCCCTGGGTTGTGGCAACAAGCTGTGTGAAACTGAGTTGAACGAATAAAGTCCTGTTTATAAATAAAATAAATAAATTAAAAAATTAAAAAAACAAGATGACTGAAGGAATGATTGAATTATTTCAGCCACTGGCATTCTGGCCAGTATTCCAAACCATTGTTTTTCGCCAAATATGGCATTCTTCACAGGCACCTGCTGTATACACATCAAGATTATGCAAATCAGTCTAGGTCTGACTCTAATAGGAACGAACAGTCCAGCCAGGCCAGAAGAACCCCACTTAGGTCAAAACTGTTCTTCGACTACTTGTATGCGGTTCAGAAAGAACCTGTCTTGGCACGTCGGGCAAGATAGTTGCTAATTGACAGAATTCAAGGTTGATTTGCATATGACAGTGTCAAATATGAGGTGACATGGTGATCAAAAATACGATGGACTGAAATGTGGTTCCGTGTAATTACCAGTGGCTGAGATTAAGTCAAGAATGTCTTGCTTCACCTTTTTGTATTAGTCAATATTGGGAAGGCAGGGTTATATAGATGTGGAGTTAAGAACAGTAAATATATACTTACCTCTATATACTTTCCTTTAAAATACTAAGGTAGTTAATATCAGGTCCATAGTATATTTGTAGGATATTTCTGTACTTGCCATTCTTACTAAAGGCCTTTTAGACTGCCAGGCTAAACCGGTGTAATTCAGGGATGTTTATTAAAAATATCACCGCCATTCTTACTAGAACGTAGTGAGTTGCATAATTGGAAAATACAATGTGGCAAACTACCACATACTTTCTGAGTTTATTTTCCAGCATAACAATGCTGGTGAAAAACATTCACAGCATGACTGTGATATGATGTAAAACGAAAGCTTCCCTGCAGAATTCCCACAGCACTCTAAAGCAGCAGAAATAGGAAAAATATACAGTAACCAGGTTACTACGCATTCTCTCCACTTCAATAGCAGTTAAATTTGTCAGTAAGTATTTCTGATTTTCTGTTACTCATAGTATTGAATTGTTTTACAGTTGAACAGTGCAAAACAGAATGTCATTTTTGCAGTTTTAATAACTTCAGTACTGTGTACAAATTTGACGATATAGATTATTAGTTTTCTTTCAAAATTAAATCAAGGAATGCTGAGTCAAGGCGATCAACACCTTTACTAATAGAAGCAAGAATCATATCAGAAATGATCAAACAGGAATTTTGAAGGAAACAAATGGCAAATACTCTGCTAGGCGACTGTGAAATCTCAGACTACATCATATTTACCCTCACACTTTGCTGTTCCTTCCAACACGCAGATTCTGAACATGTGATAGTAGTGGCTCAATTCTCAGAGGTGGCGGGTGGGACACACAATCTATAAACAGCACCAATGTTGTAAAACTACATTTTATAAGAGGGTAAGTCGTTTTCATCACCATTGGATAGTGTATAGAATATGCAGAATATAGATGATAATTCTGTATGTTGAGCACAAAGTAGTAATTTCCTGAGGGTTAGGTGAAGAGTTGAAGCTCCATCTTGATAATTTGCTCAGTGCTACCTATCCTACGGTCTATTTGCCAGAGCATTGGCGTTCAATAATTTCTAATCACATCATGTTCATAGGAACGCAGCCTCCTTGCTTCTCGATGAATGTCTGTAATTAATCCGGGTAATCTCTGTTGACCTCATGATGTGCAGTCTATCAATTCTTCCAGCCCTATGGGAGTAGCTGACAGAAATCAACCGGTATTTTTCTTAATATGTTACCTATTGCCTTTCTTTCTTCAGGTGTATGCAATAATTTTTCCATTTTAAAGACAGTTGTTCAAAAAAGTAAACTTGAGATATGGACCGATTTATATACACTCTCAGTTGAACTGGAGTAATCTTGGAGATGCCCTTAACTTTATTATTATTCTGTGCAAAAAATACTATCTATGAAGAAAAAGCCGGATTTATACATAGACTGGCTATCACGAGTGCCAGGTCAAAAATGTAAACTCGGAAAAATATATTAGTTCAAATAGTGGGGAAATATTGCTTGGCAAATTAATATTTTGTTAACAGTTTCTGGAAAAAAAGTGTACCCCCGTCCCCCAGTATCTTGTGGATGGAAATATGCATTATGAATTTGCCTTCCTATAAATGTGGCATACTCTACTTGAGGGTTATATTATAAACTGATTTCTCAAATCGGAGGCCCATGATTCGGCATTACACCTGTCCCCCAAGCCTGGGAGTAAATGACGGCAACACTACACATACACAGTTTCAATGTATGTCGATTATAGCATTATAGCATTATTTAAAGGACCCGGAGTACTCAGTGCCAGTTCTTTTGAGGGAATTGACCCCCATTCTGGGAGTTTTGGAAAAGTCAAAGTTGTTGCCATTTGGGGTCAGAAGGGACTAAATGTAACTAATTGCCTGAAGTGGGTCAAGGATGGGAATTAAACGGTTCTGTTATTCTGGCATTGTGAAGGCACACGATAAAGAGAAGGAGTGCTCATTTAATATGGGAAGAGTTAAGATGGCTTATAGGGTTAGTGATAGGTAAACTTATTCTTTCTCTTTCAGTTATGGTCAGGGTATCACATAGCTATTTCTAACATGTTTTGTGCATGTATTGCAAAGCCCCGTAGCAGCTATTCAAGGAAATTACACCAACTCCTGATTCTATTGGTCTGAGGGGGGGGGGGGCACAGCAGACTGAAGCTCAGTACTTTTAAAGTTTGTTGGGGGCGTGGCGGCTTGGGGCTGCCAGACACTTAAGAGTGTTACATGATGGCACAATTGAAACACACAGTTCAATGGGTAGACAAGGAGGATACATCAGAGAAGTGTTTGGCAAAAAGGACATATGGTCAAGGCTTTCTTCAAGATATTCCCTATTATTATGAATAATACTCCAACTTGGTGCCAGCAAATTATAAGACGGGTGATATGGACATGGAAGAGAGTGGTCAAAGTAGTTATGAAACTGCCCCCTGTGTGCTAGCAATGCAACATGCAAGTGTGCGTAAAATGGTTGTTCGGAGAGATTGTGCAGGACTTCTACAGCAAACTGGAGGGAATAATGCTGTGAAGCAATTGGAGATCTCTACGTCCCCACAATAGAGGCAAATGTGTTATTTTTGCTGAAGCACAAAATTGTTTTGGTCTAAGAGTGAGACCGTTTTTACAGTTTGTGCGCACTACAAAGACCGGGAAGTAAGGAAGACATTTCCTGAGGCCCCAGAAGTTAGGCAAACAATGGTAATGATGCTCAGTTGTGTGCATACGGGAAGATTGATGGTTACTATCTTTCGGGTACTTTAGCAAGATAGATGGGGGTAGAGCAAGCACAGCCAAAAATTCATGGATTCCATTCGGTCAAAACCAATCGTAGGCAAGAAATTGGATAAATCTTGTATGCAGGTGGAAAGGCTATCAAGATCAATTTAATTATTTATATAGCACATAATCTTCTTAACCGCACTACACCTTAATAGGATTCACCCTAAGCACGTATTCCTCTGTCCAAGATGTGAAGGGTATAATGCAAATTTGCATACAGTGGTATGAAATTGCATGCACACATAGGCCTTTTGGTCAGAGGTGAAAGATTACAACAAAAACTAGAGGATACCCAAATTGACGCTGAACGAGTGTGTAAGAAAGTAGATTGTTATTTCGGGTGGAGGGTGGCCAACTTCAAGGAGTAATAATACAACTTGTCAGGATGAACTCTAACATCACTAAATTAACATGAGTTCAACCCTCTGGTAGCTATGGTTGCGAGCAGACAGTGCGTAACATATTTATGCAGTACCAAAACGGTAATAAAGTCAAAATACCAACCAATAAAAATCCCAAACCGAATTAGAAAAAAAAGAGAAGGTTTTTGAGCACAATGATACCAAAACAGCCCAAGTCCAATAAGGGGGCCTGAAGAAAATTGTGCCATAAGAGCTAAGTGATAATGATGATCTAGAGTCATGGCTTACTAGGACCTAGGCGTACTTGGAGGCCGACAGAAATAGATCCCACGGTTGAATACACCAAGTAGAATGCCCTTGGTCAAGGATTTTACTTTTTGACTTAGTCTGCAAAATGGAAGTCAAAATCTTTCAGTGGGGCAAGACAGCAGGCTGAATCCAGCAAGGTTCCATCGAAGTCTGATTGGAGTTGAGCGAGGTCCCGTTGGTTTTGGCTGGAGAAATTCTAAGGGAAAAAGTTAAATTTCCGGGCCTTGAGAAGTCGTCACATAGCCTAGATACTTTAGGCCCCTTTGCCAAGCCCATCCCAGATTTCATCTCTGGGACTTAGTCTCCTTTGTGGCACTCGGGCTCCTCCAGTGGGCAAGGTGGAATGCTGTATCTAAACGTGGCTCCATGAGGCCAGATACCTTCTTACCAAGATCCAGCAAAAGCAGATTTGTTGCTCTGGAGAAGCATAAGAAAGCAGTTTCTTGAGGCCAGAGACATTGCAACTTCACCAGACTGACTATAGAGGTTGGTCCGTGTCCTACAGGGGTCTGGAAATCAAAAAAATTGTTACGTTCCAAATTTGCAGATGTCAGTCACTTATTTCCTCAGCTTTTCAACTACGGCTCTCAGATTTCAGGGCAAGCTCTTAGGAATTTTGGGCTTGATCCCACAACCCTGTGCAGGGTCCAAGGCAGGTCTATTTGGAACTGGGAAAAAAGTGTTTTTTCAAATGGTTGTGTCCCAGTAATCACACAGGAGTCAGCCCACTGACCGTTGGAACCTACTTCTTTGTCCTCGGTAGAGGGGGAGCAGGTCCAGTCCTCCAGGGCTCCTTTAAGGTCACAGCAAGTGGTGCCCAGTTCTCCATAGTTCTTCAGCAGTTTCAGAAACTGTTCTGAGGAGCAAGCCTTGGGGTGCCAAATTTAAGCTAGGAATCAGTTAGTGGGTGGGGATGACTCCGGGCCTCTCCCTAACAAATTCCATACGGCAAACCGAACCACATTTGCAGCAGTTCTCCTATTCGTTATTGCAAACAATCACACAGTCCCTCTTACTCCTAAAATTAAAGATGGAGAAACCCTTCCTCCCTTGTTCTCAGCATTGTGCCTACACAGAGGGTTGGACAGGGAGTGAACAGTCCCACGTCATCTGTGGTCACTTATAACTAAGGCCCCTGTTTTCTGTTTTTACGAATTTCTACAGATAAATACAGACAGAAAACAATGTGTATTCTGTCTGCATTTATTTTTAAACATGGATAAATACGGAAAACGTGCTTCTTTTAATTGACTCTACGTGCTGTCTTTCATGAATTCTAGCCCAACAGCTGAGCAGATGGACAGCATGGAAATTAAAAAAACAGGATGAAACTTCTTTAAATAACTGCATTTGTCAACATACATTTGTGGTATAATGCTAATATTTGCCAGGCGATGTACTGTTATGTAATATTTGGCAACTTAACCGCATGCGCGCTACGGCGATTTTCGCGCTACGCGGCTTTTTTCAAAAAGCCGCGTTACATGACGAGCTCAGCTCGTCATCAGCGTGCGAGCGGCGCAACTGATGACGAGCTGAGCTCGTCATCAGCGCCGAAGGGTTTAAATAGGTAAAACATGACAGACATCAAAGTATGAGTGTGCATCTATCATTTACATAAATATGGAAATGTACAGGTTTACAACTACATTTTTTATGCACAACACAAAATAAATATGTATAAATATATATAAAATAGTCCAAAAATAATTATGGATATATACAGACGGAAATGTTAAAAAAATAAAGACCATAAAACCGGGAGCCCTACTTATAACTGGTTCTGGCATGAACTTCCCTCCCACAGGGTTTGAGACCAGAAGGGGTAATGTGGCTGCCTTCTCTAGGTCTCGCCTTACATTTACTTGTGAAAGGGCAGGCCCCTCTACACATTATTAAAGCTCCTGGGCCCACCCTACTGTTCTTCCTGCAAGGGGAAGTAAACATCCCCACACCCCATCCAGGACATTGTTCCTGCCTTAATACAGTGTAAAAACGATTTCATGACTAAGCATTGGCTGGGCAGCTGCTGGAAAGCGAATGCAAATTAGCCTTTGTTAGACCTGACTTCTCTCCAGGGACACCTCAAACATTTTACCTTTACACCTCCTGTTTTCTGAGCCAATTTTTGTTGGCTTTTGGGACTTTTCGCATTTTACCACTGCTAGCAAGTGCTTGCGCTCTCTCCTCTAAACATGGTAAAATTGACTTCCACCCAGTTGGCACACATAATTTACTTGTACGCCCCTAGTACATCGGTCCTAAAGGTACCCAGGGCCTGTAAATTAAATGCTATAAGGGGCCCGCAACACTCCTTGTGCCACCCACTTACACAGCCCTTATAAACATGCCTCAGGTCTGCCATTGCACCCTGTATGAGCACTTTTAAACTGCTATTTCCACCTGGCAAAATAAACTTTTTTGCTGGGTCTAAACCTTCCCTTTTAATACATAAAAGTCAACCATCTGGTAGACCCTAAACAACTCAAAGGGCAGGTGCATTGAATTTTAAAAGTTCAACATGTACTTTTAATTTTACATGTCCTGGGAGTGAAAAATTCTCAAATTCGTTTTTAACTACTGCAAGTCCTATCTCTCCCATGGGATTTTTTTTTTTTAGGTACACCAACTGTATCCAATTTTATTTAGTGAACAAAAGAAAGCAGGACACACAATAGGTAGTGCTCATTCACAGGTTTACAGGTGAACTTACGACACAGGTTGCGACACAGAGCCTGATGAGGCACCACAGCTACAGGAACAGGCAGGTGGAGAGGAGACAGAGCATACAACACAGCCAACACCTGCTAAAAAACTACGCTGTTACACTGTGCCTCCACTCCAGGAGTTGGAGGGAGAACTGGAAGGCATACAGGATGAGCCACACCCAGAGCAAGAAGAGCAGGCAGGGCAGGATGATGAGCAGCCGCCAATGCACCGAAGGGACAGCAGTCGCATGAGACGCTGGCCAAGGGCACAAAACACTACAGACGTAGGAGATGATGCTTCGGTATTTTTTGGCCTGGAGGGCACAATGGTCAATGTTCAGCATCTTGCTCTCCTTGTTTCATTTCTTAAAGGTCTGGGGACGACGAGCCACTGGAGTCCGGACTTGAAAACTCATAAAGTAGCTGTAACGAGTACTTGGAAATGAAAGCGGATCCTCAGCAGCTCTAAAGTAGCCGTCCTCACATGGGCAGGATGTGGCTCCGGTGGCAGAGGGCAGAATGTGCAGTGGGCACTTCAGGCAGGCACTGTCAGACGCATCGGCCTTGAAGTGACTGGGAGGACAGGCAACTCGTGAATCGGACACAGAATTTTCCTCAGTCTATTGACACTTTCACTTGCGGGTCCTAGGGTCATTAATTCTTGCTGGGAGACATATCCCGCAGAAAGTGATGATACTCCATTTTTCAGGAGCACAATTATCAAAATCAAGACAACCTTCACAATGGTTCCTTATTGCCATTGCGCTAGGCTGATTGTGGAATTTCTCATCTAACAAGTGTGCTGCGGTTCCAAAGGTTCGGGAAACACTTTCAGGGCCAGCAGCTGTTGCGTGTCAGTGTGAAAGGACTGCAAGTTATCTTCTTTGCCTGAGTCTCTCATGATTCGGTCACAATCATTTGTTCCTGATGTGTGGGCAGTGGGTAGTCTCCTGTGGGCTGTGCTAGTTCCCTCCCTGAATCCCTATCTCTCCCATAGGATAACATTGGGTTGCCGTATTACATTTAATATGTGATAGTCTTTGATTGGGAGTAGGTAGGAATGTAGAGTTTGGTCTTTAAAGAATTGTAGATTGCAATCTAAAACTCTCTTTAATGGTAAACTCAGATTTTAAGTCAAAATTCTGAAAATGCCACTTTTAGTTGCCATTTTCTTCTCCTAACTATTCGGTGCCTGTAGCCTGTTTCCTAGGTCACATGACTGAGTGTAGTTGGCTGTTGGCCTTTGTGTATTCCTCCCAGACAGTATCACAAAGGAGGGCCTGGGTGTTTGCAGGATGATCCATCTCAGACTTGAAAGTGATCACATACCCCACTTGCACTTCAAAGGCACTGCCTCAACTCACACACAAAGGGCTTCACACTAGCTTGTTGTGTCCCCAGACAGACTGGTACCATGGTATGGAGGCAGGAAATTCTAGCACCTTTTCCAGAAGCTTTTCCCACTTCAGAGTGAGCACTGAGTATAAAAAGGGGACCCTCAGGCCCACTCTTCAGTACTCTCCCTGAACTGTTGATCCTACAGGAGAACTGCAGCTTGAGGCCTCCACTTCTTGCTGAGAAGGAAGACTGGACCTGCAACCTTCATTCCAGGCTAAAGTGGCTCCAAGGGTCAGCTGATTGACCCTCCGTTCTGAGCTATGGGGATACAACAAGCTCCAGAGGAATCCTTGCAACTGCCTAGCTGTCCTGCTGAACAGGACCTTTCGGAGCTCTGTTGGCATCTACTGGAATGTGTTACTGATCTCCAGGAGGTGCCTCGCAGATCTTGGACCCTTGGTGCGGCATCAGTTGTACTCCTCCTGGATGCAAAGTGGAAATCCTGAAGTTTTGGGCTCCTTGCAACAGCAAACGGGATTGTAAACGTAAAGATCTAGCCACTCCTGCCAACCACCAATGCAAAGCTCCAGTGAACCAGATTCCTCACGCTACATTGACCACCAGCAACACAAGATCTGCACTACAGCACCGACAACTTATGGTGACTGCCAATGTGAACCCCCAGCGACTACCATCCACAACGCTCTCCCTCCTCCTTGCACCCTCCTGCACAGCAAACGGAAGTCTTCACGCTGTACATTTGAAGGTATGCTTTTCAGCTGGACTAACCTGTTCCATGTACCTGGCCCACATACTATCACGGTGGGCCTAACATTGTGACTTTCAACCTGTCTCACATGACCAGATAACCACGAGTGGAGCTTTGTGCTTTTGAGCACTATACTTACCTGAAATCTTTGAAATTGCATATCTTCCATTCCATTAATTGGATTGTTGTTTTGGTGTAAAATAAAGAATTTAACTTTACTCTATTTTTCTAAATTGGTGTGGGATTCTTCTTGCGTTGAGTTTGTACTTTATTACTGCCTGTGTGCTGTGTAAATACTTTATACACTGTTTCCAAGTTCAGTCTGACTGCTTTTGTGAATAACTACCAGAGGGTTAAGCACAGGTTAATTTAGTAACTTAGGTGGTTCACACTGACAAACATTGTGGTTGTTGCTTGAAAATGGCTCACATCTCCTTCAACCCAATTTCCCACAGCCTCCAAGAGCTTCAAGGCAGGTAACTTTCCCTAAACATTTATTAAACTTCACCAATGAATCGGACTTTTAATAAATATGAAAAAAAGCCTTCAAATGACTTCTGTATCCGTTTCATTTCAAACGTCACAGATTAAATTTTATTATCTGTACTTAGATTTTTTGTAAGATTCAGCTATAACCCAGCCAATTAGAATAGCTTTAGGGGCCTAGTCACTAGAGGAACATGCCTAATTAACTTCTGAACATTTCACTTTAAAATATCAGGCACCCTACCAAGAGGGCGAGAAGGTGTACTTAGGGGTGGCATATTAATATTGCAAGGTAGCATTACCACCTGTCAAAAAGGGTTATTTAGACAGGTCAGTGTGGCAGGATTTAGAATGAGGCAGTCTGACTACACAGTGTAGCCTGAAGCCATGTTTTCTTTGTCACTGTAGTGAATGGCACAATCAGTGCTGCAATACACAAAAGATATTTAACTTTCCATGCCATGTGTATTTTTGCACTACATCCTGTGTCCTTATAAGACACTTAAATATGCCAACTAAGCCAATGTTGACACGTTTATAAAAGGAGCACAGAAACTTTACTCCTGGTTAGCAGGGGTAAAGTGCACAGAGTTCTAAATCCAGTAAATCAAATAGGGCCAAAAATGAGGGAAATAACCCATAGTATTGTCATTTCCTACACAGTGTATATTTATAATAGACCTAGAAAGGGGAACATGAAGCATAAATCTGCAGCCCGGTCGGCTATTCTGGCACACAGATGCACAACTAATCACTGGCAAAGAAACATGTTGGAATGTGCTGCAGCAGAAAAGAGTCAGATGAAAAATACCAGGAGGGATAATAAATTAACTTTAGATCTAGCTGACTGGGTAGTAATTATTCATAAAAAATGTTTCCGTATAGTGCAAACATCCTCTCCCGAATATCAGACCACCATGTACTCACGTGGATCACTTACTAACTAGTTCCTTTGTCTAGAAGAGACGTCTTTACCATCAGTGTTGGCATGGCACAATGAAAAGAAATGCTAGCATTACTTGACAAAAACTTTAGAGTGTATTTTTTATGCATAAATGTCATTTAGAAAGCTCTTTGATAAATACATCAAATGGGCGTGAAATATAGATATGAGGCAAGAATATATAATTCTTGGAAAATATGTAAAGAGACCAGTGAGAGAAAATTAAAAGACTGTTAGACTTGTTACATGTGTGAAAATATGGGAGTTCGGGGGCAAATATCCTAAGTGTACAAGTTACTACCATTGGTATTCTTGCTTTGCTAAAAGATGTCATACAATGAAATGATTTATTTAAAAAAGCATACCTGATCACATGATATTTTATAACTCTGTTATATTATTGTATTGAGGTGAGGTTAGTACTAATAAAATATATTCACTCAGATCAGATATTGGCATACTCATCATCCTTTACCAGACAAATTTACTAATGCTCTTTCATTGATGAGCCCCCCAAGGAGCTCATGACTTTCCACAGTTGTGTAAAAGATCCTAAAGACGTGAAATTGAGGCAACATAAGGAAAATGCTACTTACCAGTATGCATCTGTTCTTGGCATGTAGAGCTGCAGAGTTACACACTATGCACAGGTGGTCACCTAGTGTTGGGCCCGGATGTTTGCAGTTTGTTTTGTTGTAGAAAAGTATTTGGAAGTCACGGGATAGGTGACTCCTCCTTTGGATGATACTGCGCATGGGCATCGGCTCTATCCCCAGATTGTTTTTCGCCATTAGGGAAGTGATGGAGCTGTACAAGAAGTAGTGATGTCCATGTAATTTGTATCTAATTAAGACAATACTGGAACAGATAAAGGTAGCCGGGGAGGCGGGTGGGCGAGTGTAACTCTGCAGCTCTACATGCTAAGAACAGATGCATACTGGTAAGTAGCATTTTCTTTTCGAGGCATATGAGCTGCAGATTACACACTATGCATAGATTGTATAGCAGTACCCACCTTAGCGGCGACCACCCCCATCTGTTGCAGTTGTTTGAAATAAAGTTTTTAGTACAGCCTGGCCCACAGTGGCTTGTTGCTTAGTTTGCACATCTACACAATAGTGTTTTGTGAAGTTGTGCAGTGTAGACCATGTAGCTGCTTTGCATATGTCATCTAAGGGAATGTTCCCTAAGAATGCCATAGAAGCCCCTAACTTTCTTGTAGAATGGGCTTTTGGGGGAATTGTTAACGTACGCTTGGCCTTCTGGTAACAGATTTGTATGCATTTGACAATCCACCTTGCAATTCCAGATTTTGATATAGGATTTCCTTTATGTGGTGGTGAAAAGGACACAAAAAGTTGTTTTGTTTTGCGAAAACTTTGTGTTCTTTCTATGTAATAAAGTAGCGCTCTTTTAACGTCTAAAGTGTGTAGAGCTCTTTCAGCGACTGTTTGTGGCTGCGAGAAGAATACGGGCAGCTCCACAGATTGATTTAGATGGAATGGTGAAATGACTTTTGGAAGGAATTTAGGATTAGTACGAAGAACCACTTTGTTATGATGCATTTGCAGGGAAGGTTCTTGAATGGTAAATGCTTGCAGTTCGCTTACTCTTCTAAGAGAAGTAATGGCTACTAGGAAAGCTACTTTCCTAGTTAGGAATTGCAATTCACATTTGTGTAAAGGTTCAAAGGGCGGTCCCATGAGACGTGTGAGAACGACGTTTAAGTTCCACACTGGTGAAGGTGGTGTTCTGGGAGGGATTATTCTTTTCAGCCCTTCCATGAAAGCTTTTATAGCTGGTACTCTAAAAAGAGATAGATGTTGTCTATTTTGTAAGTATGCTGCTATAGCATCAAGGTGTAACCTGACAGATGTGTATGCCAAGTTACACTTTTGAAGGTGTAGGAGGTATCCTATGATGTGTTGAATAGACACATCCAGGGGGTTTATGTGATTGTTTTGACAGTATATCACAAACCTTTTCCACTTAGCAGCATAACATGCTCTGGCAGTGGGACGTCTAGCTTCTTTGATGACGTTCATACATTCTTGAGGAAGGTTAAGGTAACCAAACTCTGACTTCAGGAGTCAGATCGCTAGGTTGAGCTGAGCTGGGTCCGGGTGTCTGATCTCTCCATGGTTCTGCGTTAATAGGCGTGGAGAGAGGTTTACTTTTTGGTGTGGCACCACAGATAGTTGCGGCAGTGTGGTGTACCACGGTTGTCTGGCCCAAGTTGAAGCAACTAGAATGAGTGTTAGGGAATGTTGCTGTAGTTTGCGTACCACTAATGGAAGTAGTGGGAGAAGAGGAAAAGCGTACGCAAATCGTCCTGACCAGTTCGTCCATATCGCATTGCCTTTGGACAATGGGTGTGGGTATCTGGCGGTGAAGTTTGGGCATTTTGCATTTTTGTGGGTGGCGAAGAGGTCTATCTGAGGTTGTCCCCACGTTTGGAAAAACGGTTGAAGAACTTGCGGATGAAGTTCCCACTCATGGATCTGCTGTGTCTGTCGACTTAGTAGATCTGCCATGGTGTTTTGTACTCCTGGGACACGTTGGGCTAAGAGGAAGATCTTTAGAGGTATAGCCCATCTCCATATCTGCTGTGCTAGCTGAGAAAGCTGCAGAGAGTGTGTCCTGCCTTGTTTGTTTATGTAGTACATCGCTGTCATATTTTCTGTGCGGACTAAGACAGCTTTGCCTGACACTTGAGTTTGAAATGCTTTTAGGGCTAGAAAGACAGCTATCAACTCTAAGTGGTTGATGTGGAGAAGCTTTTGTTGCGGTGTCCACCTGCCTGAATGGTGTGATGCAGTAGGTGACCTCCCCAGCCGGAGAGCGACGCGTCCGCTGTCATGATTATTTGGGGAGCTGGCTCTAGGAACGGCCGGCCCATTGAAAGGTTTTTTGTGCTCCACCATTGCAGAGAGCGATGAGTCCGACTGTCTACCAACACTAGGTCTGTTAATTGACCATGAGCCTGGTTCCACTGTTGTGCTAGGCACTCTACAAGTGGACGCATTTGCAGTCTTGCTAGAGGTACTATAAATATGCAAGATGCCATCATTCCTATGAGATGCATTAACACTCGAGCTGGAAGCGAGTGTTGTGGTTTGAATGTTGTTAGTAGCGTTTGTACACTTGTTATCCTGGCTGGAGAGGAATAAGCTAGTGTTAATTTGGTGTTTATTGTAGCACCGAGGTATTGTTGTGTGTGCGATGGTAGCAGATGTGACTTGGTGTGATTTACTGTGAATCCCAAGTTGTGGAGTAGTAGAATTGTGGCGTGAGTGTATTGTACACACTGGCCATATGAGCTTGCTTTTATGAGCCAGTCGTCCAGATATGGGAAGACGTGAATCTGCTGTCTTCTTAAGTGTGCTGCTACGACTGCTAGACATTAGGTAAACACTCTTGGTGCTGTTGTGACTCAGAATGGGAGCACTTTGAACTGATAGTGCTGCCCGTCTAGGGCAAATCTGAGATATTTTCTGTGCTCTGTGTCGATAGGAATGTGGAAGTAGGCGTCCTTGAGATCTAGAGTTACAAGGAAGTTGTTTTGTAACAGGAGCGGAAGGACTTGTTGAAGTGTGACCATATGAAAATGGTCTGACTGTATGTAAATGTTGAGGTCTGAGGTCTAGAATAGGTCTCAGAGATCCATCCTTCTTTGGAATTAAGAAATATAGGGAGTATACTCCCTTGTTGTGCTGATGCTTTGGAACTATTTCTATTGCATTTTTCTGCAGGAGAGATACCACTTCCTGTTTGAACAGTGTCAAATGTTCTTGTGACATTGGACGCTTTCTGGGTGGTATGTTTGGGGGGTGGATGTTAGTTCTAAACAGTATCCTGACTGGATTATTTGAAGCACCCACCTGTCTGATGTGATGTTTTCCCAGGCTGGTAGATATTGCTGTAGTCTTCCCCCGACCGGAGTGGAATGGGGTGGGGGAAGGGGAGGGGACTCGTTGGGTAGGGGTGGAGGCAGAGCGGGAATTGTTGGTCTTGCCTCTGCCCTTGTTGTTGTTACCTCTGTAACCACCCCTTTGGTAGCCCTTACTATATGTAGATTGTGTGGGGGCTTTGTAGGAGGTGGAAGCTGTGTCTGAAGCATATCCTCTGTTACCTCTATAGGATGAGCGTCAAAATGAACGTCTGGGAGCTTGCGACTGCAAGGCTCCCATAGATTTTGCTGTGTCTGTATCCTTCATTTTTTCGAGGGATACCTCCAAATTGGGTCCGAATAAGTGTTGCTCAAAGGGTTGATTGAGTTTGGCACTCTGGACTTCGGGTTTAAAACCTGATATGCGTAGCCACGCTGTAGTGTAGTTCCTATAGTCCCAAAAGGCTCTGCACATTGGAATAATATATTCAGCAGTGTAGACGTAGGACTGAGGTTAACTAGGTCTCTACTGACTATATTAGACTTAAGTTTTTGCCAGCTAGCTCAGAGGTCACTAGAAACTTTCTTGAATAAGCGAGGAGGAGTGTAACTTCCTTGGATAGACAAGAAGGGATTAGCTTCTGACAACCATAAAACATGACAACTTTGCTCTCCCTGTTTAAGAGTATATCTCTAGAGTCGTGTGAAAACAAAAAACAGCTATTTCACTCAGTCAAAGGTGCGTACTTAGTTTCACCATATTGCAGAGAAAAGAGAGACGGGCGTTTTCAATAAAAGGTATTATTTATTGAGCAGTCTTCTTCCTCATGCAAGAGAAATGAATTGCTACAATTGCAATACTTATAGTAAAGTAAAGTGCGTACAGTAAAAGCAGGATTATAAAATAATACTGTAAAAGCATTGATATGGTTTCTTAGCCATATGATACTTTAAAATAGATAAAATAGATACATACATATATACATTGACTAATCGTACTCAACTGGTGCTTCTAACTATGCCTACCCCGGTGTACCTGACCTAAGCCTAATACGTGGGAAGGAGTAAGTAAGTAGCAGTTTAAGTTAAGTTTGTTTTGCCAAGAATCTGACTCAAGAATTCTCTGTAAGGGTTTAGTCAGTTCAGTACCTGGGTAATAGAAAGCAGGAGGGCTGGTATCTCTCTCTCAGGACTCGATATCCCAGTCACCCGCAAGGGTGGGCTGGAAACGCCGGAGCTGGATTTTCTCGGCAGGAGAAAAGACAGCGTCTTTCTCAGCGCGTCAAAAGGGAGGGGCAGCATCCGTGGGCTCTCGCATCAGCTGGGCTCTTCGGAAGTAGATAGCTGCTCTGCTCCAGGATTACCACTGTGTGTTTGCTTAAGGCAGCGTTGGTATATTTATACCTGAAAGGTGCCTGGGTTTGACGTAAGGTTGGACATAAGACGTCAATAAAGATGTCACTAAGAACTGGCCGTTCTTACAGTGCTTTACAGGAGTTCTCGGACGAAATCAAAACAAAGGCAATGGGGATTTCCCAGGTTGCTGGAGGTTTGGTTTGTTTAGAGAACTCGGTGTGCTTTCTAGGGGGCTGGAGGAGTAGGCTTGCTTAATGTGACAGCATGTGCTACGAGTGAATTATGGATATGATTATCATGCCGTTGTATGGATATTATTGATTATAGCCGGACAAGGGCATAAAATAGGAATATCGATTCAGGTTCCTATATAAACACACTACAACGCATGTCTACGCAGCAAAACACTTGTGTTAATTGCCCTGGAGGCGGTGTCTGCTGCGTCAAGTGCACAACGAATTGAGGTGTTAGTAATATTTTTCCCTTCTTGGATAGGCTCATTAGCTCTATCTTTGTACTTATCCGGGAGGTGCTGCATCAGTGACTCTAGTTCATCATAGTGTGCTCTGTCGTAAGGTGCCAATAATGCTTGTCTACTGGCGATACGCCACATGTTTCCTGATTGTGAGGCGGTTCTCTTCCCTGATGCACCAAGGAGTTTAGACTCTTTGTCAGGTGGGGGAGCCTCACCTGATGTTTGTGAGTTAGCCCTTTTGCGTGCGTTTGACACTACAAGCGAGTCTAGGGGAACTGGGCCTTTAATTAAGCTGGATCTGAGGGTGCAGCTCTATATTTTTTCTTTATTCTTGGGTTAATGACCCGAGTTCAAACTGGGTCTTTGAAAACTTCAGGGGCGTGTTTAATCACTCCTTTGAGCATGGGTAAAATAGATGAAGATCTTTGTGCATTGTCAAATGTATCTAGTAGGAAGTCTTCCTCTACTGTGTCTGTATGCATATCCACCCCATGATATTGCGCAGCTCTGTGTACCAACTGATTAAAGCCCATAGTGTCTTCTGGCGGGGAAGGCCTAGAGGGGTATATGTCATCTTGAGGGACATTTGGAACGTCTGGAGTGTTATAATCGTCCCATGGGTCAGGTGAGCTTGGGGGAATAGATGGATCAGCTGGGTTACCCCCATGTCATCAGAGCTATCATCCCCATTATCATCATGTATGATAGAGTGTGTAGGGGAATGCTGTGGCAGGGGAACAAGTGGTGATGGCATAGGCGGAGGAGAAGTGGAAGGCACTCTTAGCGGGGAAGTGGCTATGTCCTTCTTCTTTGGAGGAGGAGCCGGTGCTGGTGTTTCTAGTGGTCCTTTCTTTGAACTTAAAGTTAGTCGACCAGTAGTTGGATCTTTCACCAAAGTCTTTTGTGCAGGGTCCGGGTGAAATAAGTCCTCTGCAGAGCTGTGATCTTTTGGTGTGGAGGAAGGTTTTGGCACCGAGGTTGCTTCTTTTGGTTTTTTGGTAATGTCTTTTACAGGAGCAGCTGGGATCTGTTTTTTCGGCTCCGACGATTTTTTCGGTGCCGATGAAGGTTTCTGATCGGGTTGTTTCTTCGGATCCGAAGCTTTGCCTGGCTCCGACCTTGGTTTCGGTGCCGATGTAGTAACTGCCTGTTTCGGTGCCGATGGTTTCGATGTGGGCGTGGCAACCAATGGTGTCTTTTTCGGTGCCGGTAGTTGCGCGTCAGCACCGTGTGGAGGTCGACTCGAGCCCGAGTCGCCTGAAGGCTTTGTTAGCTTCTTAGCCGGGCCCGAAGGTGGGGCAGTAGAAGCAGTGTCTCGGTGTGTGCCCGAGGGCGAGGGTGTGACCGGAGCCTTTTTGGGGTGTGTCGAGGAAGGGTCGGGGTCGACGGTCTTACTTATGACCCGCTGCGCTGAAGTGATGTCCTCGACATCGGAATCTTCTGCCTCGGAGTTGCTGTCGACGCCATGTTGTTCTGGGACGTCGACGCCTTCCTCGAAGATGTCGTCGGGAATCGGAGATGAAGATCTTTGAGCCATTGTTCTCCGAGCTCTTCGGTCCCAGATCGTCTTCTTGAAGCGAAAGGAGGCACAAGCAAACAGTCTCTGGCCTCGTGCTCCGGGGAGAGGCAAAAGTTACACACCTCATGAAGGTCGGTGTGGGGAAACTTCGACCCACATTGAGGACACTTTTTAAATGGCGCCCTTTCCATGAGCTGGAGTCGAGGCCTAGTTGGGCCCGAAGGCCTTCGACGGCGACCGGAATCGAAGTCATGGATGTTGATAGAGTAGCGTAGATTGGAAACGCGTTCTAAACAGAACTCTCGAAGCTGGTGAGGATTGCGCGCCGATGGAAATCGGTTCCAACACGGAGCGCTGGAAACACATCCGAGCCCGGTGGCAGAAAAAAACAATCTGGGGATGGAGCCAATGCCCATGCGCAGTATCATCCAAAGGAGGAGTCACCTATCCTGTGACTTCCAAAGACTTTTCTACAACAAAACAAATTGCAAACATCCAGGCCCAACACTAGGTGGCCATCTATGCATAGTGTGTGAGCTGCAGCTCATATGCCTCGAACCTTACTTTTCCTTCAGGGATGAACATTTGTCAATGCAGTACGATTTCTTTGTAGAAAAAAGGGTAATTGCCAAGACATCACTGTGAAGTAAAGTGAATAAGGAAAGCCTACCCTGCAGGTGGTGCCTCTGAGTGCTTAATATATGTTAATGTAGGGAACCATTACACACCGAGGGATGTGAACAGGTCTGCCCTGAGCCTCCTTTTCCAGAAACTGCATTCCAGGTACGATAAATTTGTAAACCAGATTATACACTTGCATATGGCATCTGCTATTGTAGGACCTTATAGGGGGTCACGCCTGAGACATAAGATTGTACTTTGTATCTATGCTCCCTCAAGTTCTGGTTAGAGATGGAAATATGGATAGGAGCTCTGTCCATTGTTGGGAGCATCATCTTGAGCACCATCTTGGTATTGGCCCTCGGTATCAGTATCATGGCTAAGAAAATTGGTCAACCTGGAGCATGCCATTACATTGCTCGACCACGGAGTATGATCCAAAACGCCACTTAGTGATGCTGGAGCTAGGCATTCGCTTTAGCGGAACAGTCATGCTAGCTCAGATTGGCTAGTGAGTAGCACCCGACACAGAAACACAAAGACCATGGAAATGCTATGGGGTGCCCTATTTTACCTTATTGAGCTTGGGCCTACTTTAAACACCAATACTCCATAGCATTTTAAAAGGCAGGTGTTGCATCTAGTTTTATATTGAGCACCTGTCAATTTGTGAGAAGTGCAGGCTACTGACACAGGTTACATGATCACAAGGGCGTTATAAACTGCAATATGCCACACCTTAATTACATGAATATTTAATATGAACTGAATGCAGTGGCAAAGAGAAAGGCCATAAACCCTTAAACCTAGAGTAATATCAGAGCAACATCAATTAACAATTTAATAGAAATAATGCAAAGGGGCAAAATCAGATTGCCCAGATAAGTTGAATAAAAGTACCTGTGAGGAAGAAATGTACAAGAAGGAAGTAAGAATGAGACACATTGGTGGAATACACATGCTTCACGGCCTACCATGGCAACATAATGAGATGTAGCTAAGAAGCAAAAAAATATCTTTACCTTCTCCTTCTTTGAAGATACAGATGCACCAACCACTGTGCAATGAAAGGCCATGTAAAAGCAAACGCTAACATGCCCGGCGACATCTCGAAAGGCCACCAAGATGGTTTCTACACAACAGAAAAAATTATTATCCATTGTTTTTGTTAACATTCATGCACAAACTCACAAATACTTTATCTGAACTCAATGTGTACTAATAACTCAGGCAAGACGTTCGACATCAAAACTAATGAAATGAGCACCCAAGTCAAAATAGGACTTACATCCATTGTTCAGTCTCATGAAAATATTTTCTCAACATTCAAACAAGCTCTAAAAAAGGCTGAAATGTTACGGTAACAAAGCATTCAACTTGGGGTGTTAGAACACTCTCTATCGAAGCAAATAACAGTTTTAGGCATATGGAGCGCTCACAGTCTTCTTCAGGAAATGGAATAACCTAAGGCAATTGTTTAAGGACTCAACTCTTACAGCATGGACAGGATCTAGTCCACCGGGGAATCTGCCCGGTGGTCTAGATCCACCGGGCGGATACTTAAGCAGCCACTCCCAACAAAAAGTCACATTACAGCATGGGGTAGCTACAGGCTGTCAGCATAGTTTCTCATAAACACAGTTTTTTTTTGCAGAGCTTTATATAGCGCAAACTAGACCCGAACCGAATCAGGTATCAGAGCGCTTTACATAGCACCAGTTACGTTACATGAGGACGGACACACATTCATTTTAGGCACGGGGAGATTAAGTGATTTGCCCAGAATCACAGGAGGTTTTTTGGCGTCGTTACCGAGACTCGAACCCAGATCCCCAGGTCCGAGGTCGAGCGCCCTAGCCGTTAGGCCAACTCCTCTCCCCTCTCCTCGCCCTTACAACGTGGATACGCTTGTATGCCTTTACCATGCATGGTATGTATTGTTAAGGTACTATATATATATGGTGGCCAATGGCAACGGATGGTAGGGGTAGTTCTATGGTTCAGGAGTGGGTAGGCGTAAAGTTTGGTAAGGGTAATTTTAGACTTTAGGGGCAAGAAGGATAATTTTAGGGTTTAGTGGGGCGGTTAGGATTAAATTTAAAATAAGTTGAAAAGAAAATGTGTGTGTGTATATATACACACACATACACACTTTCTTTTCATTTAATTTAAAATTTACTCACATATATATATACACAAACACACAAGACCCATACATACAGACACCCAACACTTAACACGTGTGATAAAGGCATACGTGGTAAAGGCATCTGCGTAGTAAAGGCAGCAAGGAAAAGGCATGCGGTTTATTGACATACAGCCTTGAAGAAGTGTGTCAAAGAGCATATAAATACTCGTTTGCAAGGATGTGTGAGAGAAGGTAAATCTGTGCACACAAAGTTTTTTCCACCTGAAGAAAAAAACGGAATGAAAAGTTTCATTTAATTTGTTTTCATTTCCCTAGCTGCACGTATGTATGAATTCCTTACATACAGGGTTGTGGAACCGTTCTTTAGTTATAGGCAATACAGGTTCATAGGATAGGGAGTCGCTCCTTAAAGATAAACAAGGGAAAGGGGCAGAGGAGAAGACACAGGACTATCCAATATTTATGTGGGTTCTAGTTTCAGATACATAATAATATATGTTCATACATCACAGGGTCTACAGAAGATGAGAGCCTAATATTCAACTACAAACGAAGTTTAAGGAATATCCTTGGACATATTCTCATTGTCAGCAGTGCTAATGTTTACTTACACTGTCTTTTTCCTATCATGCGCCGCTCTCCAGTTCTACATTTTTTCAAATGCCTTTAGATGACCTCTGCTTTCATACAACTATCTTTCAGTCAAAATACTATAATCTATGTTTACTTGGGATATTACTTTGGGGGCCTTACACCCTTGATTTTCTAACAATGTATCTCCTACCCACCATTAGTCCCAGATCATTGAAAGCCTTTAGATATTTCAGTGGTACATCTTCAATTCAGATGCCCAGTAGTACTGTTTTTGGATGACAGTCGAATTTGTAGATCATCATTTAGTACATGTATTTTATTTTTCCAATATTCTGTAATTTAGGGCATTGCCAAATCATATGATAATAGTTACTGGATTTACATTGTGCATTACTTGCCTTGACAATAATTTCCATCCGAATTCTAGCATAGAATATATATGAGATATTGCATATTTATATTAATATATAACAGAAGAATCTAGTAACTACATAATAAAGCCAAATGCCAGCACTCCAGAATCTTTTTGAATGCATATTTACTGGAATGCCCCCATAATGCATTTCTGCCAAATGTGCTCTTGTTCAAATAGGGAGTCTGTCATTTTGTTAAACAAGTGCTGACATGTTAAACGTTTTAATAAACACTGAAGAGATGCTCTTGTTAATTCTCACTCTCCTTTTTTAACAAAAACAATTCAAATAATTCGACATAAATTGATTTGTGTTCATAAGTCATAAATATTAAAGAAAATACTCCTACTACATTTGTGCGTATTTTCTCATATCATGCCAGACAATCTCATTCAAGTGGGCATACACTCTCTAATATAAATGTGTGCACTGACTGGCCTGTGTTTCTTGTAAAGACGTACCGCTCCCTTATTATTTGGTTTAGGCTCCTCAACAGTTCTTAAGAGATGAACAATTAATAACATTTATTCTAAATTCTTAAAGGCAATTGACATTGTTACAAATGAATATAAAGATCTTCCCCCATGTTGAGCCCGACGGGACTTTTACTGTCTAATTTGATAATGCAAGTAGATTCCAACTTTCTCCTTTCTTTTTCACTATTACCCCCCTCGTACGGTTCTCGGTACAGCACCAATGACAACATATTTTAACTCTTTGTTGTAATGTATTTCTGCAAAATGTCATGCCAGAAAAGTATTTGATGAAGACACTGACAGTACTGGACAATGATATGGGAACACTGTTAAAAACTGTGGGCTAAAGAGGAGATTTAATGGCTAAAATTAGGGAGGTTGAAAAAACTATTGCGTAATGACCTAACAAAGTGGTGGGGGAGTAAATCCCTACAAAGATATGTGGCGGTGGGGATAACTCCAAGAGGATTACGACTCCTAATGGCACCTAGCTTTGAAAATCCGCACCCAGACATGCTCAGGGAATGGACAGAAAGCAATAAAGAAACATCACTGTGATTTGTACAAATCTTAATAAAATATGCAGACACTGACAGGCAAACAATCATACAGGAGAAGGAATAAATGTTCAACTCTCGAAAGAAATGGATCAAGAAATGGAGAGCACATTTGTAGCAGAAACGAAGGAAAGATTCTGTTGCCAATTAAAAACAGTCTCACACGCCAGAGTATTCCCTCTTTGAAGTTTGGAACTCGACCCCTTCCAAGCCTCGATTTCATCTTCCCTCTTGCTGTTTAAGTGCACTTGCGCAAAGCCCAGACAGAGTAGGCCGACACCGGCCACTCATGGAGGATTTCTTTAGCACATCTACATCGTCGGAGAATTGTCTCTGCTCTAATTCCGAGCTGCACCAATTTGGGCCTGCTCTTCCATATGAGGACCTAACCTTCTGCCCCATTGTTACGGGCGCGTATAACACGGACACACCTGTGGGTACCTCCTCAGTTATACATGTCACACAATACCTCGTAGGGGAGGTCCTTTGCAACCTTGCCATCCCGATCCACTGCATCACGGGCATTCCGTCTTAAACTATTTCCTCGTTGGTCTCCACCCCTACGCTTACTGTTGGTAAGTGGACCTGTGATCTATTTTGTACATTTTCCTTGTTCTCCTTTTCCTCCTCTTTTTTGCCTAATGTACTAGTGGTCTCTTTTAACATTGTTAAAGAGTAAGGTACATATTTGATTTTTGAATTGCCGTGGTGAGCACATACACCGTTTTGCATGTCATCTTGATTACCCTTGCTATCAGGTACTTCCTCCTTGGTTTATTTTGGTCCATAAGAGCTATTACCGCACTGCACCACTGTATCAAACCACACACTGGCTCTTTCTTCTATCCTATTTAGGATGTACCTGTATCTATATTAGTCCTGATAGGACCCTTTTATCCTTCCTGGAGTAGAAACGTCGTCAACCGCTTTTTGCACAGACAGACTGCTGTTATCATATTTGATTAAACTTTTCAAATTGTTCTTCAGAGTTGTCTTGTACCAAACAAAAGCTTTGTATAATTGATTTATCAAATTCTGTAGATTTTGTTGCTTTAACACTTTGTACTTTGCCTTTGTTAAATTGAAGTGCTACTGGTTTTGTCATGTCATTTGGGCTGGATGTGTGTGTTTATATGGTTATAGTATAACATATTCACTACCTTTCCAACCATTAGTGTGTGTTGTGATTTCAGTCAGTACCAAGGAGTATAACATGTTTAATTAGTTATGAAACTATTCTGTTCACTTACTATATTCCTGTTTATATGATACCTGTGTGAAGTATAAAACCAAGTCATCTGCATATAAAGATATTAGGTCCTCCCATTCTTCCATCCATCTGAGCCGCTTCTCAAGAAATCCCCTAGCATTCTGCAGAGAGAACTGGATTGAAGTGAACACAAGCTGTCAGTTCATTTCTTCAACTGAAATGATCTAGACAGCACCCCATTGATCCTTACAGTGAGCATTGGTGCTTTATAGAGTAAATCCCATTGTTTGTAATATTTAAGATTTTAGGATAATAGATCTTAAATGCATTAGATATTTTGTTGTTTTAGTTATTTTATTTTTGTAAATAGGCAATTAATTAAACTTTTTTATATGCTTGTTTTAAGGGATAATACCTTGTATAAACTTAATTTAATAGATTGAGAACCCTATCAGAAAACGATATACAGATTGAAGGTAGGTGGTAAATACCTTTGGAACTCCTACATTATCTATTCCTTTTTTATTGTTCTTCATCAACAGCCCTTGGATCGACCTGGAGACTAGTTCATGCCTATTAAGCCATGCAGGAGTGTCCTTGTTTTGTTCCCTCCATAGAGGTGGCAAGCCACTGAATGCTCGAGCCAGGAACAAGCCTGAATCCTGGCTCTGGCTCAGCTTGAGGCCACGTTGGAACCTCAAGCCCATGACAAACCGAGCTTTCATGCAGCTTTTGCCTGGCACCCTCTCTCTACCCTCATGCATAGGGGTAAACATAAAGCATTAACATTTAATGTAATGAAAAGACAAATAGATACCCATCTAGTGACTGATTTGTACAAAGTGAAACCAGAAAACCTGAATTAATCGCAGCTTCCTCGCTAAACTAATTTGCGTGATCTTAGGCAAATATATTTACTTTCACAGATCCATATTTTCCTTCATTTTCACACTTGAAAGCACCTTCAAATATGCAATTTTAGAATGTCAACAGGACAAAAACCTATTGTGTTTGATTGAACAGACTATAACATTGCTCTATATAGAAGAATCTGAGCTGCATATAAGGTTCACATGGCAAATGTCTTGCCTCTTAATTAACTAATTTCACTATTCCCAGGGCAGGGATAGGAATGGTTCTAAGTTCATGTTTAATAACATATCACTTTTTTTTTTAAACGTAAGACTTTATCGATATCTGCATATTAATAACATATCACTTTTAATAAGTAATTCTCAGTGCACTGTTATAATGAGAACAGTTAATGTTAAAACTTCCACGTGTTAAATAAATATACTATGAAGAGACTTTATCACATTTTACTTGATGTTTGCTGTATGATATATATGGGAAACATTTGAGGGTTTGGCTCGTGCATGGGCTCTAAGAGCCATGCCAGACCATTGTCTCAGGTCTGCGGCTCTACTTGTCTTTCTAATGTGTTGACTTTTCCACCACTATGTGTAATATACACATTTGGTGCCTCGTCCTCCTCATTGCCCTATGTTTCTCTCTTGACCTTAAGTCTAAAAACTGTCAGGAGACTTCTGTTCCACCTTTTTTGCTTGAGTTTTATGATTTCTCTCTCAAGCTTAAGGGCATCCTCTAGTTTGATCAGTCCCATTATCATGTTTTTACTGCACCTTATAGGGTTTCTCCAGAGTCACCTGTTTCCATATTTTTTTCAAAAGAATGATGGTTTGGCTGGGTTACAGTGAGGATCAGCAACTTTTGTTTCAGATCCCAGGGGATGACCTTCCACTCCTCTGCCCTTATCACTTTTGTGGGGTTCAGGGTTATCTTCAAAGGCGAACAGACTGTCTCCCCCTTGCACAAATAAACTGTTGTGACTGAGGGTTTAATGTGGTTATTTAGAATGTACCCGGTATGGAATGTACAGTATTTCATTGTGAGAGTTGGAAAGAGACTAACGACAGGAGAGGAGGTTGGGGGGATGCATTACTTATAGACAAATAAAGTCTACTTTTCTGATTACTTTAAGCAAATAGCTTCTTCATTTTTCAAGACTTTTCGCATGGAGATGAGTTCGCCTGTGTAGGATGTAAGTTCACACCATCACATCTGAAGATCTCTATTGTCGTTCAACGAAACATAGCTTCAGCCCAAATTAGTATACTGTGCCACTGAAGTTTGTTGCTCTTCGTGAGTATGGCATGCTGCTGCATTTTTAGAGACACTAAAATTGGAGGTGAAGGTGTTTACAAGGACTTGAATACTAGCAGTAAAAATGTCTGCAAGTAATGCACTCACCGGCATGTCGTCATTTGACTCCTGAGAGTATTCCATAAGGTGAACTCTCCTGCCACATGGCGTCTTCACTATACCATCACTTAACA
Source organism: Lissotriton helveticus (assembly GCF_964261635.1). Lineage (NCBI taxonomy): Eukaryota > Metazoa > Chordata > Amphibia > Caudata > Salamandridae > Lissotriton > Lissotriton helveticus. The sequence goes on from NC_136071.1 coordinate 819,591,626, forward strand.
CTCCATTCTGCAAAGGTCACATCGCCGGCCAGCTTCAATCAGGTCTTCAATTTATAATCATTATTCAGCCAGCATTTGATCTGCAGTGTTTCATTCTTTGTTATTTCGATGTTATGTGTTACAGTTTCTGAGGCAGGGATCAATGGATTGGCAGTGGACAGAATTTTTGGAAAGAACCATTTCTGTTGTATTTTCATTGTTGAGCTATTGACCAATCCTACAGTTAGCAGCAGTTGAGGTCTCATTTGCAATTTGGCTAAGGTACTTTTACAAGATTCTCGTGTGATACAGGCATTATGGCAATTAGTGATTGTATCTTTAAGATTAAGTTTAATTACTTTATCTAATTGGTTTAATTAATTATTTGAATATGTTATTTTAGAACATTATTTAGTTTATTGTGTTGCCAAGTTCAACAAGAGTTTAAGAATACAGCCACCAGTATGTCTCAACCTCCTCGGTTAATTAGGCGGGTGAACACCTTTTTCCTTGGAACAGACTGAAGACATTTTTGATGCTTTTCTGGTGCCTTCAGGAGGGAAAAGTTTTACCTGCAAGGAAGTAGGGTGCTGGGCATAGAAGGAAAAAACATTTCTAAACTATTTGAGGAGATCCCTATGAATAGAGACGATGGTGACCCAAGTGATGTTTTTGAAATATCTATGAAAATGTTGGAGTTCAACCTTGGTACTCATTTAAATGTGGTGTTAGAGAGACATAAATATTTCCCTCAACAACAAGCAACAATGGATAGAATTGGAAATGTTGTTGACTCTTTAAGAAATGTACCTAGAACTTGTGACTTTGGAAATGTAGCAGATTCAATAAAAATCAATTGGTTAGGTGTACTAATAACGCACATGTACAGGAACTATTACTTATGACAAATCCTGACCTGAAAAAATGTATTGCTATAACTGAAGGGATGGGATCATACTTCTGAATTAGTAAAATACATTAAATTTGAGGACAAGGTTAAATCTGATGTTTTGAGAGCTAAGAAAAATGTAACTGATTGTGTTAAGCATACTAAGATGTCTAGTGGCAGTGGTAACCATGGTTCAAATAGTGCTAAATATACAGAGAGGAACTCAGTGTAGAGAAAATGCCACTAAAGAGGGCATTATACAACAGTAATGATGCAAAAGGCAAGAGTGAACGCTCTGCAGTACTTCAGTTAGAAGAGAATTATGAGACTGTTAAGAAGGTTGAGTTAGATGGGCCTGTGAGAGTGTTAAAAATGACCATAGGAGATAAAGATGTTCATGTCCTAGCAGATTCTGGGTCTCCTTATACATTAATTGGGGATAAGAACTGGGAAAGATTATTTGGTATGGAACAAATTGCCCTAAGAGAATCACACATTAATCCAGTTAGATATAGTGGGCTGTGGACTTGATTGGGTAAACTCCCATATAGATAACATTTAAAGGAAGAGAAACTAGAGAGAAAGTTTATGTTGCCAAGAGGAGTGACATTTTATTGGGTTGGCACCACTAATGTGGTCTTGGAATCATCCTTAACACTAATCCTCCAGATTAAGTCATCGTGATCTCACATTTTAGTGACGATGAGGATATTCTAAAACATTTTCCCAATGTTTTACTAACAAGTTATGGTAGTTCTTTAAGCACAAAACTGTCCTTAAGAACAGTGTAAAACCGGTTGTTCATAAAGTCCAGAAGTGGCTGCTCTTAATGTTAGAACCTCTTAAAAAGAAGTTGGGAACACTGAAGGACCTTGGTTTTATTAAAAAGATAGAATGCTCAGTGGGTGGTCCCAGTGGTGTTGCCACCTAAGGGCGGTGGCAAAAATACCTGCATGTGTGTCAATTTGCATGACTAGAATAAAGAGATCTCAGTTGACAACCTTTGCTGATCTGTCAGTTCAGAATGGTGCACAAGTATTCAGGGAGACTGATCTGTCCTCAGAATACCATCAAGTTGTTTTGAGCAGAGAATCTAAGCCTTTAACTTTTTTTGCCATACCTTTGAGGGAATATATTGCTTTGTGAGGATGCCTTTTGGTCTGGCGTCAGCTGCAGCATGTTTTCAGCACATAATAAAGATGGTTTTGGAGGGTTCTCTGCATTTTCCAAGATGAGGTTTTTGGTAAGGACTAAAATTAGCACAATGAGACGCTAATCCAAGTATTGTACAAACTGAAACTTAATAGATTGACTGTGACGATCCAGAATTGAACGGTGGATGGAAGTAGGAAAATACATTTTGAACTTCAGTAATCAGCTCGTCTGAAAAATCAGGAGGCAGATTGTTAGCCTAGATTACCTGCTGAGCTGGAGGAATATAAAAAATCTATAGTTGTTCAGGGCGAGGACATGATTAAGCGTATAATGTGGGTCCAGACTAAAGATTAATTCAAAGAGGAGTGGAAGTCAACTATGGCAAAAGATTGGCTGCTGTGTAACAAGATAAAAGATTAGGTGGTATATGGGTGGTCTAAAACCAATGGATTAGATACACAATTTAAAGGTTATGGTGTGGTCAGGAATGAGTTGTGTTGTTTGGAGAGCCGGAAGGATAGTTCCACCCGAAACAGTTAAGGAAAAACCAGTCAATTTAGCTCACAAGGGTCATTTGAGCATAAATCGGAGAGAACTTGCTTGAGGGACCTGTATCGGTGGGTGTGGTCAGATGATGTGGTGAAATTAATAGCTGATGAATGCTACACTTGTTGCCAGGCTGACATAACCAAAAGTGTCCCACAAACACACTTGTCACCGGTTACAGTTCCCATGGAAAAAGTTGGGTTTACACACTGCTGGTCCCCTTGATTTACTTCAAAGTAGAGAAAGGTTCTTCATTGTGTTGGAGAGTGATACCTCAAATTGGGTCAATAAGTAATGCGTTCCAACTGTGATTACACACATTGTGATTAATTTCCTTAAAAAGGAAGTTTCCAAAGAAGATATGCAATTTGTGTCAGATGAGATGAGTGGGTTTATCGAGGATATAGGTATTGCTCATTTACAAACAGTCTTATACTGGCCTCAGGCAAATAGTTTAGCTGAGGTTATAAACAAGATGGTGGAAACAAGTGCACAAAGGGAGGAGCAGTTGTGCAAACCATTGTCCGACACTCTAAGGAAGATGTTATGGACTCATAGAACTATGAGTAACAGTGTGACTGGAGTCTCGCCTTTTGAATATTTGAAAGAGAGGAAAGTGACCTCCAAATTGAACCCTTTGTGGTTCGACCCGTTACCTGGAGGAGAGTCTCATGGTTTGGTGGAACCTAGGATCAAGAAACCCCTGTCAAATTAGGAAGCTTGGCATGATAACAACCACAGGGTAAAGCATGCATCATGGTCAATGGGTGATAATGTCTTGGTGAGAATGCCCATGTTCGAGAGTAAGGGTCTCACCAGGTTTAGGTGCCCTTTCAGTAATAAAGGTAGTCAGGAAGAATGTAGGTGTGTTTGATTCTGGTGAAGAAGTGTGGAGTATGTGTTGTTTGAAGAAATGCAATGAGAGTAGAAAGGATCTCATTTGCGACAAGGAATTTGCAACAGGTTTTCCAGAAAATGCTTCAAAGAGGAACAGAATACGTCCAGAATGGTTGAATGATTCCATTAAGTCTTCACTGTTCTCATAAATGTTTTTGTAATGTTCCACATGGTTCTCTCAAGTTGGTTTTCTGTTTTTTTCTATTGTTGTTCAATACATATTTCTGTAATGAGGGGGATGTGTTGTGGCTGAGGCTTGAATGATGTCATGTATTTAGAATGCACTTAGCATGGAATGTAGAGTATATCTTGGTGGCAGTCAGAGAGACTTACAAGAGGGGAGGAGGTTAGAGGTCCGCTGCCAATGCTTTGATGGCGCTGCTTGTAGACAAATAAGGTCAACTTTTCTGATTACTTCAAGCAAGAAGTTTCTTCATCTGTAAAGACTTTTCATATACCCATCTGTGTGCCTGGTGCGAAGAAATAAACTAGCCTCAAGTATGTTTTATTGGCACCTGAATAAACGGAGTACTGCCTCCCTCCTTCTTGAACATTTACTGGTTCTGCAGATCCAGTGTGCATTACTAAGTTCAAATTGCCTCCTACTACCAATATATCAGCTGGGATTTGCACGAGACGGTGTCCTATTTTCTCCAGCGTGCAGGACATCAAGGCTGGTGACAGGTAGATGGAAAGAAATGGTCACTCTCTTTAGTCCACATCACTGCTGTGTAGCATACCAAGGGGTCCATTCAAGCGTGATCTTGAAGGAATTGTTTTGATCTCTTGAATCTCACAAATCCAGGATGCATGAACAGTGTATACTTATTGCTGCCTATACATTTGCATCTGTTCCCTACGATTGTGTTTTCTGTAATATCACCCTGTGCAGCTTATGTCTCTAATACCTGGAATACCACCCCTCTCTTTATTTTAATTCCCAGTCTGCATTCTCATTCTATGTTGGGATACCTAGTCCCTGCTATGTAGTGAATGTGCTATTTATCATTGTGTTGCCTAAGACAATACTCTGTAATGGAACTCTTCTTGCATGTCTGCATGTAAACCAACATTCACCTTTCTTTCCCTCTTCATACATTCTCAGGCAGTAGGCCTGAAACCAGACATTTTCAGTCGTATGTAAATAGTAGGTTAAGATTAGTGGCAACCATGTCTATCTCATGTTCTATCATTACTTTGGTATCATGTACAGCCGTCAACATATCTTTAAATGTAGTGTTCTGGTTTTCCAGCGCTGCTGCTATATCTTTTAGTGGGTTTTCCTGTTCATCTTGGGCAAGCTGTTTTGGATGGAATGCACATATCTCCAGCCTATTGTGCCATTGACACTTTGCAACATTGTCATTGACCATTTTCAAGTGGTGCTTCAGTTATATGAATTGCTGGCTCATTATTATTTCATGCACAAAGATGCTCCATTCTGATCACGATTAGACTGTCTTTTCCAATTACTCAGTTTCCAAGATACTCTAATGCTCTACTCTTACATGTAACAGTAGGGTTTTACTCTTTCTTAGTCAATCACTGTATTTGTCTCCCCCGTGGTGCAGTCACATGGTCTGTACGCTGCACTTTCTGTTCTCAAGTGTTTGGAGTTCGATTTTCTGGTGGGGGTGAGGGTAGAAGGGATGTAGGGGGATTGGTTTTCCAGTTTCTACATGTGATTTACAAATGGTGAATTCCATGTTAACAAGCACTGGCAATGCCAAGAGGTCTGGCTTTAAAAGAATGTTGTATCTTAATTTAAAGCATTATAGCATGGAAATAGATCTGTACATGTGTGGAAGCAAAGAACTGAAGAATATTATTGGTGCTGGGTAAAAGATCGGTGACAGCTGCACTCTCAAGACAGATCTAAACACCTATGTAGGTTAATGACTGCCATGCTCCCATCTGTGCTGCTGCCAGAGAAAAACTTCATAAATTATCTAGTTATCCAAGACACGTTAACAGCATTACAATGTCGTGTGTGCCCCCGAAATTTCAAGTTCAGGCAGCTGGGTAAACAAAATACTCACAGCTGTGTAGAAGCACACAACTTCTGTCCAATAAGAACATGCACTATGGTCTCCCAACATATGGGCAGAGCCAAAGCCCCTGCCCTGGTAATTCTCACATAATTGTCTGGCAACAGCTGCGCTGTCTGTCCAAACCATATAAAGCTTAGGTCCGGAGGGGGGCGCTCTTGTGCCACATGGGTCTCCCCACAGTCCTCCACTCTTACTCTGTTGTAAATGTATCACCCCACTTCTAACCAAAATAGGGGGCCCAAGGCCCTCACGACTCCATATTGGTTATCTCGCACTGCTGTATCCCATCCACCAAACTGCTGTATCATAGGGGCTCATGTCTTCTCCCCTCATTAGATCACCTTACAGCACAGCCCAACTGCTACCGCTAGTCACTTCAGTCTTTCTGCTCACTGTGGTCAGGGCTGCTCTGCCTTTGTATATCAGTCTGCTGCTCCACCTCATTGAGCCACTCCCTGGGTCTTGGGGCCTGCTCAGTTCATGCCTCCAAGGCCCATTAGCAGGGTTCTGCCCTGTCGATAATCAGCTTTCTTGGGTCTTTTTAACCTCACACCGGGGTCTCCACTCTCTTTCTTAGGGTGAAATGTGTTTTTCTCCTGTAGTGGTGCATGGGAGCACAGCTCATTCCACAAATAATGATTGTTGTTCCTGCTGGCACCCAGTAAATATGATGGTGCAGATAGCTGCCAATATAGATGTTATTATTTGCCATGAACCAGCTCCAAATTTATTGCACTGAACCTACAGTTTTGACAAACCAACTGAGCAGGATAAAGGACCCGAGCAGGTATCCCAAGTTGTCCATTACAAACGTATGTCAGAAGGAAAGAGAGGGTACAAAATAGGCATGTCCTACATACAGCTGTTTTTGATTTCAAGAAAAGTTTATTAATGAGAATAATGGTAAGAATAATGAATATAAAATACAATACAAGTGATACAATCGATGCAAGAGACATATGCAAAAAGGGCTAGAATTAATAGGTAATCTAAGAGATTATATAGATATAAGGGACATTAGCCCGTGAGAGATATAAATATCATTCAAGTAAAAGCCTCTATCAAGGCAATAAAACAAACGTATCACCATCAAAATGCGGAGAAGGGGATAGGGGAGGAGACAGAAATGTAGAAGAGAGGAGAAAAGAGCAAGAGTAAAGAGAGGATGAGTAGGAAGAGAAGACAGGAAAGAAAGAAGAGAAGAAAGAGAAAAGAAGGATTCCCACAGGACTAACCCAGCCTAGAGACCACATAGCAGACACCAATCATATAGACACATCAAAAGGAAACTGAGGAACCAACCCTTTGGAAGACAACTCCATATAATCATCCAAAGCTGTCCACACCCCACTAGAAATAGATGGAGAGGTGAGCTTGATCAACCGAAGTGTGTGCACTGCGTAAAAAGGAGACCCAAGCCCACCACGTATGATAGGAAACCGATGAAAAGGATTTCCACTCCATAAGAATAATTTTCACCGCTACAGTCAGGAGGAGATCCAACAACTGCAACTCCAATGGATCTAAAGGGAGAGGAGTAGGGGCCGCCAGTGGGCCTAATAAGATTAAGGGGAAGGAAAGTTGGAGCTGAAAACCAAAGATAAGAGAGAGATGCTTCTGGATGAGGTTCCAAAAAGGTTGAAGCAAGGAGCAATGGAAAAACATATGAGGAAAGTCGCCTGCCACCAACCCGCAGCTCCAGCATAAGTTGTCCTCTTTAAGGTTAAGCGAATGAAGACGTACAGGTGTCCAATGGAGAAGATTAATAGAGAAAAACTTAGACTGCATTAAGGAAGGTGCGATCTTATTACGGAGAAAAAATTTACCAATTGATTGCCAAGTATCAGGGGAAATATGGTCAGTAAGAGCATGGTCAAAATGATGTAGCCATTTTTGTTGAGCAACCGTCTGTGTAGGAAGTGAAGCAGAAGACACAAATTTATAAATTTTGGAGGCGACATGACCAGTTTTAATCCATAGCTGGAAAAGTGAGATTGTAGAGGAGGTAGGATGAAGACGAACTTTGGCAATGGCCACTTTAATTTGAAGAAAAGTATAAAAATCTAGATTTGTTAAAGAATGCTTTTGAGCCAAGGTAGAAAAAGGTAATGGTTCATCAGAATCACCATAGAGATGTTTGACAAGAGAAATCCCTTTAACTGCCCAATAGGACATGAGAGTTGGAGTAATGATAAGCTTAATTTTGGAATTTCGCCAGATAGATGACCACCTAGTTTTATGCAAAGGAATCGCCACCTTCTTGTCTACTTTCCTGATCGCAGCAATTGTATCGAGAATGATAGAACGGGAAAACAGGATATGGAAAGTAGAAGTAGTGCAAAAAGAGGCGGGAGGCAAAGGGGATGCTAGTTCTTGTTCTATCAGCAGCCAAGAGGGAACGTGAAGAGATGGCGGAGAGAACCAGAAAGCACCTTGAGAGGCCAAAAAGGCAGTTTGGTATTTTTCCCAATCAGGAAAATTACACCCTCCCATATCACAAGGGCGACGCAAAAATTTGTATGCAAGGCGAGCACGTTTGTCATTCCACAAAAATTTAGAAGTCAGAGTATCGAGTTCGCGAAAGAAGGAATCTGACAATTTGAGCGGAATCATGGATGAAACAAAATTAATAATCGGCGTAATCATCATTTTGAGAGTCTGAAGGCGACCCCACCATGAAATATGTTTCGGAGACCATGTATCCAAAAGACGACGCACTTTAAGGATAGTCTGGGATTCATTATAGGCAGCGGTGGCAGACAGAGTAGAACAAAAATAAATTCCTAAGTACTTCAGGTGTGTAGACGGCCATTTAAAGCCCGCTGAGCCCATATGAGAAGGGAAACAATAGGCATTCAAAGGGAACATCTCCGTCTTATCTTTATTCAGGGTATACCCTGAAACCGAAGAGAATAAGGAAATGGTGTTAGAAATAGCAGGGATTGCCAAAGCGATATCATCTGAAAAGATAAGAACATCATCTGCGTATGCAGCAGTTTTAATACAGTGAGGCCCAAAAGAAAAACCTTTGATGTCAGGGTGTAACTCAATCAAACGAAGAAGGGGATCAATAGATAGTAAAAATAAAAGTGGGGATAAAGGACATCCCTGTCTAGTGCCCTGACTAAGATTGAAAAACGACGACGTAGCACCATTAACTCTAATGTTAGCTTTAGGTTGAGAATATAAGGACATCACCATATTAACGAAAGATTCGCCTAGGTTATGCGCGCACAAAACAGCACGAAGAAAAGGCCAAGAGACCTTATCAAAGGCCTTTTCCGCATCAAGGGCCAAGGCCGCGGCAGGGAGTTGAGATCGTTTAGCCGCACCGAGAATATGACAGAATGTGCGTATATTGTCTCGCGCAAGACGTCCTTTCACAAAACCAGTTTGGGAAGGATGCACAAGATGAGGGATAAAGGATTCCAATCTTTTGGCCAGGATTTTAGCAAAAATCTTAGCTTCCATGTTAAGGAGAGAAATAGGTCGGAAGTTTTTAGGATCCGAATGGTCCTTTCCTTCCTTCGGGAGCACCACTATAGTAGCCTCAGCAGCCGTACCAGAAACAGATCCATCCTTAACAAAGGAATCAAAGACAGATTTCAATTTGGGGACAAGCGTAGGGAGAAAAGTCTTATAAAATAGAATTGGATACCCATCAGGGCCTGGAGCCTTGCCAGAACGAGTAGCTTTAATCGCAGACACGATTTCGTCGGGGGAAATAGGCTTATTTAAGAAAGAGCGATCAGCATCAGAAACTGATTGAATCGGAACCGATTTTAAAAAATCTTGACATTGTTCAAAAGAGGAATGATTAGAAGGAGTATATAACTTATTATAAAAATCACGAAAAACTTCAAGTATTTCCCCTGTTTGGAATTTTTTAGAGCCTGTGTGGTCAGTAATGGAAGAGATTTGCGAGGATTTGAAAGAAAAATCCTGAAATTTTAACGTAGCCGCCAAAAGTTTCCCAGCCCGATTTTTTAATAACAGCTTCTTGGATTTTTGAGCTTGCACCCCAATATAGGCTCTTTTAGTAACAATGGTATTATATTTGTATTTTAGAAGTTTTATTTGTTGTAAACAAGTTGGATCCTTAGATTGCCTAAAGGAAGCTTCCAGAGATTTTATATCAGAAGACAAATCCGTAAGTTCCTTTTTAATATCTGAATTACGTTTGGACATACATTTAATAACTTGACCACGGAAAGTGCATTTAAAGGAGTCCCAAAGAACAATTGGGGAAGAAACAGAACCTTCGTTTTCGTGGAAAAAGGTATCTATAGCTTCAGAAAACTCATGAACCTGAGAAGGATCATGCAAAACTTCGGTATTCAATCTCCACGAACGAGCACGTGATTTAGGGGCAAAGGATGCTAACGTAAAAGTTACCGCAGCGTGATCAGAGATCAAAATAGGATGTATAATCGGAGAAGAGGAAGATGAAACAAGAGAAGAATGAACCAGGAGATAGTCAATACGAGAAAAGGAAGAGTGAGGCGAAGAGAAGAAAGAAAAATCACTACCAGTTGGATTATGAAGACGCCAAATATCTTGCAGATGAATAATGGAGCACATGTTGAGCATTTGTTTGTGGGATTTAGGAGGACGAAACTGAAAAGCAGAATTCCTGTCTAAAAGAGGATCCATTGGTAAGTTGAAATCTCCCCCAACAATAAGATTACCAGAGTGCGGGGTGTCATTTAATTTTTTAGTAACCGATTTCCAGAAGGATGGATCATCAACGTTAGGAGCATAGATATTCATCACATACAGAACATGTTGTCCATCCGACAATTTAGACAACAGCCAACGACCCTCCGAATCATGATCGGAAGACAGTATCGATAAGCCAGAATTCTTTGAAACCAGTGTAATGACTCCATTTCGTTTACCAAAGGCATCAGAACAGCAAACATCCGAGACCCACTCCTTCTTTAAAAACAACGCCTCTTTGTTAGTGACCTTGGTCTCTTGAAAAAGAACCAAATCAGAAGACAGAGACTTACAGTAGTCTAAGATTTTCGACCTCTTCACCGGGTGATTCAAACCCTTAACATTAAGGGATAATACATTTAAACCTGGCATAGGGAAACATAAAAATAGAAAAAAGACGACATGAATGACAGAAAAAGGACAAACGCCATGAATACAAGGAGCCAGTCATCAAACAAAAGAAATATTGCGGGAGCGTCTATGTGGGGAATCCAAGAAAGAGAGAAAGAAAGAAGATAAGAAAGAAGAAAAGCGAGGAAGGAGAGGAGAAGCAGGAGGGGAGGCCTAAAAAAGGCCAACATCATACTAGGGAGAACGTGGAAAGGCAAGTAAGGGACCCGAACTAGGCTAAAAAATAGTTGATATCAATAGCCCCAAAAACTATAATAGCCGGCTAGCAGGAAAAAACAAACTGGTAACAATCGAAAGCAGAACCGCAAAGCAGCTTAATAATGTAAATAAACATACTCTAACTTAGATATTGTATAATCACATTTAAATAGCAGTCAATGGCGAGAAACATAGCTATATTCCTAAATACTAGTAGAAAACAGATAAGAAAAAAAAAGAAAAACATGAGGAAAACCATGAACAGTAGATTAATGCAAAACAAACAATATGTATATCCGAAACAAATAACTACATCTTCAGTGAATACACTACAACTGTATAAAATAACATTATATATGTGAGAGAAGAGGGTAGGAAAGTATCAGAATAGGAGGAGAAAAAAAAAATAAAAAAAGCAGGATAGAGAATGTCCCATACCAGAAAAAGCAAGATAACTGTTAAGAGAGAAGCAGCAAGAAAATAGAAAAGTATGTCGAAAGAAAGGATGACAGAGCTGAGAGAGAAGAATAATTGAAGACAAGTGAAAGAAACAGAATAAATTGATTAAAAGAGTAAGAGTAAAAAACGACAAGTCGATGAAGCGGAGTAAAATAGTAGAGGAAGAAAACATGAAAGAGATATTAAGAGGTACCATGAGAAAGAGAGCTATAAAAGGAACGAACAATTGTGGATGCCAGAAAGAAGAATAGGACAGAAATGAGTGAGAACACAAGAAGAACAGAAAAAGATCATGAACAGCCATGGAAGTGAAGGTCGGCCTATAAGCTGACCAGAAGAGGAGAGAGAACCATTCCTACAGAAAAATATAGGCAGAAAAAAGAAGGAGACAGTTCAAGTGCCCGAGGCACCAGGAGCCTGTGAAGTCGCTTTTTGAATCTCCATCTCTATCTCCAGCTGGTTGTCCAGGAAGGTACTTAGATCAGCCGGCTCCTCGAAGATTCTAGAACGACCTTTATAAGTAATGCGGAATTTCGATGGACCAGAAAACGAGAAGGGAATACCCATCTCAGAAAGACGTTTTCGAAGATTCAGGAAGCCTTTTCTCCTTATAACCGTATCTCTGGCAAAGTCCTGAGAAATTGAGATCCGATGACCGGTCCAGATGACTTGTTTAGCTTTCCGCATATGAGAGAGAATCAATTCAGTATGCTGATGCCGCAATGGTTTAAAAATGATTGCCCTTGGCTGGGTAGCTGTCTTAGACCGAAACGTTGGAACACGGTGTGCTCTTTCTATTTCAAAGTCTCTGTGGAAAGAGATTTGTAAGGTGTCCGGAATCCAATGAGATAAGAACTCTATCATAGATGAAGATGATTTCTCTGAATCTTCCGGCAGACCAAAAATGCGTAGGTTAGATCTACGATTACGGTCCTCCTGCTCAGTTAGGTCTCTGCGCAATGCCGCCATTGAGCGCTCCAAGTGGTTAAGGGATTTGGATTGCTTTTGTATACCATCCTCTGCACAACTGATTCGTGATTCCGCAGTCGAAACACGAAGAGAGAGGGCTTTAAAATCATTCCTGATAGCAGATACCTCCACTTGCAGTAAGTCCGTATTAGTTTTTGTGGACTGTGCAATATCATGCACTTCATTAAGGCGTGCCAGTATGGTGTCCAGCGTGGAAGTAGTATCTGAATGAGTAGACTCAGGCGTAGGAGACACCGACTTAAGCCTTTTCAGCGACGCGCCAACATCTTTAGGGTCTTTGGTATTCGAGGAACGACCCATAGTGGCAGCCATGAAGGAGTAGCCGCTGAGAAAAAATAAATAACCACTTGAGTGAAAAAAGTGCGCAGACTGAAGTCCAAAAACTACAGATATAGCACACTGAGCTCAATAGGCGCCAAGGAGAGAATAGCGACGGACTTATATGCCAGGTAGATAGGTAGTTACTGAGATAGATAACTACGAGTAGAGCAGGAGGGCACAGCAAAGAGTTCTTGTGAAAAATACCACACTAGTATAATAGAACTGTCCTGAGAGAGAACAGCGCGAAGCCAAGTGAATTGCCAGCCAAGTAGCAGAAAAAAAGCATAAAAAAGGAAAAAATGTTACCAAATGCAGGCATCAGAGCAGAAACTGCCAGGACATCCCCCACGAGCTGCAAGAATGTATCCACGACAGCATTCCTGAGGAGAACAGCCAAGTGCGTCAGGAGCAGGAAATGGCGGCCATCCGTGAAGAGAAAGAGCGTCTCGGAAGCCTGAGGCAGAAATCATGCAGCCTGTGACAGAAACAGCAAGAAAACGCCGTCATTCCATTCTCTGCATATTCCGCTGCTGAATACCACCGTTTCCGCTCACAAGGGCAGCTGGGGAGCGGAGAAATAGCCGGCCGGGAGCCTCTTGCCACGGAGCTCAAGCGCAAACTGCCATGCTGAAGCGGCGCGCAAGCCACGCCCCCTACATACAGCTGTTTTACACAACAGTCAGAAAGAAGATGTAGGACCTTCCAGTGGTGTTTCTCACTAACTCATTTCTGGTTGCTCAGTGGATTGGGGAGTAATTTCTGAGAGGATCACATTGTAAAGGTGGAGGAACTGCTAGTGGGGGTTATCACTAGTATAGTTTTTCACTCACATGGTCATTGGGGACATTATAGAGAGGAAGTTTAAGAGCCTTCCCTTAAAGAAGATACCTTTTGAATAATCCTGGAGGTATTTCTGGAGAGTTGATAGTACTGAGAGGTCAAGGATATGATGTAGCATCCAGAAGGACACATACTAGCATACCGATATATTATCATTCAAACTGGGTGGTGACACCTTCCATCACTAGGTATCATCATAGTATTGGAGGCCACCCTGCCAATGTAACAGGCTTTCAGAGTAAGATATTTAAGTCGAATGTTAGGTGAGATGCTACATTTTTTTTAGTTGAGGTCCAGTGAATAAAAGATGTGAGACTGAAGGGGAGAAAAAAGTTTTGTGCCAGTTTAATACTTCTCGGAATACACATCTACAAGCCATACATTAATTATAATACAACATATGGAAAGCTTTACCTTTCTAGCTCATTTTTTATTTTTTTATTTTTATATTTTAAGACCTTTATTAGTCAACATGTATGATACACAGCGTTCCGCTGACAACCCATCCGGGCCAGCCGCATATATAGTATACTGTTTCATGATCATTTAATGGACACAGCCTTAAGGCCGACAACCCTGGGGTCCGGCGGCATATAATGGTCTATTTCTGCACTGCACAATCATACAACCATTTGGTAACGTAGAGGTATGGGTCTGTAGGTTTTACGTATTTTATATGCGAACTTATCGTTATAAGGCTGTGTCGGCACTCATCAATGTCTGCAAGTGGAAGGCGGCCCGTTTTGACACATGTGGGTCATGAGGAAGAGTGTCAGTGGAGTTCACCCCCCAAGAGGGTGTGGGGCAGTTGTATTGAGGGATGAGGCTACTCAGCTTCCTAAGTGTGTCGGTGAGCGAGTGTCTGTACAGTTTATCCACTCCAGTGAGAGTGTCTGGTGGTTGTACTGGTGTTCGAGTAGGATCATCCCGGCCTTGACTGCATTGCTCAAGGGCCCCATGGGGTAGCGTATACAATAGCCAATTTCGAAAAGCCTGGTCCAAAGGGGAACAGGACCAGCATATCAATAAACTTCAAAACAGTAACATAGAAAATATATATTAAAGGGAGAGGGAATGGAGGTAGAGATTGCCATGTGTTTAGGGAGGGAAGTGCAGTGCCAATGTATCGATGGTGGTCCAGTGGGCGGGTAGGCAGGAGATTACAGCGGGCAGCCCGCCTGTATGTCAGGCGCTCAAGGGGGACACCGTCATAAGTGCGCGTCAAAACCAATAATGCAGTATTGGTCGTGAGGCAGTCAGTGACAGTGCCCCCGGCAGTAGTTGGGCGTGTGGGGGCGCGGGGGCAATACACTCGCCTTTGTAGGGCAGCTAGATATGCAGCGCATGGTGATCAGGGGGTCGTGTGGGCAGCGAGCAGCGCATTATATGCGAAGGTGCAACTATGTGTGGGCGCAGGGAGAGGGGGGAGAGGGAAAATTATATGAGTAGGGATGTCTGCTGGGTGTGGACGTTCCTCATGATGTCCACTGTGGGGAGGGGAAAGGGGGGCAGTATACATCTCATCACGTGATTCCCTGTTCCACACATTTCTGCTGAAAGGATTGGAGGATGTCATCCCAGTATTGTGCAATCGGGAATTTAATAAGGCCCGCCGTCTCTTCTCGCCGCAGGACAGTACTCTCCGCTCGCGCCCAGTTGGTAAGCGACAGGCTCCAGTGTCGGATGTGTGGGGGTGTGTCAGCCTTCCACCGCTTGGTAAGCAGTCGTTTGGCCGTGATCAGTCCGAGATCCCAGTACCTGGCCTGGACCTTATTCAGCCGTGTGCGTTTGTATAATCCCAATATGCAGGCCTCCCAAGTCCTCGGTACTTGTTCTTTAGTGCAATGCGTAAGCAGTGTAGTCACCTCAACCCAGTAATGTTGAAGGGCAGGCCAGAGTCATAGCATGTGGAGGAGGTCCGCTCCCACCAAGGAGCAGCGGCTGCAGGCAGTATCCGTGACCAGAAAATACCTATTTATTTTGTCCGGGGTGAGGTATGCACGGTGTAGTATGTAGAGTTGTATAATTTTGAAGCGAGGGTTACGTGGGACGTTTACTGGGCCAGCCAGGATCATCGCCCACTCCTTATCCGTCCAATCCCTCCCCCTATCCGTCGCCCATTTCTCTCTCAGCTGCACAGTGGCGGGATGTGTATGGAGAAGGAGAGCTTGTGCTAGCCAGTGGATTATGTGTGTGCCATTACTCATGGCATGAAGGTATTGTATAAAATGGTGTATGGGCAACTCGTCAGATATGTCACCCCAGGCGGTAGTCAGCGTGTGGGTAAGGGACGCATGCAATAGGAACTGTCCAGCTGGTAAAGACGTGCCTTCCGCGAGACTGGCGAAGGGGAGGAGGGCTCCATCAGAGTACAGGTCCCCCAGTGTTTCCACTCCCGCAGTAGTCCAGCTGTCAAGCTTCACAGCAGTCAGAGTCCCCGTTGTAGTTGGGGTGCCTAGTAGAGGGAGTATCGGGGCATATGGTACTGTCTCCCGGGTTAGGCGCAGGCATTTGAGGAAACATTTGCGCGCCACCGCAAGATGCAGCTGTGAAGGGCGGGGTGAAACAGCACTTGGACTTGCATCTGGGACCAGACAGCAGTGTCCGTAGCGGTGTCTCCCAAGCTCTTGCCACCTAGCCATCCTGACACCCACTGCATTTGCGCCGCCAGATAGTATAGCTCCATATTGGGAATAGCCAGTCCTCCTGCTGCAGCAGGCATATATAATTTCGCCAGCGCAACACGCGGCCGACCCTTATTCCAGATCAGGTCGCGTATTAGGACTTCGAGGTCACGAAATACTCGGTTGGGGACATAGGTTGGAATATTGGCAAAGTAGTATAGCAGCCGCGGTAGGACTATTATTTTTGTTAGGGCTACGCGGCTGGGAACGTTCAGTGGTAATGTTTTCCAGAACCCAACTTGCGAACGGGTGGATGCGATCGCTCGCATCAGGTTCCCCTCCAATATGTCTGCAGGGTCACGGTAAACGTGAATCCCTAGATACCTGAACGTCGTGGGATACCACTGTAACCGCTCGCCACCGATGAGTATCTCGCTCTCGGGAGCGTTCGGGTTGAAGGAGTAAGCCCCTGATTTGGCCCAATTCACCTTCAAACCCGACATTTCCTCAAAGGTGCAGAAGATGTCAGTTAGGGACGCCGGTACATCGCTCAGGTCTTTGACGTAGAGGAGGAGATCGTCTGCGTATAAGGACACCGCATGTAGGCCATCTGCCATCGGAATGCCCCACTCTACCCCTCGAGACCTGAGGATCGCAGCCAGGGGTTCCACAGCTAAGGAGAACAGCAAGGGCGACAGGGGGCAGCCGTGCCTGGTGCCTCTCTGTACACGCAGAGGGTCCGATAGCAGTGTACCGGTGCGGACGCGGACCGTGGGTCTGCGGTACAAAAGGCCAACCATCGTCTCATAATCGTCCCCCAACTCAAATTTGTCCATGACTGCACGTAGGTAAGGCCATTCCACCGAGTCAAACGCTTTCTCCAGGTCCAGCACCAGGCACCCTGCGCGTGGCCATCGTCGTGTGGCGTATTCTTGTATGCGGAATAAACGGCGAATGTTGTGGGACGTGTGGCGCGTCGGTACAAACCCGTTCTGGTCACAGTGTACCAGTGCAGGTACCATGGGGGCTAGCCTACGGGCTAGTGTGGAAGCGAGGATCTTGTAGTCCGTGTTGAGGAGGGCAATGGGACGGTAGGATCCCATTTGCTCACCATCTCTGCCGGGCTTGAGCAGGGATACAAGGGTAGCCTCATTAAGTGTCGGGGGCAGGGAGAAGTCGTCCATGGCTGCAGTGTACATTTTCACCAGGTGGGGGATAAGGATGTCCGAGGCGGCCTTGTAAAATTCGGCTGGCAAGCCATCCGGTCCCGGAGATTTGCCATTCGAGAGATTAAAAATGGTGTCACGAAGCTCCTCGGGGTCCAGGGGTGCTCCGAGGTCATCTTGTTGTGCGGCCGTCAGGGTAGGCAGTTGCAAGGGCGAGATATATTCGGTTATGTCAGATAGTGGGATACGCAGCCGGGAACGATACAACCCCGAGTAGTGACCAGTAAACGCCTCGTGTATTTGGCACTTGGTGTAAAGTGTACCACCTCCCTCTGCCTGTATTGCTGAAATGGGGGTCGAACGATCCTCCCGTGCAATCAGCCAGGTTAACAGCTTGCCAGGCCTATCACCCTGCCGATGCATGCGGGCAGAGTGCGCCGCGAAGTTAATGTTTCGCAAGCGTTCCAAGAAGCGACCATGTTCCACCATGGCCTTCGTCAGTCGAGTGCCTGTATCCCCCTCCGCAGAGCGCACAAATTCTAGTAGCTCAGTTTCCAGTCGCGTCAGATCTTTTTCAAGCTGACGCCGCATGTGCCCCTGCGTTCCCAGACATATGCCCCGGGTCACCACCTTAAATGCGTCCCATTCGGTCTGGGGGGAGGTCGCCGTGCCAGCATTGAGTTCGAAGTACTGAGCCGTCTGTGTGAGTAGGGAGTCGCGGAAAGTCGCGTCTAGTAAGAGGTCTGGTTGTAGGCGCAGAGTGGGGATAGGAGGGTGGGGATTTTCCCAAACGATCATCAGTGTGTGGGGGTTATTATCCGAGTGCGTGCGGCCCATATATTGCATGTCCCTGACAAGCGGGAGAAGATCAGTGGTGATCATGTATCGGTCTAATCGCACATGGAGTGCATGCGCACCTGACCAGTAGGAATATGTTCGTGTTGTGGGGTTGCGTGTCCTCCATGCATCGTGGAGATCCCACTGCATGGCCCAAGTGAGGAGAGTTTTCGTGGTGGCGTGTGTCTGGGCATTGACCGGGGGTGCGGAAGATCTGTCCAGATTCACATCCAGGACGCAGTTGTAGTCGCCCCCAAGAATCCATGGGAGACCATGCCAGGGCGCCAGCGTAGTGGATAGGCCATCAAAGAATTTGCCCTGTTCAGTGTTTGGGGAATACAAAGAGGCAAGCACCACAGGGTGTCCATCAAGTCTGCCTCGGGCTATCACATATCTACCCTCTGTGTCTATCTGTGTGTCTATGACCGCCCACGGGGTGCCCGGTCGGATCCACATGAGCGTCCCGCGGGCAAAGGAGGAGTACTCCGTGGCGTAAAGCTGTCCGCGCCATCTGCGGCGCAGTGCGTTTACCTCTGCTTTGTTTAAGTGTGTTTCCTGTAACAATGCTACGTGAAAATTGTGACGTTTCAGGTAAGAATAAATTTGGTAGCGCCTCGACGGCGTGTGCATGCCTCTGACATTCCACGTACATATCCTGATCTCAGCCATGATCACTGTGTCGGCAGGAAGTACCCGCCCCACCCATCACCCGACCCCCAGGCGAGAGCTTCCTCAGGTCCCCCTGCCCCCTCCCCCCACTCAGAACAGATACAGGCGTTGGCATATGAAGAAATAGTCCAGGCAATTCTCCAAGGGTGAGGGCGGGATAAGAATCATAATGTCCAAACAATGCAAAACAGTGACAAATACCAAAAGGTCGGCATCGCAACATGACGCCGTCCAAACACACCTAAGAGGCAAAGAAACAATACTCAAGTCTAGGGGGTAACGTGTGCTAGTCGCAGCCTCGACGGCCTACGTAGTCTAGTAAGGGAAGGGGATCGTTGGTCCTTCCCTGGGCCAAATGTTACGTGCTCCATGCAGCCAAGGTCCATACTCGGGGAGACAGCGCCACCCCCTCGCTGTAGGGTCTCTATTCGGCCATTCAGGTATGGGGAAGAGAGAAGCAGGTCTCACTCCCCAAGTCTCTGGAATAGGAAGTGTTTTAGGCGGCAGGGGCAGCGGGTAGGGAGGAGAGGAGGGGCAGAGCTGCAGCATGTTCCCATCACCACCTTACCTTCTCAGAGTCCACGTGGCTTGGGGTATACTCACTGCGTCAAGTTCACTCCATCCATCACCGGGGCAACAGGAGACATCCCGGGCGACGGCCTGTATTCACAGCGTCCCAGTGGCTCTCCGGTCCCCGGTTCCGTCTCCGCCGCCCCGGTAGGGTCTGCTAGGGCCACTCGTGCGGCTTCAGTTGAGCAGGTCAGCCGTCTGCGGTGTGATATCTGGTAGATCCACGGATAACTGGGAGTCTGGTATTCCGTAGATAGCGTCGTCATCACTAGGAACAATCCGTGGGCTGGCATCCTGAATGACTTCCGATGTCGGAGAATTGCTCAGCAGGGAGACCCTCCAAAGCGCATCTCGTTGTTCCTGGATCATGTGGTCCGCTGGTGGGGAGTGGCGCGTCGTCTCTTCTGGGTGTCGGATCTGCTGATCTCTGTTCCTTCGGCGACGCCGCGGCACACGTGTACGTGGTCTCGCATCATAGCTCTGTGTCTGCCTGGGTGCCGTGTTTGTACCGCTTCCTCAGGAGTGCTAAAGAAGTAGGTCTTGTCCTGTGCCACCACTCTCAGCTTCGCAGGAAAGAGTAGGGAATATTTGAGGCCTGCTGTCCGGAGCCGTCGTTTCACCTCCGGAAAATTGTGTCTTTGACGTTGTACCTGGACAGTGTAATCCGGGAAGAACATCACAGTGGCATTATCGATACGAATGTCCCCGAGACGTCTAGTTTCTCTCAGGATCGTGTCTCTGTCTCGGTAATTCAGTATCTTGAAGAGCAGGGGCCTCGGGTTAGAGCCCGTGGTGTGAGGTCTTGTGGGCACACGGTGTGCGCGTTCCACCACGAAGTAGGGCGAGAGTGCGCCTTCGGGTAGTATGTCTCGTAACCAGTCCTCCACACGTTGGGCAGGATGGTTGCCTTCCCATTTTTCCGGGACCCCCACAAGCCTGATGTTATTGCGTCTCCCCCTCCCTTCCGCATCCTCAGCGCGATCTTCCAGGAACTCTACTCTGTTCAGGAGGTCCTGCACCTGTTTATCCGTTTGGGTGACTCTAGGTTGGAGTTCCGTCACAGTGCCTTCCAGAGTCTTGGTCCGATCAGTCAGTTTTCTGTGGTCTTCTCCCAGGTGGGTGAGATCTATGGCGACGCTGTCTATTTTGGATTCCAAGGACGTTCTGGTCAATTGGAGCGACTGTTCCATGCGTTCCATAGCGGCTAGCACGCTGTCTAGCCTCGTGGTTACCTGATCGGCAGCCATCTTGCTCAGCGACTTGTCAGTCTTCCCTTTCGGTGGGGCACCCCCTGTCCCAGTGCGAGTCCTCACCCCTCCGGACATGTGCAGGATTGCCTGTCTAGAAGTTCAGCGTGTTGTGGAGGGGAATGAAGTGCCCTCTGGTCTGCAATTCTGGCGGTATCTGAGATCAGCGGTACGCCGGTGCTCGCGTCGGTTCCTGTGTGAAAGGCCAGTCGGCCCCCCACGTGTCGTTCGTGTCGGCCCGCAGTGTGGGCCGGTATATCAGTATCACGGAGCATACGCCAATTATCAGCTTCTGAGAGGGCACGAACACACCGCAGTTAGGCAGTCACGTATCGGCAAACTATCCTGCGCCAGCGAGAGCCACGAAGCCTCCGGGATAGATGGGGCAGGCAGAGTGTCCTTGTATGTGTGTTGGAGGGCCCGAGGACACGCGACTGCAGCTTCGTTGTTCCTCCGTGTGTCGCAGGGAGGCAAGGCCCTCTCCAGTTGTGGTGGTCCGCAGCTCAAGGCCCCCTCGGCTGTGCGTGGCTCCCCCCTTCTCACCTGGACCAGAACCCTCGCTCAGTGTCTCTTGCGTCCTTGATGGCGCCGAACCTTCGACAGAAGTGCAGCTGGACAACTCTCACCAGGGCCCCACCGGCCAGCCGAGTATATGGAGTCTGGGGGGAGCTTTTAGCATGCGGATCTGGGCAGTGTCTCCACCAGTAGAGTGTGTGCCCCACAGTGGGCGTGCAGCTCCAGCAGGTTCTTGGCGTCTCCTCCACGTGGGCCCCTGTGTCTGTCTCGGGCTCCCAGCAATATCGCAGGTGTGTGAGGAGGGGTCTCGCCGGGTGGTCCCGGTCTCTCGGCAAGGCTCGGAGGGGGGGCCCGGTCAACTGGCTCCCCCGCTTCACCGGTGCGCCGGTAGTGTCTCTGGAGTCGTGCTGTCACTGGGCGCGGTATCAGGCGGTCAAGCAGTCGCGCCTCACGCCCGGATGGTCAGCAGCGTGGCGGCCGTGGTTTGTGGGCCGGGTTTTCGCTCCTTTCCAATCTGGGCTCTCCGCAGGTATCCAGCAGCAAGGTGGAGCCAGGATCGGGGCTGCGAGAGAGCTCCCAGGGCTCGGCGGCGGTGGGCAGGGAGGCTGCGCACTTTAGAGTGTGGGCCGCATGTTGAGGCCTAGGCGCTAGGCCCGAGCCGCGTCCTCTCGTGGTCTCCCCGCCGGCCGGGAAGCAGCAAGTCCCGCAAGAGGGCCGTAGGAAAGGCCGGTGCGGACCGCGCAGGGTCTTTGACATAAAAGTCGGCTAGAATGCCGAGAACAGCTCCGGGAAGGTCCGCCTGCAATTTCGGGCGGCTGCGATTAAGTGTGGCGGAGAATCGGCCCAGGGAAGGGGAGCTCAGCTCGGAGCTCTACCTTATTGCGACCTCCGCCATTGCGTGCCTAGCCACGCCCCCCTTTGCCTTTCTAGCTCATATGTTTTGATTTTTTAAATGCTCACTTTTTCTGGACTTAAACATGTTTAAAGGACTTTCTTGAAGCACCCTGCTTCTTAGTTCCTCTGCCTCAATCATCCATAGCCAGCCAGTCAGCTATTAGTTCCACAAGTAAGCAAGACAAATATGAAGGCCCCTTCAACTGAGTTCCTTTGAAAGTGGAAATGCAACTTTTACCAGACCTACGAGGTACATTCAAGAGCTCTAATGAACAATTAAAATAAAATCACCTATCATAATTGTATTATGAGCTTTTCTGTGTATGCTATGCCCAAAACAATTGCACGCATATGTAGACACACATCAAAGATATCATGTAGAAATCCATTGTTCGCAAACATAATTGAAACCCCAATAGGTTTTGCAGGCTTAACAGAAAGAATTAAAGCATTGTTTCCTGGAATTAATAGAACAATTATGTCTCTTTCTTATGTCCATAAATTACATTTGTGCTGCAGAAGCTTAAATATCAGAGAGATTTATTTGGACATGAACAAGCACATCACTGCGAACAAAAAAGAAGTATGGGATGACACTGACTGTGAGGCAAATAGTTTTAACATACGCTTTTGTAATAGTTCCATTAGCTTTAATATTGGGTTGGTTATGCTACCCAACAGCCAAAGTGGTAAAACAAGCATTCGGTCTTAAGAGTTAGTGAGGTTCAAGGAGACATATTCTACATAATACGGCTTGCTGCAAGCTGCCTGAAGATAAAGAAATATTATTCAAGAGGATGATACAGCAACTTGTGCCCACTGTTAGTTATCATTTCTATGAGGAAGGAAGGGAACACATTTTGTGCTGGCCCCAATTATCTGTATCACAATTCACCCAGCATCACGTTCGACTGATATTTCTGTATCTCACTGTGTAGGGGCAACCTATAAACAGACATAGGTCAGTCTCAGAAATAATAAACAGTATTTATCCTCCAACAAGTCAAATTGAGTCAAGTCTAAGAACAAGTAAGCCCCATTCTCTCTCCTCTAAGTAAAATTGTAGTCGGTAAAACTCAGTTTGATCCCACCAATTAAACTATGTTCAGCCTCTCAGTACTTAACAATGTGTTTCAAACACACCAGCACTCTAGCCATAATTTTTTAAAGGTAAATTGCAGTCTTACCCTCCTAGGATATGGTGAAGTTTGATGACTTGATTGTAGTGACACCGACCTCGCCTGCAAATACAAATCACAGATGATAAATGCAAGTGGGCAAGAACTCTTTTCGTTTTACTTTTTATTTGGTAACATTCCCATATGTATATATTTGCATACATGAAAGTAAAATGCATGAGCCTAAATACAAGAGGAATTGGCAATCAAAAGTATTTTCACAATATTTAAGTGACCAAGCCGAAAAAGCAAGAGATCCAAGTCAAACTGTAAAAACAAAGAAAAACGAAAGAATAACCAAGCTCCCTCCCTGCCCTACTTCAAAAAGGAAGTGATAGAATGCTAACACCTGTAAAAAAAACAAAAAAGTACAATCTGAAAAGACTAGGCAAGGAGGGCAGCATAAGAAAGAACATAGATCCTCTAGCAGCACAACTCCTGATGAATCAGATAATACATGGAAAATTGCTCTGCAGCTCTTTATAAAGTATACAGCCTGAAATTGAAATGGATGAATTCTACACCATGTCTTGCTAATGATAGTTCCTTGTATTACGGCCAAAATATGTTTTTTGTACAGTAAACTATTGTCATATACATATGAACAGGCATTAGATGTTGCTGTGCTATGTGCACCAGAAGTTCACACACTTTCTTCATGACTACAATTGTCTTCCTGCACCTACCTCTTTCATATGCTCTAGTAATGACTGAAAGATACAATTTTTACAAGGAATGCAATACATTCAGCGCTGGCCTTAACCTTTGATGTCTCGTTTGGTATATTAATCTAACCCCAAAATCATTTGAATCTAGTTGATTAACATGAAAAAGAAGTTGAATGCGATTTAGCAGAAAACAAATTTATTGAATAATAGTTTTGAGAAACATTTCATTTGAACTATTTTACTTAAGTTTTTAAGTCGAAGCTGAATAGCATTTCCAATTTGGTAGAAACCAATTCATTGAATGCATTTTTTCAAAATTGGCCTTCATGTGATTTCCCAAGGATAAAAATAAATCCCTTCTTCCCCCAACTTCCCGCCTTATTCCATTTTTTAAACTATGTTATTTCCACCTCCCACATGCGCCTCCTTTTCCCAATTTGTTTCCCCCCATTGTCTTCATTCCTACTCTTTAAAAGTTTACCTATCAACTTCTCTCTGTCTTTATGTCCATACCACATTTTTATCAGTTTAATATAAAAACTGTACACCCTACTCCACCCCGGCCCCATGGTCCCCAATTTACGGGGCATATACCAATTGCTTCAGAAGTCTGTATTTGTATGAAATGTGTTTACCCAAAAAATAGGTTTTAGATCATTTGGATTAGCAGTGTTGAGTTTCTATTATTTAGTTTTTTAATGAATTTACAGAGTACATTGAAAGGAAACCTGCATTTTGTATTTCCAAGAGGTTGGCTAGACAACCTTTGATTGTATGTATCTTCCGTGACAAAACAATGTGAAAGAGATTGTGCCGAATTCTAGTAGGAGTGAATCACAACAGTCTTGCCTACACCAAGAGCGATGTATTTCTTATATCTGTTAAGCTACCTTTATCATAGTCCTGCAGGAGAGACGTGAGCCACGCAGCTATGAACAACTCTAGGGTTAGGTTAGTATAACAGGTGAGATTTCATAGCTTGTAACTAACCATACATGTGAGTTCTCTATTACAATTATGATCCCTTTCAACCAATAAAACAGATGATTAAGAAGGTAGGTTTAGTCGATGTAGTCCTGAAGGGATGCGCTTGACCTTGCTGGCCCAAGCCTGGCTTAAGGCTATTTCCACAAGTCATGTTTCCTTCAGGTCCCTCTTTGTGGACACAGCATCATTTCTGATCAGAAAATACTAATAGCATGCTAGGAATGCCACTTTTGAACAGTATACCACCAGTGCATCAAGCCACCAACAAAGAGTAACTTCACTGCATTCAGTCCATCAGGACTTATTACATCGCAGGTTAGTTTCTAACCCAACATCTTTGCATATAAATATACATAAGTATTAACATGTAGAGAAATTCTAGGTTTTAAAACATATCCTGAAAAAAAATATTTATATGGTAAAAACATAAAAAAATAATGTAGTATTTGAATAAAAAATAGATTGAATAACAATTAAAATTACAAATACTTTTTTCTCCTTCAAATCTTTTTTATTGAGGATATTCAAAAAATACAAAAAAAAGAAGACCATACAGAAACATTTGCAATAATCTGCATATATAGGACTTTCAATGATTGCAGATTGTAACATCATCTTAATAATCCAAACAGAAGAGTGAACCATAATATACCCTAGACTAAACTGTACAAAATGGTCAGCCGTGAAGTCATAAAGTTGAGAGATCAGCAGGAGAACAGAGCAATTACACAACCAGGAATGTTACAGGGTTCATGCAAGTTGTGAATGAAATCAAACCTAAAACAGAAAGTAGAATAATAGAATGAAGAGAAGATTAAACATAGGTCGAGGTTAAATTAGAATAAAGCATGTTCATGACATGCCAAAGGCGCATAAACCATTAGCTGATCGGTGGTGCAGAAGGTTTCTTCCAGTGGAGGGCAAGTAATTGTTTGGTTGCATCTAACATTTGGGCTTAAGGTTACAATCCACATGCTTCATTGCTGACCGTGTTAGAGGTAGAGGGCGAATGCCTAGTATGATCGTATTATACGAGCTTGGAGGAGGAAAGCCTAGTGTTCCTTTAATATGGCTCAGTATTTCCTTCCAGAACATTGTAAGGAGGGAACAGGACCACCAGATATGAAAAAAGTCACCGGGTGCTAATTTGCAGTGCCAGCATTGAGGCAAGAATGTAGGGTGCATTTTCCATAGGCGTGTCAGGGTGTAATACCACCTGGTCATTAGTCTGTAGACCGTTTCGCATAGAGAAATGCTCCAGTATATCTTGAAGATGTCACACCAGAGCTGCTCCCATTGTTTCAGTGAAATTCCTTCTGTGGAGTCAGAATGTAATTGCATCTTGTGATTATGAGGATGCACAGGGGTGGAATGCTCAAGTACCTGATATATATGTGAAATCAGGCCTCTCATCCCATCAAAAGATCTGACCAACAGTTCTAAGGGGGTCAGCTGTCGTGTAACCCCCTGAGAGTTGGGAGGGAGAAGCATCCAATATCGCAGTTGGTAATATTGCTGTCCGGTGGCTTCGGGGAGATGGAAATCCTCTTTACATTGATCAAAGTCTTACTCAAACCCCCTGTGAAAAGGTCCTGAAATATGCAGCATTTCCCTCCCTCCAGGCAGGGAAAGAGTTAGGTTGTAGAGCCAGGGGGAAGCCCAGGTTATGGGCTAAGAGAGTATTCGGAGTCGGGAAGGTGATAAGGCCCCTTTTAATTGCTATTTTATCCCACACTTCGAGGACCATCTTATCAGGAGGGGCTTTGTATGCACTGCAGGGTCTAAGGTGTCTTGGGAGTCAGACTAGATTCCAAAAGGGGCCTACATGCAACTGCACAGTCCATATGGAACCAGTTTTTTAGCCTCTCACAAACAACCCATTCCGAGATGTTTTGTCGGTGTGCAGTCCAATAGTATTCTTGAAGAAGTTGGGACAAGCCAAACCCCTCTGATCTCTGGAGAGCATGAGGATCATGTTTGAGAAACGTGGGTGTTTCCTGCCCCAGATAAACTCATGCAGATCACGTTGGAGGCAGAGGATTGGGTCTTGGGGAATGGGGTTAGGCAATTCCTGAAATAGCTACAGGATTTTGGGTAGGATAGACATTTTAACCATGTTAAGTCGGCCTAACCAAGACACCTAGAGAGGTTTCCATCCAGGATCGACCTCCGATATTCCGACCAATTGCCATGGGTCCAGGCTGTCAACAATGGAGTCAAATTCAGGCCCAGATATTGGAGTGAACGCGGTGCCAACTGAAAGGGAGGAAGAGACTGTAATAAATTAGATCTTGCTGAAGAATTGTACAATCCAGTGTCTGGGATTTGGCCATGTTGATTTTAAAACCAGAGACCTTTTCGAAGGACGTCAGGGTGCTCACTAGGGCTGGAACAGATGATGTTTTGGGTGAGGGGGAAGTAAGAGGTCATCTGCGAAAAGAGCAAACTTATGCTCTCGTCTACAAAGGGAATGCAGCAATGTTTTCCGTGTGGTGGATAGTTAGTGCCAATGGCTCAAATAGCAGGGCAAAAAACAGAAGTGAGAGCAGGCAACCCTGTGTAGTGCCTTTTGCCAGATGAATGGGTTGTGAGAGTTGCCACTCAACACTGAGCTGTGCCGTGGGGGCGGTGTATGATGCCATTATACGGCCCAAGGCCCATCTTCCTCAAGACAGCTTATAGAAAGAGCCAACTGACTCGGTCAAAAGCTTTCTCCCCATCTAGCGAAAGAAGGCAAGCAGGGAGGTTACGACGCTGTACTTTCTTGACTATGGCCAATTCAGCAAATATTGTCCGCTCCCTGTCGATGGAGAATTAAGCCAACCTGGTCATGGTCAATTATGCCGGGAGAAACGGATCTATGCGGTTCACCAGGATCTTTGTGTAGATTTTGGCATCAGTATTTAAAAGGGCAATAGGGCGGTAGGATGCGTATAGCGATAGGTCTTCACCAGGCTTGGCGATGAGCACTATTTCCGCAGCAGACATACAAATACAATTTTATATTTGAACGACAAAGATTGAGTTTGATAGACATTATGACCCTCAAAAAGTTTGTTGTCCATGACTGAAGATTCATGTCACAGGAAGGCTCAAAACCATAGAACTCTGCAATAGAACAGACTCCTTCTTTTTCTTACAAAGAAACAGTGGGAACAGTAACCTTGCCACTTACCTACAGCTGGGTCCAAACTTGATTGCTTCTAAATAGAGGCGGTCTCTAGCTGTTGCAGATGTGTTTGGTATGGCAAAGGCACTATAAATGTAATGGAGTGAGGCAGCTTTAGAGCATAGTTGTTATTCACGACTAAATCAATTCAAGGCCTGGTAATTATCTAGGTCCAGTGGTGGTTGTGGTGGAGGGAACATTTCCCCTAACTGGATTAGACTTCCTGAGATGGTGTTAAAGAAGGTGACTACTCCACAGGTAAGGCACTCTGACCTCTTGGACTCTACAGCAGCAGGGCATCAAGCCTTGTTTTTGCCTCTGGAGAACTTTATCCATCAAGGGGTCAAATATTTCTTCCTGCTGAATCAAAAACTGAACCATGATTGCTGAGGCATGGCCAGACCGGAGTTCCTGGTACACAGATTGACCATTACCTTTTTATTCGAAGTAGCCTCTTACTGGCAGGGGGCTCCAAGAAAAACCCTCACGTTGATGGGCAAGGGATTAGGACCATTAGACTACAGCCTCAGGAAACACCAGTACCAGCTGGTGAGTCCAGTAATTAAACATACACTGGATATAAAATGGTGAATTTAAGACAGGAGGAAGCCAAGTTGCAGAATTTGCTATAAAGCAACAGTGGAAAATGTGTTTAGGCAAGTTATTAAACCTCTATGACAAGAACAATGAGCAGCCGATTGCATACATAACTCAGCAGAGATACCTCTGAGACAGTGGTAGGTTTAACCAAGAGTGAGACCTAGAAGTTTTTTTGGACACAAACCATAATTCAGAGACTTCCATCCCCCATTTCCAGGGTAATGCTTCCTCTTCTTCAGGAATCACTGTTGGTGGTTTAACAAGCTTAGCAGATGCGCTAAGCCCAATAAACATATGAAACTAAACCTCCAAAGGGCCAAGGCTTTGCCACTGGATCAGGCTAAGCATTTGCAGTGGGGTGCTTAAATAAGTATACCAGGAAGAAGAAGATGTAAGGACATGAAATAGGAGTGTATCAGAAACAAGAAAAAAGGAATGAGGGAATTAAGAAAACAGAAAAGGGGGTTGAAACTGAAAAATAAATCCCCCCCCCCCCAATACAATGCTTTTAGCCTTAAAAAAAACTATTAATTTCTTGATTATGAAGGAATTAGAAGTAAAAGCAGCAAATGTACCTGCTAAATGTGTAGGGGCTCCTACAGCCAGAAGTGGATGCAGTGGCTACCTTCCAGCAAGGTATTGGTTCCATAGCAGATTGTATCAGCCCACGTCATCAGTCAGGATATTTAGCTAGTCTGGAGTCATTCAAGCTCACTTGCAAGTCAATAGAGGCAGCAGACTCTACCAACTTGCTTCCCTGCTTTGAGTTTGGAGGCCATTACCTGGCTGTCCTTTGAGTACACAGGACAGGATGCCTTAGGTCGGCCTAATGAAGGAAAGCCTATCAGAGCCAGTCCCACAGTGAAAAAAGTTTTTTTTTAAACTTGAAGTATAAAATGACAAAGACCAAAGCTAAACCCTGTCAGCAGGAAAAGAAGAATTGAAGGGTACAGCATGCAAGCATAGGACACACACATGGGCATGGAAAGTGATGTACACCAAAGGCAGTCTGTCTATGATGTGGCACTCTACTTCTGCAATTAGAACTCAACAGTCTGCTGTTCTGGCACATAATGTTAGACATATAGGAGAAAATGGGACCTTTAGGGAGCTACAATTAAAAAGAACTTCATATTTTAAAAATATCCTCGCCTCACAAAAAAAGAAAGTGGTGTTCTGTATAGTAATGATAACAATAATGATAATATGTGCTTAGTTCTCACCTAGAGACAGCTTTAGTTGTCAGTTGTCTAACTGTTGTTTAATATGTTGTGAACAAAACGCTACATAGAGTGGGTTTTGAGTCAGTCTGTAGTTCATGGTTGGATGACTTTCTTGTTTATCTCAGTTCCCTGCTGATCATTCAATACCATTCCTTCCTATTCCGATTTCAGTCCCACCCCTGGAGCATTGCTTCTTTACTACATGTAGAAAATGACCACCTTTTGTGCGATGTCGCTCCACATTTTTGCTGTATTTGGTTTCCTGACGTTAGAAGTCTGTGCACTTTACCCCTGCTAACCAGCTGTAAAGTGCATGTGCCTCACTTTAAAAATGGTTGAATTGGATTATTCCTAAATGGTATAGTTAACTTACCTATACATCCCTAGTTTATGGTAAACCGAGGGCCCGGAAGTTAAATGCAACTAGTGGACTACAGCCCCTATTGTGCCATCCACTACCGTGGCATTGAAAACATGGCTTCGGGTCTACCCCTGTAGGCTGACTGTGGCAGTATAAAAACTGCAGTCTGACCTGTCAAAATAATCCTTTTTGACAGGTAAAATTCTCCCTTATAAATATTGTTACCCCTATGTAAACCATGTAGCCTACAAGGTAAGGTGCATGATATTTTAAAGTCGGACATGTAGAAGACGAATCAAACCATGCCCTATTGTAATAAGGCGTAGAAAGCAATTTTCACAGTGGCAGGCCAAGCTAAAAATAGTTAAACAACAATATATAATTGTTTTAAATCCATTTAAATGGCAAGGTCAGATTGTTAATACATTTTGGGTAAAATACATTTTCAGAAAGTTCCTCTTTACCTGCCAGAACTGTCAGGCGGCTGCTATGCATTAGCTCTCCAGCTTCTCACAGTCAATGATCAGCATTGAATAGGTGTGAACAAGGTGTGAAATGCATCCCCGTG
This sequence comes from Lissotriton helveticus, assembly GCF_964261635.1. NCBI lineage: Eukaryota > Metazoa > Chordata > Amphibia > Caudata > Salamandridae > Lissotriton > Lissotriton helveticus. The sequence goes on from NC_136071.1 coordinate 819,622,358, forward strand.
TACTCATGTTGCTGGTAGGACTTAAACACACCAAGAACTAAGTCAGAAGGTAAAATATTTGACTAGGATAAACTGGGTAGGTGTATCTGACCAGTGATCCATTGCGGTCCGCCTCAAATTGCACCTAGGTCCCAGTCTACTACAACCACTGACTATCATTGATGCATTGCGCTTTTTTGGAGCTATTTCTACTTTCAAATATAAAAATTCACATCTCAGGATTTTCTTTTTGGAGTTTTGTTTATTATATTTTACTCCATTTTTTAAATCTGATTTTAAATTTTCATTGTTTTGTATTTTAACTTTATTTCTGTTTTGGTACTGCATAAATACATGACACATTGCCCTAAGTTTAACATTTATTGTTCGATGGCCAGGTAGCTGCAAACTCCTGCCAGGCCACGATTTCTCAGCTTGTCCTTTCCTCCTTGACCATACCCATACAAAATTATTTCTGCGAGGGCATACCAGTGGCCTCTGTGACCAACCCACTCACTTGATGGTTTGACCCAGCAATTTATTGCCCCTAAGAGTAGCAAGTCTTCATAACAAGTGTCCAGTCAGTCAGCTCCACATGCTATGTGTTCTGTAAGCCAACGTTGGAGTCAATGTCACTGGTGGGCAGTTTTTTCCTCCACCAACTGTGTCTGTGGAATTGGTGAGGGTCTTTCTTTGCTCGAGGATTCTTTTACAAATTTCATCACCAAAATGTTTTTTTGCAGGACATACAGCTTTTCTCCTAGCCTTATTTCTAATCTAGCTGAGTAGAGCACTGCATGTTTTGTTTGTTGCATAGTATATTTTTTTAACAGATAAGAAAGCTCAGCGTAATTTCAGTACTGGTGGAGTGAAATTCTGGTATATTGCAAGTCTCATTCCCAGATACATCAGTTATCTCTTTTCACAGGCCATCTGCAACACGGATACATATGTACCTCAATAATTTGGCAATCTTGCTATTATGGGCCAAAGGCAGGACCTGATGGTGGCATGATCCCAGAGAGTAGGGGGCTCTTTCAATGATCAGCATCTTGAAAAAGGTACAGCTAACCAGCACAATTAGCACAATTAGCAAGGACTTCATGAATTGCTCTCGTTTTCCCATTGTTGTGGTGTCCACAAGGCCCATTTTTATATATATATATATTATTTTTTTTTGCAGAGTTTTATATAGCGCGAACTAGAACCGAACCGAATCAGTTATCAGAGCGCTTTACATAGCACCAGTTACGTTACATGAGGACACACTTTCATTTTTTTAGGCACGGGGAGATTAAGTGATTTGCCCAGAATCATTATCAATTATGTTATTATGTTATTATGCCTGGACCTTGCTTCTAGGTGTTTCATATTAGTAGCTTTCAGGAGTGTTGGGTTCTTTAACATATCCAATAATTGTCCAATTTCTTTTTTTAATAAATCTTTTTATTTTAAAGAATGAAAAGAACATTGCAATGACAGGAAGTATTGTAGTACATAGCACAAACACAGTTCAACAATGACCAGTTACCACATGCTTTCAGACTCTCAATATATCACGTCCTTCGTGTTTTTCAGCCACATGATACACACTCTTTTAATACGGATCAATAGGATTAACTCGGTCAATAGGTGCACATAACCTCCCCTATATTCATTCCATTTTCCAAAAAATGTGGCCTCTGCTTTCATATAAGACTTTTTTTGCCTGCACACACCAATCCATGCCTATTTTTCACTCCTTCATGGATGGAGTAGACACAGCCTTTCACATCCTGGCTATGTTATGTTTGGCCACCAAAAAGCCCAGCGTCACCCAGAGTCAATCCTTACTGTTTAGGTCTGTTTCATCCCAAATTTCGAACAACCTTTGACTTTGCACCCGCACACATTCATAAGACAGCCCGTCACTGTCCCCCAATAATTCTGGAGCACCGGAAAGCCCCATATCATATGGATAAATGTGTCCTTTCGGCCACAATCTCTGGGTCACTGCACCAACTTGGCCCTGCCCATTTTAACCATTGTCATGCAGGCATAGTGGGACGTGTGTAAACATTTTAGTTGTACGAGTCGAAATCATGAATGCATAGCTCCCTCCCTTCGGAATGTAATTTCCTCCAGCCATTCATCACCTTCCAAACTTCCCACATCACACACACAGTAAAGAATTCTGGGGAGTTATATAACAGTTTGCTGTAGTTGAATGAGATCGCTTTTATTGCCATATAATCTTCCAGTGGGGAGGACTCCGGAAGCTCCTCTCCCTTTGGCAGTGCCTTGCATAGGGCATGACTAATTGGTAGATATCGATATGCCTCTGTGTGTGCTAACTGGTAGTCCCTTTGTAGGTCTGCAAAAGGTATCATCTCCCCATGTGCCCACAAGTCCCCCAAATTGACAGTCATATTAGGTCAGATTTGGTGAAGCTGTGCGATTGGCTAGTGTGCCCAATTTCACTGTGTCCCACAGCAGGGTAGCACGGGTGATATTACCCCGCCAACCCAGTGCCCTTGGTGCTGTGTGCCATACTTGAAGCCTAACTGAAGTCAGGGTTGGGAACGAATTGGGGTACCTTTCACCGTATATCGCTCTGAGGTACCCTCAGGCTGCATATTTCGCTTATCCATTCTATAAGCTGCTTCTTCCTCAGGAAGATTTAGCCAATGATTGATGGCCATAAGCTGGATTGCCCAGTAGTATTTCTGGAGGGCTGGACGTGCTATTCCACTGTCGTACCAGCCCCGTGTCAGTTTCGGAAGGGATATTCTAGGGGAGCCCCCATCCCATTGAAGCATTCCGGTCACAGTGTCTACAGCTTGAAAGTATGAAGACTGGACTGGGTATGGGGTATTGTGAAGCACATAGAGAAAGTGGGGCAAAACAATCATTTTATAGCCATTCCCAACATTGACAGCAGTAGGGCTCTCCAGTGTTGGACATCGTCCACAGATGCCGGAGTGGGGGTTCAAGAGTGCATTCATAACATCGACGTCCCTGGTAATGAAAATCCCCAAATAGCGAATACCCTCCATAACCACCTTTCTGTGCACTCTCTGGGGATTTGCGGCACAGCCCCATGAGGGACATAAATCAGTGATTTATTCCCATTTATAGTTATCTGAATATCTGCAATACAACGTGAATATGTGTAATATTCTGTCCAGAGTAGTGTTTGGGTCCGCTACATATATGTCATCTGCATGTACGGAAATTCTGTCCTCCCAGTCTGTAAACCATCTCACCTCTTATGCGGACCACCAGTGGTTCCAATACCAGGGCAAAGTTTAATGGCGAAGGCAGGCACCGCTGTCTTGTGCCATGCTGCAGTCATTGAAGTACCGCCATTCACCGTCCCTTGGGCCGGTGGGTCAGAATATAAAAGCCAAACCCAGGCAATGAATTGTGGTTCGCATTCCTGTTTTTCTAGCACTGCCTACATGAAGGTCCATTCCAGTGATACCACTAAGGCATCTTCCTGGTTTTCAGCAGCTCGGGACAAAATACTCCTGCACGCTCCTCAAGTTGAGTGCGGTGTTCCTCCCCGGCATGAATCCAGACTGGTCCTGGTGGACCAGTGTCCTAATGACCCGAGTCAAACATGTTGACAACAGTTCTGCAAAATGTTGACTTCTACGTTCAGGAACAAAATCAGCCTGTATGAGGCACAGTCGTCTGGTGGTTTACCGTCTTTGAGGATTACTACTATATAAGCTTATCTCTGTTCCACCGGCAGTGTTCCGGTTTCTCAAAATTCTTGCAACATTTGCCAAAAAGAAGGGGCAATTTTAGTCGCTGTAAGCTTGCAGTGTTCACTGAGCAGGCCACTAGGGCCTCCCACCTTTTCCAATAATTATCAGAATTAATCACACAACTTGTATTCAGGCTATAGGTCGGAATACCAGAAACTGTAGTGCCAATTGGACTGCAGAGTAATATAACTTTCCTGAACAAAATGGGTAAAGGTGACACCTGCCAGAGCAAACTGTCTGTTGACCTGGTACGAGCAGAGAGGACGTAAACAATAAGATGTTATGGAAGAGGCTCAAGGCCCAATACATATAACAGTAAGCAGGCAGTCCGGGCTACCACTCTCTAAAGATACTGACAGGCTAGCTGCAGTGGATGGTAAAAGAGACGTCCTGTGGATCAGCCTTGACCACCTATTCAAGCACATTGATAAACGGGTTCCTAGACTCAACATGACTGGGAGGCTGGTCTTGGACCTAGAGGATGCTGCAAAATGTGACCAAAAAGTGTTGCAGATGTTGAAACTCCTGAAAGCCACTAATATGAAACACCTAGAAGCAAGGTCCAGGCATAATAACATAATTGATAATGGGCCTTGTGGACACCACAACAATGGGAAAACGAGAGTAATTCATTAAGTCCATGCTAATTGTGCTGTTTAGCTGCACCTTTTGCTGCTCGTTGAAAGAGCCCCCTACTCTCTCGGACCATGCCACCATCAGGTCCTCCCTCTGGCCCATAATAGCAAGATAGCCAAATTATTGAGGTACAGATGTATCCGTGCTTTAGATGGCCTGTGAAAAGACAGAACTGATGTTTCATTACATTGAAACTGATGATTTATTACATTTCGGCAGGCCAAACCTACCGAAATTTAACAGGAGAAAACATACAATATTTACTGTATCATGTGGATCTTGGTGCATTAAACACCAAAATCCGCGTGTTGTGTCCCATGAACCCATAATAGGTGCTATTTCTTGCACCTGATACATAACGTACCCGCGGAATAGTTATTTATCAAGGGGGATAATTAACGCTGTATTTGTAATCAGGCCCTTAGTTGGCTACTCAGGTATCTAATCTTCTGGATTATCTCCTACTCCTTTAATTGTGCTTGTATTGTCTTTATTGATACTGCTCAGTGCAGGATATGTGCCTCAAGGAGGCTGTCCATGGATCCTCTGCGTCTCGTGATATGCTTTGATGCAAAGTGAGTCAAAGTGCAGGTCTCCCTTTGTCGCTTGGCTCCACACCTGCCAGCTCAGTGTCTGCATGGGATTACTTGATAATATGGTGTCCGTAAGCATTTCAGGCCTCTTTGTCTGGCAAGATTTCAGTTGCGCTGGAAGCCCAATGTGCCGTCTCACCGCCTCACTGGTGTTTCCAAAATGGCTACTTGAGGCGTTGCCAAGATGGCGGCGGAGTAGGACGTGTAACCGAGTCCCTCCGGCGCCCCGACCTGCACTGCATTGCGAAGCACCCTCACAGGGCCGTTTTCCACCTATACGGCTACCCGGGTTGACTCCACGCTGCCGCGGACCTTACGCTGGTGGCTTCCTCACCGCTCGCGGAGCCCGGTGAGCTGAGATCGACGGCGCGGCCTGCCCTGAGTCGGGGGTCTGGATCGCCCTTGGGCGCGAAAAGCAGCGGGCGCGTTCTCCGAGCTGGACTGCCTCCCGGAGCGCTGCCGCCCACTGGAGCACCATCGCTTGCCGCGATTGGTGACGAGAGGAGGCGGGAGCCACGCTGTCCGCACTTGAACCGGGCCCGTTGGAGGTAGACACGCCAGCCGAGACCGGAGGAGAGCCGCGGCCGGAACTAACGGAGGTCGCGGCTTTGGGGCCTACGAGGGCGACCGGAGATAGAGCTGTGCCCCCCCCCCAAGAATCAACGGGCGGGAGCTGCCGGACGGGAGACTGCAGAGCAGGAGCCCAGTTTCACCCACCCTGAATATCGGAGGTAGGGAGATGTGAGACGTCTGGAATCGCCTGGGCCTGGCTCAATCAGGGGCCCGAATAAGAGTCTAAGCGAAGCGCTGCCCACGCGGAAAGGAGGTGCAGCGGTTCCCAGGTACGCTAGCTTCAGTCCTGTGACTGGAGCATTGGCTGGACTTACCCCACAGAGGCCCAAATTGGCGCCCAGACACTGCAAAGCATCTTGGCTTGAAGGAACGGGCAGCGCAATCTGGGAGGGCGCGAAGCAGCAGACAAGCTCGGAGATGGGGGAGTACAGGAGAGCAGAGAACATAGACGACTTAGGCTGTAGCGCCGCCGCATAACCGGGCGGAGGTAGGCCCGAGAAGGCACGGACTAGCGCACGGAGAGTCACGGCCGGAGGAAGGTTACAGTGAGGCCTTACCCGGATCACAGGGACCCTCGGGCTGCTAACATGACGGGCAGATTACGTAAGGACAAACCCGGCAAGGAAGGCCTGCCCAAGGGAGCCCCAGCAACGTCGCCTCTGGGGCCCAGCAAGTCACCCCCTAGGGGGGACGATGACGCACCGGCTACCAAGGCCTTCATGGTCGAATTGTACGAGGCCATTAAGGAGGATATATCAGAGCTCCGCTCGCAGCTGACGACCGATCTGCGTGAAGTGAGGAGGGACTTGGACGAAGTAGGTGACCGGGTGGCGACACCAGAGGACCACGAAGTGGGAATGGCAGAGGATGTCCATCACCTGCAGCAAGATGTCCTCCGGCTCACGGAACAGAACCTAGACCTCCAGGCCCACGCCGAAGACCTGGAAAACCGGTCGCACCGCAACAACATTAGAATACGAGTGGTGCCTTGGGCCGGAGAAGGCGCAGACCTGCGGGGTTACGTGGAGGGCCTCTTTAAACATGTTTTAGGCGAGGAAGATCTTCATGAGATACGCATGGACAGAGTCCACCGGGTGGGGCTGCCGTGAGGCTCGAAGGCCCCCCTCCAGACATATTGGTCTGCGTCCATGATTTCCAACTGAAAAAGCGCATACTTCGGAGGGCACGAGAGGCCGGACGCCTGCAGTATCGAGACCATCGTCCTCAGCTATTCCAAGATCTAGCAGCTTCGACTTTGCAAAACGGAGGGAGTTCCGACCGGTCACTTGTTTCCTACGTGACCAGAAGGTGGCCTACTCTTGGGGCCATCCCTTTCGCATCATCTTTCGCTGGAATAACAAACTGGTCCAACTCAGGTCCCTAGCTGCGGCCATGGAGATCCTCGGCCTAGAAGAGTCTGATTCTGCACCCGCGGTCACACGCTCCCCTGAGAGGCGACGACCGCGCTCTCCAGCCTGGCAGAAGGTGGGCCGGACCACAGTATCTAAGAAACCAGACCCGTCTACAAGCCTCCATGAGCGAGGGGCAGCAGTGGCCTCCGTGGCACTAGTGACTGAGGCGTCGACACAAGAGGGTTCCCTTGCTGATTGAACCCTAGAAAGGAGATTCGGCTGGCGCCGGAGGGCCGCGACCCCACCAGATCTCACAGGTACTCTATGTCCTCCCCAGAGGAAGGACCCCATGGACGGTTAAGGGAGGACATTGACTACGTCCATAAACTTCGACCCTTACGGTCATACTCGTCCCCCCCTTTGGGGGTCCTGTTCTTAGTTTCAATGGCTGGTTTAGGCTAAGCCTATGTTGTTGTGGGAGTTGGGGGGGAAAAGGGATGGGGAGGGAGTTTGAAGGGGTGGGGAGGTGGAAGGTAGTGGTGGTAGCGAAGGGAGATTCACAAACACGCTTCGAGGACTGGAGGTAGCCAGATATGCAAGCTGGGAATGTATGTGGAATGATTTGGTGTGGCGGATGGGGGGATGGACACTTGCCGACGGGGGACAGACATGCTGGGGAGGGACAGGACTGGAGGGGGGCGAGGCAGGCCCGCGCATAGGAGGGGGGAGTGTGCATGTCCCAGTGCTGAGCACGTCCGGGTGCTTTATCCCTGATGTCGATCACACTGGGGTCCTGGAACGTGAAAGGATTGAACTCACCCCATAAGCGTCAGAAGGTCTGGAAATACATACTTGATCACCACCTAGACATAGTGGGTTTGCAGGAGACACACCTCACACGATCAGATGAATCACGCCTCAAACATAGGCAATTTCCTCTTATTTACAAATCCTCAGCTATTACAAAACACAAGGGTGTTGCCCTTCTGTTCCGATCAACCCTGCAGTTCCAACCACTTGAGGTTCGGGGGGATAAAGAGGGGCGCTGGCTTCTGGTTAAAGGCACACTAAGGTGCAAGGTATGCACATTACTGTTCTTCTATGCCCCCAATGTGGGTCAAAATAGATTTCTCCAGGACTTATGGGGGAAGATACTGGACTCTGTTGAAGGGCCACTGATAGCGATGGGAGATTTCAACCTGGTATGGAATAAAGATGTCGATTGTACTCCTCACCAAAGATCTGACACGGGAGTGTTCTCTGCTGATACAAGACAGACAATGGCTGATATGGGACTCATAGACGGGTGGCGCGCTCTCTACCCACATTCGCGGGACTATACTTTTTTCTCCCACGTCCACCACTCCTATTCGCGATTAGATCACTTTTTTTCTGAGCCAATCTCTTAGAGGTGACCTACGCAACGCCAAGATCCTCCCCTTGTCGGTCTCTGACCACAGTCTGCCTGCTCTCTGCCTACGATGGGAAATAACCTCCACAACCCACCGTAAATAGTACTTTCCGGCCCCCTTGGTTCGGGACAAGGCCTCCTGCGTCGAGCTTCGGAAGGCCATTAACGAATTCTTTGACCTAAACCCCACCGGAGACACCTCGATTCTTAACACGTGGGACGCCTTCAAGGCTTCCATACGCGGCAACTGTATAGCGCTTAACGCAGCTCTCAACAAGCTTCGGAGACAAGACAGGGAAAAGTTGGAAGCGGAGCTTTCTACCCTTGAGCAGAGTCATAAACAAACCCCCTCCAGACTGACCTTGCGAGAACTGACGGCAGTGAGGGGCAAACTCAAGGATCATTATAACAATAGAGCGGAATACACACTACTGAAGCTTCGGCGCCTCTCCTATTCCCAAGGGAACAAGGTGGGGAAACACTTGGCCCGGCAGCTGCGAGATAAAAGGGAGAAGGAATACATTGGGGGAATAAAGGACACACACGGAGTCCTAACACACAATGATGAACTCAAAGCAGGCCTCTTTGGTGGTTTCTACGAGGCACTGTACACGGGAGACACTCTAAACTACGACAAGCAAGGAGAATACTAGTCCACGTTACCACTGCCCCAGGTATCAAAGGAGTGGAACGAGGAGCTCACTGCCCCCTTCTCTAGAGAAGAGGTCCTTGCTGCCATTAAGGCTTTGAAACCCCACAAAGCCCCCGGGTCGGATGGCTATACAGCCGTCTTTTATAAAACCTTTGCCTCTGAGCTGGTCGGCTTTCTGACACAACTCTTTAACTGCAATGCGGAGGAGGGAGCAACCTCGGGTTCCATAGCAGAGGCTACCATATCGGTCATTCCCAAGCCCGGGAAGGACCCCTCTAAATGCTCCTTGTACAGACCCATTGCCCTTCTCAATATAGATGCCAAACTCTATTCTTCCATCCTCGGCACTAGGCTCCACGATTTAATGCCGGCGCTTATACATCCGGACCAATCCGGCTTTATCAATGGCAGACAGACGCACGACAACATTAGAAGAATAATACATCTAATTGAGAAGGCCAACAAATTCAAAATCCCGGCGGTCCTCGTGGGCCTAGATGCCGAGAAGGCATTCGACAGGGTGGACTGGGGGTTTCTGATCCACACCCTGTCTGCATTCGGCTTCTCTGCCAAATTTTTGACGATGCTCAGAGCCAAATATAGCTCCCCCAGGTCCAGAGTGGCGGTCAATGGACACTTTTCGGCCTTCTTTCCACACTCCCGGGGTACACGACAGGGCTGCCCCCTCTCCCCTTTGCTATTCGCCCTGAGCATTGAGCCGCTGGCAGTGGCATTACGGGAGGATCCGGCTATTAAGGGGATCCCATTCACGGGTGAGGAGCATAAAGTCACCCTGTTTGCGGATGACGTCCTGCTTTCGCTTGCGGACCCTGCTAGCTCCCTACCTCGGGTACAGACGATCCTAGACCGATTCGAAGAGGTGGCAGGCTTTAAGGTTAACTTTGATAAATCATTTGTCCTTAATCTTACTCTTCCCTGGCTGACGTCACCCGTCTCCAGCCGCTCACACCCCTTCAGTGGTCCACCTTTTCCATAACGTACCTGGGAATCCAGCTGACTCCCACAGTGGGCAAACTTTACTCGGCAAACTTCCCTACACTACTCACCGAAATTCAGCGATCCCTGGCCCGCTGGAAGCCTATGTTCATCTCGTGGCTGGGTCGGATCCACGCAATTAAGATGACTCTTCTACCCAAGCTACTATACCTTTTTCAGGCTCTACCCATTGCCCTTGAAGGGGATTTTTTCCGCCGAGTTAAAACAATGATGCTCAGGTTCATTTGGCAGGGGGGTCGAGCGAGGTTCTCCTATGCCACATTGCGGCGCCCGAGCAGGGACGGCGGGGTGGGTTTACCCGACATGCATCTATACTACAAGGCAGCTCAACTCCGAGTCTTAGTGGAATGGTCCTAGCCCACCTCGGAAAAGCACTGGCTACACATGGACAGGAGCGTGACAGGGAGAACGATCTGGGACTTAATATGGAAACCCAAAGGAGACAGGCCCAAGAACGCCTACATTAGTACCCCCACTAGCACTACATTGAGAGTCTGGGACTCGGTTTCGGGTGATGACCGTTGGACAACATTCTCTTCCCCTTTTACACTTTAACCCTGCTTTCCCACCGGCGGCACTCGAGGGCCCATTCGATGTTTGGAGGGAGGGGGGTTGCCTAGCTCTCACGCACTTATTCCATGGGTCTGCCACACTCACTTTTGATAATTGTATGAGGGACTATGGGGTGCAGAAGTCGGAACGATTCCACCATACCCAGCTCCTACACTGGGCTGTATCCCCGTCGGTGAGGGAATTAGCCACTAGGCCCCCCACGCCCTTTGAAACCTTCTTATCGAAGACCTCTGCGATGCAAGGAGTCATCTCCTTTATTTACAGCCTCCTCTTGACTACTACCATTCCCCTAGACCCCGCTACATGTCCCACTGGGACGAGTTGCTGGGCCTGGAGGTCACTGACTCTGAATGGTCCCACCTATGGTCTGATATAGCAAAACACAACCACTCGGTGGAGCTCCGGGAGGCCCATCTCAAGACAATGATGGACTGGTACATGTACCCAGCCAAGCTATAGCGGACCTTCCCTGGCTCTACCGACAGGTGCTGGAGGGGGTGCGGCCTACTGGGGGACTTCCGCCATATTTGGTGGGACTGCCCAATTATCCGTCCATACTGGGCTGAGATACTTTCACACATCAAACAGATCTTGGGCTACCCGATAGATGATTTAATGGCTCATGCCCTGCTGGGCCTCAGAGACCCGAACCTTGAATTCCAGACAAAGGCGGACAAGAAGATACTGTGGCTCTGCATAGGAGCTGCCAAGACGACCCTGGCTGCGACCTGGAAATGCACGGAGGCCCCGGCGATCTCCCTTTGGTATGCGGGACTCTGGCGCTTGCTGAGTATGGAGAGAATGGCTGACATCTTCCTAGATGACTTTAAAAACTTTGAATTTCGCTGGGGCCCTCTGGTTCATTTTCTCTCCTCCGGCTTGCCATCTGCGGTGTGCCCACCCAGTGTTCGATCCCTCCATCTGTTCCAAATGCGATTAGTGCTCTACTCAGCGAATTTTGCCCATCGAGATGCTACCACCACTCGGAGTGGGGGGGGGGGGGAGGTGGGTTGGGGGTGTTAGGGGAGGGGGGGGGGTTTCTTATTATTTGTGGTTATTGACGTTCCTTCACTTGTTGAGATGGTTTTATGCGAGCATGGGGGCAGGGCAGGCCAGGCCTCACGGGTCTTCTGCTCAGAGACAATCCACATTCTAATGAATCTTAAACTCTTCTGAGTGCCTGATCAGAGACGGTCCACTCGTGCTTCGTGGACCCTGCTATGGCCCGACTGCTTCTGGCTCTGTCATACGTTCCCCCTAGGGGCCCTGGCCTATATAGTCTGCTACTAAAAGTATTGTCTTCAATCCACCTTGTGCCTCTTTAATAGACTACAGTACACCTCCTTCCCCTTTATCTCACTCTTGCAGGTTCCTGCCTTCTCCTTTTCTGACGGTTTTCTGTTTTTTTCATCCACTTTCTTTCTCCTGTGTGTGTTTTTCGCTCCTTTGCTCGTGGAAAATGTATGATGAGAAAAATTACATGCCAGTCTGCCCTTCCTCCTCCACCAGCAACTACTTGCTCCAATTAAGCACTGCTTTCATCTCCCGGATAGAACAAAACTGGATCGCGGCACTACAGGGCTCCATGCTCCGCTCTTATGTGGCCACTTCGTGCACCCCCCACTTCCGCCGTTCATAAGTTACAGATGTTGCTAACCTATTTGAATAGTAGACAATCTAGCAACCTTGGGAAGATGTGAGGGTGAGTGTGCCCTGCCAGGATTCAATCTCAAGACCGACAGATCTCAGCTGTGTACATTAACTCAAAGAGCTATTTGCTTGCTTCAAAACACTATTTTAAAACAATTCTCATATGTAATACTAAGCAGAGCATGGTATAGCTTAGGTTTTATATCTTTAAGCGTATTAGAGCTATTAGATTCTATATGGGGTTACGAGGTACCTTAGAAAGGGAGGAGTCTAGAAAGTGCATCCTGCAAAGGGGCAGCTGGAAGGTGTCTTCTGAGGTGGATGGGGCGTTCCGCTCTATATGATGTATATTATACAAATAAACCATATACGTTTTATTTAAACAACTCGGGAGTGTGTGATCCTTTCCACATTGGTGACGAGCTGAAACAACCTGCGGGGCACTGGATTATTGAAACAGTAATTTACGAGTAAGCCAAGTAGCGGCTGCCACGGGGTCATGGAAGTATTGGAAGGACGTCTCAATGCCTGGAACTATGGAGGAGTAAACTGTTTACTGCCGACCTGATTGTATTAGGAGCAGAAGTGAGACACGATCATTCAAAGTCTGGCAAGTACAATTGATGTTGGTACTTACAGCACAGGCCAGGCGGAGAGGAGCAAGCAACAGCGAGAGTTGAAAGATTTGAAGAGGAGGTGCGCATGGAAGGGTACCAGCACCTCCACATGGATTAAACAGGTCGGAGTGTTGTGTCACAGTGTGTGTGTGTGCTCAAGAGACTTCTGTCTTGTTAATGTGCTACACTGTTCAATATGCTACGGCTATAGTTGCTGCTGATGTGTTCCCCAGTCTGCCTTGTTATTGCATTGCACGCTGATGTTAATGTGTCTTCATCTCTGAAGCACTGGTGTTGTGTTGCCATGATGCTGATCGTGCAGGAAATGGTTCATCGGCATTAAAATCACAGGGAAGCAAACTTGTGAGGCCTGTGGATTGGAACCACAACACCACAACATGTTGTCTGTATGGTGATATTAAAAGAGATTACTCCTATGGGATGTACTGAGAAGGAGTAGTTTATCAACCCCAAGTTCGGTTGTTTTATCGAACACCGGTGGGGGTATTGTTTTTTTTGTCGAAGACCGGTGCTTCAAGTTTATTATTTTAGTTTTTTTATTTTATTTTTGTTTGTGTAAATTGGAAAATTTGGAGCAGATGTAAAACAGTACTCATACTTGAGTACTGTTTTACATCTGTTAATGACATATATGTAGTGTCAAGGGTAGAAAGCCAGAATGCAGAGTATCACTCCACCTCCATTTTTTTTAATCATCTCCAAGAGAACTAGTTATTAAATGGGCAAAATTGAAAAAAGTGTTTTATACTATGCAAGGATGTGTGGGACATCGATAAGAGTACAAAGAAAGACTGCATTGCTTTTACATTTTCTAGGTCCTGAAGGGTAAGAGGTTTTTACTGGACCTTGAGAAGGCGTTTGACACCCTGGCGTGGCAATATCTTTTCGAGGTACTACGGAGGGCGGGCGTAGGACCCCCCATTTTTTCGCATATACACGGCTGTTCTATACGGACATCAATACAAGCGTACGGATAGGTCCCTCGGTCTCCCCTCCCATCCCGATCCAGCGCGGTACACGCCAGGGGTGCCCCCTGTCCCCCTTCATTTTTGCCATTGCAATGGAGCCACTGGCAGCGCGATTGCGGGAGGTGGGACAACAATGGTGACCTTTGCCCCTGCCTGCAGGGCTGGTCGCTCCACACACCGCGCAGCTCCCTCACTGAGTGCCGGGACCCCCGACCCCTCCGCTGCTGCCTCGCACAGGCGTGTGCCTGGACCGTCACTCTACCGGCTCACTTCTTGCATTGTGCCCCTGATCGTCTTAGCGTTCCTTTCGCCTGTGTACAGCGTTGCTTGGTTATTTTGTTTTCTGTATTGTGTTGACCTGTATTTTCCCCAAATTGTGCCTCCTGTGCCGTCCTCGTGTCCTTCCCGCCGCTTGTCACCCTCCCCGCCGCTGCTCCCCTGCGGCCCCGCCCAGCTTCGCTCGTAATTCCCGCCCATTGGTCCACCACGCTCCCGCCTCCCAGCTTCCCCGCCCTCGCTCCGCCCCCCACTACGCCATTTATGGCGGAGTCCACGCGTACGCGCAGCGTGCACGCCGATGGTGCGCCAAAGGCGCGCCAAAGGTAAGCCCATCTGCGCCTGTCCGCGCCTGGACCGCGCCCAGGGCCCGGACCCCTGGCCCCCACCGACGGAAGACGACCCGACTGTCCTACGACGCCACCGAACTCATCGCACTCAACGCCGGCAGACTCCCGGGCTGCTGCCGAGCCACCCCGAGACGCACCCACGGACCCTTCTGCTGCAACTCCTGCAAGTTCACCTGCATCCGGACCTGCACCACTCCAGCAGGGCCCAAGACCTCGACGAACAACAGCAGCAGCCACCTGAAGTGCATCCTGCTCAACACCCGCTCAGTCCACAGACACGCCGTCGAGCTCTGGAACCTGTTCGACACCACAACCCCAGACGTCGCCTTCCTCACGGAAACCTGGATGAACACCTCCTCAGCGCCCGCCATCGCCATCCTAGACGGCTACAAGATCATCCGGAGGGACCGCGTCAACCAGACAGGAGGAGGTATCGCCATCATCCACAGGAACTCCATCCGCATCACGACCAACACCGACGACACCCTCGCACCCGCCGAGCACCTGCACTTCCAGATCCACATCAACCCCAAGCCCACCCTGAGAGGCACGCTCATCTACAGACCCCCGGGACCACGAACACAATTCAGCGAAGACATCGTCGACTTCGTCAGCCCGCATGCCCTCCCCTCATCCTTCTCGGGGACCTCAACTTCCACCTGGAGAACACCAACGACCGCAACACCACCACCCTACTGGACAACCTCGCTAACCTCGGACTCAATCAACTGGTGACCACCCCCACCCACTACGCCGGACACACACTCGACCCCGTCTTCTCCTCCAGCAAGGACATCGCCTTCAGCCATGCCACAGGACTCCACTGGACGGACCACAGCTGCGTCCACTTCAGCTTCAAAAGGACCACGATCCACCACCAACAGCAACAGGTTGCATGCAGAAGCTGGAACAAGATCACAGCCGACCAGCTCGCAACTTCCCTGAGCAAGAACCCACCCACCAGCGCAACGAACCCCAGCCAAGCGGCCACCAACCTCACGAAGTGGATCAGCGACTGCGCAGACGACCTCGCCACCCTGAGGAACCCGCCTAGCAGACCCAGCAGCAAGAAAGCCCCATGGTTCACCGACGAACTCAAGAACTCGAAGAAGAACGGCAGAGCCCTTGAGAAAGCCTGGCACAGAGTCCCTACATTGGACAACATGACTGCCCTCAAGCTCGCCACCCGAAAACACCACCAACTGATCCACACCACCAAGAAAACTGCATTCAAGGAACGACTGGACAACAACGCACACAACAGCAAGGAACTCTTCATCATCGTTAAAGAGCTCTCCAACCCCAACGCCGGAAACAACGACATCACCCCCTCGCAAGACCTCTGCAACTCCCTCGCCTCCTACTTCCACAACAAGATCGCGGACATACACAACAGCTTCAGCACTCAACCGACGCACGCCACGTCCGAACCACCGCCCCCCACCACCACCATCCGCGCCTGGACCCCGATCAGCACCGAAGACACCGTCCGCACGATGAACTCCATCCACTCCGGATCTCCGACCGACCCTTGCCCTCACCACGTCTTCAACAAGGCCGACGCTGTCATCGCACCCCGCCTACGGGACATCATCAACACCTCCTTCAACACCGCTACCTTCCCTGAGAACTGGAGGCATGCCGAACTCAGCGCCCTACTAAAGAAGCCATCAGCCGACCCCACCGACCTCAAGAACTACCATCCCATCTCTCTGCTTCCGTTCCCCGCTAAAGTCATCGAGAAGACCGTCAACAAGCAGCTGGCCGCCTTCCTCGAGACGAACGGATCCCTCGGCCTCTCGCAGTCTGGCTTCCGGGCCAACCACAGCACCGAGACCGCCCTGATCGCAGCGATCGATGACATCCGAGCTCTGCTCGACAACGGAGAAACAGCGGCCCTCATCCTCCTAGACCTCTCCGCGGCCTTCAACACTGTCTGCCACCGTACCCTAGTACAGCGCCTCAGCAACGTCGGAATCCAGGAGAAGGCACTGGAGTGGACCATCTCCTTCCTCGCCGGAAGGACACAGAGAGTCCGCCTCCCCCCGTTCAGATCAGAAGGCACCGAAGTCATCTGCGGCGTTCCTCAAGGCTCCTCACTCAGCCCAACCCTCTTCAACGTCTACATGAGCCCCCTTGCAGCCATCGCACGCCAGCACAACCTCAACATCATCTCCTACGTCGACGACTCCCAGCTGATTCTCTCCCTCACCAACGACCCCGCTACCGCCAGAGCCAACCTACACGAAGGGATGAAAGAGGTAGCCGAATGGATGAAGAACAGCCGCCTGAAACTGAACTCGGACAAGACGGAAGTCCTCATCCTGGGATCCTCACCCTCTGCCTGGGACGACTCCTGGTGGCCCCCCGCCCTAGGCAGCGCACCCAAACCAACAGACCACACACGCAACCTGGGCTGCATCCTGGACTCCTCCCTCTCCATGACCAGACAAGTCAACGCCGTCTCCTCGTCGTGCTTCAACATCCTTCGCATGCTACGCAAGATCTTCCGTTGGATCCCCACCGAGACCAGGAAGACGGTCACCCAGGCCCTCGTCACCAGCCGACTGGACTACGGCAACTCCCTCTATGCCGGAACCACCGCCAAACTCCAGAAGAGACTCCAGCGGACCCAGAACGCCTCAGCACGACTCATCCTGGACATCCCCCGTCGCAACCACATCTCTGGACACCTGAGAGACCTGCACTGGCTCCCAGTCAACAAGAGAATCACCTTCCGTCTCCTCACCCACGCACACAAAGCCCTGCACAACCAAGGCCCAGGATACCTCAACAGCCGCCTCAACTTCTACGCTCCCAAACGCCAGCTTCGTTCGACCGGCCACGCCCTCGCCGCCGTCCCCCGCATCCGAAGAGCCACCACAGGAGGAAGGTCCTTCTCCTACCTCGCCGCCAAGACCTGGAACTCCCTCCCGACCCACCTCCGCCTGACCCAGGACCACCTCGCCTTCAGGAAGCAGCTCAAGACCTGGCTGTTCGAGCAGTAGTGGACCCCCCCTCCCCAAGCGCCTTGAGACCCTCCGGGTGAGTAGCGCGCTATACAAATGCTTTGATTGATTGATTGATTGAATGGGGCATCCCGTTGGGGGAGCGCATGCACTGCATCTCCCTCTACGCGGATGACCTCCTCATTTATGTCAGGGACTTTGCCGTGGACCTTACCACCATCTGGACCACGCTCTCGGATTTCGAGAGGGCGGCGGGATTACGAGTGAATTGGGAGAAATCCTCTCTCTACCCCCTACACCCGAATACTCCACACAGGGAAATTCCTCTGGGAGATGCCTCATTGGCATGGACGGGGGATTCCCCGAGATATTTGGGAATCAGACTCTACCATGAGCCCCGGGACCTCTTGGAGGGCAATCATTACCGAGGCCTTTGGGGCCTTAAAGGCCAGATTGGTTTCTGGAGGACTCTGCCCCTGGCTCCCATTGGGAGGGTAGCCCTATCAAAAATGATCATGGAGCCTAGGCTCCTCTACTACTTTGCAAATATCCCAGTGGTTCCACCATGTTCCTTCTTTCAGGAGTTGAACTCATTGCTGGTCTCCCTGATCTGGAGGCGGGGCCGCTGCAGAGTGGCTCTGTCGGCCCTGCAACTGCCTCGCGATAGGGGAGGGATGGGCGCCCCCTCATTTGAAGCCTACAGTTTGGCGGCACAGTTGCAGTGGATGTCGCACTGGACCGCACAACGTAATCTGGGAAAAACTATGGCCCAAGGCGGGCAGCTAACGGTCCCGGAGTTGACCCAAATGCTACTCCCGGGCACAAAGCCGAACCCGGCGCATCCGCTGTTGGTTAAGGTGGCCAGGACCTGTACGATGCGGATTCACCGCATGTCCAAGGGGACGCCGGTGTACTCCCCATTGTTGCCTCTGGCATGGCTCCCAAAAGGGTCTGAGTTTTACACCACGAGGTACCTTAAGGTTTGGACCAATCACCAGCTCACAGAAACGGAGGCCCTATTTACCGACGGTCAGCTGGCCTCGTTCACGGACCTGACCGAGGAGAGAGGGCTACCGCCCGGCCAATTCCTGCTGCATCGGCAGCTAGTGGCGGACTGTGGGCGGACCTGGGACCTTAGGGACAGGGAACCTGTGACTCACCCGGTGGTACACGCACTACTTCATATGGGAGCGGGCAGACACCACATCACATGGATATACAAATCCATCTTTGAACTCACACAGGTATCGCTATCGAGATTGCGGCTCCGCTGGGAGGAGGATATAGGACGTAGCCTCCGCGACAGGGAGTGGTTGACGGCCCTAACACATCACAAAAAAGTGTCCCGCAACCAACGATTCAAGAATGTTCAGTTTAACATATTGCATCGCGCCTACCTCACACCGGCACGGCTTAAACGCTTTTACCTGACATCCCACTTTGAATGCTCCCGATGTAATACACCGGGTGCCCCATTCATACACATGTTTTGGACATGCTCCGGCCTACAAACTCTTTGGACGACGGTACACACTACACTGCAAACAGTCACCGGCCTCACGGTTTTCCATACGTGGGAAGCCTGCGCCCTGGGCATTTTTAAGCGCAACAAAAAAAAGAAAGTGGAGACCAAGTTTGCGCTCCTGGCAATATTGTTAGTGAAACGCAGCATAGCAATGCATTGGCGCGCGGCTGCGGGTCCCCCAGTGGCAGCTTGGTGGGGGGCGGTCAAGAAATGGGCCGCAGCCGAGGAAGACCTTATCCGCCAAGAGGAAGCCCGCGGCATACGTCGGTGTCCTATCTCCTTAGAATGGGCGACACTCCTACATGACTTTCAGCAAATACAAACTGCAGGTACTGACTCAGTGCAGGGCCCGCGAGCGACACCAGGCTCACACGCCCCCTCATCGGTCTATGAGCGCTCCTCCCCCCCCCCACCGACTCCCTCCTAGGCCGCCTTCTTGGTTCCGCGACATCGCTCGGCATGGAGCACGGCATCTGAAGTTTATAGATGTACACGGAGCATCACCACCCTGGCTCCTCTCCGGTACGACCCCAAAGCCCCACCCGCTCCTCCTCCCCTGACCCTGTACTCCCCTGGTTTTGAGTCTCATAGTTTAAATTAGAATCAGGATTAGCATTTCATGATGCCCAGTACCAGGGGCTTTGGACTAGAGACAGTCATAAGAGCCAGAGACCTACGGTGCTCATACCACCGCACGGCTTGTTCGTTACCTCTCGACATCTATGGCGGAAGCGGTAGGGAGGCTTCCTCTCCATCAATTACTGAGCCATTTCCTCGATGACATCCCTTACCACCGCTGGTCATCATAATAGAACGCATTGAATGTGAAATACAACAACTGAGTTTGCTTACTGTATGACATGTATGAAATGTGAAATCCAAAAAAAGGTTTAAATTCCTGAAGGTTAAGAGGTTTTTGAACACCTGCCCAACACTGAGGAAAATTAAATGGAAGAGTTAAATGAATTTGATGAGTGGGTTAGAAAGTTTGAAATCCATTATTTACCTAAGGTTACCACAATATTACAACAATATCATTTTGATAGGAGAACACAGCGACCACAGAAGTCATATGAGAGTTGCATTACAGATCTGCAGAAACTGGTTGCTTCTTATAAGTTTGAAGGGTCTATTGATGAACGCATCCATGACCAGTTCATGCTGGGGTGCAACATTGAAAAGGTCAGGGATGACCTATGATAGTAGGACGATCCCAAGTTTGATAAAGTTCTTTCAGTTGCGAAAAAATGAACATTCATTAGCTTGTCTCAATGTTATTAAGCAGAATACGGATAAAGGAGCAGAATCTCTAGAGAAGATACAAAGTGTGAGTAAGGAGAAGAAAAATATGTAGCACCTCACAGGTGGACAATTAAAGTTCGAGAGAAACTGTTTCCGTTGTGGTATGCAAGGACACCTTGCAAACGACAAAAACTATCCTGTCTTGAATGTCAAGTGTAGGGTGTGTTAGAAATGGGCATTTTACGAAATGCTGTAGAGCTCAAGAGAAGTCAAAAAGGGTAAACAATGTAGATGTGGTAGATGAGTATGAGGATGAGGAGTTGTGCTGTGGTGAGATCGTTTTGCAAGTTGATCGAAACAAGAGAGGTTCCATTGATAATGTTAATGGCTGTACAGTTAAAATGTTGTTTGACTCGGGTGCAAAGGTCTCTCTGATGCCTAGGAAATGTTATTTGGAAAAACTGGTGGATAAGGTGAATGAATATAAACCGGATATTCGGCTTCTAGCTTATGGGGGGCAGCCCATTAAGCTGGACGGGTGTTTTATGGGAGAAATTTAGCATGAGGGCAGATTTGCAGCAGGGAAAATTTGCATTTCACCCAAAAGGAGACATCAGCTGGTTCTAACAGACAGATCTGGGTGTGATATTGTATCCCAGTAGTGATCAGCCTATTATATTGAAGGAGATTGGGTCACAAAATGAAAACCTCACACTTAGTATGGATAAAAGCGTTCAAAGTGTGAGTGGTATGTGTGTGATGGAGAATTGAACAGACTGTTATGCTGTGAATTTTCTGGCATTTTTACAGAATAACTTGGATGTTTAACTAACGATTCACATAAAATTGTATTAAAAAACAATTTTACCCCCATCGTGAGTAAGGTGAGAGGTATCCCACTAGCTAAGAGACAAGCAATGATTAATATCATTAATAATCTCAAAAAAGAAGGGATTATAAAAGAAGTAGAAATGATGGAGTGGGTAGCTCCAGTTGTATTGGCACGTAAGGCATCAGGGGATTTTAGATTATGTGTGGCTTGAGAGGATTGAACAAGGCTGTTATAGATAGGATGCCTTGTGGCCTAATATCAGCTGCAGCTGTATTTCAAAAGGCTATGGAGAAGGTTTCGAAGGGTGTCGCTAATGTAACAATTTATCAGTATGATGTGTTAATCTAAGGGCATACGCAAGTAGAATATGATCGAGTATTAATAGCAGTATTGGAGAGTTTTAGAGAGAGGGGTCTTAGTTAAAGGAATAAAAGTGCAAAATTGGTTGTAAGGAAATTACTTATCTTGAACATATGTTGTCTGGAAAGGGAGTACAGCCGAATTAACCTTTGTCAGAAATCATTCATGATTTACCCATTCCTGAGAACAAAGAAGAGTTAATAAACTTTTTAGGGATGACTGAGTTTTACAATACGTTTATTCCCAGGTTTGCCAGTCATACAAATAAAGGATTCTAACAAAAAGTGTACAGTTCATGTAAACATCTGACTGCACAAGTGAATTTGAGCATATAAAGAATGCTTTATCTGTTGGCCCGTAATTACAGAATTGTGGCACTTTGGAAAAATCTGTTCTTTTAATTGATGTTCGCTCAAAAGGATCAGGTGCTGTATTGAAACAAGAGCATGGTAAAAATTAAAGAACAATTATGTTTCTCTCAAGGCAGTTAGTAGGACCAGGATCTAGGTAGCTGGTAACGGAAAGAGAAGCTCTATGCATTTATTGGGCCTCAAAAAAACGACAGAAATTTTTGCGGGGTACAGATTTTGTGGCAAACATAAAACCTTTGTAGGATGTTTTTGGGAAAAAAGAATTAGATGCAATTTCTAATAGAATATGTAGATGAGTCATAACATTGCAAGAGTATAATTTCAAAGTTGAATATATTCCGGGAGAAAAGAATTGTGTAGCAGATGGTCTTTCGCAGTTGCTTACGGATTCCCAGTATGAAAATCTAGAAAAGGATGTGTGGGATTTATATGACTACAATGTGTGTTAAGTCATGAATTGAACTGTAAGTGAGGAAAACTGGCGAATGTTAGTTAATGCTGATGAGTTTTTAAATGAAGTTATGAATTTAATTGAGAATGATTGGAAGTCAAAAAAGGAGTTGGTAAAGAAAGTCTGAAATACTGGAATATCAAAGAAGAATTATAGGTGCAGTATGGTTTGTTATGGAGATGTACCTATTCCCCCATGTATATTATAGACCATTCAATTCATCTGGCATATCAAGGGCACTTAGGCATTTGTAAAGACCAAAGAAAGGATTAGGTTATATTTTTGGTGGCCTGGTCTTGACATTAAAGTGTAGAGAAAGATTCGGGAATGTCCAGAATGTATGGCAAGTGATACAATATGTACGACAAGGATACAACCCATGAAGGTAAGGGATTATCCAAAAGGTGTGGCAAGAAGTCGTTTTACATATTTTGGAGTCTATACATTGCAGAGATGGCCAAAGCTGTTTTTTTCACGGTGGCCTGAGATACATTTTTCACAAAATATTGCAACTGGTAATGTATTAAGTTTCTTAAAAGAATTGTTTGTTAGAGAAGGGATTCCAAAATGCATACTTGCTGATAATGGTGTGCATC
This sequence comes from Lissotriton helveticus, assembly GCF_964261635.1. NCBI lineage: Eukaryota > Metazoa > Chordata > Amphibia > Caudata > Salamandridae > Lissotriton > Lissotriton helveticus. Next base: position 819,645,124 of record NC_136071.1, read on the forward strand.
TAGTTTCCCATGAAATGGAGACATTTATGAAAGACGAATGAATAAGACACAAGAAATGGTCTCTTTATCATCCTGCTCCAAATGGTATTGTTGAGAAGTTTAATAAAGTAGTAAACAAATTCATTCAAATGGCCAAACAACAAGGGCAGAATTGGAAGAAAGTGATACAAGAAAGGGTGGAGGTATACAGCCTGACACCTCACTCGGTCACAGGGAGAGAACAGAGTGGGGAAAATAAAATAAAATGTAAGCATCCGTTGCAACCAACCTAGGTGAGTTTGGGTGATCTAGTGAGAGTAAAAAAAATAGTGCAGGTGGGAATTTCTTCAGACCCTTGAAAGTCATTAAAGTGTTCAGAAATGTCGTGAAGCTAGAATATATTTGAATATGAATTTAAGTAGAGTCTGTGTATGTTGCAGTGCTGGGAGTTCTCAGAAAAGGATATTTAAGTGTGTATGAGATGAAAAGTTTAGAGGAGATACTAAAAGTCAAAGAATGATACGGAAACCCAGGTACATGCAAGACTATGTGAAAAGGGTTTTTAGTATTTTGTTTCTTCAGATTGTTTGTTTATTGATGATGGGAAGATGTGTGGTATAGCTTAGGTTATATAGCTTTAAGTGTATCAGAACTATTAGATTATTTATGGTATCACAATGAACTTTAGAATGGGATGAGTCTAGAATGTGCATCCTGCAAAGGGGCAGTTGGAAGGGGTCATCTGAGGTGGATGGGACTTTCCTCTTTATATCATGTACCATACACATAAACCATATAAGTTTTATTTAAACAACTCAGTAGAGCGTGCCTTGCCACAAGTCTCTGCAGGATTTTTTTAAACCACGTTTTTCAGCAGAAGCATTTGAATTGAAAGAAAGCTAAAATTTATTTGAGGACTGACTGATTCATGCCAAATTAGCCAGTGAAAATGTATTTGCATGTGACTTCTGAATGATAAATGAGCTGGATGAATCTGCTAAGGTGAGCATGTAAGTGAGGAAGAAGTTGACAAAATGACAACCTGATACTTACAATAATAATAATAATGTAGGGAGCACTACCCCAATACAATTAAGGGACTTTCTTGTTTTATACCACTTTGTCAACAATCCTGAATCAAAACTCTGTGCTTTCAATAGTTGTGTTGTTCCATGCATACAAAAGTATACCTGAGAGGCAGTCAATGTCTCCAAGGTGTGCAGTCGCTGAAGGACACTCTGCATGTCTTCTTGTAACCGCATGAGTACCGCAGCAATTTGTTCATTCAAGTTGGTTTTCAGTTCTCTTTCAGAGCCCCAACGCTCACCATCGTCACCGCCGCTGCCTGAATGCCAACCTTGTGCACCACCACCGGGGGCCTGTAAACGGCTTCCTAAGCTCAGGAAACAAAACAGGAATTAGACAGCAACCTTGCCAGGATACAAGAATCAATGCCTTACTCCCCTCGGATTTAAAAACATTTTCAGATATTTTACTTCTTACTCTTTTAAATTGTCTTTAAAAATAGTAGTGAAAAGCAAAACAAAAAGTTACTTAACACCTACAATTTGCACAATTAAAAGTTTGAAAGCAGTCATCAAATAGGTGCAATTGTGATCCAACTTCATTCCGTAGTGCTTACAAACTCTACGAGGATTGGTAGCACGTTAATCTGCACAGTATATTAAAATCACCCATTATGCAAGAGAACAACAAGCAGCACTATGCAGGATCAACATAAGCTGCATGAAATACTGAAACACTATACTTTGATCCCAGAAGCAAGTGTATACATGATATCCTATGGCATACCTGGAAAAGTTAACATAGTGCTCTTAAAAACAAAACTATTAACTATCTCTCAGATCCGTGCTCATCCTATTCACTCAGTGGTTTCAGTGAAGGGCACATTGCTCATGATATATAGACTGCCACTCAACCCAACGTTATTCATGGAGGTTTTCCATTATGAGAATTTTGGCCAATGTGAAGTTACAGTTGGTTATATTAATGTTATGTTGCAAAGAATTTAATTCTATATTACCTAGATTGAAATATCTGCACTAAGGAGCAACGGCAGTTACGCTCATGATGTAAAGCCATCTGAACTAAATGTGCGTTGATGCAGATGTAAAACTGTTGTCAAATCAGAACTGTTTTGGAATAATATTGCCAGAAGGGTAATAATATAATGCGAACTTGAAAAGCAATAAAAATACATTTAAACAAAAGAACATGAGAATTTTGGCATGAGAAGATGATGTATTTGAACATTGATATTGATTTCTCTGGTATTTCTCCAACTTTCTGTTATATTGCCCACTCCTCATGATTTCTGCTTCCTTGTTTGGTTTTAACTTCACATTATCTCATGTAGCGCTCCAATTGCAGGCATTATTCATTTGAATCTCCAGTCCTTCATTTTTACGTTCAGCTAAAGAGAGTTTGTACTCTCTCTTTCCTCTTAAAAATCATACAATGAAGATACATTGATTTTATTCAATGTATGATTGGTTATTTGCAAGCAACGTCAGTACAATGCATGAAGTATGCAGTTTAGGTATTGCACTGCTTGTGTATGGTATTTTATCAAGCCATTAGTACAATATATATATTTTTAAGTAGTTGTCAGGAAGGGCTTAACATTTTTCCTGGAGCCAACTAAATCACAAAAAAAGCCTTGTGATAGCCAAGGCTATTCAAAAGGAAATAAACTGAGCACTAGCCACATCTTCCATTACTAAAACAGTCAACAGGTCTAAAGCAGTTTAATCACCTGGGTGCAAAGGTAATGATTTGTGGCCATTCAAATATTACCAAGGTTGGTCATAGGCAAGTCAGCCTTCTTGAGCCTATTGCTACAATGCTTCTCCTTCCCAAGTCACCTGCTCTGTACTAAGACTGCAACAGAGTGCTACCAGAGCACTCACATAGGAATGAGAATTTGTCTTGTTCGTTAAACACAGATGTTCCATGAAACAAATAAAGGCAATCATACATGCCGTTTAGCAAATTCGCATTCGCTAAGGCCAAAATTCTGCGAGTTTCGGCCTTTGCGAATGCGAATTTGCTTGATACATATGGCCCCAAATCTCCCAGTGCCTAAAATGAATGTGTGTCCGTCCTCATGTAACGTAACTGGTGCTATGTAAAGCGCTCTGATACCAGATTCGGTTCGGGTCTAGTCCGCGCTATATAAAACTCTGCAAAACAAAACAAAACAAACAAAGGCATGAATAGCAGAACTTTTTCTCAAACAATATTTAACATAGCAATTCTTATTTAATGTACTGCATTATAAATTAAGAGAATTGTTCCACAAGTGGCATTTGGCAGGAGTGAGTCAAGGCAGCTACAAAAATACTGCAGTATCCCTGAACAAATGTTATGTTCTGTACAATAAATTATAATACTTCTTACACTTAACTGCAGCTTGAGTACATACGTCACTTGAAGTTTTAATGCTGGAGCGCAATGGCCTTAGAAAAGATCAGTACTCTTGGTTACTTATTGTCCATGAAGAACTACATTCATGGCTTGTCTTGAGGATAGGGCAGAGAAAGAGGACTGGTAAAATAACCAGCTCCTCATTTATGGTAATTCAGAGGTCTCCGTTACTGAGGGGAAGACCATGCGGTAATAACGACTTTCTGTTTTCCTTTCAAGGAAAGCACTTTAAGTTGTCCATAGTTGTAGGAAAATAGTATTTGTCTTTATGGTTACCCCCACTTTTTGTCTGGTGCTATGCGGTTTCTGACTAGTCTGACTAGGATCCTACTAATCAGGACCCCAGTCTCTCTGCTTTCCTTCTTAAACCGTTATGGTAAGTACTTAGATACATCCCAGATTCGATACTGGGGTACCCTTATGAGTTTCTGGTATATTTTGCTAAGGTACCCAGGGCACAGGTACCGCTGGGGGCCCCCATAGGCTGAATCATGTATTATGCCACCAATGGGGGACCATTCAAACTGTCACTACGGGCCTGCCATTGCAGACTGTGTAATCTGGTGCTAACACCACTTACGACAGATATAGGTTCCCTATATCTAGGGTTACTGCACTTAAAACCTATAAGTCACCCCTACAGCAGGCCTTTTCAATTCTGAAGGCAGGGTGCTTGGTTCTAAGTGTAAGGGTGGCCCTGTATGAGCAGGACACCCCAATAGTGCCCTGTATGAGCAGGACACCCCAATAGTCTTTGGGGTTCATTCTTCCGGGTTGTCAGTGAGACAGCCATATAGCATATAGAGGGGCACAAAGTTATTACACGCTGACCATCTCGAAACTGGCTGTAATTAACCCTATCATGTTTGGTGTCAAACATGTTGGAATCATAACCCCGCACCGTAAACGGGTGTGGGAGGTATGATTCCAAGCAAAGTAAAGACCCTCCGTTAGGCCCTCAGTGCTACCGGCACCAGTCTTCTAGATCCGGATAGCACAACATGGCTACTGCCGACCAGAGACACGATTCTGCCCTCCTTCTGCTGAGCCAAGCTCGAGCAGGGGAAGGCAGAACAATAGGTATCCGGTCACAGGGAGGTGTGACCACCTCCCAGACAGGTTTTAGTGTAGTGGGGCCGGGTGGGAGCGCTTGCCAGCACCACTCAGTCTACTTGAAGGGCCATCCTTACATAGTCCAGTTCAAACCAGCTAAGGGAGCTGATGGCTCCTGTCTGGTGCAAAACTGGACAAAGGACATAGGAGTATACTCTCCACTGTCCAACCCCTAACCTGATTCGTTCCAACCCTTTCCTTAGGGTACTTAAGGGCTTACCTGAGCCCTTAGATTCGTCGTGGGACACGATACAATTCAGACACCACCTCATCTTCGATCGTCCGGGCACTCTGGACTTCGCTCTGGGCATCAAGGCTGCGACCGGGAAGACTCCTGCTGCTCCTGATCTCTTCACCCTGCTCATCTCCTGAAATGTCTGTGCCTGTGTTCTATACAGGGAACCTTCCAAGGCCTGTGGGCATCCAAGACACCGGAAGAAATCTCCCTTAAAGTGAAGCAGTCACTTCTCTTCATCTGCAGGTACCGCAACTAAGCTGACAGGTCTGCTGATCCTGAGCTCTCACGAACTCCGAGAGGCACAGCAACACAGGTGGCGATTCTTCACATCCATCAAGGCCTGCCCTGCCCTCTCACCAAGTTTGAGGCCAGTATCCCTCGTCGTACCCGCAGAAACCGAACCCCTGTGCACCGCTACGACTTGCAGTTGCAAAGACTCGTTGGCTTCCTTCCACCAAGATCTTCGGGGTCCAAGTAGCCCCAACCTCGAGCATCTCCAGTGACCAGAATTTTCGACCACACGCATCGCTTGCACTGTGGGCCTGCTTCTTCTGGTGAGCGACTAGGGGTCCTCTTGCGACTCCAGTGCTTCTGGCCTGCGGGTCCTATTGAGGGTCACCTTTGAATTCGTTGGGCTCCCCTGATTGCTCAGGCCTGCCCTGACTCCCTTACTTGTGGTGAGGCTCCTGGACCTTGCTGGTCCTGACACTGTACCTTCTTCACATTCCACTTTGGTTACAGTTACCAAGGCTTGCTGGTGCTTCCGGACACCGACCCTTCAACTCTTGACATCCGACATGGGACAGCTCGTGAATGGCTGGTGGTCTTCGACAGCATCTCCTGGCCCTCACAGCTGCAGCTCCAAGGTCACCGACAACTCTTCTGCAGCACCCAACATCGGTGGGCATTCATCTTCCGTGCCTCCAGGTCACTTCCAAGTGGCATAGACTCTGTCCCCTCTGCTTTCAGGTACTTCTCAACTTGAATCCACCTTTGGGTTCCACCGGACACTTTCACCTTCTCCAGCAGCGGCATCTTCCTGAAGTCCTCCATTGGGTTTGATTACGGTTTCCGACACCACTTCACACCTATGCACCCAGCTCCCCTGGGGCAGGTATCCTGGTACTTAATATATCCACGGGTGGGTGACCTTCTGTCTTCCACTGGGTTTCTTCAGGGTCCACTGGGAAGGGTCCTTCTTTAAAATTGCAACTGCGACTTATACGTTGATTTGTACGGAGCTCGCGGTCGTGTTCCTACACTGCACACAACCAAAGTGGGGCTCCTAGATACTCACCTTGGGTAGTTCATTGGGCCCCGGCACTTCTACATCCACAGAGTATGGTCTTCCCTTGAGTCGTGGTTCGCATACCACTATCTTAGTATATGGTTTGGTCTCCCCCTGGGGACCACTGTGTATTCTGTGCTACTTACCTGTTTCTATTACAAAGTATTGTGTGCATTGTATATATCTCCGACTAGGAGATATCTGTATATGTTAGTGTCTTCATAATAAATACATATTTTTATAGCGTGCAGCTCAATTTAGACTCCATCAAGCCATAATATGTGAAGTAACTACGTTTTTCCATCTACTATCTGACCAAAGAGCAACCCCCCGGGTCAATGACTATAAGAGTGTAATCAGTTTAAGCAAATAATTATGCAATGGGCTATGTGCCTATTCCCCTCCATAAATTTGCTCAGCCCTTCATGCACCTCTGTAGTTCTTCTGCATATGGGCTCTTCTCAAAACATATATGTGAGCTGTTTCAGACGTGGTTTAAGTTTGCAAAAGAATAACCACAAGCCACTGGTCCCAGGACAGGCACAGCAAGTGGAGAACACTTCTTTCCTTTGTGTTTTTGAATAGATCCAATTATGGTAGTTCCATGCTGGTACTGTTATCTGAAGATGGAAAGTGAACTATGGACCATGAATATGCTTAACATAACCTTCAGGTAGGTAGAGCGAGGGGTAGGTCACACGTGAATCTCCATGTTAGATACTTTAAAGCTGCAGTTCCTACGTAGTTCTCTGCCTTGACTTCAGGCACCTCAATTTTAACAACAACTGGGTTGGAAAGTTAGATCCTAGTAGGGAATTTATCTACATGTACATATAACCTTTTAGTATCCTGAGACATAACTTTGTCATTACCAATATACATTCCCCGCCCTGAGATATGGTAGGGGCATTTTAATCAGTTGGTCCTGAAGAAATGTGACGGATCTCTCCTGGATAATGCAGGCTAGAAACATGTCGACCATTTAATCACTTACCAAGAGATTGTCACGTTTTGTAGCACTTCCTTGACAATCTACACTCACCTGTTTTTAACCCTACCAAGAGGACTAATGATTAAAAAATGTAATGGGACCCTGTAGGTTGTCATAATACACTCTTCACCAAACACACCATTGAATTTCTACACACCCACAATTGCTGCTAACAAGAAAAGATCTCTACTAAAGAGCCCTCTTGCAATGCCCATAGGGCATTGCAGCACCAGCCTCACAAGGAGCTAAGCCCGATGTTGAAGCATGGCACCCACATGGGTGTGTGAGGGCAACAGCTTCCAATAAGTCCCTCATTTTTCATACATTCCATCCGTCCTACTTCTTCAAAGGAACATCTCCCCTCTCTTTATGTTGAAATATTCCATGGGTACAGGATCTTTAATTGCTCCTGGTCCCCCCTTCTTGTGATTGATCATGCCTTAATCGCTACCATTTTTAAGCCTCCAAACATAGGTATAAAGATTAAGAGATTGCAACATGCCAGCCAAGTTGTGTTGCACAATGCAGCACTCCCTCCTGCATAAATACTTCCCAACTCATGAAAGGTGTGTACTTCATTACACCTAATATTGGCTAGGTCATGAGCGACTTCTTTGATTTATGAGACTTTAATGAATAATTGCCTGGACAGCAAGGGTTGACAAAGTATGATGGGAAAGGCACATGGGATTGCTAAAGTACCGAATGGGATGTAGCATTGATGTTCCTCAAAGAGTACAAAAAGATCAAAAAGTGGTCAGAGCTTACACCAGTGCAATTGAAGGTAATTCACAGGGTCTCCTACAAAAGGATACAGCTGTACTACTTTGGTAAGATCCCTATGTCCATGTGTCTTAGAGGGTACGGGTAGGAAGAAAAAGCTACTTAACTTTGGTAACGTTCTTGATGGGTGCGGTCTCCCACCAGGGCAGCTCCTCACATATGAGGTGCGGGTGAGGTCATTTGAGCTGCTGTGGGGTGCGAGCAGGGAAGAACCTGAAACACATGTGGTCCTGCACACCCTGATCACATTGGGAACAGCGGGCCACCAAATCAAATGGTTTTACGCATCGCTACTCGAGTTTTCCTTGAACCCACTGTTGAAGCTGAGCGGTAAATAAGAGAGGCTCCTAGACCGAGAATTTACTGATACAGAATGGAGTAGAGTGTTACAGTCTCTTAAAAAAAATTCTCGGAATACCCGGTTAAAATATATCCAATTTAATTTCATACATATGTCCTACATGACCCCTCATTGTCTTTCTGCTGCCTTATGGAGGGGAGCCGAGAGGCTGCCCGAGATGTAGCCAGTTAGATGCAGAAACTTGCATATGACCTGGAGCTGTGACAAACTACACACCTTTTGGCAAGCAGTGCTGTCCAAGATTATTGATGCGCTGAGGCGTGCTCTCGGCTTAACAGTAGAGGTTTGCTTATTTGGACTGTTCCCCCTCCACTCAAATGTAACGTGGGATAGGTTTATAGACTTGGAGCTGGCCAAGAGACGAATTGCGGTGATGTTGAAGTTGACTACAGGGCAGCAGATTAACACTTGGACCCAAGAGGTGACTAAATGGGCTGGATCCGAGGGCAGAGCACTACATAGAGAAGAGTACGCCAGCATTCAATCGCAGACCGATAGAAAGATGCCCTATTTGTTTCGGAACTCCCGAGCCACTCCAATAGTTTGGATGAAGACAGTAGGACCCCCACGGACTGAGGTATTGAGATCAATAGGGACAGACCAGGGCTGACCACGGTAGAACTAGAGAGCTATTGTGACACCTTCCGCACCCCCCCACCTCCATGTGACACGACATGAAATAACATGTCTGCACTAGGCGGGGCTAAAGACTGGGCTCGCCTTGATCTACATTATTCCACAATGTTCACCACCCTTAAAATGCCTCTCGAACACCTTGTGGTACCCTAACCTGTGTTAGTTGAGTTCTTTGGTTTATGTATTATTAGTATTATATATGTTATGCCTTTCCATACATGGTTATTAAATGGCAGTTCAACACTTCCCACCCGACATCAAGGATCCCGGAGAGGGGAAGACACACGACGTTTCACGGTGGAATAATATTGAGGACACACAAACTGATGTAACTATCGGTCCTATTGAGTAAAGTGGATATGATTCACTATCCACTTAGCAGATCTCTTGTATCAACCCACTAGCAGAAAATTGCATGCACTGATACTGCTGGATAATGTCCTTATCAGCTGTACTCTACGTGTTGAAAGGATGTAATAATAAATATAAATGAGTCTGCAACGTAATGTATGTTAACAAAATGCCAATAAAGATATTCCCCCCCCAAAAAACGTTGGTAATGATCGACCTGCAGATAACTCATTTACTGAATAATCCCCAGCTGCCAGACTATATCTGACTAATGTTAATGGATTTTCTTAGCTAGTAGGGCTGGCAGGCTGCATCTTTGCGCTGGAAACAATGTCACTGGGGAATATAGCACTGGGTCAAGTACATTACTAATGTCAGTTCCTTGCCCATTTACTTCTGTGGCCTTAAAAGCAGAAATAAGGAACAGATTGATTCTGAGGCAGCGTAGTGCAAAAAGCAGACTTGAAACCTTATTACTGTTGAACAATTAACTCCATTAAGAACAAAGAGGCATGTAGCATCAGTGAGGTGTGTGCAGGTAGAGAACCTAGCTGAAAGAATTTAATTTTTCTTCAGAAGGATACTTTTACCTGCAGATACCTCACCTGTTGAAGAGGCTTTAGAGCAGTATTTTCCCAGCCACAGGAACACCTCTTAGAAGCACGGACTTTGCTCTGGTGGAATGAGCGAAGATTTCTTCGGGTTGGTCCCTCTTGGCAACGGTATAGCACATTTTGGTGCACAAGATGATCATGCAGAATAAAATTCTCTTATGGACCTTCTTGCCATTCTTGTTGCCTGCCCAACTCACAAAGAGCCTATCCTCTGACCTGAACTCCTTTGGAGGCTAATATAATAATTGACTGCGATCCTGTGGTAGAGCCGGTATAATCTCTATTGCTCCTTTGTGTGATGGAATGGAAGGTAAAAGGTAAAAGGGGTGATGGACTGCCCCTGATGGAATGGGGTTTCCAACTTGGTTCTTAATGCTAAAGCAGCTGTGCTTTCCAACGTGTCGGAGAAAAAGCACATGAAAAGCGGCTGAATACCCAGTGCCTGCAACTCACTGATGTGCCTTGTTGAGGTAATGGGCACAATAACAAGTCTTGAATGTTACATAAATTCAACTAGCACCTGTGTAGGGGCTCAAAAAAGCACCCATCAAAAAAGTCAGAACAAAAGTTACATCCCATTGAAGCATCACAAATGGTGCTCTAGTTAACATATTGTCAGTCAGTTCAAGAACCCGATGATGACTGGGGATTTGAAAAGAGATGGCTGAAATGGAAGAATGATAAATGCAGACAGGACTACAATTTATCCTTTGACAGTGCACATTGCACAGCCCTGCTGGGATAGTTACAGAGCAATATGAAGTACTCCCAACAAGTGTGGGTCTACATCCTGCTTCATACACTAAGTGATACATTTGTTTAACTTTCCAGAGTAGAACAAGGTGACAGAATAATGTTGACCACCTCCATTAGCAGCTCGAAGGAGCGCAGGTATCCCTGCCCAATCTCCTGTCATAAAGGTGGAGGCTCTGGAGATTGGAAAGCATCACATGCCCTTATGACTGGGAGAGGAAGTCTGGCAGGAGGGGTAGCTGGATCTATGGACACAAGTGGTGTCTCAAGAAGTCTGTGTATGACACCGTCTGGTGTGATAAGAATGGCCATGGCCTAATCCTGTTCATTCTAACTTAAAACCCAAGAAATCAAGGGATGGGGAGAAAATGCATAGTGAAGTGGAATACTCTGCTTCCACCAAAATGCAAGTCCCAGGCTCTCTGCAATGGATACTGGAGGGCACAGATCGGCGGGTACGTAAAATATTACTTACCCAGTAAGCATCTGCTCATGGCATGAAGTGCTGTAGATTCACATGCTTAGCATAATCCCGCCATCTAGTGTTGGGCTCGGAAGTGTGCAAGTTGTTTTTCTTCAAAGGAAGTCTTTTGAGTCATGAGGTAAAGTGATTTCTCTCTTGCTAGTAACTCCATTGTTCGATTGCTTTTCTGCAAGGCCAGTGAGGATGGAATGTGAAGCATGGCGTAGTATAGTGGTAAATATTCTTGATAAATAATTTATTTGTTGATTAATTAAAATCATTACAGTCGATTAAAAAAACCATACATGAACAATAAAAAACGACATTATAACTTCAAATTCACTAAAAAAAAGGAAAAAGACTTGACCAATTCCTGTTTTAAGAGGCCACAGCGTAAAGTTTCATAAGGTTAACATTTACAAAATCATTATGTACACAAATAAACCACTTAAGCCAGTTAACTTAGCAACAGTAGGAAGCATGAGCAGTGAGCAATGTTCATGGCGACAGTTCTTAACAGATAAAATATATATTACATAAACCCGCAAATTAGATGATATCAATAAAGTTGACAATTGAGGTAAATGGCAAATAGTAAAGTGCATTTGTGCTGACGTTATAATCACAATATAATCCGACTAAAATTCAAAAGTCTTTATTCTCTAGATATACTTATAACCACATAAATGGTGTATGTACCTATTTTATAAGACTGCGTCATCACAAGATAATAGTTTTATTTCAGCTATTAAAATAAACTTAACAAAACGAAAAGTTATTCGTGGCGATACGCCAGTGAGACATGTGATGATGGCATTTCTACAAGATCTTACACCCAGTTAATTAAAAATGGATTTTAATAGGAATTTCAGCTCATCTAATAATTGGGGACACAAAGTTACAATATGAAGTAGTGTTTCATCACATAATCCACACAGCCTATATACTTTGGAAGGTTTTTTTCCATTTGGGAAATCCATTCTTAGATGGATATCGCCCAAACCGTATTAACATAAATCTATTTTTAAAAAACGGTTTTAGATGGGACAGCAAATATGGTTGTGGTTTAAATTTTCCAAAAGAGTTAGCAACTGACCATGAATGGATCTTTTTCCTAAGCTCATCATTGTCAGTTATGGTCGACAGTAAGTTAACGGATTGATTTATTGATCTTTTAAATGCGTGTTTACTACTAACTTTGTCTTCTAAATTTGGGCATTCAAAGTTAAGTAAGCACTCATTTTAAAAATTATCTCCAACTGCTTGCATGATCACTCCTCAGAATCTCATGCCAACACTGACACGAGAACCTTTTTCTGATCGTGATAATGATAGCAAAGATGGTAAATAAGTAGATTGATTGTCTTTTTAGTCCAAATTCTAATCTTACGTTGGCACGGATTATATTTCTGGGAATCCTATAGACTGATTTATAAACTTTTATCTGAATGTCATCTAAGATTTTTGCATCTGTGCCAAAAAAGATCATCAAACCGTATTCCAGAGATGGAATCAGTTTAGCTTTCATGACCTTCAGCAAGTGCTCATAATTTGGGCATAATAACTTATCCCTTAACTTTCTAAATGCAAATGATAGCGATGTTGCCTTTGCCCCAAGGTTCCTGAAATGCTGCCCAAATGACATGTTCTCATCAAATGTAATTCCTAGATATTTGTACGATTTTACTGATTCAATAAACAACCCATTAATGTTCAATACTTTTTAACCTACTTTCTTTCCTCTTATAGTCCTCATTTTGTCTTTTTAGTCTTTATTTTAAGACTGTTCAGATAACATATTGATTAAAAGAATCAACTATTCTTTTTAAACCTACGGTGTAGTAGAGTGAGAAGTCCATGCCAAATAAATGTGTGATAACTTTAAAAAGTATATGTAACACACACAGGTGTCTGGGGAGGAGGATGGGTGCATGTGAATATATAGCGTCCGAGGCATGTGTGGCTGTAGAGATACACATGCTTAGCATATACTGAAAAGCAGTCCTCCTCAATAAGCGGTGGCTAACCTGCGAGTGTTACAGTTGTTTGAAATAGTGTACAAAGAACTGCTTAGCCAACATTGGCTTGTTGTCGGGCCAGCACATCCACACAGTATATTTGATAAATATATTAAGTGCAGACCATGTAGCTGCTTTACATAATTAAGCTATAGGAATATTTCCTAGGAAGGCCACTGCAGCTCCTTTTATAGGAGTGGAGTGAGCGCTAGGAGGTAATATGTAAAGTTATTTTAACTTTAGCATAGCATGTCTGAATGAATTTGACAATTCAAAGTGCAATGCCGGATTTAGAAATGGCCTTTTCTTTGTATAATTTTGAAAAAGTAACAAAGAGTTGTTGTGTTTTCCAACATGACTTGGTTTCAGCAATATAATATATAAATGCTTATTTTACATGTAGGGTACGTAGAGCCTTTTCCATGATTCAGCTTGAGCAAAAAATACTGGCAATTCGATAGAGTGATTAAGGTGGAATTGAGACACCACCTTCGGAAGAAATTTAGGTATGGTACGTAGTAACACTCAATTTTTATGTATTTGGAAGAAGAGTTCTTCTAAAGATATTGCCTGAAGCTCACTGACACGTCTCAGTGAAGTGACAGATACTAGAAATGATACTTTCCACGATAAAGACTGAAGGGGTCAGGAGTAGAGGGGCTCAAATGGAGGGCTCATTAATTTTATAAGTACCATATTAAGAATCCAAGTAGGAGGAATAACTCTTAAGATCTTCTAAGAAGGCTTTAATGACAGGAATCCTGAATAGAGAGATGTGCTGTCTGTTTTGCCGATTTACAACAACTGCTGCCAGGTGTAGTCTTATAGAAGTAAAAGCTAGACCAGAAACATATAAAAGGAACAGATAACAGACAATGGCCTGTTCAGTAGGTTGTAATGGATCATTTTGTTTGAAAAGATAGTAGTGGACAAATCTTTTCCACTTTGCAGCATAACAAGAACGAGTAGTTAGTGTACGTGTTTCTTTAAGATGTCCATACATGATTGTGGTAGGTTCAAATAACCAAACTCAAGGACTTCATGAGCCAGATCACAAGGTTGAGGGACCAGGGGTCTGGATGCCCAATTTCTTCATGGTTCTGTGTGAGAAGGACCTGACTCTTCAGCAGTATCTTGTAGGGAATTACTGAAAGTTCCAGGAGTGTAGTGAACCACGGTTGCCATACCCATGTGGGAGCTACTAGAATGAGAGAGAGATGTCTACCGAAATTTGCGGACTACAAACGGAAGCAGCGGGAGAGGTAGAAAAGCGTGAGCAAATATTCCTCACCAACCCATCCATAGGGCATGCCCAGTGACTAAGTCTGGGTGACCCCCCAAACCCCCCCCCCCACACCTTAAGTACGGGAGAAGGAGTTGTTGGTGGAGCTCCCGTTTGTGGACTTGTTGACACCTCCTGCTGAGATCTGCAGAGCTGTTATTTGCTCCCTGTAGTTATTACGCTAACAGATGATTTTGGAGATAGTACATGGCAGTCATGTTGTCTGTTTTAATCAAGACTACTTTGCCAATCAAGTGGGGAAGGAAGGCTTTGAGCGCAAGACGAACAGCTAGCAACTCCAAGTGATTGATAGGGAGAAATTTCTGGCTGAGCGTCCAGCACCCCTGGACAGTGAGAAGCTGATTATGCACTGCCCAGCCCATGAGGGAGGCATCCGTTGTTATGGTCCCTGCGGAACTAGGTCCAGGAAAGGGCGTACATTTAAGAGATTGTTGGTGTTCCAGCATTGCAGTGAGTGGTAACCTTGACGACCTACCAATACTAGATCCTCTAATTGACCCTTTGCTTGAGACCATTGGCAAGCTAAGCACCCCTGCAATGGACGTATGTTGGGTCTGGCATGAGGTACTATGACTATGCATACCGAGGGGACACACGACTGTCCTTACTGTTATTTGCTGATGAGGCTGGAGCAGAGGAATAATCATTTGAAAGGATTTAACTTGGGCAGTACTGGAGTAAGCTAGCCCTCTCTGTGAAATTAGGGTGGCTCCTAGTTAGGGGTATATTTTGAGAGGCTGTAGATTGGATTTGACCTCATTGATAGTAAATCCTAGTTGATGAAGTAAGTTTATAGTGGCTTGAGTGTAAGTAGCACTTTTGACAAGTAGAACTTTTGATGATCCAATTGTCTAAATATGGAAAAAAGTTTGATTTGCCTGTGAAGGTGAGCTGCTACTACTGCGAGCCTTTTGGCAAAAATCATGGGCGCAATAGTGACACAGAATGGGAGCACCTTCAATTGGTTGTTTATGACAAACCTGAGGTATTGGCGATGTGCCGGGTGAAAAAGAATGTGGAAATAGGCATCTTTGAGGCCAAGATCTGCCATGACGTCCCCTTGTTATAGTTGTGGGATGACATCTTGAAGAGTAAGTATTTGAAAGTGCTCTAATAGGATATATCGGTTTAGGGGTCTGAGGTCCAAGATTGGTCTCACAGACCCGTTCTTTTCGGGAACAAGTTAGCAGAGTGAATAGACACCAGTGCCTTGCTGGTGTGTTGGCACTGGTTCTTTGGCCCCTTTTTTTGTTTTTTAGAAGTGCTTGAACTTCCTCTTTGATCAACTGCTGATGCTGTGGCAAGAGTTTTTGTTTGCGAAGTGGGATGTTTGGAGGTAAGGAAGTGAGCTCCAGACAATAACCATGTCTAGTAATATACCAACACACACTGGTCAGAGGTGATGGCGGGAAAGAACTCTTGCAGTCGACCCAGACAGGTGTTATGTGGTCGGGGGATAGGAGGGAAGTCAGGGTTTGGTGGAGGTGGCGTAGGGTTTAGTGAAACCACCTTTGGCTATGACCCTGATATTATTGCCCCATATGAGCTCCTGTAGTAATCCCTGGGTGAGGTGGTGTGTAGCTGGTAAGAGGCTTAGGGATCTGTAGGGGTAGAAATTGTCCCTCCATGATAGAGGGAGCGGCTAAAGGAGCCAAGTTGAGATAATGTTCGCAATGCTCCCGTAGCATTGGCTGTCTAGTTATCTTTCTTTATTTTCTCCAGTACAGTGTCTACTTGAGGGCCAAAGAGGTGTTCGCCTTTAATAGGAAGTGCAAGGATGTTTTGTTGCATTTCAGGTTTGAAACCAGAAACCCTAAACAAGGCATGACACCTCAGGGGTACAATCAAATTATTGCTTCTAGCTGCTTTTTCAGCTGCATCAAGGGTGTGGCGAATAGAAGTGTTCGCAATTAATTTATCCTCTGAGGCGATATCATATGCCATTTTTTTTATCTTTCTCAAGGAGATGTTGGAGGAACTCCTCCATCTCGTCCCAATGAGCTTTATCGTATCAGGAGAGCAGGCCAAACAAGTTGGCAATTCTGTATTGGAGTAAGTCGCCACCCTATTCCCTGCTGCATCTATCTTTTTACTTTCTTTGTCTGGTGGGGGCGTCTCATCAGATGTTTGCGAGTTTGCCCATTTTCTCACTGTAAGAGAGTCAGGAGAGAGTTGGCCTCTAATGTATGCAGTGTCAGTTGTGGGTGGTTTATACTTCTTATCGACCCTTGGGGTAATGACATATACCTTAAAGATTTCAGTGTTTATTTAAGCATCCCCTTAAGCATCAGCTGATACTGTGCAAAGCGCTGGCTAGAGGAGAGGGTCTCAGACAAAAAGACTTCCTCTTGCGTTGCTATGTGGAGCTGAACCTCACAGTATGTAGTTGCCCTGCCTATGATGTCATAGTAGGTAGTGGTATCATCTGGGGTAGACGGCTTTGCTATGAAAAGATAGGGGTTTGTCTCAATAGGTGGGTCCATGTCATAAGTGTCCCAAAAGGTAATCCTGAGCTAGAATGAAGTACTGATTTCAGTCATCCTCTTCCTCCCAGAAAGAAGGAATAGAACCATCATGGAAAAATGATTCGGGTGAAGGTGGTGCAGCAGGTAGTGTTGGTGGGATGGGATGCATTGGGCTAGTTGCCTTGTCAGCCTTCTTTCTATGCTTTGGTGGTATAGGTATGTCCAAAGCCTTCTCAAAGCAAAGATGTCTATTTGCTGGTTGTGCATCAGGATGAGGAGGTCTAGCTATGATACATACAGTGACCAGATAAATGACCCAAAGTTTTTGGCGTAAGTCTATTTCCTTCTGCATGCGTTGAAGCACAGGCTCCACTGTGTCTGTTTCGACCATGTGCTTTGCGAAGGAGTTTGATTTCCGCTCCAATGCAACCTTTGATGTCGAGCCTTTTTTCATGTTGAAGCTTTCGATGCCGATCCTCTCCACTCCGCAGCTTTCAATGCCGTAGGTCTTGGGTCGATGGGCGATTTCGATAACAAGGTGGTACCGACCCTCTGGTGTCTGATGTTTGGCTGGACTCCGATGGGAAACGATTGGATAATATGTGTTTTCTGCTGTGTTTTTGGCACAGGTGTCCATGACTGAGCGGGTCCGACACAGCTGCCCGGTGCCAACCATGGCCCGAGAGCAGTGGTGGCCCAAGTAAAGATTTTCATCAATCCAGAGTCTTAGGAAGGGGTTGCTGGGGCCGGGATGGAGGGGGCACTGTACTCCGTTTGTCCCGGAGTGATGACGTGCACTTCAAGCTCAGAGCCCGAGTTGTATCCAGGCAAAAAGGAGCCCCATTTCCTGCCAACACCTGGGTGTTGACTTCCTCCTAAGGGTCTTCGGTATCGGAAGGATTTGGAGTGTCCTCAGCTCTGCGACAAGACATTTTGAGTTGTCGAGCTCTTCAATCCCGCAGCGTCTTTTAGGACTAAAAGGATTTACAGGGCTCACAGGGGGCTTCTTGATTATCAGGAGAGAGGAACAAGTTACCCACATGATGTTGATTGGTATGTGGGTACTTGGCGTGGCATCAAGGGTAGAACCTTAAAGGCATTTGTTACATCACCTGTTGGACATGGTGTGGAGGGAATGTGAAAGATAAAGTCCTCCCCGAAGGATGAAGGACCACCAGGGCTGTGATAGTTTTGAGTCGCCCCAACGAGGTCGACATCGATGGAGAGACGACGGAGACTGAAAAGAATTGCATTTCATAACAATACTGACTGTAAGGTATGGAAGAGAGAAACGACGACTGTGTCAAACTAGATCACAGGAGCACATGTTGGAACCAGTTGATGGAAGAAAACAATTTAACAATGGAGTGGATGTCCATGCACAATACCGCCAAGAGGAGTAGTCACTCTACCTCATGACTCAAAAGGCTTTCTTCGAATAAAAACTGCTTGCACACTTCCGAGTCCAACACTAGACGGCAGGATGCCACACATGCCTCAAACTAAATGTTCTCTAGAATAGCAAAAAAGATCTGCCTGAGGGATAAACCAAAGGGCAAAGAAGGTTTGGGTTGAGAAGCCACTCGTTGTCTGCGTGGGCACTATATAACTCCAGTTACGTCACCCTGCCATGGTTTCCAGCAGTGAGCAGAGCCAGCACTGTCGAAAAGTATCGGAGAACTCTGAAAAGGGGAATCTTCAAGTAGAATTATCTATAAAAAAGGATCACTTTCACACCACAGGACAGTGTCTCAAAATCCAAAACTTCTAGCAAGATGTTAAAGTGCTGGGGAGGACAGTTGCTACACCAGTCGTAACAGTGCTTCTGAGAATACGCAATGACCAAGAAGTACCAATAGCACCAAACAATCGGAAAAGGGTAGGAACCCTGGTTGCCTTATTTATATGTTAGACTGACTCCATGACGGCTAGACTGGGAAAAATGGAACACAGCAAGTAAATGTCACTGAATCTGCAATGCATCAAATCATGACACATATGAGATGACAGTACTTTTGCTGTTTGTTGATTTGAAAAAAACATTAATCAATACAATAAAAATACCAAAAAAGAGATTTCTCAGGCCGTGTCTCAAGTACTTTGTATGCACTGCTCAGCCTGTAACTGCCACCTGATGAGTAACCAGAAAGAAGAGAAGGAATGGAAGCTTGTACAGGACATGTTACAAGGCATTACATCCTTTTATAGTAGTCAGTGTTTGTGCGGTCTCATTATTTCTCTTCCAACTGCACCTGTCATCTGCCTCAACCCTACCTGTTTTAAACTAACACGTTGTATTGTATTCAGTATTGGCTGGCAAGAGAGGTTTTTATTTTCTTCCCCATATAAGTTGCAAACAGATGCAATGCTGCATCAATTTTCCTGAAGTTAACATACATATGATTTCACTGACTCATCTCATATGCCTTCATTGGTTTGATTTGCTTCTTTATGGGGACGACATACATATTGTATTAAAGTTCCAGGGCAACGTCAAGTCTGCATCTACTCAGCTATACAATTTCCTGGCCACTACAGAGAAGGGTGAGCAAACATTTGAAACTGAACAGCGACAAAATGGTGTGTCTCCGTCCAGTTAGGCCATCACTGTTCTGGGACCTTCCTCCTTGTGCCCAAAGCCAACTTTGTTAACATAAAAAAAGAATCTTGGAGTTCTGCATTAACGAACACAAATCAGGTCAATGTATAAGTAAAGACTTGCTTTTTCCAACTCTGCCTCTTTAAGCACATGCTATACTTGTTTTTTCGCAAAGGTGCAAATGATCAACATGTTTTATAAACACATCTTTGCTATTGCAAACCCTGTTTATCTTGACCTTCCAGTCGATCCGATTCAAAAGCTGCAAAGAGATCTGCATTCTATGGCAGGACCGGAGGTGGGGGGTGAACCGCCGACGGGGAAGGATCCGATGCTGGGGCAGGCGCTGGGATGAGGGCCGCAATTTTGGCGTACGCCTCATCCAAACGCGCAGTCAGGCGTTGCTCCAGGGGCACAATCGCTTGATCCACCGCCTTGTAGATGGAGTCATCAACCGCCAGGTAAAAGTCATCATCCAAGGGGTACAATTTAGAAGGTCTTCCTCCGTGTACTGGCCTGACTCCCCCTGCATACTGAGGTAAGTTGGGCTCAACAGAAGGGAGGTACAGCAGAGCCGTTTGCAAAAAACCCCAGAGGGCACACTGTGGGACTGGGGAAACCCAGAGGATATGGTGGCACAGAGGCACGAATTTCGGGACTAGCCCAGGGAACGCCACAGCCCTCTATGTACTAGGGCACCACCCAGTAAAGCGTACCCTTGCGCTACACTCTAGCGCTAATTACGACCCTTTCAGGGTGTTTATTAACAGGATACAACCCACTCTGGGCGTCACAACTGAGGGAAAACCTAAATTACGACCCCGCAGGGTGTCAGCACTGGGTGGCCAGGGACATCGCTGAAACTGTGAAAACGCGGTAAAAAACGTGTTTAAAACGCGAATTATAGCGCGCCTACCAGCAGAGAGAGCACTGCCCCCTAGCAGCGCCTGAGCACATCGCACTCCACTGGGACAACAAATCGCGTTAGGAGCGCCAAAGCGTCCCGCGATGATCAGGGGACCTGTAGGGGGTCGAAAAACACCAGCGCTATACAATAAAGTCACACGCTGCTCACAGAAATCTCCAAAACCCAGGAGAGAGGAACAAAAACACTTAACTTGCTGCTGAGCAGCGAAGAAAGAGGAAGAGGGAGGAGCCGCAATGCATGATGGGTGCTGCCGGAGCATGAAGACTAAAGAAGGACTTATGTTTCAATTTCCTGTTTTTCCCTAATGTTCATGGGAAAAGTAGTTTGTGTATGTTTTTCTTGCTGCTGTGTTAGAAATAAAGTGAAGAAAGTAAGGCATAATCCTCGCCTCCGAGTCCTTAATAGAATTGGAACTTACCAGCACTAAAGCTAGGCAAATTCTCATTCTGCATCAAGATTGCTTTTCCGCTTCAAGCCCTGAAACCATGTCTCTTCTGTGTTGGCCTCTTGCTTACATTGAAGAAGCGGAATGTTTTCAAGTCAATGTGTCTTATTCTCAAAGTAATGCCTTCTTCTTGTAGTTTTCATCTTAATTTCCAACTCTAACTTTACAAGCCGCCTCATGTTTTAAAATCTCAGAACAAACTTCTGATCACAGGTCCTATCTTTCGTCTTGAGACCCTCTGCGGTTGCATTTTCAGCTGCTATATAGTGGTATGCTTTACCACTGAACTTGAGACAAATCCGTGACTGACTGAGGTAAAGAAGAACATTAAAAACGTCTGTTTTCTTAAAATAATTATTTCCCTGCTTAATTTGTTGCTGGCTTGCTTTGCACCAAGATATACAACTATATGGGGGTGAAAGTTATGCATTACAAAACAATAAACAAACATGCAAAGAGTGGTTGAAGGATTGGAAAGCCACAATTTAGCTAATGTGACTAGACTGATTCAGCCAGTGTAGGCCTGATCAGGCACAGGCACCCGTAGGGAGGCTGTTAGTAGTTTGACTGCTATCATCCACTGTAGACTCAGGATGTCCCTTGCCTCTTAAGGCCTGTAATGCAGATGATCATTACACTCACATTCTTCAAAAAAATCAAACAATTTAGGGCAACCCTACCTGATGTGTGGGGTGTTACCTGCGTTCAACATGCACTCCAGCAAAAGCCCAATCTGCTGCTATTTGTAGCCTTAAGCTCAAAATGGGTGTAATACTACTGGCACAGCATTTCATCAGTACATCAATGACCTAGATATTCATGCATGAATCCTGCTCCATTTCTCCTCGATTTTCTTCCCCTGTTCAAGTTACAATTTGGTGCGTGACAGATCTTAAACCCTTTATGGTTGTGCCAATACTTTATAGAAGGCTAAAAGCACACCATGTGCATCAGAGGAGTTCAGAATGAATCCATGAAGACCATATGGTTCCTGTAGGTACATAAGTGACTTCTATATACATCTCTCATTGTCTGTTTTAATAATAAATTACCATCATGTTCTCTATTAACTTCAAATTCGTCTTAATTTTTGGGAACAATTGTATAACCCTTTTCCTCAAAATGTGCCTCAGCATTGTACAGTCACCTTCCCTCCATGTACAGAAGATATTCACCACACATCAGAGGGGGAAATGTGGGTTAGTTTTGCTGTAGAATAAGTGTAGTAGGGTAGAATTCAAAGTCAAATTTGGTTGCAAACATATCCAAGGATGAAACCAACACTTGAGTTCTGACACTAATGGTCTCGGTCACTTACTTTTTGGGATTCACAATCAACCCACACTCCGCTTTCCTGTCACCACATGGAGCATAAAAAACAATGTTTGTCGGAACAGAGAACTATCCAATCACATGCATGGCTAATCAGCCCATAGGGAAGGAAATAGGGTGTAAGGAAACAGCAATAGTTCTAAAAAGATATCTTCTTCCTGATGCTTTATGTACAATAAGCTAAAAAATATGAATGTAGCAGTGAACACACCCGAGATACAAGCCCCCCTCAAGTACCCAGTAGGGACTGTAAAGAAACATATAAATACATTTTACTGGGGTAGCAGATGAAAACATAATCCCCGGATACAACCCCACCTGCATTGTATTTGAATGGAGCCAACCCATGATGCTAGGGCAACAAGACTCATTAATAAACCAAGCACTATGTATTCCTTGAGAGCATTTCATGAAAAAAGTTATAATACAGATGTTTACCTCTACCTCGCCTGGGCGCGTAATTGTCCATCCTTTCACTGCCCACCTTTTCTTTGTGAGGTCCTCGGCCGCTGGGTTTTCCATCCTCACCACCATCCTTTACCTCCCCCTTGCCTTCAACTGCTACCTCCATCATACTCTCTACTCCAGAATCCACCAAAGCCACAATTCGGCTTTCAGGAACAATTGCATTTTCTGTTAAGTGATCGTGTTCTACGTTCAGCTTATGTGAAGACTGTGCTACCTGAATTGAAAGGCTGACATCTGAAAGCTGAAAAAAACAAAAAAGAAATCAGTGACACAGAAGGTTGTGAGATTTTTAATACTTAACATTAGTAGATCTATTTGACAAGTAAATGACTCTTTCCAAAGCTGTTTTCAATACGCATGTGACATGGGTAAACGTGCTTGTAATTTGTTTAGAATCATGATGATCTGAAGCGGCTGCAGGTGTAGTACCTTGAGGATACTAGGTTTTGAGGCAATAATCAAACCAAAACTCTTGTTACCGGTACGTTTTCATCCTTCTGAAGCATAGAAGTATCTATAAACCACATTTCTCAATAACATTTTCGGAAGGAACACATGTACTAACATCAAGACACAGAGTCTGTTATTTTAACTATATTTAGGGTTTTTGTAAACCACTATTAACCACGGTCCGAAGCACTTTAGGTGACAAAACATATACAGAGAAGTGGGTGGCAGTCTAGTTGTTCCCATGGCCTAGTTGTAAAGTCAAGTAGTCCAAATTGTCCAACGGGTGAAGGTGGGACATGCAGCATGGCTATCTGCAAAATGTGTTATATACATTCTGCGTGTTCCTCTCTCCCTTCAGTGTTTTACCTTATCCCAAGTTTACTCTTTGCACTCTGCAGAGGTCTGCATGCATAATGTGGAGAAAGAGAGAGAGAGAAAGTGTTTCTTTAAATATATGTGCAACATGACATTTTCAAAGTATGAGCTTAAAAATTGGTACCTGCCTAAAAGATATTTTTATGGGGACAATCATTCAAACATAAACTATTTTACTACTGAAAGGAATTGAAAATGCCTGACAAACTAAACTTTCCATATCCTTTGCTATAGCAACTGTTATTTTTCCTGATCGGAGCCATGTTTCTTGTAGTTTATCCTCAACACAGTTGATATGATCAAAATGTTAATGTGTATCAAACCAATGACCCCTACAGGGGTACCCAAACCAGGACTACCTTTCCCACAGCAAAGCACAGAAAATAAATGTGTGAAGAATCAGTACAATATTAATCGTTCCGGCCTACACTAAGCTAGTACAGCAGTGGCGACAGTCGTTCCTAGCTGCTAAAGCCTGCCTCCGTGACCTCAAGCTCCCCTACGCCTTGCCTTATCCGGCCAGGCTGCGTGTGGTGTATCTGTCCCATACCCACTTCTTTGATACACCAGAGGAGGTGTTCCACTGGACAGATGAAACTGTGCGACTACGTCCTCACTCTCCCCCGGGAAGGGAACGGACTCCTCTTCGGGGGGGGGGGCTGACCGGAATCAGCACAGGTCAAGAGGGGGAAGGCACTCAAAGTCCAGGCGGTGCTCACAGTCTGCAGGTGCAGGGGCTCGGGAGGGGTCCTTTTCTTTGCCACGTGTTTCGGCGGACTGAAACCAGGATGACCATGCACTTTTCCGAACCTGAATGTTCCTTATAGAGCCGAGAAGCTTGTGTAATGGCCGGTCTCTCCGTGGGGCTCCACAGAAGGAGAGGAGGTCAATAGACAATGGGCTGTGAATTGGGGATCCATTGGCGGGTGAGGGGTGGGGCCTCCTGTTGGGGTCAGCCTGCTCTGCCTGACGCAACAGGTGCTTCACTGTTTTGGAGGTACAAGGTGGGGTGGGGAGGTGTTGTTGGGCTGTGTTTTTTTTTTGGGGGGGGGGTGAGGGGGTGTTTGTGGGGTTGCTGTGCTGTCTACCGGCGTTCTGGACTCTGTTGTGTTATGTGCAAGATTATCGATGCTGCCTTTGTACTGTATAGGACCTGCACAGCGTAGGAATGTCAGTTAGCACACAGGAGGCATCTGGTCTTATTAGAGTCCTTAGCTGGAATGTTAGAGGGGCACTCAACAAGATCAAAAGCGGGGCTATCCTGAAGTCGATCAAGCGTGCCCGTGCAGATGTGTTGTTGCAGGAGACTCACTTCATGGGGACTAAGGCATTATGTTTCCAGCGCTTTGGATTTACACAGGTCTTTCATTCCGGATTCGTGAGGGGTTGCTATTTTAATACATCATACAGTTGCATACACACATGTCAAGACCTGGAGGGATATTCAGGGCAGGTATATGTTTGTACAGGGCACGGTGGGTGGTGAGATCTTAGTTCTGGGGAGTGTCTATGCCCCCCGCCTCTTTCCTGGGGGCTGGCAGAAAAGATGATGACCTTGTGGGCGGATATACCTGAACCTGAAGGTCTAGCAGTTGTTGGAGGAGACTGGAACGATGTAATGGATGTTTGCCAGGGACAGACGGTGGTCGGGGGGGGTCTATCTGAGGCCCGCCACTCTACTAAAAATGGTAACACAGGGGTTACATGTATCTCTCGGCAGTCCATGGTTCTTTTTCCCGCCTAGATTATCTGTTTATTCCACGAGTCTTTGACAGCAGGGTGGTGGCGGCGAATATCCTCCCGCGAGGACTTTCCGACCACTCGCCGGTGGCACTTACTATACGAGCTGGGGGGGCCTGTGGGCCATTCCGATGGCGCCTATCTGTCTGGAACCTCCAGAAGGAGGATTATAGGGAACGAATGGAGGATGCCATTGATCAATATCTGGCTATTAATTTGGGTTTGGTCTCAGGGGCGGGAACACTTTGGGAGGCTTTGAAGCCCACCATTCGGGGGGTGGACATTTCATTTTGCGCTGCTGCCAGAAGACTGCGTAAGGAGGCCCTGGTTCGTGCAGAAGCCACTATTCTCGAGTTGGAGACTCGCGGCGGGGATGGGGGGGGGAGGTGGCGTGGGTGGCTCAGCACCAGTTATTGTTAGCGCAACAGGAATACTCACATATCCTCTTAGACGAGGCTCGCCAGGCTAGGCTGGCTACTAGCAGTAGGATCTACCAATGGGGTGACAAATCTGGTAAAATGTTACATCGATTGTGTCAGGGTTCGCTTCGCCCCCAGACCCTCCCGGGTGTTGTGGGGTTAGATGGGCTCCCTTTGTCTGGCGCGTCGGCTATTGCACGTAGTTTTGCAGAGTATTACGCTCAATTATATGCCTCCACCGAATGCCTCTCACCGGAAGTCAATTATCGTTTTTTGGCTGATCCTCTGCCGAAGGCGCTGCCGGATGAAGTTAGGGAAGAACTGGAAGGCCCACTTACGGTAGAGGAATTGGGTGCAGCCCTGGGAGATCTGAACGCAGGCAGGGCACCAGGCCCTAATGGCTTTCCGTGCAAATGTAAAAAATATATATTTTCTGCAGCTGGGGCCCCACTACCGTAGGGTGGTGGAGGAAGCCAGGGACCGGGTGTGTCTGCCAAGTGATTGGAGACATGCAGAAATAGTGGTTTTCCATAAGCCCAGTAGACCGCCGGAACACCACGCATTGTATCGCCCTATCTCCCTCCTGAACGTGGAGGCCAAGATATTAACTAAGGCATTGGCGAACCGCCTCCGCCCCCATATGGCCCTACATGTACATTGCGGACCAGGCTGGGTTCATGCCCCAGCGTGCAACCCTTCATAATATTAGGCGAGCACACGTGTCTGTCGCGACGGTTCAGGAATTGGGGGAACGGGCAGCGCTCTTGCTGGCGAATATGGATAGGCGTTTGATTCCCTGAGTTGGGTCAATCAATTTGCACTTCTTCGGCGGCTGAACCTCGGATCGCGTTTCCTGTCCTACCTGACCCGGTTATACACTGACTTGACGGCGTCGGGGCGAGTCGAGGGCTTCGTGTCTTCTGCATTCTCTATTGGACGGGGCACCAGGCAGGGGTGTCTGCTGTCCCCATATCTTTTCGCTCTAGCAATGGAACCCTAGGATGCTTGGGTGCGGATTGGCGCTCAGGTGTCCAGTTTTGAATGGACGCACGGACTATCCGATCGCATTGCCCTTTACGCAGATGATGTTTTGTTTTTGTTTACCAACCTGGAACGAACGGGGCGCCGGTTGTTGGGTATCATTCAGATCTTTGGGGAAACATCAGGTCTTTATATGAACCCTCGGAAATCCAGTCTTTGGGTATTGGGAGGTCAGGGCGAGCTTGGTTCTTGGGCATTGTCGGTACAGGTGGTATATGGGTGCATGAAATATTTGGGGGTGTATCTGTCCGATTCCCCACCACGGCTTGGGAACGGAACCTTGCACCTGTATGGGAGCGTGTGCGTGAGGATATTAAGGCCTGGTCCCACATGCCCCTGTCCATCTATGGCCCGTCAGCCATTTTTAAGATGGTGGCGCTCCTGCGACTATTGTATCAATTACAGAATCATCCCTAACCGATACCTCCACGGTGGTTCCGGCAGGTGAATTCTGTCCTGGAACAGTTTCTTTGGAGTGAGGGTGGCGATCCGGACGTGCTTCCTATCCACGTATTGCGGGGGGCTGGCAACCTCCGATATTTGATCTTATTATGTAGCATCACATCTACTTGTCCTAAACGAGTGGTGGTATGGGAACAGAATGGACCCGGCATATGCCGTGGAGCGGCGCTCCATGGGTGACAAATCCCTACATACTCTTCTTTACTCTGCTCCGTTGAAGGGTCCCCTTCCGTCTGCCACGCGGATTGTTTTTCAGCTTTGGAGGCAGGCGTTGCGGAGGATGGGCTGGTGGAACAGACTGACTCGGGATACCCCATTATGGCACAACGGACGCTTTCCGCAATTGTTGAGTCTCTCCGGGTTTCGCGATTGGGCCAACCTTGGGATATCTACTCTGGGGGACATGATGAGGGGCACAATTTTAACATCCTTTCAAAGACATCCAGAAGGATTACCAGATGCCAAAGACGCAATTCTTTAAATATCTGCAAGTTAGGTATGCTATCTCCCCCAGCTTGGAGGGCCTGGACTCACTGCCGGAGTTCAGCCCAGTAGAGGCTAAGGTATTTATGGGGGACCTCCTAGACCATAAGATCTCTAAAATCTATCAGTCCTTGGTCACGCACTGTTCCCCCTCATTGCAGCGTTTGCAGGAGGCCTGGAAGGGAGATGTGGGTCAGATGGAGGAAGAGGACTGGACAGAAGCCTTGGCTTCCCCGCGAGGGGTGGTATTGCAATGAGCCTGCGGTTGATTCAATTCAAATACCTCCACCGGGTTTATTTTACCAGGGTTAGGCTCTGGAGGGCGGGCTTGGTGGATTTCCCGATGTGCCTCTGTTGTGGGCACGAGGAGAGGCCTCTGTGACACACCATATGGCACTGCTCAGTGCTAGCAAGATTCTGGATGGGGGTTCTGGCTTGTCTCTCTGAAGTACTGAGGTGGGAGCTCCCTAGTTCATCGAAGCTTGTCCTCCTTCATGTGATGGAAGGGATCGGGGGCAATATCTATAAGCAACATCTCATGCTCCTAGGTTTTACGTTAGCGAAGAGGGATATAGCTAGAGCCGGGAAGGCGATGGTTGCCCCTTCGGTTTCGACTTGGAAAAATGGGCTGGACTTAAATATGGGCCTCGAAGTCCCCATCTTTGAAGCTAGAGGGTGCCCCCGGAAAGATTATAAGATCTGGAGGAAATGGGCGGATTATCGGGGTCTTGAGCTGGAGCTGCCGCAGAGAGGCAGGGCCCCAGAGTAACTGGTTGGGCTCTCCCGTACCTTATGCTCTTTCCATGTATTGCTCGCAGTTCCTCAGTGGGAAATGGTATTGTGGATGTTGAGCTATTGTGTAGATCAATGGCAGTCTAGGTCAGTGATATTTTGTTCCGGAATAAGGAGACTGTGCGCTGGGGGGTGGGGAGGGAGGGGGGGATGTTGGTTGTTTTGCAGGGATAGATTTTATTTGTATTGCCTTTCATATTCTCTTGTTTATAAATGTGTAAAATCGTCAGTCAATGTTTGTATCTTATATGCAGCAGTTGTCTCTGGGACTCAGAGATCTGCATTGTATGTGCACTTCTGACAAATAAAATCTGTTTTTAAAAAAAAGAATCAGTACAATATAAATATTTTGGAACTGACCTCCCTATGAGGAAAAGTATGAGGAAAGGAATCCTACCTCCTGCCATGGGGGAAAGTTGCCATATTGCTCGGTTGTGCTCACAAAAATCAATAGTGAACCTAGGGAAATAAGGCTTGTGGATGTCTACTGTAGGAGAAATATGTCCAGTCCAGTCTTCATTCATATACATCTAATGTGAGGGTGAATGGACACTCAAAAAGGGGTTTAGTAGATAGAAGGTATCAGTAGGCTCTGATTAGCCTTTATATCTGTCCCACCAATCTTGAGGGAACTAGCTATATAATGTGCATCCATGTACATGACTCCATATATGTGACGTTAGAAATAGGAAACGAGTAGCGGTGTTATCCCCATAGTTTTGAGTACTGCTGTACCCAAACTTCAGAAGCTTGTCTGTTGATCTGCACTTTTGGTAGCCAGGAGCGTAAATACCTCCTTTAAATCAGGGTCCCACAACGTAAAGGACAATAAAACCTTGAAGGGTGGGAAGGAAAGGTGCAAAGATAAACACAGGGCACTAGATCGCTCTTGACCCATAATAATTTATACCATACATTGGAAACCAGACAAGAGCCTCAGTGTTAGTTCAGCCCAAGAAAGAGAGAAATCCCTGAAATAAGCAAGGATGCTCTAGGATGGACCAAACGATGGACAAGAAATAGGAAACAATTGTGCAGAGATAGTATGGACCAAGCACCAATGCATCACTGTGTGATGTTGGTAAAGAATGTGCTGTTCTCATCTAAAAATCCACAAAGATTCCCTAGAGATCCCTTCAAACAAACCCCATCCTGCATGGTACAAACACAGTGGCAAGGATCTTAGGATCCTTGAAACACACTACTGGAACCACTTACATACATATTGGACACTAGATTACTTCGCCCTCTCAAATAATAGAAAATTCCGCCCTCCCACACGGAGGCACAAACACGGCGAAGCAACAAAAACACCACCTGGAAAGGGATTTCACTTTCATAAAATGAGACACATCAAAATACTATTCTCAGAATAAGGCATGGGGTTTTATTTGTGCAACACTCTATAACAAAAAGGCTTTACCAGATGTCAAATGAACAAAATTCAAAGAGATATATATATGTGCAAGCAATAATATCACACTTATAAGTAGACAAATGCATCTGTTAAATGCATGGAATAAAATACATAAAACAAAATAAAAGCGGATAATATGGACGACCACTGCAAGAAATCAGAAAGATCTATACACTAAATACATCAGATAATTATAACCACCGGAGGGTTGAATGTGCACACAGACACACTCACACATCACAATGAAAACACCCTAATGATTATAACTACTGGAGACTTGAATTATGCACACAGACACACTAACAACATCACAATGATGATTACAGCCACTGGAGACTTCAATGTGCACCCAGACACACTCACACATCATAATGAAGATAATCCAAAATAAAACAACTCACTGGCTGCAAACACTGCATCTTAGCCCACTCCAGACTGTGGGATTCACAGCCTGGGTTAAGAGCCTCAGCAAACCGGATTCTGCCACACTGAAGTAGACGCATCGTCCTTCCGGTTCCAAACAAAATCCCGATTTCCGAGTCAACAAATCCCAATTTTATCATCTCAAAGCACTAGAACTTTCTGAGAGTCCCTCCTCTGCACCAAGGAAACTTACTGGAGTTGGCCACTCTCCATGCAAGCATTCCAAAGGCAAAAGAGTTCTCACATATCCTTCTGCGCTCCCACATGTTTCAGCCGCTTATCTAAACAAAGCTTACAAAAGTCTCCAACCATAGAGAAAACAATCTCCAAAAACAACCTTGAACATGGATAGCCTAAACAACTTGCGTAATATCTGGGAGCCTGCATTTGTGCAAAGCTCAAGCTAGACAGAGCCAGATTTCAAGATGGCATTAGGGCATGTCAAAGCCAATAGTAAGAACTTCATAATACTTTCCAATGTACAACACAATGCACATTTGAGCACCACTGCTTATAACACTGCATTCCGAGACCAAGAAGTACATTCCACACCTCTCTCTCTCTCATGCTTTCAAATGCATATCTCATGTGTTCTGTTCCTGGCAAAGCTGTTCTACTCTGTGAAAGCTCTTTCACTACAACAAAGTACAAAGATACACAAAAGGAATCTTCAAGGTAACTTGCACATGGAGGAAAAATAATGTCGCACATTCAAGCTAGGATAAAGTAAAACACCAAAAGTGAATTAAAATAATGGTAGTCAAAGGTCATCACGTGGTCCCAATACATGGGAGTGCCTCTAGCACTAAAGTCACAGTAGCCTACGCCAAATTGTGGCCACAAGCTGTTCCCTTAAGTTGAACAATAGTGGTACACGTGAGTGATGCGCTGATAACCCTTTTCACAAGAGTTGGCCTCCCGCATAAACTGTTAACAGACAGGGGTACCAGCTGTGTTTTCTATTGATAAAACAGGTTTGTGAGGCTTTAAAAAATAAACAATTGCATAAGGCTTTATACCACCCAAACATTGAAAACCTCACCAAGCAGTTTAATCAAACCATCGAACAGATGCTTTAAAAGAGAAAGTACCCGCATGGGAAGGATTGGAACAAGGTTTTACATTTTATCCTATTAACCGTCTGAAGTATTCTCCAACTTCTAAGTAATCTTAGTCCTTTCAAAATCATATTTGGCAGACAACTTAACTCCATAAGGATTATCCTTCAGAAATAGTGGAAAAAGCAAGACAAGGCTGAAAGCACTTTGTTGGACCACATTCTGAAACTATGAGATCTTATAAACCATACAAAACTGTGCCACTGATTGAATTAGGGATGTTCAAAGGAGACAGGAAAACCAGTATGACCAAGAATCTAGTAAGAAAATTCCTTCCAGAGAAAAAGCTTCAATCCTGTTAAAGACTACAGACAACAAGGTGTATGCCATCTGACACCGGCAGCATGCCACTCTACAGCCAATGGGAACCACATTATACCGGGCACCACAGCCAGGGAAAAGACCACCCTACAGCTAATGGGAACCATATCATACCGGGCACCACAGCCAGGAAGAAGACACGTAAGTCCACGTCTACCTTCAGAATCTACTTACGAAATAAGAAGAACTCTAGCACTGTGGCTTGTGGACTCTCTGACCCCAAGAACTACATAAAATGTTTTCTTATGTGATATTCAGCATCTGTGGACCAGGCTCATGCATCCTCTCATAAGAAGTCCGATCAAAATAACCTAAAGGAAAGAGTTAGTATTGCATTCTCAACCAATTATGGGCCCAGACATAGGACAGAAAATGATATCAAAACCATCTCTAATATTATAGTCCATCCACCCCATACTGGGCACTAGAAGCAAGCCAAGACTGTGTAGGGAGAACTAGAGAACAAACTGAAATTGAGAATCATAGAGCCTTCTAAAAGAAAATAGTGTTCCACAAGGATATTGCTGCCAATGCCACAGGGTAAATACAAATTGATTATCCATTTACTTTAGACAAGTGATCTCTTCCTTTGACATAGATCCAATGCCCACAGCTGGCATATGGTGGAAAAACTGTGTAAAGCTATATTTCTTAGTACCCAGGAGGCCAATTGAAGGCTACTGAAAGATCCCCCTCTAAAAAAAAGATTAACGCAAAACAGTTTTTCAACTTCTGGAGATTTTGAACAAATCAATGTATTACTCTTCAGCTTAAGCAGATCCCTTGCTACCTTTAAAAGACTAATGGATCAGCTACAAGGTCTACATACAAATTAGAGAGCAGCACACCTGGATGGTATAATCTTCAGGGCCGACGAGAAATTCCACCCATGTCATCTGGAGGAAGTGCTGACTACACAAACAGGTGCAATGGCCAACCACTCCAAAAGCATGCTATCCACCTTGTATACATGATATTTAGGGTTCTTCTTTTGGTGTGGACTTTTAGGGCTTGATTTAGAGTTTAGTCGACAGGTTGCTCCTTCATAAACATTATGGATACCCCATCCACCGTATTACAAGTGCCAATGGATATAATGCATTTGTAATACGGCGAAGAGGATATCCGTCTAGTTTGTAATGGCGTCACCCATCCACGGAACTCTAAACTAGGCCCTTGGTACCTCAAGACATCATGATAACTGTTCATCATGTCTTGACCTACCACCAAAAAGAAAGAAAGCTAATTTTTTGGTGCCCTCTTAGTTTCATATAAGGTTTATCCCTCAATGTTTCAGATATTTCAACACCAGCCACAAGCAGAGAAGGCTTGTAATCAGTGCCTTTGTTGACCATTTGTTAGCGTGTCCTGATATCTTAGTACCACTTTTTGCCAAAGGCAGATTGATGTTACTGGGGTGAGTCTTGGGTGTTACTGTTGCAGGAAGGCAAGAATCAGTTGCATCCAGTTTTGCACATTGGCATGAAATTACTTGTAGCTGACCTCTGATATTGTACCATAAAGGGTGAGTGCCTTGTGTGTCCAATGGGTGGTGTATATCTCACATTTCTACCTCTCAAGCAACCATGTTATGAGTTATACCGTTCACATACATCCTCATATGGTGGATCAGAAACAAGGCCCCCAGTTCTGGTTTTCTGGTGGTTTTGGTCTCTGTGGCTATTTACATGGCACAGGTCCTTACAGGCTGCTGTCATTTCGTGTGCCCTTTTCCTGTATCACACATGCTTGAACCCTAGAGGGGTAGGGAGTACCTGTCAAGGGATCTGCTGAGCAGATCTTTTCTCGTGTCCCACATCCTGATGATGTTCTCACTGTTCTTGGTTTCTGCCCATACTCTCCGCTGCTGTCCTCCCTCACTAGATCCAACCCCATCTACCAGCCATCTGGCTTATCCAACAAGTAGGAGTTTGCAAACGTTCGAGTGGCATTGGCTTGGGGCACAACAGGCGGGCAGAACAATGAAGGGTCACCTTACCAACAAGAGGGAAGAGCTACACACACACACACACACCTGCCTGGAAATCCCAGTTGACGCACATATATTCTTTTCTGTTGCAGAGCTCCAACCAAGAGATAAAGGCTGACCAAAGAACACGTATCTTAAGCTGGGAGAGAGCTACACACACACACACACACCTGCCTGGAAATCCCAGTTAACACACATATATTCTTTTCTGTTACAGAGCTCCAACCAAGAGATAAAGGCTGACCAAAGAACACGTGTTTTAAGCTGGGAGAGAGCAATGGTCCTCGCATCATTTCCAACTTTTATCCACCAATTTTCCCTTCATCAGGAAACCATCATCACCTTTAAGTTAATAGAACCACTGGAAAAACAAGATCACACAATAAACAGGACGAAGCCACAAGAAGGAATTGGGTGGGGTGGGGGGGGGGAGTGTGTTGATTTCAAAGAACAGTCATCTACCAAGGGAGGAAGGAAGGGCCTGGGCACTTTTCAACACAAACACCAACACGATTGTGAGCCGCTATGCCTTGCCTTATGGGATATAGGCGAGGGAGAGCTTCCAGGCAAAAGGGATGATTGCTGGCACATATTTTGGTGGTCACATTTTTTTATGACTTCCATATGACAAGACATCGCTCCTATGAATATTTTCCACTTCAGATAGAGCAGGAGATTAAGATATGAAATGGGTTTTGCTTTAAATCAAATGTATTTAATTATTTTAGGAATTTATATAGACCATGGATGGCAGCAGAGCACATTAAATTGACATGAGGTACATGTTCAGGGATGTAGGAATGCTGTGTTCTCCTTTCCCACTTTCACACCTCACCTCGAGTCAAGCATCACAAACTGCCTCACAGCCATCTAACACTGGATGTTCCTACGGTCTCTCATATCGAACTGCACTATAACTTAGGTACTATATTACCTCATCAACAGCAACCATTTCTCTTACAAACTCTATGTTCTTTGCAACCGACTTCAGAAACTGACTAAGTCCAAAATCTTGGAGTTCTTTTCAGCCCATTCATGAAAATGGTGGACTTTGATGCCAGAACAGCTATCTCAGCAAAATTATGATTACTAGATATATAAAAGATACATTCACACACCATTCAGCAGTGCTAAAACACTAATGAATTCCTTAGTTTTATGTAGGCTGGCCTATTGTACTAGCCATCTAGTTGACCTCCCCATTTACTCGTTCACACTTCTCGATAAGATTATAGTTTTTGCCACTTGAAGTCTATACAATTTACACATGGCGCACCCCTTCCTCAGTATACGGACACCAAGCTCACCAGTTACTGTGCCCTATATCAGGTAGTTACACTAGTTTTTAAAGCAGAAAATAGTGTTGCTTAAAAAAACCTCTGACTCCTATTGCGATACATATTTACTTGAGACCAACCATTCTCCAAGCAAAACCTTTTTGCCTCACACAGGCCACCTTGCGCTCCCTCCTAATTCCAGTCCATTTTTTTCTTACTTTTAGGCAATCTGCACTAGAACTAACTACTACCAG
Organism: Lissotriton helveticus; assembly: GCF_964261635.1. Lineage (NCBI taxonomy): Eukaryota > Metazoa > Chordata > Amphibia > Caudata > Salamandridae > Lissotriton > Lissotriton helveticus. Next base: position 819,680,261 of record NC_136071.1, read on the forward strand.
ACATCTGTACTACTGCTGCTCTAAAAAGTCCATATAGTACTAAAAGACAAGTACTGTGACTCAAAAGACAAGAGTGATAAGTATCTCACTCAGTTACAACCTTTATACATTTCATGCCTGTTTATTCTATTAGCTGCAATAGATCACAGCCTTAGCTATGCATTTGTCTATGCCTGTCACAATCATACACTTGCTCAAATAACTCAGCAACAACTATTAACTTCTGGAACACATCAACCATCCCACCCAGACCAATCGAAGTGCAGTCAAAGTGCTATACAAATATACAAAATGTTTCGGATCGAAGTGTTACTGTTGCTACTCATACATAAAATACCTAATTTAGCAGCTGTACAAAAAATAGTAGGTGCAAATTCGGACTCGAATACCAAGCCTGGAAGTGATGTAAATATTCTTGTCACAAGCTGCAAACCCATTCAAAAGTGATTTCTGGTAGAAATTAGTTGGTGGTAGCAGCAGAGATAAACTGTAGCCTCCCTGCATCATTCACAGAACATAACAGTGCAGTAAATTGACATTAGGCAAATTGCAACTGGTACGAGTGCTGTCTCCAATGTTGTGACTTGGTAGTCAGAACCAGGAAAAAACAAAGCACGTTTGTGTGAGTCACCCAAGATACTACCCTTGCAGAGAATTGCACTGCGTTATTACATCCCTGCTGAAATCAGACTACACAGCTACTCTGCTTCAGATCCAGTAGTAGAAAGGCACTCCAGCCCGAAACTAGGTTTCTGGTCTCATCATCATAGGGAATTGGAGTATGATTTTTTTTATAATCACAACTACAAACATTACTGTTTCAGTTCCTTAGAGAGAGAAGCTGCACAAAATTCACCTCCATAAAATCCAAGAGCTGACCAAGAGACACCCATCACATGGATTCCCACCTAAAATATTTTCCTCAACCAAAACCACCTTACCTGAAAATGTTTGTTGAGCTGATCTGAGGGCAGGAAACAATCTAATAAAATAAATAAATGGCAATACTCTCTTCTAGTTTAAAGGGCAGGTTATTTCCAGTAGGCCAACCTCCACTTACAGGTTGACAAGGTTTCCTTGCGGCCCTGCTTGCATACCGATTACAGTCGAACATAAAAGACATATAAGAATTAGTGAACCTTTCTATACTCTCAAATACTTTATCTTATCTCTATTTATCAGGCAAAGAACCTGTTGCTATATATATAAATGTTAGATTTATACTGTATTTATTTAAATTTTTTATATAAAGAAGTTCAACCCGGACTAGGTGTCTGTGTGTCTTCACAGATAAACAATGCTGGAGTTCGGAGAACATGTACTTGCTACTATGAACCAGTCACCCAAAAGGACATATGTAATGCCACACAATATTGCTAGCATGAGATGCGAAAGAGGGGAAGGGAGGAGGAGAGAAGCAATAAAATGTCAAAGGGTGAAAAAACAATTTGTCATCCTTGAACTTTTTTCAACTTCCATTTCATTCTTTTTTTTTTTTTGTTTAAATCTTTTTATTAGGGTTTTACATTTCAGGTTCCCATTTGGGACAGCAGATCGATCACAGGTCAGTAATTACACGTATGATGGTTACACATTGTCTACAAACATAATACGTCTTCAGCATTTGGGTACCGTTGCAGCAAATGGGATTACACATCATCGCTCATGGACTTGCTGGTAGGTCAGCTCGTTACCTGACGTTGTGTCTCGTTGGGTCTGGTCCCCAGGGCTATACGATGGCGAAGACTGGTGTAGGTGTCTCCCCCCTGGTTGTATATGTGACCCCTTGCTATGTAGGCAATCATTAATATTCAGCTCGTTACCTGACGTTGTGTCTCATTGGGGCTGGTCCCCAGGGCTAGACGATGGCGAAGACTGGTGTAGGTGTCTCCCCCCTGGTTGTATATGTGACCCCTTGCTATGTAGGCAATCATTAATATTCTATAGGTAAGTCGGTATCCAAACCACCGACTGGAACTTAACTAGAACCTGTGGGGAAAGACTTCTTCCAAAAGAGAGAGGAAGGGGAGTGCGAAGGGCGGGTGAGGGTAAGTGGCCTTGGCGGGCGGAGTTTGTGCTGGCTAGTGGTCCGAGGGGTGGGGCGTCAGGGTTGGTTCCGGGATGAAAGGGAAGCAATCTGTCGCGGGGGCAGGTGATACTCCCAGTGGAGTTGGCCGACCGTTCTATGTTATCCGCCTACCGGGGGTTTCACTCTCCCAATATCGGGTCCTGCGGGCCGGGGTGTTGGGAGGAGCTGCAGGGTTAGGGAGGGGATGGCACCGGTGACTCCTCTGCTGTTGTCTCTTGTTTAAATTGCATTAACAGTTGTGCCCATTCCAGGGAGATTGAGTGCGTGTGTGTACCCTTCACCTCTTCCTCCCTCAGGGTCTCTTCTTCTACTGCCCCCCACTTGTTTACCGCTCCTATCCAGGCTGCTTCTGGGGGGCCCTAGTGGGCTCTCCAGTGCATAGCTATAACTCTCTTTGCTAGGAGGAGAGTGAGGGATGCGAACCGCCACTGCAGTTTTTCAGTTTTTCTCTATCTGTAGGTTCCCAAGGTACAAGCCTCCCATATGTCAATGTGTAACAGGTTAACTATTGTGAGAAGGGTTTGGTGTATCTTGGTCCAGTGGTCCAGTATTGCTGCAGGGATGGGCAATCCCAAAACATATGTCGGAAGTTTGCCTCCACTGCCTGACACCGGGGGCATTTGAATTGTGTGTCTGGATAGTACCGGTGTAATTAATCTGGTGTGAGATATGCACGGCGTAGTATGTTAAACTGTATGTTTTTGAACCATGCGTTTCTGGACACCTTTTTAGGGTACTCCAGAGCGTTTGCCCATTCCTTGTCGTGGAATACCCTGCCCACATCGTCTTCCCATGATTGCCTCAAGCTGTCTAGGGAAACGTTAGCCAGTGTAAGTAAAGCTTTATTCGATTTCGAGTAAAATCATAAAAGCACAACAAATACATCAATTGAAAATTCATAAACATGATTAAAAACAAGATAAAACATCGATTATTATAAATTTGAGATCCTATATCATCAAACAACAATAGGCGTCGGGGTACCGAGAAGGGAAATGTTTTGCCACATAGATTTACGGTACTTTATGACCGTTTTTAAAAAACATGACACGACGAAAATCACATGGTCATCTTCTAACTGTAACAGTTTTTGAAAGGCTGGTCTGCAATTTCTTAAGCCCCATCGGTTTAGTAAAGGTTTCAAAAATTGTTGTCTAGGGTTAGTATATAATTTGCAAAAAAACAGTATATGTATGTTAGATTGCACTGCGATATTATCGCATGGACAGACCAACTTACTGGATGACCAGTTGTTCATGTCAGGTAAGGTGACCATGCGGAAAAAAATCCCTAGACGCAGACGTGACAGAAGCATTCGATGATACGGGCTGGGGACAACGGACAGGTAAGTTTGCAAGCCTTCGTTGGGGGTAATTTCCTGGAAATTTAGAACTGTGTGTTTTTGTTTTACAAGATTCCATCTCGCAGTTTCCAGGTGGATGGTTGTCATTTTTTTAAGAACTGATCTTGGAATACCCTCCATGATTCATGGATTTTCGAAATATTCTGGGTGTCCCAGCTCAGTAAATATTGATCTTACATATGTTAACCATCTAAAGTTAGCAACCCCATCTAAGGCTAAACAGTCTTCTATGAGGTCCCTGTTGAAGCTAGCTTCGTGTGTTACCCACACCTTATGCCACAGGAGGATTGGGGACATCTTAATAGTGTCACTAAGGTAATTAACTCCTGCCTCGATATGGGCCATAAAGGTAGAAGTAGTTTTAGGTAGTCCCAATAGGTAGCAGATAAATTGATTTTCGCAACCCTGCAGGGAGTAATCCTTCTCAATGCCCCATAAGCCCGCACCATAGGTGGCTGTTGAAGCACATTTAGCCCGATAGATCTGGATCAGCTCCTTAATTGGCTTGCCACCAAGTCTGCCACAAAAAGCGCGTAAGGCGCCTATGGTGCGGATGAAAGCCAGCTTTCTTGCTGCAATCGCCGGCTTCCAGCGGCACCGTCTGTCAAACAGGACTCCTAGGTAGCAAAACTTATCAGTTGTAGCTATTTTTTGTTTTTCCAGGAATATATTACAAGGGGGTCTGTTAAGCTTCCTAGTGCATGGCATGGTAAATGTTTTTGAGATATTAACTCTAAGACCTCTGTCCTTCATATAACTTGCAAAGTTAGTTACCGCCCTCTGTAAGCCGACTTGGGTCTGGGACATTATGACCGCGTCGTCGGTGTACAATAAAATTGGTACTGGTAAGCCTTTCACAGTGGGGTAATCATTTGGTAGGAGAGAGAGATGTTGTCCGACTGAATTTATATAATAAGTAAAAAGCCATGGGGCCAGAATGCAACCTTGTCTCACCCCTCTTGAGATCGGAAATTTTTCAGTGCATTCCCCCTGTTTACCATACCTCACTCTTGCCCCTGAATTATTATAAAGCTCTTTAATGAAAATAATTATACGGGCGTCAATACCCAGTTCGCCCAGCGTGGTCCATAATAATGAATGTTCCACGCAGTCGAAAGCGGAGCTTAGATCGATAAAGGTTATAAAAAGTGCTCCGCTTCTGGCCTGGGTGTACTTGGAGATAAGGAGGGACAAATTTAAACACTGTTCAATTGTCCCTATACCTTTCCTAAACCCGTACTGCAAGTGTGACACAACGTTATGGTCTTCCTCCCATAATTGTAATCTTTTTAAAATGATTCTACCTGCTACTTTCATTAGACCATCCAATAAGGATATTGGCCTGTAGCAGGTAGGGTCGTCCCTACTGCCCTTTTTAAATATAGGGACCACTATGGCATCCGACCAGGTTTCAATAAACCCACTTCGGTTTCCCATATTTAGAACATTTGTAAGCAGGGGAGCCCAGAAATCCGGTTCAGCCTTATATACGTCTACCGGGGTACAGTCTGGCCCAGCTGCTTTACCTGCTGCACTTTCCCTAATTGCGTCACGGACCTCTTCTATAGTAAAGATTTTATCTATTGGGAATGGGCGGAAAGAGGGGTATACCCCTCCACTGTTAACTATACTTTTATCTACAGTTGGACTAGCCCCTACTGGTAATGTAGTGTCAACTTTCCTCGTTTGATTGTATAGTTGACTAAAATGGGTTAGCCATCTTTCATCAGTTATTGCAAGGTCCATTGTGTTACCGCTTTCCCTCGGTTGGTATAGGCTTTTGACCAGCCTCCAAAAGTGAGAACTATTTTTCTGTCTGGAGGCCACCATCAGTGATTCCCATGCTCGCTTTTTTAACGCCCGTCTTCTTTCTTTAATAGCTAATTTATATAATTTCCTGGCTTCGCGTATTATAGGGGGGTTTCTTGGTTTCAGGGACAGGGCTCCTTTTAGGGCTTTCAGCGCTTTCGTACATTTCCCGTTGAACCACCCTTCAGAGCTTATTAGGTTACTTTTGGACACACGGACCAGCATATTTTTAATGTGGTGTTGAATATTAGCAAAAGCTGACATGACATTACTGGGCTCCCCATGTTCCTCCAAACAAACATTGACATCAGCAGCACAATAAGTGATCAGCTTCTGTAGGAACGCACTGGGCACAACTTTTTCCCATTTTACCACATATCCATTAGTTTTAGATAAGTCGATCTTATATGGGTACGAGCGGGGAAGTCCCTTATTGTCAAAACGCCCTTTTACATTTACACCAATTATCAAAGGGTAGTGGTCACTGGATATGTCCTTTCCGACTTCCCAGGAAGATATAAACCCTGGGTTGGCATGAGTTATTAAGGCGAAATCAATGATCGAGTTACATCCTCTACCAAAGAAGGTTGGCTCAAAAGGAACAGGCGGTGAACAAATTTGATTGACAAAAGAAAAATCGAAATTAAAAACTATACCATTTAAAAGGGACCCCATCTTTGTATGAGAAAAATGAATTGGGCCCTCCACCCCATAATCTGAGAGACCGCACAAGTCTGTTTCAATGGGCGAGCAAATGGAACAATTAAAATCCCCCACCCAAATTATCTTTGCCCCCTTTGAAACATCAACAAATCGGGCCATATGACACAACATATTTGACATAGTGGGCTCCATTTCGCTATTAGGCATGTTGTTGTAAAAATTCACCAATAAAATTTTCTCATTGTGGCCCCATTTTAAAGATAAGATTTGAAAATAAAGGCTGGAGAAAAAATTATGAACCTTGACATCCGCAGTTGTTGAAACATAAACACAGAGCCCACCCTTATTGTGTCCCTGTGCTGACGGCTTAGCCGGGGAATGAAAAGTCTGATACCCTAACAAATGTATTGCTTCCGAAAGCCATGTTTCTTGAAGGCACAGAATACCATGCTTGTGTATAACGTCTAACCAGGCTTTATTGGCAGCTTTACTTCCTAGTCCCGCCACATTCCATGATAGCAAAGAATTGGAATGGGCTACCCTATTAATGACCGCATGTGGGCTACCAGTGTTCACCAAAGAATTTCGAAGGAGCGGGGAAGATATATTTAGGGTGGCAGGTGAAGTCATAAGGGAAACAGTGAAGCAATCATGAGAAGTTGGTTGGGGATAATATGAGGCGGAACTAGGCTTCAAAACGTGTCCTGCCGGAATTTCCCCCACCAACGTGTTAACCTGATGCTCCTTTAACGGACTAGCTAGAACGTTTTGGACGGTAATACATTGACACGACCGATACCCCTCAAACATTTTCTCTCTATTATCAGTCTCATTGAGTCATTCGTTCTCATCCAGCCCGGAGAAAGGATGGAATAAATTAGTCAGCGGTATATTCCAAGAGTCTTTAGGATTATAAGATTGAAAATTGTCCCAGTGATTATGGGAAATAGGATTTTTGTAATTAGGCAGTCGTTGGTTTAACTGCCAGGATGGAAGACAAAAATCACTAGAGATGTTATACAAATTCTGGGCCCTTGTAGTTATTGAAGGATCTGGTCTATAGGGAACATGAGGTCTTTGGGTCTTAAATTGGAAAGGAATGGGCATTGGTTGATAGAAGGGAGAATTATTTCCCGTATGATGTCTTTGAGCTGGAAGCAAGGGTATAGTGGGTCCATAAGGGCCTTCGGAATTCCATTTGTTCATAGAATGGTGAATTCTATTCCTCATTGGTAGTTTATTAGGGGGTGGGGGCTTCATCATAACTTCCGGATAAAAATAACTTAAGTTATGCGTGGTAATCCCCCCCTCGCCCTTCCCAGGGAACCAATCGCTGAAATATGTGACCAGTCTATGATCTTTAAAGTTGACTATGATCACATCGCCTTCGATGTCCTTTGGTCTGCAACCCACCCACTTACAACGCCTGACCGAAACAATATCACCGTTTAGGTGTGTGGGAAGTGGTCTATTTTTCCGCAGCCAGTAGATAACCTTGTTTTTTAGGTTAGAATGATGTTCTGGGTAACCATCTGGCGGAGGCGGAACACCGGTAAGTACGATGACATAGTTTAGGCATTCTGGCGGTAAGTCAGCAATATTTCTTGATCCTGTTCTTGTTTTAGGATCAATGGTTGTATTACCTAAAGGATTTATGTTGTTGAGGCGTCTATTTTGGGTCCCTGTGTTAAAATGGGGCTTATCTTTGCTAGTAATGTTATTGGCTAAAGCAGATTTATTATTGGGTTCACTATCTAGCGCAGGTTTAGGGGTCTCATCTATAGATGTTGTAGTTATTTTTGGGGTACCAGTCGGTAGCTTAGGCTGTTTAGGTTGTTTAATAGGCTGGATTATGTTGCTACGTCCATCAGATTTGTGACAAGGTATACCCTTCTGCCCTTGAGAGATTTGATCAACTTTCTCCCCTAACCTTCTGATCCTTTCAGTGAGGGGAAGGATCAAAGCCTTTATGAGACAGTCGATATCGCTCAATAGCCCTGCATAGCTAGGAACAGATATCGAATTAGGAATCAAGTGCCCTGTTGGGTCCACTTTCCCTTCCTTTTGGGGAGGAATATGCGGAGTATGTATGACATTAGTGGAATTCATAGAAGGACCGATTCCCCTTTTAAAAGCACCCTTCCTTCTTCTTTTCCTCGGCGGAGGGCCAGAGGAACTATTAGGGCACTTTTCGGTAACCCTAATAGGTGATCTTTTAGTCTTTCCATCGGGAGTGCAAAGAGGGTGTGGGTCGGGCCCGATTGGGGTAAATATGGGAGAAGGTATGTTTATGTCGTGAAGAGGGGCTGGATCATTAAGAGGGGTGCTTAAGTCTATTATCTGATTATCTAGTGTCTGGAAGGGAATGGGGTCAGAAACGATTATAGTCTCCTTCTGATCAGGATACTTAGTCTGAAAAATGAGGGGAATATCCTCTGTGGAGAAAGAGTAATTTTCGTGTTCTTTAGATTTTGTTAAGTCTATTGAGGGGCCAGTAGCTACATCCGGGGGCGGGAGAGGTCTTTGTTTTAGCATCTCGATAGAATGACGTCGCCCAGCTCGCTTCTCTGCAAGTGTGAGCTCCCTATCGACTTCATTCTTAATTTTGGCAAAGAATTTATCCAGAGGGCCTAAAATGGAAGACCCTACCGTTCCGGAGACAGAGTTTGCCTCGAGAGAGGACATCTCGTCATGTAAACAGGACAGGAAGGAAGCAGGGGTGACGAAAACCCTTATGTAGGATGAAACAATGACAAACACTACTGTGGCTAGAATGAAATAAGTGGCACAGGAAGTCTATAGCAAAGTCAAGTATGGCACAATGTAAGCGGTACTATAACACGGGAATCAAGATGAAAGGGAGTGAGCCCGGCCCGGCCTCCTTCGGCCTCGGACGGCCACAGACGGTCCCGCCCTTGTCCCGGGCATCTCCCGGCGCCCTCCCGCGCGCTCCCGCGCAGCGCGATCTACGCCACCTTTAAATAACTCACTGATAGGAAGATTAGCGAGCGGGCGGGGCCGGCAGGGAGAGCAGCCCAGCTGATCCCAAGGGCGCGCAGGGACTCCTGGTCCTTGGAGTCCCTGCTAGTGCTCGCAGCCCTGCCGGTTGCCAAGAAAGTGCCCCTGGTAGTCTTTAAAGCTGTCGCCGGTGTCAGGGGACGATGCGGGACCCGCGTAGCGGGTCCGGCGAGGTCCTGGGGTACTGGATTCACAGGGAGGACTTGAAGAGCTTGAAGAGGCGCTGTATCAGCAAGCAGCGCGGTGTGGGAGGGAAAGCGCTTGCTCCCAGGTGCAGCCGACGTTTAGTTCCAGGAGCGGGCGGGCGGGGCCGGCAGGGAGAGCAGCCCAGCTGATCCCAAGGGCGCGCAGGGACTCCTGGTCCTTGGAGTCCCTGCTAGTGCTCGCAGCCCTGCCGGTTGCCAAGAAAGTGCCCCTGGTAGTCTTTAAAGCTGTCGCCGGTGTCAGGGGGCGATGCGGGACCCGCGTAGCGGGTCCGGCGAGGTCCTGGGGTACTGGATTCACAGGGAGGACTTGAAGAGCTTGAAGAGGCGCTGTATCAGCAAGCAGCGCGGTGTGGGAGGGAAAGCACTTAACTCTCTGCGTGAGCAGCAAGAAAGAGCGTTAGCCAGTTCTCTGATTGCCTTGTAGTGCCATGTTACTAGGTGTCTGCCTGACCCCATTCGGAGTATCGTGTGAAGCAACGGGTGTGTTGGGGGTTCTCCGTCCCGTAGGTCCCAATATTGGCGAGCGCTATCTAGGAGTTGCCTATGCGTTGAAAATTCCCCTTGTGGTAGGTCATACCAGTCGACAAGTTGTTCGTATGTTTTCAGTTGCCCCTCGTGGAACAATGCTTCTACCTCTGTCACGTCGTAATCGGTCCATACCTGTAGGGTTCCTGCAGTATAATATTTTTCCTTCCGAGGGAGACCCCCTAGGGGAAGCAGTGGGGAGTATAGCGGTCGCTCTTTTGACATTCTGTGGACTCGCATCATGCATTTGCGAGCTATGGAGACCTGTATCGGGTGTGTGCGGATCGGCTTGGTGCCTGGCAGGAGCATTCTCCTAATGGCAGGAAGAGGTAGTCTGCCGGTATCAGTGATCGTTTCTCCTACGTATTTCTCCACTGTTCAGTGAGATAGCCACTGAAGTTGCGCAGCGAGGAAATATGATTTAAATGACGGGGCTCCAAGACCTCCGCCGGTGGTGGGCAAATATAATGTGCGCAATGCTACTCTGCGGCGGCCATTTCCCCATATCGGCGTTGTGAGCAGGGTATCCAGTTCACAGAAGAAAGACCGGGGCGGGATCACAGGGAGATTTGCAAAGTGATACAGCAGTCTGGGCATATTATCATTTAGGCTATGGCCACCCGACAGATGGGTGCCAGGGGAAGTGTCTTCCAGAAACTCACCGCTGATCGTAGGCCCGCCAGCACTTTACGGTGGTTACCTTCGTAGAGGTCTGCTGGGGAATGGTAGAGCCGTACTCCTAGATATCTGGGGGCCGCTTCACTCAATTTTAAGGTCTGGGCACCCATCCCTAGGACTTGTGTTGCCAGGTGAGGACTGAGTGGGTAGACCGTCGACTTTTCCCAGTTGACTTTGAGACCCGAGGTGTCTTCGAATTCCTGCAGGGCTGCCCATATCGAGGTGAGATCTCACGCTACGTCTCGGACGTAAATCAGCAGATCATCCGTGTATAATGATACGCTGTGCACCGTTTCCGCGATCGGGATACCCCATGCCATCCCCTCTCGCGGCAGCCGTATGGCCAGGGGCTCCTCCGCCAGTGCGAAAAGGAGTGGGGAAAGGGGACACCCCTGCCTAGTTCCCTCTTCCACCGGGAATGGAGCGGAGATGAGTTTGCCGACTCGCACCCTGGAGGTGAGACCCCCGTACAGAAGCTTAGTACATGCCATCAATATGGGGCTAATATTCAGCTTCCGGAGGACTGCAAACAAATGGGGCCATATCAAAGTATCAAACGCCTTCTCGAGATCGAAAATCAGGAACGCAGCGCGAGGGAATCTGTCCTGTACCCTGTCTTGAATATGAAACAGCCTTCGCAAATTATGCGAGGTGTTGCGTCTGGGCACGAAGCCGCATTAGTCTGGGTGTACCATGGTGGGGAGAATTTGACTGTAGCGGTCGGACAATATTTTTCCCAGAATTTTACAATCTGCATTTAGGAGTGTGATTGGCCTATACGAAGACGGGAGTGTGGGATCCCTATGGGGTTTTGGAAACATCACCACCAATGATTCGCGGAATGACTCGGGCAGGATACCCATGGTCAAGGCTAGGTGGGGCACTATCTGGGCTGCGAATGTGCTATAGTATTCTAATGGGAACCCGTCCATCCCCGGCGCTTTCTTCCTCGCTAGTGACCTGATCTTTATATCTGAGGGTGCAATCTTGCTGTCTACGTCTTTCCTATCTGCAGTGGAGATTGTGGGCAGTGTCGACGTGCCCATAAATTGTGTCAGCTCGCATGGTGTCCCCGGTGCTGGGTTGAGGTATACGCCTGCGTAGTAGTTACGGAATATGCGCAAGATATCAATTTGGGAATGTTGGAGACGCCCTGTCTCGTCTGCCAGCTCTGTGATGGGATGCAATGTCGTGTCCTGTTTGACCACCCATGCCAATAATGCTCCTGTTCTATTTCCCTCCCTGTGTGTCCGTGTTGCATATGCGCAAAAGTTGTATTTGCGTAAGTCTCGCACTGCTTCCGCGTGCAAGAGTTTCGCTGCCGAGAGTTGTTCGACTGTGGCCCTCCCCTGGTCCGTACCCCGGGACAAATCCGCTAAAGCGGCCTCTGCTCTGGTCAGTGCCTGTTCCAGTGTTCTCCGCACCCCCACCACCTGTTGGATACAGTGTCCCCGGGCGCTAACCTTATATGCGACCCAATCTACTGCTTTAGAAGAGGTTGAGACAGCATTGTGTATGAAGTGCTCTCAGATATATATACCCCGTGTATTCGGCGAAAGGCCTGATCGGTGAGGCACCCCTGGGGAAGTTTCCATGTTGGGACCGGGGGTGGGGTAGTCTCCATCTAAGGTTCACTATGTGTGCATCGTGATCCGATACTATCCGCCCCAAATAGTCAGTGTGTCGTACTTTGGGTAGGAGATCTGTGGAACATAGGAATCTGTCAAGTCTCTCTCGTAGGTTATGGGGGATGGAGTGCAAGGAGTATAATCTGGCGTCTGGGTTCTGTGTCCTCCAGGCGTCGGCCAATGCCCAATGATCCACCCATCTACGGAAGCGTTCCGTTTGTTTGTGCGCCGGGGAATGTGTTGGAGGAGGATGTGACCTATCAAGGTGTAAATCTAGTACACAATTGTAGTCTCCACCCAGGAGCCAAGGTATTGCTGTGTGGTGGGCTAGCACTGTGGTCAGCTTGTCCCAGTATTGGTCTTGTTCTGTATTGGGGGCGTACACACAACCCAGTAGTATCGGTTGGCCCTCCAGCAGGCCGGTTATGATTGAATACCGTCCTTCTTTGTCTACTAAGCGAATTTGCTCCTTAAATGGCACCCTTGGTATGATCCATATAAGTGTACCTCTGGCGAAGGCGGAGTATGACATTGTTCTGCATTCTGTCCATCAACTGTTGTTTTTGCATTTGTCATCTCGAGTGGGATGGGTATGCTCAGACGTGAGTCCCATGCTCTCCACACCACTGGAGTCAAGCTATCCTGGCTGAAGACAGCTGATAGCCAGAAACCGGTCCTAGGATGCTTGATTCCGGTCCAGGAAAGACATGGCTTGGCAGTTCGGGCTGGACTGTTCCCATGAGGCACAGGGTCAAGGCTGATTTGCATATGGCCATGTCTGAACTGGAGTGGTGTGGAGTGCAAAAAAACGATGGATTTAGGCCCAGATCTCTGTACTGGGGTGAATGTTTGACATTGTTCTGCATTCTGTCCATCAACTGTTGTTTTTGCACAAACTATGCCCCGCCATTTTTTGTGAAGGCAGCCTACCTCCTGTTCTGTCAGGTGTGTCTCCTGTAGGAGGGCCACCTGTGCCTGTTGCCGCTTAATATAGGCGTAGACAGAATACCTCTTAGTGGCCATGTGCATACCTCTGACGTTCAATGTCACGAATTTCAGGTCTGTGTTCAGCGCTTTATATGCCATGTGTCACCTGGTCAGTCCGTGGTCCTCTCTGGGTGTCCATTCCCTCACATCCGGCCCACCCCACCGGTCTATACGCCCCCCACCTCCTCGGGGATGTCTTCTGCGACCATTCTTTTCTCCCCTCGCCCGCCCCAGGATATCGAAGAGACTAAGGATATAAAGGGGGACAAACTGTAACTCTGGAGAACATTCCCAACTTGGGGGACCTATTGCTCGGGGCAATACGTCCAAACTGGTTCGCATTAGTAGTCTTTAGTTCGTTGGTGCGGGGTGGTGGTTGGTCATCTCCCCGGCTACTGCGGGTGCCGCCACAGATTCAGACGAACTTCGGAAATGCACCCCCGTGCATCGCATTAATTCTTGGTCGTTGACCCTGATTTGGAGTGGCGCTGTGCAGCGCGGCCACTGTAGCGAATTCTGACCGGTGTCGTTCTGCATCCGGACATTTGGGCGGTATTGCATTTGCACATTAGTCCGTCCCGGGCCTTTATGCAGCTGTCAGATCAGTGTGTCCGCTGTTTGGGGCGTCACTATTGGCGGCGACATTGAGCCTTCTCGAGAAGCAGGTGCGTCACTGCCCTCATCTTCAGAACTGAATAGGTGGGGGCCTCCTTCCACATCCGAGCCCCCCCCCGCGGGGTCAAGGGCGGCCACCGCCTGTATCGCCTTACTGCGCTCCACGCTGATTTGCGTCAGGTCCGGGAAACCAGTTTCAGTCTGGCTAGATCTGGCACGGAGCTGTGTGAGAGTGACTCTGCGGCCCTGTCGCCTCGGCTGTCTTGCTGGTTGTCCAGTTTGTGTGTTCGGGCGGCGCGATGTATGCTGTTCTACCCAGGTGTCCGCATCTTTTGGGTCCGTGAAGAAGTGCGTGGTGCCGTCGCGGATGACCTTGAGCTTGGCTGGGAACAGGAGTGTGTGAATCGCAATGATCGGTATCTCATTTTATGAGAAGTACATAAATAATACTGGAGGATTTGCTTTACATTGTTCACTTTGAAATGAACTTACTATGTATTTTGATTTTAGTATCCAGAATAATAGGTTACACTATTATGTTATCTTTTATCACATTCTACAGGCTTAGTATCCAAGTTTGATACACTTTTGAGCTTTTCCTCAGTATCATTGTTACATTACACCTTTTTTTAGGAGATATTAGTTGAAAATATATTTCGACTATATGCTTATAGAATGTTAGTTCATGGATCCAGCCTCTTTGGTATTACATTTAATGTATATATAACATGAAAAAAATAATACAACAGAAATAATCTATATATTGGAAAGCTCCACATTGAAGTTTTTTACCTCCTCTTGCCCAAACTGTTCCATAGAGTCACAGAAAACCTCGCTGTCTGAATCGCTTGTTAAGTGTTGCATTCCAGAAATGTCTTCAAGAAGCTCCTTATCAGCATCTATAAGCAGAAAAAAAGACATCCTTTGAGGGAGTTGCCAATGTGAATCACTGGGAATTCCACGCAAACTCAATAGGTGGACAGAGGGCCAACAAATGAAAAACCTCGCCAGACTTCAGCTCCAATACCATGTGCAACTATGACAGTTTTACGGTAAGTGACTCTCAGACGTGGTTTAATGTAAAGTACAGCAAATGCTAACTTTATGTTCTCTGGAGGCATTCCTGTTGATAACGATCAAAATACTAGATACAGCACCTGTCTCCTGAGTAATATAAGGAGGACATTGCCATGAACCCTCTTGTCCACAGTCATAATGGTATTCCACCATACACCCCCAGTTTCTATTTCACTTCAGTTCCATTCGGTGCCACTCTGATCCTTAATGAAGACAAATATCCCAGCTTGCCCCGTCCTACAGCAGATGCTACAGTATTCCGCCTCGAAAATCACCCAGTTTGCATGTGTGGGGTAGGGTACACCTGGGGATCTTCCTTCAAAACGGCTGGATTTTTTCAAGATGATACCATGTTGATAGCAATTCCCAACAAGCATTTGCAATGCAATAGGTCTCGCATTAGTGAGAGTTTAAGCTATTGCCATTGTAAATGACAATGCCTTTTATTTATATGTTTTGATAATTAACACATACATAAAAGGCATTGTCATGTACTATGCATTAGCTCAAACTCTTGTAAATGCAAGACCTATGCAAAAAAGCAGCCGCCATTGTCCTGTGATGCTTGGAAAGTGAAAGCGCGCATGCGTGAGGAAAGCATGTCGTGCCTGCAGTAGGAAAAACTACTTAAAGAAAATAGTGCTTACAGACAAAACCAGACAGCAGAATAACCCCCCCGTTTCAAAACCACAAGTCACCTGTTGAAAGAGTGTTACATATGCTCAACGTCAGACAATCTGTGATTTATCAGGACCTGGCATAATAGCTATAGAATATCTGAGTCGAGACACTACCCCGAGACAATCTAAGAACGTTTCAAACTTGTCAAAATGATTTACATGTAAGAGATGTCTTCTTCCGACATTAAGTTTTTAATTAGATGAACCCGTTTAAAATGTTTTCTGAAAAAAATAAAGCTACAAAGGAACAGAAAACAGGGTTCTTTGCAACTAAGACCAGTAAAATAGACTAACCTGCCTGATGCAATCTGTGAACGTGGATTCCTTAAAGTGGCAGTGTTAACATTCCCCACTAACGAGGATGAATCCGATCTGCACTAGTACTTGCTAACTTTTATTTGTAGAAAAGGAGATTAAAGCACTCTTTGCAGCCAATGTATTTTCTAGGGTAAAAGTGTAATTCTAATAGGATCGATTACCCAAAAAATATATAAATTGTTTTCCGACATGCATATTTTGTTATGAAATGATTTTCAAAAATAAAGATATCCTCTCAATTTAAAATGTGGTTTGGGAATCAGCAAGTAGGCAGAGAGATTCTCATCTTTATGAATTTAAAGATGGCCATGACAGAGAACCTTGAACTGCTGAACACCAAATACAACATGTACTGCCGCCCACGGTGTGGTCTGTTTGAGAATGCGGTTTGGGCTCCCAAACTCCCTCGACCAATGAAACTCCCTAAAAATAAACTACAGAGGCTGTCATTTTGCAGAACATTTTAAAAAAGATTTTTTTTAGTTTCTCTGCCCATCATGTTGGGCCATAAACGTCTAAATTTAATTTGAATGCTGTTGTTGTCCTATGTTTCTATTATACAAGAAGCGCTCCGTGGATATGGTAAGATCACAGAAGGCAACTGACAATATAGTCAAATCCATCCCTCCAGCGAATGCTCGGCTGCCAAGATTAAAGGAAGAACATAGTGATATGGCAGCACCTGCTGGCCAATCACGAGAATTGCCTGAATATTGGAGCAGAGTTACATTGGTATTATTATAACCCCTTCTTGTAGGAATCCTTATTTTCTGGCCGCACACAGAAACATAACTGATCTGTCTTGTTTGCAAATTCCACAAACGTTTGCAGAAAAAAAGCAATTTTTTCAACCAAGACAAAATTGGTTCAATTGTGTACAGGAAATGTGTGAACCACTTTAATATCCTGCACAGCATGGGCTTTGTCGGCTTCTTTGGTTTGTTGTACATTTTTCATAATTCTTTTAAGAAAAGCACATTATTTTTAAAATGTGAAAGCATTCAAACAATAGGCTCTTCTTGAATGCAATGTGTAGTACAACTGTTTAGGATTTCCCTTGCACAAAAGACTGTTACTGATATTGAAGAAATAAAGACACGTTTTAAATGAAAAGCTCTCATGACCATAATGTAGTGTGATTTGAGAAAAGAGCCATGAAATCAAGGACGGACCATTTTTGTGAAGTAGCATTGAAACTGTAAAACAAAGGCCAACAAGATCTATACTTGCAAGCAAGGAAAGACTACAAAAAACAAGCACAAGCTCTCACAGTAGGGGGGAGGAGGGGGGCCTGCGTGATTCACTTGCGGGAGAGATGATTGCTACCATATGGCGGCGCTCGCTCCCGCAAGTGAATCGCCACACATGCACGCGTTGCCATTGAAAGCAATGGAACGCATGCACGGTTGGGGGTGAAAAAGGGGACCGATGGCTAAAGGTCTCCTCCTATGCAGTGCATGCGCGCTGCGTAGGCGAGACCTAAAAATGTGTAGCTAGCGGTTTCTTTTAAATAAACCATGTATATTTTACAACACATTTTACACTCCAGTAATAGATAATGCATTGCATTATAAAATTATACAATGTGATACCTTATATAGGAGGCAGTTCTGCATCTCTTTCTAACCAGGAGGCTTCATTCCATGCACGTTTCAAGAGGAAGATTTTAAGAAACTGTAATGTTTCCAATAGATCTGTCTACTACAAACCCAACGCTCTTAATCCACCCCAAATACTAACACATTTTGACAGATTGGGGTGCTTGTGTACAGTCTCTGGTAGTGGTTGTGGAATTCAATGACAAAAATCTAATACAGTCTCTGGTAGTGGTTGTGGAATTCAATGACAAAAATCTAATACAGTCTCTGGTAGTGGTTGTGGAATTCAATGACAAAAATCTAATGTCTTTTTTATCTCTCGGACTGTTTGTAATGTATATTTTGTGTAATTGTTGTGTTAAACATTCCCTTTGCTTGGATGAAATGTTTTTAACTTTGTAGTACACTTTTAATAAAATCAATATATCGGTACATCAATTGTACGTTTCTGTGCCAACACTCAGACCAATGGTATTCACTAGTGATCCTTTTAATTGAATGTGGAAAAATAATTATTTGGG
Source organism: Lissotriton helveticus (assembly GCF_964261635.1). Taxonomy (NCBI): domain Eukaryota; kingdom Metazoa; phylum Chordata; class Amphibia; order Caudata; family Salamandridae; genus Lissotriton; species Lissotriton helveticus. Next base: position 819,698,036 of record NC_136071.1, read on the forward strand.
GGGAATGGTAGTTGTGTCTGTGATAGAGTACTGTGGTATGATTTTTTAGAATTCCCAGAGGACGTTCATTTTAGAATTCTTGTTTGAACCCTAGTCCTTTGGGTGTTAAAGGGTCCCTCTCTCTTTTTAAGAAGATGTTTCCAATCGCAACAAGATAATTTGGCTACTAGATGGTTAAGTGCTTTATCTCAAATAATGTATTCAAGTATTGCGCAAAACAATTGCTTTGTTATGTCTATAGGAGTTCAAAAGCTTTGTATAATTTAGCATCTCGTATGAAGTCACTGGGTTTGGTGTAGCTGGGCCAGAAATTATCAAGTCTGGAGTTTAAGGATGCAATAGTACTTGCCTCAGGGCACACCGGAAAAACTTGTAGTTGCCCAGAGACACAACTTGTAATTAGGGCTTAATATAGCCACTTCTTTAGTCTGACCATCAACCAATGTTTCCTCTCTACCCTTCTCAAGCACAATGAAAGTAAAATGCCATTCTTAATTTAAACAAATAAGCAATCGGAAAAACATGCAATATTGCTCTTTTTTAAAATCTGTGTAGTCTACAGCTTAACACAACCAAGAGCGAAAAATTTGAGACACGTGTTAGCACCTTTAGCTCTCTTGTTCCTACCATAGGGACAAGGAAACAAATATACAACAGCACCTTGTTATCAGTTCACCTGAAAATATCTCAAAAATATCTAAGTGATCAAGTTCTGTGAAAGTAGCGCTTTTTCAATATCACAAGCCCATCCTGATAACAAAAAAAAGCAGTTTTTTAGAAAAATTAAGTGAAGCAATGAAAAAAACAAGAACTTGTTTCAAAACTGCCTAGCATCTACAAACCTTTGCAACCAGATTATCACATTTTCCTCATTCTTTTGCTTCTTTCTTGGTATGTGTTTCGGAAGAAAATTCAACCTGCAAAGGGGTGACATCAGAACCACCAGAAGTCACCTTAACTTCATGACCCAGCACTGGGTTACCAGATTCGGAGGTTGTTGTACGAGTTACTTACCTTCGGTAACGATGTATCTGGTAGAGACGATTCTAGCCGCAGATTCCTTAACGTAGAATTATCCCCAGGCGTGAGACTGGATCCGGAACATTTTTGCCTAGCATCCCTGGGTGCCGGGGGGACGGCATCACACAACTCCACCCTGACGTTGTCCGCGTACGTGACGTCAGCGAGGTCACATGAGTCCCACCCCTGCGCGCTTACGTCAATTTTCTTCGGAGAACTTTTCCACACCACAACGCGGAGTCATCAGACAAAACCGTGACAGAATGGGAACAGAGTAGGAACATTGTGTGAAAGAGCAGAAACATAGAAAAGGAATGGTGAGGAACAACACCATAAGGGGCAGTGCCAGACACTGCAGTACCTAAAGGCAGGGAAATAAAATAAAGAATAAAGAACAGAGCACCACCCTGATCAGCAACCCTGCCAGTACGGAGACAGCCACCCCCGGAAACAAAAGAACATATGAAAAAATGTCATGATAACATGTAGCAGGACTACAACCCCAATCAATAACAATGAAGGGGAACCAGTCCGGGACAAACAAGGAACGACAAAACTCCAAGAAAGCCCCATCACAGAATGTGACATCCTCCATAAGGAACAAGGGCAGAGACCCGGCAAAAAGACCCCAACCCAGAGGATAGCAGCGGGGCCAGAACCCCTAGAAATGAAAGGGGGAGAGGGGGTTGGGGTGTTAAGGTAAGCCACAACCTGGAGCAACCAGAGGGTAAGGGCACAGAAGTACCTATAAACCTATCCTCCAATTGCCAAAGGGGAGGAACGGAACAAATAAACAGGTCAAACATGCTGCCAGAAAAGAGCGAAAGAAAGTGCTCACAGAAGACATAGCCACCCACAGGGAGGCGAGTGCAGAAGACCAAGCCAAAGGTCCTCGCAGAACGGGGAGGAAGAGCGGGCCGTGAAGGAATCTGCGGTTAGAATCGTCTCTACCAGATACATAGTTACCGAAGGTAAGTAACTCGTACATCTGATAGAGACTACTAGCCGCAGATTCCTTAACGTAGAATAGATACCCTAGCCATACCCAAGGGGAAGGAGGGTCTGCCAGAGGACCCACCAGCCTGGACATAACAGAGGGTCCCACAGGGGACGAGTCAAACAGACAGGGTGAAGAGCCCTGTCCCCCCAGGCAAGGAGAACCCCTACATCTAGAAGACCACCGACCCCAGAGGGGTGCGGGAAGACAAGAAAAGAGGTAGCCGCCCTCACTCAGTAGGAGAAACAAGGGCAAAGCGAAAGGAGGCCAGAGCACCCCACGCCCATACAAGGTAACAAGAATCTCCACCAGAAGCCCCAAGACCCAGGCAATGAAGAGGAGCACAGAGGAAGAAGAGCAACCCACAGACTCTGAGAAGAAGAAGTAGAGCAAAGGCAAGCCCCCCCACCGGGAAAACACCCAGTGAAGAGGGGAGCCGAGCCTATCACAGCCAGAAGGCAATAGACCAGACAGAACAGCACCTTCATCAATAAGGCAGGCGTAAGTAGAAAGGGTAGCCCAAGGTCCCCCAGGGAGAACCGCCCAACACCCCGCAGGGACAGACAACGCCCATAGAGGCACAAGGAACTCAAGAACCATCTCAACCCCTAGGGAGGAGAGGCAGAACTGAAGGCAGGGCCCACTGGAAGAAAGCGGACAAGGCAAGGACGACTGCCCCGTTAAAGTGCCAGGAAGGCCCAATGGTGCAGAAAAACAGCAGGTAGGCACCAGCATGCACAGCCAGCTGCAGACAACACCACGGAATGGTGCACCCAGGACAAGACAGACGCCAGCCGAAGACAGAGGCCAGGAAGGCCAAGAAGGGCCCGAACACACCCCAAGGGAGGAGTCCACACACACGGCTCAATAAAGAAGTGGAACCAGGCAGAGCTACGACGCCAGGCCGCAGACAACAGGCCAGACCAGGCTAGCAACGCAGCGATCCCGGAGAAGGACAGCCCGGGGCACAACTAAAGCCATTCCAAACCCATCAGCAAGAGGATCGCACCTGCAACATACCCGAACGCCACGAAGAGCAGAAGCCCGAAGGGCGACCACACCTCCCCAGCACATGACAGAGCTATATAATAGCCAATAAGAAAAACAGAAGGCCTAATCTCAGCGCCAACACGGCTTAGCAAAAGCCAAAAAGCACATTAAACAAGCATTTGCAATGCAATAGGTCTCGCAATTGAAATATTTTCAGCTATTGGCATTGTATATGACAATGCCTTTTTATATGTTTAGAAACCTGCTATAATAAAAGACATTGTCAGTTACAATACCAATAGGTCAATGTTTCTAAAATGCGAGACCTATTGCATTGCAAATGCTTGTTAGGAACTAGTTGGCCTAATGGCTAGGGGCGGTTGACTTCGAAGCTGGGACACAGGGTTCGAGTCTCCACAACGACACTGAACATCCTGTGATTCTGGGGGAATCACTTAATCTCCCCGTGTCTAACACAAATGAATGTGTCCTCGTGTAACACAACTGGTGCTCATGTAAAGCGCTCTGATACCCGATACCTTGGGGTCTAGTTCGCGCTATATAAAAAGAAAACACAAAAAAAAGCCTGCTGCAGGACCGCCATCCTTCATCCTTAACAGAGAGTACCCGGGTTTAGCCAGTGAGATACCAGTGTCTTTACGTACAGTGCCATTTTGTTGTTTCACTTTGTAAAGCGCCTTGTATAAAGGCGCTATAATACATATAATAAATACATAATCTTTCTGGTTATCAATGGGACTTGTGCTCTACGTTGAATGTAAGCCCTGGGAGCTCCCTGCGTCTGCTGTGCTGCATTTCTTTCTCTCCTCGGCCGCTTGTCCTCTGACAGACGCTCAAACCCTCAATGAAAACTAAGAGATGTGAATCCCCGCTTAGAAGAGAGGGGCGATGAGGTGCGCAGTCTGGAGGCGTGCAGGGAGCACGGATCTCCAGGGACACATGGCGCAAGTGTGGGAGAGGAGACGGGCTCCAGGGAGACGAGCGACAGATGTATCTTCCTGCTTAGAAGAGAGGGGCGATGAGGTGTTTGGGCAGGGTGTGGGGGGGCGCAGGGAGCACGGATCTCCAGGGACACATGGCGCGAGTGTGGGAGGGGAGACGGGCTCCAGAGAGACAAGCGACACCCAGTCTCTCCCCATTGAGTCTCAGTACCTTCGGCTACACAGCGCCCGCTGCCCCTCACCTATAACAGGCACTAACACTCAAGCGCCTAGAGACGTCCTAGCTCACAGTGTGCGCTATGAGGCATGTACACTCGGTTACTGGCTGTACTTGAGCCTCAGGGCGCAGAGACACCCCGCAGTTGCCACGAATGCTATGTGAATATAAATAGGAGCCTGCAGCGCCACCCCAGATCTCTAAAGACAAGAGATGTCTGGGGGGAGGAGCTGCGAGTGGGAGGGGGTTTCTGCCAGGGGAAGCTTCCTCCTCTCGTTAGCATCACCGCAAGGATGCAGTCCAAGGTGTACTTAATGAAGCGGCAGATTGGCTGGGGCAAGGCCAGAGCATGACAAATGTTTGAAATGTTGAATTAAAAACAAACAAGCGCGCGCCTCGAGCTGATGAGGAGAGAAGGAGAGAAGGAGGCACCAGGGGGAGGGGAAAGAGGAAGGGGCCAGCGGCTGTTTCCGTTGCGGGAGCCAGCTTTGAAACCATCTGTTAATTACTAACAGATGGTTTTAATGCTTGTTCTCGCAAGGGGATAGCCAAACGTGCACACGTTCCCATTAAAAGCATGCAACGCGTGCACGTTTTTGCCTGAAAAAGGCAATCCATGGCTAAAGGTCTTTTTCCTAGGCAGCGCATGCGCAATGCTAGGCGAGACCTAAAAAGGGCCGAACCAGCAGCACCACAGTCCTAACAAAAGGACTGGAATGCACATTAAGCACACAGAACACACAACTGGGGCAACCCTACCCAACGGAAGAACACCTCCCAAAATCCAGACCAACTTACAGGTCACTGAGGGGGAGGGGGAGGAGGAGGAGGAGGAGGAGGAGGAGGAGGAGGCGGAGGAGGAGGCCGAAGCACCGCCAGGAACCTCTGAATGGCCGAGTCTGCAGGGGCGTGGAACAAAAGAGCGCCATCAAAGGGAATGTCCTCCAGCCGTTCCCGAACGTTCTCCGGGAACACACTGTACCGAAGCCAGGCATGTCGATGAAGGGCGACCGAAGAAGCCATGGTACGACCAAGCACCTTCGAAATGTCCAGAGCGGAGTGAAGAATAAACGTCGCCAGCTCCTGGCCATCCAACACATGGTGCCGCAGATCAACACAGGCACCCTCCTGAGAAGCGGCAGACATAAGGCACTCCGCCGAGTCCCACAAGCAAGAAGTGGCCCTAGCCAAAAACACAGAGTGTTAAGGGCCCGCAGAGCCACACTGAGGGAGGCGAATATATTGCGCCCCCAGGAGCCTATGCAGCGGGCCCCCGTGACGGGGGAGACAACATCGGCGGCAGGGAGGGAAAGGCATTCTGCAAAAGAGGGCCCCTGGAAGAGGGGTGGAGGGAAAGACACACAGGATCACGCGGCGTTGGATGGTGGCGATGCAGAAGGCGTTGGGGCACCAGGTCCCCCATGGCGAGACGGCCCCAAGCCCTCAAAAGAGAAGAATGGAGCGAACCCTCGAAGGGAAGCAGCAGCTCCCGACCACCAGAGCCCCGATGGGGGACCTCCAGAAGATGATCCACAGGGAAATGGGCAGCTGGATCACCCAAGCGCAAAATTCACGCAGCTGTGGAAACAGCGAGAGCGAAGGCATCACCCGCCTCCGTAGGGCCCCGCGGTGGAGAAAGCAGTTCCTCAGTGGGCGACGGCTGCAAGCTAAGGCGGCCGTCCCATCCCCCAGACCAACCGGAGGAAGAAAAGGCCAAGTCCGGAAAGGAGGAAGGGGGGCCGAGAAGTGGGGGACCCGAGGTGCCTCCGGCGACGGCGAAGAGCCATCCTTAGACGACATCGGGGGAAAAGCCACGACGCGGCGGTCAGTCTCTGGCGAGGACGAAACCAGTAAGCGCCGGACCTCTGGAGAAGAGGAGGCTTGCAAAGAAGAGTCCATGAACCGACGCCAGCCTGGCGCCGTAGAGTCCACGACCAAAGATAGGTCAGCATCATCCGGCGCCGAGGGAGGCACCGGAACGACCTCCGCCACAACATGCGGCACAGGAGACCGAGGCCGGGTCGGAGCCGGGTGGCAAAGGAACGGTGCCGAAAAGGCGTCGACACGACCTCTGACGAGGCAGCCGCCTGCGTTGAGGGACGAGAGGGGCCCGGGGACACGCCCGACCCCCCGCCAGCCCCTGTGGCACCGCCAGGGCCAGCAACTGCCTGAGTGGTGTCACCTCGGCCTCAGACTAGGCCGCCGCCTGCCCAGAGGACCGAGGGGGACTCGGGGAAACGCTCCGAGCCCCGGTGACCTCCCGCAACACCACAGGGACCCCCGCGGGGGTTTGCGGCGAGGCAGAGGCGCCGTGGTCCGAAGGAGGGAACCCCGGAGGGACGCACCCCAACGGCACCACATCCTCCGAACCTGGATCCGAGCCTGTCGTGACCGGAGCCATCGGCGACGCCGCAGAAGTCCCCGCACGTGGGATGGGATCCGCAGATTTCCCAGGGGGAGAAGGAAGAGAAGGAGAAGCCAACAAGGCCTGCAAGGCCGCCGCATAGGTCTTCATCTGGGCTTTAGTCACCCCCAAACCGGGAAACAGCGGATAGGGTGCCGACACGCGGGCTGCACCACCCGCATAGGGCCCACGTCCCCAACAGGCCGGGGACCAGCCCTCGGGGACACACTGCAGCACTTACCAATAGGTGAGCGATGCTCTTGCGGCTTGGGAGAAGGACGATGTCGAACACGGAGGAGGCGGTTCTTGAAACCCTCTGCAGGGGCCGGACTCGGTGATGACGCCGACCTGGACATGCGTGCCGAAAGGAGTTTCATCTGGCACTCCCACCGGGACTTCGGTTTCTTCTGCTGACACGCATCACAGTCAGTGGAATCGTGGTGCTCCCCCAAACACCACATGCAGATGGAATGAGGATCCGTCGCCGACATCTGGCGTGCACAAGACTAGCATGACTTAAAGCCCGAAGGCATTCGCAAACTGCTCCCACAAACAAGCAGAAAACGAAAGGGAAAGGCCCAAAACAGGCCAGGATCAAGATCCGGATCCGCGTTGCATGTGGAAAAGGAAAAAACTGACGAAGGCGCGCCGGGATGGGACTTATGTGACCTCGCTGACGTCACATACGCGGACAACGTCAGGGCGGAGTCTCGTGATGCCGTCTCCCCCGGCGTGCAGGGATGCTCGGCAAAAATTTTCCAGATCCAATCTCACGCCTGGGGATAATTCTACGTTAAGGAATCTGCGGCTAGTAGTCTCTATTAGATTCATATGTCTTCTTTCTTTCTTGTCACACTATTTTATTTGAACTGATTGAATAGGTGTCAATAAAATAAAACCTACCACAAACGTAGTTGGCCTAGTCCCTGGGTGGTTTATAAAGCGATTTACAGACCAGCCAACTGACATGACATAGTGCCACTGTGTGCCACACAGTATCGGCTCCCTTCACACAGTCGGCCAGTGCGGAGTTGCAATCACACGGTGTGAGACAAACAGAGCTGGAAAACCTACTGAGAGTAGCTGCCCAGCTTGAATGAAGAAGACGATCTATACAGCCAATGTCCATTATAGGCATCTAACCCTTCGCAGTACATTGATGCAGCTTCGGAAGCTTTTTTTTAATTTGTTTTTTGGATGGCGAGGGAGTGGCCAGGGAGTTGAGGATGTAAGTGCTATATAAGCAGCGGTTGGCACAAAGACCTACCCCATTCAAGGTCCCACCCACTAATCACACAGTAGATATTTCTGTGAATTTGCCTGGTCTCGACTTAGCTACTGTTAACTTACTTTGCTGGTAACATGGACACCTCCCTTAAGGAAGGACACTCCTTTCTCCTGCAAAAAATGTATTGACCTGCTTATAGAAAAAAAATCACCTGCTTGCTCACCAAAAACAACTACCATATCAGCATTCCTTATCTCATAGCCAATAAGCTAGAAATAAATTTAGTTATCTAGTCGTTAGATATCTCAATAAGCACAATATAAGCACAATCTGTTACATGGCTTATGCCCATTTCACCTCTGAATGAGGGCTCTCCTGGACTGTCTGTGATGTTCAATGTAACCAGTTAACCTCTCTTACAGCAAAGGTCGTAATTGTTTGCAGTAGCAGCAGACCACATTGTGTTCTATTTTCAGTGCTTCTTGGCTAATGGTGCCAAACAGTAGACACTGGCTTGTTTTCCACATTTTCATTGGTATGTGTGCAGACCGATATAACCTTGATGTGTTGCTTATCTAAGATCAAGAAATGAATGAGGTGACATTGGGCCCAGTGAAAAAGGCCAACATGAAGTTCATCTCTGGATCCAAGCTTATTGTGGTCCCATTTCAAATCACTTCCCTTATTTTTTTAAACTGCCACAGTTTTCAGGGATACAGTCACAGATTTAGGAATTTAACTGTACTGCCTAGTAACCTTGCACCAGCATACTTGATATTGTCAAGGGGTCCTACATTGAAAGTTACAGTTTGAGTAAAGTCTGGCCTTTTACTATTCAAAATAAAGTGAGTTATGAGTCAAAGCTCTAATAAGTCCACCTACAGTAACAAGCTATCGCTTGTAAAATTCAGATGTCTGATTTGCAAAAGGCATTAAAGTACAAATACGTCTCTGTAGCTCCGTGAGATCTACAACTCTTTCAGGCATGTAGTCAAATCATGTTCAAAATAGTCTGTCTGGTTCATAAGATTTGTTTTTGGAAACTAACGAAAAGGTACAGCTAAAACCCTAGAAACATTCAACTTACTAACCAGCGATACCTTGTAGTATTCAAATCCAAAGTGGTCAGAGCTTTTTAAGTCCGAGGTTCACTAACATGGAATAAAGCCCCTGCCACCCTTTGGCTCAAGAACAAATTTCTGAGATTTTAGACAGACTTAAAGCAAGGTTGGTTCTACTAGACCAACTTCTCCTCCCTCCAATCAGTTCCTCAACCGTGGCTTTATCTTTAGTGCAAACAGATGGATAAATCATCAATGGAAATGTTCTCCTCCTAAATAAGCCACTGGATTCCTCCCATTTGCCCAAAGCATTTGATCATAAAAGCCTTCTATGCTATGTTAGTCACTCGGCTGCTCAATATTTCTCAAATGGACTATCACTTACTAGCAATTTAGGGCCATATGTATCAACATTCCCTTTTGCAATTTCTAAATAGCGATTTTTAAGGAATCGCTATTTAGAAATCGCAAAATGGTATGTATGTAGAAATCCGCTTTGTTTTAGCGATTTCTTAAAATTCCTTAATTGCGATTAGCAAATTGCTAATCGCAATTAAGGAATGATTTCCCATTCATTTCTATGGGCCAGGAGGCCCTTAGGAATGAATGTGAAATTATTCTCAATTTGCGATTCGCAATTTGCTAATCGCAAATTGAGAATAATTTCAAGGGTGCAGGGGTGTCTCAAGAACACCCTGCTGCACCCCTGAAAATGACATGTGTGCGCATATGGCGCACATACATGCCCTAACACAGCACCGAGACCGCCCTCATCGCAGCCACAGACGACATCCGAACACTACTCGACAATGGGGAAACAGCTGCCCTCATCCTCTTGGACCTCTCCGCAGCGTTTGACATGGTCTGTCATAGCACCCTTGTACAACGCCTCAGCAACGTCGGGATACAAGGAAAAGCACTGGATTGGATCATATCGTTCCTCGCCGGAAGAACCCAGAGAGTCCGCCTCCCCCCTTTCAAATCAGAGGCCACCGAAGTCATCTGCGGCGTACCACAAGGATCATCGCTCAGCCCCACCCTCTTCAACATCTACATGAGTCCACTCGCTTCCATCGCACGCCAACACAACCTCAACATCATCTCCTACGCTGACGACACACAGCTGATCCTTAAGGGCATTTTTTCGATTTTTTTTGGCAACATACATTGCATTTAAGGAATCGCAAAATTTGCGATTCCTTAAATGCAATCGCAAAATAAGTAATGGCAAATTATGCGATTCCTTATTTTGCAGCCAAATACTTTCATACATACCATGTTGCGAAAATGGGTTCGCAAACGCCGAAATTCTGCGAATTTCGGCATTTGCGCACCCATTTGGCCTTGATACATATGGCCCTTAGTCCCTTCCACCATCCACACATCCATATTCTCCATCAGTGAACCCCTATCAAAATCTGCTTTTTAAAACAGACTTTTACAACTTTGAACATTACATTTCCACATAACCTTTCCATATCGCTGGTATAATGTGGCAGCAATAAAATGATAACGGTGTCAAGATCATCTGTTATACAGTGATGTGCATTGACCTTTATGGTGATTGATAAACAATATTTCATATTATTCAACTAAATTCTACCCCTGAGACACAATATTCAAGTAGCAGTACGTCAACAAAAGTGTATTTTGACACATTCTGTAGCGTGCTAAGGGGTCGGTCTTCAAAATAAAGTACTCTTCTTAACACCTGTCCTTGCTCAGAAAGGGTGAACTGGAAACATGATTATGGGTTACCTTTGTCCGTGCATGCATCCGGCAAAGCTGCAGGCAGCACACTAGCATTACTTTGTTGCATGTCTTCCTCATGGTTTGTACCGTTCAGAGTCGCTTTAGTCTTGCTGTCATTCGTGTACGCTGGAGAGAAACTGTTTGTTAAGTTGTCAAAGCCATTGGTGAGACCAGTCTCCGAGCCTTCTTCAGCTACTTTGTTATGTTCCACAATCAATTCATCTAAGAAAAAAAGGGACTATTAATAAACATCATGCAAGACAAACCCCGATTTTCTTACTTAATTTCCATACAATTTATGAAAGTGAACACAAAAATATCTTTGAAAAATACTTCATGTCACAGATTAACTCAAACAGGGATGGGTTTTGGACATAGTAGATAAGGATAGTAACCCTTTAGTGCAGACAACTTATTTTTAATAAAATGTCAGGACTTAAGTCAGTAGATACTACAAGATAATGAATCAAAGTAAAAAATAAAACATACACAACATGGCAATGACCAGCACCTGAGCACAGGATCCCAGATAATAATAAAAAATCTGAGGATTTCCGAAACCTCAGACAAAATAACACTTCACAAATAGGATTGCTAGAGAGGTGAGAGTAGAGCAGCAAACAGACAATCGCTGTAAAAACTCAGTAGACCAAGTGTATCCAGTATACCCATACTAATTTAGGCATGAATGTGAAGTACACTAGGGGAATGAATGTATAGTAACTAAAAGCATCTGCGTTTTAATGGTATGGGTTGAAGCACTGATCTCTGTTCACTTATTCGATAAAAGGAAAACAGCCAGATACAAATCTATGATACAAACTTCAAAACATGGCTGTGATCTTTTCCATCGCTAGAATAGCCTACATCCAAGTCTACAGATCTAGGAAGGAACCTCTATGTATGGCAGAGTGAGAGTTTTGCTGCTAAGTAGTGAGTGACCGGTTTGTGAAATGACGAGTATAGAACATACAAACCGGTGGCATCCATTATCATTACCATGATAACCAGTTGGTCCATAGGTAAATGTACTGATTTGAGGTCTTTCATCAAGGATAACATTTCTTTCCAAAAGCTAGGCATTTGCACATGTCCACCATATTTCAAGCGCACCCCCTTTAGAGTCACAGTTCCTTCCGCAGGCACTGTTTATGTTAGGATACATGGCAGGCACAATTAATGTCGTCAGGAACTACCTTTACAACAGTGTCTTTAGATTTTGTTTGTGTTGTGTGCAAATAAAAGAACTGGGATGTCTATTCCAGTAGATCTTAACCCTTTTGACTTATGCAGGTCACCACTGAAATTCTACTAGTAGATTCCATGTCTGAAGTAGTTTACACTGAATTAACAGGCTCCCATTCACAAAGGGACGCCTCAACGCAAATTTTAAATAAAGCATTAAACTAGGAGAAACCTAAAATGAGCTATGCGAATGTACAATAAGCAGTGGTGTTTCATCATCATCTTTTCATAATTTATAATTTTTAGTTGTGTAGAAATGTCGAAAAATCTGCTTCTGTGGAATGCTGTTGCAAAGTTGTCTGGGCACATGCCGAAAATAGTGTGTTCTCACACTCCCTCAGTAACTAGAGAGCAAACATGTCACCTGACTAGGTACATGGGAAAGCTGTAGGCAAAACAGACATGTACAGGCGATTCCGAACTGCGATAATGCACGAAGACTGATCTTGTCACATGACTGATGGTGTGTGCATCAAGCCAATCTGAGTGACTGATTCCCTGGTACCCTTGTAGAGATATAGTGTGCACATCATAGCAGAATTATTGCAGCAATATATATATATAAACTTGCTGTAACAAATTTCAGCGAGGCTAGTCCTTGCCGCCGGCACCAGCTGATTGCTGCTCCTCCCATAAGGGACGTTTGCTGTGAATATATATATATATATATATTTATATATATTTATATATATATATATATATATATATATATATATATATATATATATTTATTTATTTATTTAATTTATTTATTCACAGCAAACGTCCCTTATTGGAGGAGCAGCAATCAGCTGGTGCTGGCGGTGAGGCAAGGACTAGCCTCGCTGAAATTTGTTACAGCAAGTTTCACACATGACGCCGCACTCTTCTCGGGTGTTTTTAAACACGATTTATTTCAGCTCAAATTCTCCTCCTTCACCTACGCGTTTCGAACTCAACAGTTCCTGATCACGGTAGTAATTAGTCCTACTTTAGTTTCCTTTATTTATACTATAACACCACTCTAGCCATTATGATGCATTGTGGGTTAAGTAGTTTACGCTTGGCTTAATCTAGCCTATCAACGTCCTTAGCAATCAGTTAGCTGGACTCAATTTCAAGTAATTATACCTGGTAGGTTGTATATTTGGCTCTAGTAATCGCCATGTCACCGTCTGACCAACAGATTGTGCAAGTTTGGGCTGAGTGCCACTTGTATCTTCGTGAGCCCATGTGTTTCTCTCTTTGGGACTTCACTTGTATGAACATGTATCCACATTATAAAGCTGAGTGCTTTGGCCAATAGATATGAATTTCAGCTAACTGAATTGCTCTGGGCATCGATGCTAATATGCAATCATTACTTGAGATTTCTAAATACATTAGGGAAAACGTACTGCTATTAACGATTTCTCATTACATATATACAACTGGGCTATTTTAACCTCCCTCATACATTAATTAAATTAAGTAGGAAAAATTGGACAGTTCGCCCCAACTCGTATTGATTCAGCATAGAATCTTAATACAGCGTTAATTCTCATAGATGTGGATTCTTCCTCAAATCTATATACATTGACACATTACTGTCTTCAGCTATGTATATCATCTATATACTTCGATTGTGTCTCAATAATGAAATTGTGTCTATTGAAAGGCAATGTTTTATACTGTTTTTCATTATTGTTTTCCTCATTCCAATTTCGCTAATATTTAATTTTACAATTCATCAATTTATCCTTTGTCAATTTTTACAAGCTGTTAACTCGTCATAAGCATACCCGCTGAAGATTTAATGTGTGATGTATGTGCACAGCGTGGAGAGACCTGAAGTTCAGTAAGAAGTGTGAGGGATATACTTAAAAGTGTATTAGGAAAGCTGTTTGCATTATAAGGGACAGACCAGAGGTGCAGTGTTAAAGGTGTGTGCACTATGACTAAAATGTGTGAAGTGCATTGGAAGAGCTATATGCATTTTTACGGAGTGAGGTAATGTTCAGTATGAAAGGTATCTGTAACGTCGGCATAAATGCGGTGAGTGAGAGTTTAGAGGTGTATTACAGCACAATGTTCTGCTGGAGGGACAAATAATACTTTGCACTCGAAACTGTAGGTGCAGTCTCAACTAACTTGCGATGCACCTGATAAACAGTCTAGCTTTCCTTTAACCGTATAGTATATTTGAAGCAGATCTAAAAGTTAATGTAGAAAATGTTTTTAAAATGGCAAGCAGAGAAACTAACGAGAATGTAGCATTCTTTATACTGTAAAGTGGAATGCTTTGGCATGCATTGACACCTTGTTTCAAAAAGGCTCCCAAGTGTAGCCTCCATCCAGTCTGCACTGGTGTGAAACGTCGGACCAGTTACTACCTGTGGTTAAATGGGAGACTGCCGTAGCTGAATAAAAACAATGGCTTCCTCCTCGTAAAGATCAGTATCAGCGTTAGGAGAGGCAAATGTGGCGCCAATGCATCGGCACATATGGGTAAAGTTCTAAAAGCAAGAAAGGATGTTGTAGCAGTGAAAAGCACAGACCGAAATAAAGATGTACAATAAGAAAGTCAAAAACAGTCATTTGTAAAGAAAAACATTAGTATTGCGCTCTCTCTGTGACGTGCTTTTTATGTCACAATGCTCCAAATTTGTTATGTGCTGCATCTCCACTCTTAACCAGAAAAAGTAAAGAGAGCAACTTGGATTTTTGTTTGTGACCACTTTCGTGGCCGCTTTGATGTTCTCAGTGGCCATGCGGGTCACTGTTTATAGGAGTGTTACTTATATAATGCTGGCCTGAACATCAAAGCGGCCGCGAAAGTGATCACGCAGGCTGACAAATTGTGCACGCGCCCGGAGCACATGCACTGTACCCGATCCGCCTGCAGACTTTGGGAGCACTTTCAAAAGCCCCATACTAAATATCTCGCGTAGCATCGCTTACGCGATAGCTAGGCGAGACCTAAAGACAGGTAGATGAGGAGGAAGGATCATATAGAATTGAGTGACAGTGAGCATTTGACTAGTGCCAACATGCATTTTGCTGCCATGATCTGAAAGGGTTGCATGATACTTTATTACGGTTGATTATATTAACCTCTAATAATACTGCATCCGCTACCATGCGTATCACTACGTCTTGCTGGTAAGTATATTTATTAATCTTGCCTCTACATTCACGTATCAATATTTGCTGTTTAATACCATTCATATTGTGCCAAGACAAGAGGTCTCTGGATGTGAAATTATTGTCATGAGACAGTGCATGCAACACAGTGAAGGTATACCCCTGACTGAGCTTGTATTTGGGATGAAGCTCCTATAGATGACTGCCACTTCACCTTCAAATAGATGTGTAGTTCTATATAGGTTAACCGTTTTTCATGTGGGAATGTGTTAGTGGCAACATGGATGTGGGCAAGGAGAATTGTGCGAGTGGGAGACTAAAGAGCTTTGTATTGGAAGGGAGGGCAAGAGTTTAGGATAGAACTTCAAATTTCAATCATTGCCTCAAAACAGCGTCAGCAACATCAATGTGCCCACCGAATCTTAATAGACACCTACTACATTTTAACAAGCTAAGTAAAGAAGCATACACGTTTGTGTACTGGGTCCATAACTCTGGTTTTCCATTCTCTATTGAGATTAGACAGCTCAATGACGTCTGTTAGCACCCCAAAGCCATTAACACTGGGCTCTGATCCAAATAAAAGCATTGTATCAGAAGTTCAACTGATCCCTCATTGTTCTAACACACCACTCTGGTCACATGACTCATGGAATATAAATAACCCAAAAATAAATTCCAATTAGGACCACCACTAATTTTTATAACAGACTAAGTACAATAAAAGTGGAGCTATTGAAAGGTAAAACAATGTACGGTCAATCTAAAGAAAATCACTGACGATATTAATGCATAATACATCAAAGCATTATTAAAATGCTGGTCTTTGATGTGAAGAGAGTCAGGTGATTATAATTATGTTCTTTGTAATACTTAGTGACCTGCCATTGTGTTTTAAATTGGTATACCAGTGCTGGAATGTTGCAATCTACTGCCAGTACATAACAATTAAAAGGACTCAGGAAGGGGAGGGAGGGTCTCATTTCGAGGTTTTTGGATGAGTGACCTAAACCAATAAATGGCAGATGTCCCGTCCACCATCCTTGTGGAACTGCAAAACCCATTCAGATGTAGGGGGACTTGGCAACTGCCCACCCAATTTAGAGGGCGCAATAATCACTGGATGTACCAGCCCTGAAAGGCAATATGAAGCATGGTGGTCTCGGGCTGAGAAAACAAATAGCCATTAATCACGGTGAGAAATTCTCGCTTTCTTCTATCTTACTGAAACAAATTTGCAGCTTTGGACCTTTGCTTCACTAAAATAGGGTGGGCGTGTAGGGACAAAAATATATGACAGCCACTCACCAAATTACAACAGGTGCACTGATCGCAGAGAGCACTCTGCCATCCAGGCAGAGGGCTTTTTACTATTGAGAGCTGTTGCTACCAAGGAAGTGGAGGCCAGAGCCTATGCTAATGTGGTGAGCTAACAACCAGAACCTAAACAACCCCTCTTGATGTCATGAGACAGTGAACTGAACAAGGTCAAATCTTTTACATGTACCTTCTTCATGGAGTTGTGTTTCTTCTTCTCCTCTGTGATCGACCTTCTCTTCTTCATCTTCTCCATCATCCCCCTTCTCCACTTCATCATCATCTTCTTCTGACTCTGCTCCACTATCACTACTTTCTGTTTTACCATTTACTGCTTTGCAGTTTGGGGTGGAAGTCAGAACACTACTCAGCTCTGAAAAAAATATGAAAAATAACAATTATCATCATAGCAGAAAGGAATCAAAGAAGGCAATGCTACATCATAGGTAAACATGTGCACCCTAAATTAAAATGTTAGATCTTGAGAAACTTAACCCCTGTGAATCCTAATTGTTCCCCCTCACCCTTTGTAAACTAACGCCCACAAAAGGGTTTCTGTGCTCTCGGTTACCATGCATGCTTGCAAAGAACCTATGGCCAAATGGCAAAGAAATGGCTGCGCTGAAAATTCAAGAGTTAGAATACATTATGAAAATATCACTCTACATGGAAAACACACTGTATTCCCAGGATTGCGTCTAAGATGGAGGGAATTTGAAAAGCTTGTATCCGTTGACTACAAAAATTAAATAATGCCAAACCCTGAGAGATTATGTGAAATGTGATAGAGTTAGATTTTTAGGGCTGTTAGCGGCACAACAAATAGCAATTACCTGACATTTTAAACGGAGGACAAAAAAACTTTTTATTTGATTGGGAAGGTCCACTCTGTCAACATGGTCATTCTGCACAAAATGTCTTAAAGTTACCACATTAGAATGAGAACACACAGAGAAGAGAGGAAAGAAACACAAAACAGGATATCGTCTTGGCGTGGCAGTGAAGAACGAGCTGCATGGAATAGTGAGCAACAAAAATTGTTGGAGTCAATTCACATTCAACAAGATTGACATCCTATATTGACATATGCGTACTGTTTTATGAAGGCACACAAAACGTCAGTATATACGCATACTTAAAAACCCATTAGCAAAATAGCAAATCTCAGGGGACTGCACTCATAATGGTCTTGAATCCGGTGGGAAGAAAACGCAGTTCATGTATTTACTTTAAATCCGTCTGATCATTATACAGTTTCCCATATTTCGTAACAGCATTGGCTTCACCCATTCCCCAACAGTTATTTTCCATTTGTGGGCGCCTTCCTAATTGCCCATGTGATGGCTATGTGCCTTACTTCCAGAAACAGCATTAAAAGGCCAAGCTTGTGCCTCATTTTACCATTTTGGGGCTTGGCAACCACCCCTAATAAATATATCTATCTCACAGGCTACTTACACGAAGACACTTAAACAAAATGGAATAAATCCAACAGATTTGGATTACATTTAGAATATTTGTCCTCAAGCCAAACTTATTTAGCATGATTGGAGTCATGCACGTTTTATGTCACTTCCTCAATCGAACATTTGAGAACACTTTCTTTAGATTACTTCATACCCTGGCTCAGTGTTTGGGATAAGATCACAGTGCCCCTGACATTTAGCCTCAGTCACCTGTGTGCCTTTAACCACATATGCCCCATACGCATTCAGCCTGTTGACCGCTCCATCGTGCTATTTATTGTTTCAATTCCATTGGACTGGTAGCGAGGGCATTGCCACGTGACCTTGGCCGCCCTGCTCAGTCATTGATATTGAGAAATCTGACAGACATCACCCAAAGACTTTCATCATGGCATAAAAGGTCTTGAATAACCCCTTTATGGACAGTTCGACAATTGCTCTGCAATTCCCTTTTTCCTTATTGTAACACATCCATGACATGAGATTCCTTCTAAAAGTGCTTAACAACCAACAATGGTACCTGCACCATAATCTGTATTTCGTCCGATCTATTGGTTTGTTCCTTCTTCCTCACGAGTCAAGTTGGCTGTATTATGTACGGGAGGGAATCATCCTTCACTGTGTAATAACAGAATACTTACTCTCAAGACCTACTGCCATGCATTCACTCCAATAGCAACTCATCAGCACTCACATTTTCTTCGAGCCATTACACCAAATAAGGGAGCGTGCCACTGCTTGTTCGCATTAAAGGCCAGGCAGCCCCATTCCACCTTCCTCATATAATAGTTTCAATGTTCCTCCTTTCACACTTTTTAAGAGTTGACCCATACTAGTCCACCAAGCTTATCCAAATTCTTGCAGGGTAAGTTCTGAGCATGCCGAAAATAAAACAGAGGCGTGAAGGAAGCACAACCTTTTTGTCACTCACTAAACTGATACTAGGCAGAGTCAGGGAGATCCAAAATCTCACACCTTTCCCGTGTGTGGCAAATCATAAAGTGCAACTATTTACAGGTAGACGTCTGCCACTGCAAAAATAAAGCCAGTAGTCTCTCCTCGTCCTTAATGGACTCAAAGGAAACAATAGTTACAACAATTAATCTTCAGATCTTAAAACCATGCCAAAATATAATCTCGGGGTCACTGAAATATATCAGTACGGCATTGGCACAAAGAGACACATTATGTTCCAGAATGCATATCTTCAGTCCCCATCCAACCATGTTTCTGTTTAATAAGAAGAAGAGTGAAGAAGGGGCACCCCTGCTTTCTGTCAGCCTCTACTACTCAAACCTCTCACAGAATTGTAAGTGTGCTTGCCCATCGCTAAGAGTTTTATATATTGTATTTCAATAGATCTATCACTTGGGTTCACAATACATAACCATTAATCAAAACAGTCTGCACAATCGCCCAACATGTTGTCACATGTGCCCAGTTGCCTTAAGTTTTCATAGATTATTTAAAAGAAAAGACAAATCCTTTTTTATTTATTTAGTGATGGTTGAAGATAATGGAATGCTTGACCCAAGTAAAACGTACAGGGGGAAGGTCCGGACAGTGGAGCATGTGAGGGCTACGGGCTATGCTAGATGCATATATTATGGGAGTAGGATTTTCACAATGCAGAGAATTTTTGAAAAATATCAACAAGAAAGGTGTGTTGAGGGAACGCTAGGTATGGTGTGGCCCTGACTTACTTTTCTTTGTTTAATTTAGGTCGTAGACTGTGTACCTCACTTACCTGCAGCGGTCCGTGCAGGTAAGAGAGGTGGGACCCGGTGGGGTGGGGGTGTTTCGACAAACGACCACAAGTAAAAATTAATTATTTATTTAATTTTCCCACGAGGTCCTATGATGAAATCCCCCCACCCCACCCGGGCCCACCTATCCCCAATGCCCCACCTCGCTTGCCTGGACGGGCTGCGGCTGTGACTTACTTTTCTTTGTTTCATTTATGTCACAGAAATGAACTAAAGCTGTAAAGTAAAAAAGAAGCTTTATGAGCAGGCACCCAGAATAAACACGTCTTGGTCAAAGGAATGAAAAACAGACTGATTCAAAGATGACTGGAGAGAGACAAAAAAACAAAAGCTAATCAACTGTCTTAGCATTGGTCCTCTAACACCATAGCCTTCCATCCATCTATTGCTAAACTGATAATGAAGGCATTCAGTGGCATGTCTGGGACCTGTTCCTTCCATTGAGCCTTTTGAGAAAATGAAATCCTGTTTGGGAATGTTTGGTTCTTGTCTTCTCTTAAGGGAACATGTAGGCAATAGTTCTATTTTAATACATTATGGTGCAGGAGTGATATATCAAACTGTTCATTAAATAAATATGTATCCAAAATATTCAAATGTATTTCTTACTGAATTTCAAGAACACACATTTAGAGGTAGCATCTTTGGAAACTCATCTTCAGTACTGAGCTAGCTTGCTTTACCAAATGTTCAAAATCATCTTCTACCGAACAGAAATACAGAAAATGATTGGACAATTCAAATGTATGACATTGGGAGAGTATGTCATTAACACAGAGTGCCTTGTAGTGTAGTTCCTATATTCCCAATAGGCTCTGCGCATTGGAATAATATCTTCAATAGTATAGACGTAGGACTGTGGTTAACTATGTCTTCTACTGACGATATTAGACTTAAAGTTATGTGTGCCAGCTAGCTCAGAGTTCACTAGAAACTTTCTCGAATAGGCAAGGAGGAGTTTAACCTCCCTGGATAGACAAGAAGGGATTTAGTTTCTGACAACCATAGAACATGACAACTTTGATCTCCCCTATTCAAGAGTATATCTCTAGAGTCGTGTGAAAACAAAAGACAACTATTTTACTCAGTCAGTACGTGCATTCTTAGTTTCACCAGTTTGTAGAGAAATAAGAGATGGGCGTGTTTCAATAACAAGATGTTATTTATTGATCAGTCTCTTTTCTCATACAAGAGAAATGAATCGCTATTATTGCAATACTTATAGTTAAGTAAAGTGCATACAGTAAAAACAGAATTATAAAATAATACTGTAAAAGCATTTATATGGTTTCTTAGCCATATGATACTTAAAATGGATAAAAGATATACATACATATATACATTGACTAATCGCTCTCAACTGGTGCTTCTAACTACGCCTACCCCGGTGTACCTGACCTAAGCCTAATACTTGGGAGGGAGTAAGTAAGTAGCAGTTTAAGTTAAGTTTGTTTTGCCAAGAATCTGACTCAAGAATTCTCTGTAAGGGGTTAGTCAGTTCAGTACCTGGGATTTAGAAGGCTGGAGGGTTGGTATCTCTGTCTCAGGACTCGATATCCCAGTTACCCGCGAGGGCGGCTGGAAACGCCGGAGGCTGGATTTCTCGGCAGGAGAAAAGGCAGCGTCTCTCTCAGCGCGTCAAAAGGGAGGGGCAGCGTCCGTGGGCTTTCTGCATCAGCTGGGCTCTCCGGCAAGTAGCGCTGCTCCAAGCTCGTCACCACCGTGTCTTAGCTTAGGGCAGCGTCGGTATATTTATACCTGAAAGGTGCCGTGTTTGACGTAAGGATGGACATAAGACGTCAGCAAGAATGTCATAAGGACTGGTCGTTCTTACATTCTTTGCAGGAGTTCTCGAGCAAAATCAAAACAATGGCTGCGGGGGATTTCCCAGGTCTGTTTGGAGGTTTGATTTGTTTTGAGAATTCGGTGTGCTTTCTAGGGGCTGAAGGGATAGTGCTTGCTTAATGTGACAGCATGCGCTATGACCTAATCTGAAGACGGGTTTCTGTGCCGGTGTATGGACATTAGTAAATTAATAACCGGACAAGGGTCAGAAATAGGAGTATCAATATAGGTACCTAGATAAACACACTACAGCCTAAATTTGTTTTTTGTTAAAATATAGTTTTGCAACCAGATTATACAAAATACAAATTAAATAACACTAAAAAGAACTGACATTTTTCACCCAAATTGTAAAACGTTAAATCCCAAACATGAAATAGAATGCTTCACTGTACAAAATTAATTCCAAATGAAAATTCAAACCAGGATTAACACTGAAACTAATTTTCTTGAAGATCTCTCTTCTACAAATGGTCTACTTTACAACATTGAGTAATCACATGAACAAAGGCGCCACCTTTAGTTCCACATGCCCATCAGTTGTTTGAGCCTAACATGTACAAATGCAAAGTATCCTAAATGTTTTTCAGTTAAACCTGCAGGAGAATGTTCATTGCCCGACTCTTTCTGGCATGTCCAAATGCATCCAGGATACCTGTAACGATTTCTTTCTTTGGATTAGCTGGCACTGAATTTAAGGAACGAGGATGATGCATACTGAACTAATCTGTAATCCTTGTGGTAAAATTACAGAATACTTAGATAATCTGTTATCTAAAAACTAGAACTAAAATTGGGCAGCTCTGCCCTCATTCCATTTTAAAATTCTGAATAACCTTTTGAATCCAATCTGGTCAATTTTGTGGCTCCCTCTCACAAACTGGCTGGTTGATCCAAATCATCACCTATCCTTGTGGTGAAATTCCAGAATACAATTATAAATCAAGCACAGATCCCAGTACAATTATAAATCAAGCACAGATACTGGTGAAGGTAGAGGCTGTCCTGCGGGGCGGTCCGTTCCTGGGTTACCGGCAACCCCAAACTTAATGCACAAACTCTTCTGTATTTTAATCTATTTTAATTATTTTCATATTTTGTATTTTTTATAGGTATGGTCTATCACTTAATCGAGCTGTCTCATCGAAGCTGTGTTACAATATCTTGTGTCAGCATATGCCCACTTGGGCTAGACTATGTATAGTTGGTTATGAATGTGTCTTAATGCAGTTTATGCCCACTGGGGCAAGACTGTTTTGTTTACGTTCGAGTTGGTCAATGACACGCATGCGCCTACCGCATCAAATGAAATGATAAAGAGGCTTTTTTCTCATGAATTAAGAGCTGGGAAAGAATTGTATTGTTTTTACTCATAGGCAATTTTGAGATATTAAGAGTACTCACGAATTACAATGAAATTGGTAGATGCATTAATTATTTATATTGAAATATTGCATTTATTTTTTGTGTCCTGCTGTGTCGTGCTGGTCACATATAGTTTAAATCGAATTATGAATCAGATTGATCATGTGCAGATATGTACACATATATTTGGCACTAAGACAATGGAAACTTTATTGATCTATAATTTATCACGCTAAGATGGCTGCCGTTGTTTTGCACTGAAGGGTGTTGGTAGTAGTCCTCTTTCTATGCGGTTGAACTGTGGCTTCATATGTTAGTGGGCTAGTAAGTGTTTCCAGAATGACCAAGGCGATAGCTGAAACGAGTTGTTTTTTCTGCAGCAATAAATACTAACATCTGCAACCATCTAGAGTGTCCGTCTGTTTCTCTGGTACTTCAGAAGAGTTTGTGCAATAAGTTTGGGGTTGCCAGTAACCAGGGACGGACCGCCCCTCAGGACAGCGCCTACCTTCACCCGGATCTGTGCTTGATATATATATATATATATATATCTCTCAATATTTATTCCGCGCACACCTATGCATCTTGGTAGCAGAGCACTTCATATGTAACAGGATGTATATATGATAGGAAGAGAGAGAATGAAAATACAAAAATCAAAACTAAATGGACAAAGGAAAGAGAGAGAGAGAGCTAGGTGGCGATATCTAGTTAGCCAGACAGAGCTTGAAAACGATATTCTTCAAAGTCTTTCAGAAGGAGAACAATTCAGGTGTCAGTCTTACTACTTAAGGTCGAGGACTTCAGGTTGTTTCACGCCTGGTAAGGGAATGCTGGATTTCAGTTTTCCATTTTTTAGTCATTTGTGCTTTGAGTAGTAAGTGTGTCTTGAGCTTGAAAATGTGAAGCTGGGTAGAAAAAGACAGACAACTCAGATAGGGACAATTTTAAAACTAGTAGTACCCTTAAGAGTGAACTGAAGCGGTGTTAATAGAATAGCTGTGAAGTGATCTGATTTTTTTTCTTTCAAAAAGATGGGTTGCTGTGTAAACTATAGCTTTTAAAAGATGTGACTGAGGAGTTTGGTATGGCAGCTGAAATAATATCACTGTCAATATTTGAAAGCACTAATGCCGGGATAACAGATCTGTGTATACTTCTGTAGGTATGAAAAGTGATATTTAAAGAAATACTGCCATTTCACCTTAAATCGCCTATGTGAATTTTTTAAGATTATTAAATGTAAAATATTTTCAAACCTACACTAATATTGGATCATTGGCCCACTACACAATGAAAACACTGCATTGCATTTCCCCATACCTTGAGTCCCAACTAAAGGTGAAAACTACCTTCTTTAGTAATTACCAATACCTGGGCGCACTTTCCTTATGCACAAAATACAACTAACTTAAAATGCTGCAACAAGACTCCTTCTCTTCCTGCGCTCAAGAGAATCCATGTCCAGTCCTGCAGCCACTCCACTAGTTTCCTATAGCTAGGCGAGCAATGTTTACGGCACTCTGCTTTGTCCATAGAGCCTCCCACGCAAAAGGATCGCTATACCTATAAGCTAAATTCAAGCAATACAATCAAAACAGGATACTGCACTCCATGCATGCATCACAGATCATCATACAACCTTACTATAAGAAATCCCCAGGAGGCCCTGATTTCTTAGTACAAGCTGCCATGCTCTGAAGCTTACTAGCAGTCAAGATACGGAGCATTAAGAAATATATACACTTCAGAAAAAAAGGTGAAAACATAGCTATTTTCAAGATAACTACATCATCCCACAACTTTAGGACAGAACCCGGTGAGATGGAATGCACCATTTAATTAAAACCTACAGTTTCCAGCCACAGATCTGTGACAGTCAAATCAGAGCACTACTTTATATATGCAGGTAAATTAAGAAGAGCTGATTTATGGCTAGCCTGGGAATTATATAGTAATGTCAATTCATATATAACTCTTCTCTCCTAAACTAATCCTAATAGCCTACATTCAGTGGTCAACAGCCAAATGTAGCTAATTGGCTGCACATTAACTCTTATACAGCTTAATCGTTTTACACTCACATAAAACATGTATGCTGAGTGTCTTGTCCATAATACAATAGTCTACCAGCCCATAATCCACCCATAATCCAGCCATCACCATCTGAATAGAACTGAGGGATCTACCACAAATTGCTGGCTAATCAAGTATCTGTGGTCCATATTCTCTACTGTGTTGTAGAGTAAGCCTTGACTGTTTTCATTTGCTTTCCTTGGAAAGTGATGTGTTCAAAGGGAGTAACTTACAGCCACATGTACTGAAGTATTCAGCGTCTTTAAACCCTGCGTTTTGCAAAATCATCGGATTTGCAAACTGCATATTAACATTTAAGCATTTATGAAACCTTTTTTGCTATCCAAGAAAGACTGTCCAAATCACAAAAGGGGTTTTGTAGCTCATTCTGAAATGAATGCTTCCCCTCCTAATTGCGAATTACAGTGAGATGCATCAGTGGTGTGCAACCAGCTGCGCCCCGTGCAGGTAAGAGCGGTGAAGCTGGGTGTGGCGGGGGTTCGGGAGAGGGGGAGAGTTAAACAGACGACCATTTAATTTTCCTTTGTGGTAGTCTGTGAAATCCAGCTCCCTACACATTCCCACCGCTCTTACCTGCATGGGCCGCAGCTGTGTTCAACCACAATTGCAGTTTCAATACATGGAATGCAACCCACTTTTCAAAGGGTGTGCGAACAGATTTGCAAAGGAAAAACTGTCCCCGTTGGACACCTTCCACTTGGTGATACCCTTGGTTAATGGGACACCTGCCGTCTACCCCCACCCTCAGTGTCTTCCAAAATTGTATTTTTCCTTAAAGCTGCACCGGTTTAGGCACTCTGCGAACACCTACAACTAGATTGTACGACGTGTCCTTTTAATAGTAAGATCAAATGGAAAAATTAGCAAAAGGACGAAAATAGTTGGTGCCCTATTTGCGACCACTATCCTGTGTGGAAAGTGTTTCCATGTTGGGCGTGATGACCACCAAGGTGCGATTATTGTGTTATGGGATACAATGCTTAGCAATGTGGAGGATGACGTGGTGTAAGAGATAAACCCAGAGTACTTGGATTATCATAAATAATTATAGACATACTACATCACACCAGAGCGTAATGGGAGATGGTAAGATTTCTTCATGACCACCCATAAGTGTCCAATACTGACTTTATGCAGGGGAAGCAAGAAAGGGGAGGCTATTAATCATGGCAAAACAACTTTTTTTTATACTTCTATTTATTCCTTTACCTTAGTGCAGCATAAATCAACAGACGATTCTCTTGTTATTAGCGACATGATTAGTCAAAGGTTTAGAAATGGTGAGCGATAGAAAGAAGAGACACAGAAGTAACAACTTTTTTACATTATACATGCCCTGGTAGAATGACAGGCATTGATAAGTATTCTTCACAATCACATTAACCAGACATCTTTCTTGGAAAGGAGAGGGCATCGGGATTCCTACTTTAGAAAATGGTTTAGCTCTAATGTACTCATGCAAAAAATGTTTACATTGTCATTGATTAACATTTTCAAGAAAATGGGTAAAAATATAGTGCACGTCAACTTCATCTGAAAAAAACACCTTTCCTTGGAGTACAAATTGAAGCCAAAACTCAGTGGAACTAAGGCAACTGCACTCTCACAGGAAGCTTGCATTAGATCAAGTGTTACAATACAAGACTCTATATCAGATTTCATCTCAAAGCTTTTTTGGAGTCCCTTGGTGGTGGGATCCTTTAATGAAATGCAGAAAACCCATAAACCAATTGGTTTTGTTTTGTTAAGTGTTTTGTTTAGTGAGTCTGGCGATCAATGCACCATCAAAGTGTATTCATATTATATATGCCTAAAGTTTATCTTGGCATTGTGCAGTTTCAATTTCTACTGAACAAATTTAAATGAATTAGCTTGGGATCAGAACTTCCAGAGCTTCAAGATGGCTGCAATCTATGCGCATGCCACAGGATCTCCATCTCCTACTGCATCCTGATGTGTCTAGCTAGTGGCGGGATAGGAGCTGGCAGCACCTGGACAACAGTGACCATTAAGAGGTGGCTCTATCCCAAAGTGGTTATGGGCACTGTAGTGAGTTTTGTCAGCATCTATACTGTTTTGTATGCCCTTGGGTCATCATAAAGACAGCACGTGAGGGCCTGATGGCAGGTGATGAACTGTGCAGTGCACGATGGCACAGACAGACCTAAAGATGAAAACAGGACCTTCTGGCAGAACTGGACACCATGGGGGCTGTCACCAGTCCAGAATGTAATGGCATGGGGGAATAACAAAAAGCGCATCTGCAGGCTAAGAGTTCCCATACAGGAGCAAACAGGCTACCTGGCACTGGTTGCACTATGCATCCCTTATAGAAATGTTATGCCAGGGAGAAAGTGGACTCTATTCCACAAAGGGCGCAACCTCAAAAGACGCAACAGATGGCAATGGTGAACCAGCTACTAAGTTGATTGTCTCCTCTAACCAGGGTGAGGCGTTCATAATGGCTACAATTAAAGATCTGCAGGGACCTCAAGCCACACTGAGGTCAAAACATCTACCATGGAATATGCATGTGATAAGAAGATTACCAGAGTTTATGACATGGAGTGTATTGTGGCAGACTTTTATCACCACTTATTTGCAGTGGAGAAGGTTACTGAGGCCCACAAGGGGAAAGCCCAGAGGAGCCAGCAAGAGGTGCATGGAGTGTGCTTTCTCAACAGCGCACTTGCAAATAAACAAAATGGAGCACGAAGTGAAGTTTGTAAGGATTTGCATTATAAGTTATCATACACCTTCGGACATGAGGGGTGTGAAAGGTTTGGTTCATCATTTTTGCACACTGTGGTAATGAGTGACTCAAGGGAAGCTGTGTGTGGGTTACTATGGCTGGGCACCACAATGAATGGGCGCTGCAACTGCCAGACAGGAAATAGACGTATCAGTGGGTGGCACAATGGCTCATATTTACCCTGATTAGAGTCATGCGATTCCCATTAAAACGGAGCTGATCGTTTAGAGAATTGCTGCATTTCTTGTGAGATAAGAAAGGGAGGCAAGACTCTCCAATCTTTACAGCTAGAGGTAACAAGGGACAAGAGGTATGGGGCTACTTGGTATGGTGTAATCCACTTGGTGTGCACATCGGAAAGTGCTTGATCAGCCTGGTCAGATCTTCCGCCCTCACTACAAAGCCAGAGTAAATTTTTGAAAATGTTTCCTTTAAAAGGTGCTCATGACTATTAAGCTTGACAATTGAGTGTTGTATGGTCTTCAGAACTCTGTCTTTCTTGGAGGTTCCCCTTCTCTCGCACCTCGCCCCCATAATTTTCTGTTCCAAAGAATGCACCTAGTGGGAGAGTAGTAGTGATAACTAGTGACATGAAATATTTAAAATTTCACTTGCAGTTTGAGTATTGTGTTGCAGTGGTGAGTATCGTTCATTCTTCTAGAAGCAAAAAAAATCATGACTGAGTTATCCAATTTGATGATTCAATACTTAAGGTGCCGAAGCAAACCCTAATGTTAGCTTTGCTGATCTTTCTGTATGGTGTTGTCCTTCTGAAAATGGACGGCTGTTCTGGAGGATGGCCGTCAGCCTTTTATGGTTACCTCTGCATTAGGATACATCAAACAATCGGAGACCTCCCTCAACCGTGCGATGAAAACATATTTTCAAATAATCTTTCCAGCTAGCAAAGCAAAGTGCTCACTATTTGTACCTGTTCATGGCCAGGTCAGATGATCCAACTTACTGCAACAGACATACATTTACTGGTAGGTTATCTACTGAAATGAAACAGAATGTGCCAGTTCAACTAAGTTGCTTCACTATTCGCAACATCAGTCCTAAAATGTGTAAGTAAACTTCAGCATAATATATTTGTACACACAATTCTCAATACCCTACTCCAATACAAAAAGAGGGACACACACTCTATACGATCTATGTACACTTGTGATACTGGAATGGGTACAATACAAAGTTCCAAGCATAATTGTATTCTCCCTATCTCTTGTCTCAATCATGAATGCAAGGCCCATGAGACCAGAGTTATCTTTGACATGTTTCCTGTTAATATGCAAAACTAATCAAATGTGTTGTAGAAAATGACTGACTCAATAATAGCTTTAGTTGAGACTGTTAAGAGTGCCTTTAGTAGCACAAAGATAAGAAACATTATGTACAGAAATAAACAAATTCATATCTACAAGTGTATCATTCCTACCTTCAAGAGATTGTGTGACTTTATCCAGGCGTACTAGCATGGAAAGGAAAGGACATACCAATTAATAATTTTCAGAAAAATCATCAAAAGTTAAGCGACTTCAGCTGGGTGTGGCGTTTGTTGATTCATCTTGCATATGCTTAATAATGTTAGGATGGAGTTACATGGCAATGTCTATAGACTAACAGTCTCTTGTGGCTATACTTAAAAAGACCAAGACAAAAAAATACAACAGAATACAAGCTAGTCATAAGCCCTTACAAATTATATATCATTAAGAAAAGAACTAGACAAATAGAAAACGTTATTTAAGCAAGTACACTATGATAAAGAACTTGCTGCTGAGATTGAGATCTAGAGATCGCAGGTGAGAATACCTAAGAGGCTGACTCAGGCTATTGTCTTGTCCAAAGAGAAATGTCTGAAAATGCCATTGAAGAAGCCTTAACCCTGTTGAGGGCTGGACTCCATGCAGGTGTAGAAATGTATGGTATGAGCAACCTAGCAATGGTAGCCTTACCTAGCTCATGGAAAGCACCATTGCCCCCAAGAGGTTCTAAATATTATCTGATGAATGAGGATCCCTGGATTAATCAAACTAAAAGCATAACAAGCATTTCTTACTGTAATTGAGCAGGATTTTCTTAGCCGAGGTAACACTTGGACATGTGCAGAATGTCAGGATCTACTAATTCAGACGGGGCTCCAAAACACTTAGAATGAAGAAAGGGTTGAGTACCTAAACCAACCTTTCCCTCAGGAACATTGTGTTCAGCTCCAAGATGCAAGGTTTCCACAGTTTGCTTATGCACTAGACTTCTGGTGGGGCAGATTAGTAAATTCACCTTAACCTATATCAAATTGGACTATGAAGGCCGACTAGACACCAAGGAATACTTTTATTACTAAATAAAAAAAAATATATTGAGTGGGGCTGGTCCCTCATATTATGGGCCACATAAGCACCCCTGTTGGCCTGCAGTTATCACACCTTTCGGAATGGCAGATTTATGCCATTTCTCCATCGACATGTCTCTGGCGATGTCCCGAAAGGGTTTGATCCACTCTAGTTGCAGGGATTCAGAGAAGGGGGGCTTTTGCAGCACCCTTGAAACCACCATGGCCCATGCCTGGGACACACCACTGACAATAGCTGGTATCTTCTTGGTCTGGTGTGAGCATTGCATCAAGCAGAGTGGCAGCTTTCCTAGTACTATTGTCCCTTTCAATAGTGATTTCTCCCTGTTATCTCCCTCTGCATGCCACACCGTCGTATGGGGCTGCTGGGTAGCCTAGGAGGCCGAAGCCACCCTTCATACTGCCCCTACGTAGCTCAATATTGTTCTGGCACGGTCTCCCACGTTCTTTCATAGAACCGATTGCTTTGAAAAAGATGGTAGTGATATCGCGCATGCTGCTTTACTTCATTAATATTTCAAGCAAAGCTACTCGGACTAATTTCTACAAAACTGTTGACTCTGATGATGGAATGCATATGCGGGAAGACAGAATAACCTTCACTAAATAGATGGCACCAATAAACTAAGGAGGACTGAGTATTGCTGATTTCATAGACTATTAATTATCAGCAAGATCACAGTAGGTGGCGAGACAGCTAAGTAACACCAAATCTGCTTAAAACGTATTTGTTGAACAGGCTCTGTGGCCTTTCACAGTGATGAATGCCATTTGGGCAAGACAAACAAGAAAGCAAGTATTCTCATGGCTAGTTGAAAGAGCACACCCCTAACTGGGCGAGAAATCTCAAGAGAGCAGGCTTGGAATGAAATGACAGACCTTCCTTTAAGGTGTTTCTTTGGACTTGAAGCTGAATGAATGAAGAGTAGCACTTCAAAAGGATCAAGGGTGGATAAAAGCACAGGAGAAGTCTTCTTTGAAGCAGAAAACGAAGGGCCAGATGTACAAACAGTCACATTTGCGAGTCGCAAATTGCGTCGAATTTCAACTAGCAAAAGTGAATGTACAACAGTGTCTCAGACACTGTTCACGATTGCCAATGGGGTCGCAAATTGCATGCCTCATTAATATTCATGAGGCAGTCGAAATATGCGATCCCATTGGGAATGGCAAACACTCACTGAGATGGTGGCTGTCTGTGACAGTTTTTGTAATAAAGCAGTTTTTTTTTTAAATGCATTCCTTAAAGGAAAATTGGATGCATTGAAAAAGAAAAATGAAACGGTCGTACATCTGACCCCAAGTGCCTAATTTAGAGTTTGGCAGATAGGATACTAATGTGATGGATATCCTGTCCGTCATATTCAAAGTGCTATTGAAAATAAGCCACTTGTATCTGGCTGTCATATTTGCCAAACACCTGATAGAGAAGTAATGGAAAGCAACTAGGCCCTCCAAGTGTGTCAAAATGGAGGGCAAACACAGAAAGATGGGTCAAAGCAAATATCGGACTATTAAAGTACAAACAACACAACTGAAAATTACATCCTCCTACTAAAATTCCAAAATGATGGAGTTACCCACCACTAAACATCTTTTAAATTAAGATTCTATGAACTACTATCAGAAGCAGCCTCGCAAGTTACTCACAAGACATGTCAGTGAAGCTTAGTAATTCAGAAACAACAGGAATAAACAACATCCAAGCCTGATATTAAAAGTGAAAAAATGTGGTTACCAATTGCTGATATTTTAAATCCCAAAAAAACAAAGTCGTCGCTGCCCAACACAATTCTGTTAATATTTGTTCAATTTTGACAACACTACACATAAGACAATTACGATAACCAGACTGAACTATAATTGTTGAATGATTTTGTGACATAACTAGGCCTGGGCGCTAAATTCCGTTCCGCTCGCGGAATTTGGGTAACGTCGCGTTCCGCCGAGAACGCGGAATTGGCAAAAATTCCGTGATCCGCGGCTTTGTGAAATTTTTAGCTTGTTCGCGCTTTCAAAATGTGGGTTCCCTAGATATTTCTCCCGAGCACACAAACAATGTTCGCGAACAGGAAAAAAGCATCGCAAACAGGCAGAATAAGCAATTGCGTGTGTTCGCTGAACTTTTGTGTGCTCGCGGAGATTTTTTACTGTTTCGCAGAGCAAATTCCGCCCACCCCTAAACATAACATGGATTACACTGAAGCACTACAAACTGACATGCCCACCCAAAACACCACACTTTTTGTAATGACATGATATAGGTAAATTTTTTCTTATTGTTTTATTATTGCGATGACAGTATCTTGCTGTAACTGGAATCAATAACCAACACCCCTCTGTACTATTATTTGACTATTAATAACGAAGAGAGATATATGATGCATTATATTTACATGAAAAAATTACATTTTAAAAATTAAAACAAAACTCTGACATTATACCAGTCAAAAAAATAGTGGAAATCGACTAATTTTTCACAGGACATTGATGCAACCAGTGCCACTCATAACTCTGTTGACACCTATGAACCTACTTGAATCACAACACCCTTGAAAGAAAATTGATGAAAAACTAATGTTCAGTTGAAATTAAAATGAAATGACACTATAATATTTTGAGTGTTTGGGCCTCTGAATCTCAAATTAGACATGATGCTTTGGATAGCACAAGGGATATAATAACTGGATTGATTCTTTTTTGCTTCTGATCTGATTAAATATTTTGGAAAAGTGTATTAAAGATAAAGCAAAAAAAACAATTGGCAATAACGTTTACAAGAAATATGCATGATCTCTAATATATCTAAATGTATCTTATTAAACATGGAACTGTCAAACTTGCTTTGGCAGTGCAAGAGTTTGAAGTTGAGATGCATAACATGACAAGATGCAAGTTTAGCATCCATAAATATAAACTACACATTAGTTTAATATGATTTTTGATTGTGTGGCATACAGAGTAAATGTTTAACATGTAATAACCATTTTACATAAAGATCTTCATAAAGAATAAATCCAAAAATAACATCTGTACCTCCCCATCGAAGCCTGTACCGTTTTTTTATTTTTCCATGAAGCACGACAACATTAAAATCTTTATTGCAAGAGGACACCTGGTAAGTGTTGAGAATTGATTTGCAACACACATCAATCAAAACATTACACAATTAGAGTGGCCACATTCATGGAACATAATCTGCAAGCGTATTTCATCCGACTTTCAAGACTGAAAAGAAAACCTTCAGCAGTTCATTTATGTGGAAGATGGAATGGCATCATAAATAGCAGCGGACAACACTGGTAACACAAAGTGATTCGCGAAAACAACGCTTTAGGAATATTAGGCACTAAATTAAAAGAAATCATTTGACGCAAATAGCAAACGATAATGGGTACAAGTCTAGCAACATAGAAGCAATCTATATAAGTCAACCCACCTGACGTTAAACCAGATCCTCGGCCAGACTTTTTGTCTTCCACTATTTCATAAAATGGGCCAATCACTTGAAGTAACTCTTCCACTTTCTCGCTGATGGGCATACTTTCAAGGATCTATATGTAGTTACAAAACAGCAAGTAACAACACTTAAATAAATAATCACCTGGGAACAGTTGCAGTTAAAGTGTCTGAGTGGTAACATGTACCATAATAGTACTTCGTGCTCCAGTCCATACACCACCAAACTCACCTTTGTTCGTTCACTAATTCACATTAGCAAAAGTCAATACTAGTGTAAGAACATGCACATAAGTGATTGGCTACCAAATTACATGGGCTCACCCAAATAAATATATCATTTGCCCCACCTTCAACAAGCCACAAGATACATTTGGAAACAAACTTTGTATGAATGTATACATATAATATAAATTAGGTGAATATCCAATAAAACCCCATTCAAAAAGAAATGTGAGATAATGGGTAGAGGTAGACAAAATTACAACAAACACACACAAGGTGATGGAAGGAACGCTCGCAATGTGTCGAATCACTGACAATCCCTCGGGGACGCATGCCAGACCATCAGTCTTTTGCCCACCAAGCCACCTCAGTTTGGACCTAGCAATATGCAAATCAGTCTTGAACCTGCTGCAATAGGATCAGCCCAACCCAAACTGCCAGTGCATAGGGCAGTTCTCATTTTGCTCTCCGAAAATGGATGTGCTTCATATAGACGGTGCTCTGCATCAAGTATGTCTAGGATGGGAGTGATTTAATTCAAATAATTTTTAACTAATACACAAGAAACATTGTGCATATAGATTATTATTGGGGATTCTATTAGAAGAACTTGACGAAACATTTACTTCTGTAGAGGAGGGTCGCCGGGAATAGATATCGCATATGAATTCATATACTGATGCAGTTAATCTTTGACATTTATACGACTTAATAACCTAACAATAAAAATGTTTTGCTACTACCCACTGTAGGCATATATTAAAGAACTGGTAACAATTGGTTTTGGAGACAGCTGTCCCAAGACAAACGTGTGCAAAATTTCCTGACTTTAAAATTTGTGAAACAGTGTATGCATAATAAAACAAATTGCACAGGCCTATTATTGACTCCTGTATTCAAAGCATTGGATACACTATTGCAGAACCATAAGAAACAACAACGGTTTTGTGGAGCAT
Organism: Lissotriton helveticus; assembly: GCF_964261635.1. NCBI lineage: Eukaryota > Metazoa > Chordata > Amphibia > Caudata > Salamandridae > Lissotriton > Lissotriton helveticus. The sequence goes on from NC_136071.1 coordinate 819,732,618, forward strand.
TAATGCTTTATAAAATTACATCAAAAGAGCAAACAGAATCAATGGTCCATTTTTTTAAGAGTAGAAATGCAAAGAATATCTAAGAGGGTGATAAAACAAACTAAAATATTAATAGAAAAGGCGTTGTTCAACCACTAAGCTAAAGCTACCAATTACATAGATAGCATAACCCGCTATCCGGGAATATTCATCAACTTATTTATAGCTACCTTCAGGCTCAAGTGTTGACTTAAAGGTGAACAATGTCTTGGTGACTCAAAGAGTAATCCATACTGAATGTACCATCTGTCTTTTTACTTCTTCCTGTGGATATGTTTCAGGGTCGTGAAAGGAAGGATGATCGACTTCATTTACCAAAGCTGTCCCTAGATTTGTGCTGTGCAGCAATGAAGTTAAAAACTGCTAGTGAAGTTTTGTAAAAAGAAAAAAAAAAAGGAGTGGTAGGTTGAACTTTTCAAGGCAATTGCACTCTACAGGAGGAAAACCAAAGGAAATGAAGCCCAAAGGTGATTCTGATTGGAGATTTTAACCAGAGCCTGATCAATTCTAACAGGTATTTTGCTGATGTCATACGGAAAAGAACTCCTCCTCCTCCCCCCCCCCCCACCTTCAAGGCAAGCTTACTGCACTCATTCCAAACACAAATTATAATATACATTTCAGGTTGCATCTGAGAAAGAGACTCACTCTCGTTCCACAATAAAGCTGGTCATACAAAATAATGTCTGCACCTTTGGCTGAGATACCAGCAACAGCATGGAGACAGTGACATACATATTTATGCGAAAGTATAATAAAAATCAATTATCCCTTGAGGAATATATCAAGTGTCCTGCTTGAAACAACTACACAGTACACAGTAAGGAGTTAACAAATGCCTCAGATATATCATTCTCATCCCTCCGAAAGTAAGGGAGAAGCAGGGAAGGCTTACCACCTTCTTCACAGACCACTTCAGAAAGACCGTAGGACGCATGATGGACATTTTTTATATGGACGACTCTTGATCAGGAATGTGCCGACCCGCACCAAAGCCAGATGCCAGTACAGAACACAGTGAAAGGCCATTTTTTAGGGCGCCAAATCAGAGGCTGGAGTCCTAAACATTACTTACAAGACACCAGTAGTGTCTAAGATCAGAGCTCAACTCTGTGACAGTAAAGTGGATGTCAACACATGGAGGTAGGGGGTGTGGCTGTGAGTCTGAACATCTGAGCAGAGACTTCTTGAAGTCTGGCACTTGCTTTGTGTGTGACTAAGGAAATGGTACCGATCGGACTGGATGTAAAACTGCCATTTGTTCACTGGAACAGGTTGTTGACTTCTGCAGGCATCATTTTGGCACCAGTCTAAAAGTCAATGTCAGGGAGAGGAAAAGGATGGGTAGTAGGAGCTTCTGCACTTCTTTTTTTATGCTTTTGGGTGACAACCGCTTCAGAAGATCAACTCACCTTACATCTTTCTTCTTGGCCTCTGGAAGAGAAGTGAAATGCAGACGGACTTGGCAAAAAGTCAGAAAATCCAACCTTCGTCTCCCTAATATCTTCTGGCTGCATTTTACTGTAACTCTGACAGGCCTCCAGTTAGTGATCTCATTTAAAACACCATAAGATATGGCAATGGAGATTAGAGAAATATGACAAAATCAAACAATGGCAACAAAAAAAAAGACTAAAAAGGAAAAAAAGGAAAACATTCCTGATCCTGGTGTCATCATGGGCATGAGGCATTGCCGTTATGAAGCGATACACAACAACCTATGTGGTTTTGTGGCTGATGCCACCACTTCACACCCCTCTGCGGACATTGAGGGAAGATCATTTAGGATGGAGAATATTATTGGCCACAGGGATAACTTTCTGAACAGCATTTCCAGATTTGACAATGGAGGAGTTCACAGGCATCCTAAAATCAAGGAGTTTTCTGCAAAACTAATCAAAATATTAACCAACCTTTTTCATTTCTTCAACATAAGCAATCATTGCCTCTTCTTTGGACATAGCTCCAAGGGCACTCCAGGCATCCCTGCAAATGAGACACATCGGTCTATAAGTTGTAAAGTTGAAACCTCCTCACATCTACAGTTTTAGAATCCATTACTCACTGAAGTAATCTTACCAAAAGGACACACCTCCACTAGTCTTGTTACCCACATCTTTGGAAATTGCTAAATTAGTTATACAGGACATGAAACGTATACTGGATCCGATATAGTAGGTTTATTGTTGCCTTATGAATTAATAAAGGGAATTATATTGCTACCTTCAATTAATTGCCTTCAATGTCTAAGTAGCAGAATTCTAAACAAAAATAACTTAAATATTATTATGATAAACTTTTAAGCAGAAAGAGCAAATCATTGAAATAATGAATGCAATAATTTCATTTTCAGCTCCCTCAAAAGCGTAAAATGTAGCCCAAATCTTGATAATTTATTTTAACAGTACCATTAAACAGTGTATAGCAGGCTTTGTACTTTCTAACACTTTTCATTTTGTTAAACCATGCTTTACATTCCAAAGGTATTGACAACTTCCATGATTAGATAATCAAAGAGACCTATTAAAACAGAGAGAGAGCTTTTGTGCATTCACATTTAGCTCTAGAATATCAGAGAAAACCCCAGTATAATAATTATGGCGCTGGGGTCAATACATTAATCGAAATATATTCAAAGACATTCATTCACATTTTTTTACATTTTGGACATGTTGATGCCATAAATCACCAATCGCTAATAATATCATTCTGGCAACATAGACAGAACTGAGAGATGATAGCAATCATAAAATGTAAAAAACATGGCACAAAATATAGCGTCTGTTTAACAAAGAAACATATACTTGAGCCTTTAGCTCTGATGTATACAAAATTCAATTTGCATGACTGACTCCAGATAGCCCAACCAATGGGTTCTTGTCCACATTTTGAGGAAATACTCTAAATTATAGATAACTTAGACTTATGAGTGAACAAAGTTGTCAGATTCTATACCTAACGTAAAACACGCTAAAAATAAATTAACATAATCTATTGTGATCATGTATAATGGCAGAGCACTGAGGGCAATTAGAATCTGATTGTATGCTAAAGAATACTTGCCGCTGTGCTTCTCTATTGAGCAGAAATTGAGCTCAAAGGCTCTTAATTGGGCTTCCTGTAAAACTTCTCTTATCCGTACCTTTCCACTATGGGGGAGATAGAAGCTTATGAAAAGGTCACTGGTGTAGCATATTTAATAAAAAGAGTGAACGTAGAGGTTTTCTGGTATTTTCATGTACCAGTTATCTACCCGAAACACTCAACCAATATTTGCCACTGGTGGTGTTAAGTGGTCATCACTACGGTGTGGTATCGGGCAGCATCATCATTGGGTTTCACACCTAGGTACTCGCTTCCCTAGGCAAGTACAGCCTTCTTTTGAGGGAAAGTACTGGTGTGATAAGTGAGGTAAAAATGTACCTCCTGTATCTAAAAATTTACTTTTAATGTTGGTGTAGTATGCAGGGGTACAAATAAAAAGTAAGGTGGTGAGCTTGTTCGGATGTGTAAATTGTACAATTGTCCTTAGTATCATACATGTGCGGAAAGATGTTTCGGCCATTTTTGCCCATATGGGTTCAAGTCTTTGCTAGGAGTGGCTTCTGAGAATGACAGATGCCTTTTTATAACTCAGTTGACTCGTAAGTCACAACTTACGTCTCTTTTCACCGATCAATTTATTGTGAGTATGGACGGCTTGCACTGAGCAATTTCATGATTCTCTATTTACTTCATAGGTCATGGATGAGGCAAGGGCATCATAACTATTTGTCGCTGACTGACCCTCTGAGTCTCCACCTAAAGTGTCCTCCACTGGCCTCAAGGCTGTTTTTAGTGCTTTATTTTTATCATTTTGTAACGGTTTTAATTAACTGAAACAAATAACCACTTTCACTTTCCAATCTACACCACTCTAACTCACCCCAAGCTTCCCCACTCCACCCCAATCTACCCCACTCCACCCCAAACAACCCCAATCTAGCCATGTCCAACCTACCCCATTCCAATCTACCCGACTCCAATCCCACCCCACTCCAATCCATCCCACTCCACTCTCATCCATCCCACTCCACTCTCATCCATCCCACTCCACTCTCATCCATCCCACTCCACTCTCATCCATCCCACTCCACTCTCATCCATCCCACTTAAATATACACCACCCCAATCTACACGACTGTGTCCCACTCTACCCACTCTATCCCAATCTACCCCACTCCTCTCTACAGCATTCTACTCTACCTCACTCCACTCTACCCCAATATACCCCACTCCACTCTACCCCAATATACCCCACTCCACTCTACACCCCACTCCTGTCTACCCCACTACCGTCTACTCCACCTCACCCTACCCCACCCCACCCTACCCCACCCCACTCCACTCCAACCTACCCCAATCCACTCCAACCTACCCCAATCCACCCCACTCTACTCCAACTATCCCCAATAACTTTTAGCGATGAAGAACAGCAGCCACACTAGTGCACAACAGGGCTAAAACACATTCCCAAAGCAAATACCTCTTGATTGGGCGATATTGATTGACTTTGCCAGTGCTTGTTGTATTAGTTCTCAACTTTGCCAGCCAGAGAGTTAGTCATGTGCATGGTTTTACTGTTAAAACTGTAGTCTACGAAAACTACTTGGGTATCTCTTTGAAAATCCACAATTGAGTGCAGAAAATTAGCTGTGCGACATCTAGCACTTTTTTATTGATTAACATGCCTGCCAATCAAAGCAGCATTGCTGCATGTAAGCAAGTGATGCTTGAAAACATACAATCTTTTGCGCTCTACTGGCAAGTAGTAGCAAACATTTCTGCAGGACTGTGCTGTTGATTGTAGTTGTTACCACCTCAAGAAACAAATTATGTGAGCTTCAGGAGATTTCCTGTTCAAGAGCTAAAAGAAAAGGCCGGGAACTCCCTACAAGAACTACCCTAGGCATCCCCAGGGAGGCTGTGGCTTAAAACGAAATAGCAAGACCAAGGTTGGAAAATCTGCCTATTTTTTACGAAAGGGATCCTTTGACACTTGTAAAATGATTGGCAGTGAACAGTAGAAAAATAGGGGCATGGAGAATGCCTGCTCGCAAAATGGCTGCGAGGTAGCGGAACTCCGCTGAGCCGTTGACCCTAGCCGTTAATATAATGGCAGTTTTGCCCACTGCTACATCCACCATTGTGTGCACTGTGCTGCAGAGGCGCTCCTGCTCCGAACCATGCCTAGAACAGCCTAAAGTGAGGGGCGGACACCGTGCAACCCCTACAGAGAAGAAGTGAGCTGCCCTGACCGCCATTGAGGCCTGCAAAGCAGCGAGGTGCGCTCCCTGGGGACACCTATGCAGTGGGAGCGCGCCAACATCCCTGATCGTCGGGGTGTTCCTGGTTGGTGAATTTATTGAGGGGAGTGCGGGCACTGCTGGAGGCCCTGGCTGTCTGTTGGTGCTCCGTCCTAGCTCCATTGGATGTCTGACCTGGGGCGTGTCTAGGCCTCGCGGTGCCAGCACGGAAAGATTGCCAGACGCCGAGGTGTGGCCTGCGGACGAACAAGCGTCTTCCCTCGCAACGTGCTGCCCTGACAAACTGTAGCAGGAGCGGTGCGGTCTTCACTTTGGCCCCCCTGAGGATGCGGATTACTGCAGAGAGCAGAAGAAGCGTGCGCTCGATGTAGTGCCGTGGGAAGCCAGGTGACGGCACATGAAGAGGAATCCCCGGGACTCAGGTGCTGTACATGCTGCTGCACCGATACCCTACTTTGCCCCTGCTATGGTGGCATGAATCCTGGAGCCTGGGAATAAAGAGAGTACTGGGCAAGGGACGGCTGCCTAGGTAAGCCACCTTGGTGAGGCTCATCCATTCTACTTACTCGCTCGCTCGCTATAGCCCCACGTGCTGGGGGTGACAATTTGAGAAGAAGCGGTTTCAAGTTGTGGAGCAGCGGTCCAGGCACGCTCCGCAATGTGGGCCAGATCCTGAAGAGGCCCACCTCTGTCTACGCCATGCTACATCATTTAAGTTGCTGATAAGTTTGCCGTGGTGGGTACGCTCTCAGGTGCCTGATTATGCACGTGCCTCAAGTGACTCTCAGCCCCCCCCACCCCCCCACCCCCGCCCCAGCTACTTACTATGCAAGCAAGCCTTAGCTCGATAGATGGAAAGATAGACTCATTCGTTTAACGTATGAACTGCATGTCCGAACACCTCAATAGACATGGCGAAGAGATGCGTGACGTAGGTGGAGGAAGCTCACATGGAGGCCGATGTGGCACAAAAGCAGAGGAGCAAGGCCCTTGCGCAACGACAAGACAAAGCAGAGGACTTGGAAGCCAGGTCCAGGTGAAGCAATATTCGAATTACTGGCCTTCAAGAGTCCTCTGCCACAGGAAATATGGAATTGTTCACTGAGACCCTATTAGTGACCCTCTTGGGCCGTGAAGTTTTCTCCTCCATGTTCGTGATTGAGTGTGCACACCGCTGTTTGGGCCCCAGACACCTCCGGATGCACCACAGCGCCCAATTATTGCCAAACTCCTGAACTACAGGGATAGGGATATGGCCCTAAAAAGAGCCAGAGAACTAGGGAACCTGTAGGCTAAGGGCCCTACCATTTTGCTGTTCCCTGACTTCACTGCCACAGTTCAGAAAGAGCGGAGGCAGTCTGCTCCGTTGAAACGTGCATGGCACGCCCAAGACCTTGACTATGCTATGCTCTACCCTGCAAGTCTCAGAGTGACGATGAATGGCGTCTCTAAGATCTTCCTCGATCCCAAATCGCTGCAGAAAGCGTTAAAGGAATATTCCACAAAGCAGCAACGCAAGAATGACTCAGAACAGTTACAGGGGGCTGGCGGAGGCACATGGATGAAAATGACTAGAACTGAACCTAGCACTATACTCCCAACAGGACATATACAATGAGGGAGAAGAGGGGAGTGAGGGGTTATTGGGTTGATTGAATTTGCAAGACATGTTGCGTCCTGGAATTTATACCGAGCAGATAGCCGCTGCATTCATGTTTGTTCAGAAATGGGAGGGTGCTCCTACCATGTTAGCATCATGACGCCTGGCTGTTCTTTTTGCGGGTCTTTACGAGGGCACGCATGCACGGTCAGGTTAGTGCTTGGGGTGCATTTCTGGTGGTAATGCGGCCTCATTTATCACATCTGCGCTATAGGGTTTTTTGAGATATCCTTATTTGTTAACCTTGAAGTGATCAATCTACAGCCCGCTAGGGGAGGTCACCGTAGGCCTCAGAAATGTGCATGGTTGGTTGTGTGGGGTGGACTTCAGGCACTTGGTTTGTTCATGTAAGTAAGTTTTAAGGGATGGGCAGAGTAAGACACCACATTTGATTTTCAATGGCTGATATCCATACTCGGCTCTAGCTGAGTGAGAGTTGGTGGAGAGGCAACATCTGCCCCGGTGTGTGCTCCACCTGATGGCACTATGCCATCCTTGTTTGGTAATCTGGAGGGGGGGTATTTCATTTGCGTCCCCAGTTGGGGATGATGCGACATGGGAGGAGGAGCGAGTTTACTGCGGTTTGTTTTTTGAACCACAGCAAGTGTATGGTTCAAACCGGAGTTTACTGCGGTTTGTTTTTTGAACCACAGAGAGTGTATGGTTCCTAAGGTACATTTTAGACAAGATAACCAGTTGACTAGGTTGGATACCATGAAGACAGCCAGGAACATCACAGATCCCCAGACATCACTATGATGACCCAACACGATGGCCACCTGATTAGATGTCTGACATGGAATGTCAGAGGCCTTAATAATCACCACAAGGTACGGAATGTCATTGCATATCTAAAACGACATACTATAGACATTGCCCTGTTGCAGGAAACCCATTTACCAATAGATAGTAAGTTCCTCACGCAGAGAGTATTACAGGGCTCCTTCCATGCAGCAGGGTTCTCATCCCACGTCAGAGGGGTGCTCATGTAGGTCAATCTGAAATCAGGAATTAAATTAGACATGGTTTTTGCAGATGTGGAGGGGAGATATACCATCTCCAGGTGCAGAGGGAAGGGCCTTGACTTACTAGTAATGTGTAGGGGCTTAATTATGATAACCCGATTTTTGTCAAACCCTTTTCACAACTCCCTGTGTGGATTCTGCAATGCCGCTGATAGTGGGAGGCGATTTTAACTGCGTCTTAGAACCAACACTGGAGCGATCAAGTGGTCCAATTCGTCATACTTCGGCCTCAGTGAAATCGATTGCGGATGCTATGGTATGTCTAGATTTGGTGGATATTTGGCGCACACGATTTCCGGAGCAAGGGGGCTTCACACACTACTCTGCCCCGCACAAGCTACACATGAGAATAGACTATTGGCTATTGGGCTATACTCGGAGGTCAGCTTGATAACATATTTAAAGCTGATATCGCTGAAGCTATTGAAGACTTTTTTGCAAACAATGTAGGGTCAGTTCCCAAGTTCTTCACAGTTTGGGAAACTTTCAAAGCTTACAACAGAGGCATAGCAATTTTTAAACACTCTGGGATGCTGCGCGCTATTAGGGGTAGGCTAGATAGCCTGGACAAATGCCTAACTGAGCTGGAGATGGGATTGCGGCGCAATGGGGCTGTTAATAGTATTAAAGAATTGAAACAGACATTGGAGGAGCACAATGAAGTAGCCGACAGTGAAGTTAAACATATGAGGAAATATGCTGTTGCCAGAAGCTACAGGGAGTGGGAAAGTACGGGTGTCACGCTTGCAGCGTTACTGAAGCACAGGAGAGAATCCTCAATGACCACGGCAGTTAGGTCTAATGAAGGAGAGCTTTTGGCTGACCCCGAAAGTATAGCAAACCAATTTAGACAGTACTACACAGAACGATATCGCTCCCGTGCGCATGTAGACGAAATCATGATACAGGACTATCTTGAACACATAAAACTACCTTGGCTCACGAATGAACATCGTGAATATCTGATGAGAGGCCTGGGAAATCTATGCGGCCTTACAGAGTATGCGCTCGGGAAGTGCCCCGGGCAGGACGACCTAACAGTAGCTTTCTACAAGGAATTCAGGGACCTTTTAGTTCCCCACCTGGTAACCCTATTTGAAGAGATTAGTGAATCAGGAGATATGCCCCTATCAATAAGTGAAGCTATGATAGTTACTATTTTGAAGCCTGGTAAGCCCCCCGGAGGAGTGCTCCTCATTTCGCCCACTGTCATTGTTGAACATAGATACCAAAATATATGCTAAGATTTTAGCCAATCGCCTTGCACCGTTAGTTCAGAAATTGGCTAGCACGGAACAGGAGGGAAGTACATAGCATGGAATTTGCGCCCTTTCATTGAAACAATCCACCATGTTCACCCAGAGGTTAGAGCTACAGCAGTCTTAGGCACAGAAAAAGTGTTCGACTCTGTGGAATGGGCATTCATGGGGGCTGTATTAAGGAGGATAGGGGTTGGTAAAATATTTCTTAAATTGGTAGCGGTCTGTACACCTCTCCCTCCGCCAGAATTAAAATTGGGAATATGGTAACGGCTCTTCTAGAGGTACCAGGCAGGGATGCCCACTATCCCCTCTTCTATACGCCATTGTTGCTGAACCCCTAGCGTGTGTGCTTAGGGAATATCATGGATTCCGTTTTCCCAATTATAATTTAATAGTGTCATCATATGCAGACGACACTCTGCTTTATATCAGAAATCCAGAGGTTAATCTGTCCCCGGTTCTCAGAAAAGTTGTCCGATTCGGGGAGCTTTCTGGATTAAAAATTAACTGGAATAAGTCCATGATATTTCCCTTAACCAAATCCACGACCCCACTCAAACAGAATTTTCCACTGACTTGGTCTACAGACCCAGTGCGCTATCTAGGCATACAGATCCATACAGACCAGGAGATAATTTTCAGGGAAAACTATGGTAGGGCAGTTACTAAACTCGAGGAGGATGTGGATCGCTGGATACGACTGCCTATCTCTTTGCTCTGGCGTATATCGCTGATGAAGATGGTGGTCCTGCCGAGGTTTTTGTTCCTGTTTTTAAATATACCCATGGTCCTTCCAGTACACTTTTTAAAATCTATCACCTCGTTGCCTAGGAGCTCTCGCATGTCATAACGCACCCTATGGTAATGAAATTATACTAGTGGTGTGGCTACATGACTTTCATTACCATAGGGTGCGTCATGTAATGCGAGAGCTCCTAGGCGACAAGCTCCTTTCACTTTCATATTAAAATCTGAGTTCCCAATAGATTGGGGTTTAATATTTACGGAGTAGTTCAGAGCTACCATAAGAATGTTTATACTAAGTCGAGGTTGGAGTGGCAAACTGACCTTGATATGATTATTGACAACGACACCTGGTGATACTACGGCGAGTCTCCTTAAACGGCCGCCACCAGCTAATCCACTTTAAATATTTACAAAGAGTTTATTACATGCCTGCACGTCTATTTCGGTATGGGTTGCGCAAGACAGGGGGCATGGCTTGCCTGGGGATGATGGCGGACGAGTGAGCGAGGAGCTCCGTGCCAGCCATACATTTCTCCTGAAAAGCGAGCTTGCTGGGTCCGAGCTGAGACGTCCCACCTGCGCTTACATATCCCTGAGAGGTCGAGAACAGCCGAGCAGACTTTGGGGTTCGCTGGCTCTGGGCTTGTGGAGTGGCGCTAGTGGCCGAACCAGGAGTGAAGAGGCCGCTACCCTGAGTGGTGACGTCAGCCTCGGCGCTACGCGACACCCTGGCTGCGGGAGCCTGGAGAGGCCTGTGGCCTAGCTGACTGCGGACTCTGGGAGCCGCGAGAGAGAGCCGCAGGTGTGGCCTGCCGGACTATCACCACCATCGGTGGGGCAAGATCGGCCTGGTTTGGAGGTGAACGTCTGCGGGGGAAAGCAAAGAGTGAGGGGGCTCCCTTTGGGCCGAAATAACCCGGGAGGTGGTGGAGTCGCTACGAGGAGCATCAGGAGCAGAGGTTCACGGTGACACGGATTCTGCAGGCTGCAGAGGTCATCAGAGTGGTGGAGCAGTCACCGGGGGCCATCGACTGCGGCGCGCTCCTTTCTACGCACGCTGGAGACTTGGGCGGGGACGCCGCCATTTTGGACGCGGGCCTCTGGGCCCAGACTGACCCTGAACCACAACCCGAAGGCGAAGATCCTTCCGCAGAGCCTGGGCTGTTCACCTGCTGGGAGGTGCCTACCTGTTTATTATCCGGAGCGGCTGCTTGTACTGGACCGTCCTTCCAGAACTAGGGGAGACCCCAGGAGTAGCAGGTTAACTATACTGCTTTTCCCCTACGACTAAAGCACGGTGCAGATGGTGATTGGACTCCCTTTGCTATCTGGTGGTGACTGGACCATTCCTGGCTCCTGGCAGTGGGCATACTCTGGTTGGGGGCGCTTCACTGAGGGTGCCGTTGAGTGCCCTGTTCACAGTCTGTGGTTAGCGCTACTCTGTGCCACTCTGAACTAAGCTAGCGCGCACCCGCAGTGGGTCTAGAACTTCCTCTGTCACGTCCCAATTAGTCACCATGGGAAAATAAAGTAATAAGACTGCTGGGGCCGCACCGGACACGGAGGACAGCGCTGCTGAACAGTCGCACCTGTGCCCAGAAGACCCTGTCCAAAACAACTGAAGCTAATTCTGGACGCCATCACTGACAATTAAGTAACCACCTTCCAGGATATCAGTACAGTGGCGGTTGGCATGGGGCTGTTGTGTGATAAACATAAGAAGGTTGCCGATAGGGTTAATGACACGTAATCCAACGTAGCGGCCATGATGCCAGCCCACAAGGTGACGGATCAGCAGCTGAGTACACTTACGGACAGAGTGTGTGTACTGGAACATAGGGCAGAAGATGCGGTAGGACATAATCAGAGAAACAACTTTTGAGTGGTTGCATTACCTGAGGGAGTAGAGGGAAGCGACATGGTGGCCTATCTTGAAAACTGGTTCAAAGCAGTTGTTGCCCCGGAATGTTTATCCAACATTTATACGCTGGAGCCGGCCCACAGAGTGCCAGCTAGATCGCTAGCTCCGTGGCCCGCCTACTCCATTTCCAGGACAGGGATTTGCTGCTGCAGAGGGCGAGAACGGAAGGTCCTTTCACCGTGGACAATTGCAGTGTTACTTTATTTCCGGTCTATACGCTGGAGGTTCAAAGGAGGCGGGCCTCTTACCTGAAGATCAAGAAAGCCTTGCGAGATGAGGGTCTCCAGTTTTCCCTGATGTTTCCATCCCGCCTGTGCATCGCCCTGGAAGGCACTACTCATTATTTCAACTCCCCCGAGGAAGCATGGGAATGGCCGGAAGGCTACAAGGGTGGACTGACCGGTGGTCAACACTGCGAGGGACTGAGGCCCAGGATCAAGACACCCGGGGTACCCCTACGTCATAGAATTTGGAGGAGAGTCCAGAGACAGCCTTCCTTGTCACAAACTGCGAGGGAACGAGCGGCAGCACTACAAGCAGTAGTATCGTTGTTGCAGAACCGGAGCCCACCTCCATTGGACGAGGAAGCAGGATCATCTAAGGAGACGGTAGCCAATGACTCGGACACATCAATTAGTAGCAGTATGAAACTGCCTGTGATAACGCCTCAGAGTGTGGATGAGCTAGTATGATGGTAAGGTTAGCATGTGATGGCTAGATAGGTATGAGTATTTTGTAGATTTTGTTGCTTGAGAGGTCCTGGCACTAGCTTTGGCTTAGCACGGCTGGTGCACTGCAGGCTGGGCATACGCCCCTAGGCACCTGCATCCACTTTTACCTCTGAACTAGCCGGAGGTCTTTAGTTTTGTAGTTTAACAGTTTGGATGGGAGCTCGTTTGATAGTAACTGTCCTTGGGAGGAGGAGTTAGGGTGTTGGGACTTTTTTGTGGGGACCTCGGCGTGGCACAGCTAGTAGAACACTTGAGTACTGGACACAGGTATCGGAATGGGATCATTGATGGGACTGAAATGTTTATCATTGAAAGTTAGGGGCATGCATACTATGGAATGCCGCCATAGGATTCACGCTTACTTAGTGCGCTGGGGAATTCAAATTGCCTTCCTTCAAGAAACACATATCACGGGGTGTGAGGAGCTTGCACTGCAGCACAGATGGAGGGGACAGGTCTACCACACAGCTTACTCTGCTTTTGCGCATGGGGTACTGGTGTGGATTCAGGCTAGGGTCCCTTTTCAACTGGTACATCAAATTATTGACCCGGAGGGAAGGTATGTGATGGTTATGGGTAGGCTCAATGGCAGGGATATTGTGCTGGGAAGTGTGTATGTGCCTAATACGGATCAGCCGGCTTTCTTTATTCGGTTATCTGGTAAATTAGCACCCTCTTTGACTGACACTGTAATGATGGGAGGGGACTTGAACTCTGTCACTGAAGTTCGTATGGATAGGTCGCATCCACCGCTTCCTACTGCTCCTGTCCATAATATCTCTAAAGCAAGGAGAGATTGGCAGTCTTGCTGGGGGTTGGTGGACACGGGGAGGACTCACCACCCTGCCGATCGCGATTATTCCTTCTTTTCATCGCTGCATGAGCTCCATGTTAGGGTGGATTCCATACTATGTTCCCCAGACCTACACGCGGCAGTCAAACATAGGGAATACCTCACCAGGACATTGTCAGATCATGACTTGTAAACCTTCAAAATAAAAATAAATAAACTCACTGTTACTACGAGTGCAGTGCTCCCAAGCACGCCCTGCAATCCCAAGTTGGCATCTAAACCCAGAGCTTTTGGACGATCCAGTCTTCCGGGAGGCGGTGGGGACGGGGATCACCCAGTATTTTGGGGATAATACAGGAACGGCATCATCAACCACTATGGAGTGGGATGCTTTTAAGGTAGTGGTGAGGGGTCTCTGCATTGCCAATGTAGGAGGGATACGAAAAATACTCCTGCAAGACATTGAAACTGCGGACTAGCGCTTACGTACACAAGAACATGACAGACCTGAGCAACCTCATAGACAGAGGGAATTGCTGACAGCGTGGGAGGAAGTGGCAATAGGGGGGGTCGAGAGACTTCGATACTTTGACTATAAGAAATACGAAGTGCGTGCACATGCCAAGCGCGACAAAACTGGCACGTTGTTGGCTTGGTTGGCTAATCCGGCAAGGTGGGGGACAGTTATATTTGAACTTAATTGCGCGACGGGGAAACCATGCTATAAACAACAGGGGATTAATGCACAATTCCATGACTACTATACTGCGCTATATCAGGGTAAGGTGATGTTGAATGAGGAAACTCTGGAGAAATGTTTGCCTGTAGCTAACCTTCCGAGGCTTGCTGAGGCTGATTTACTAGGTGAAGGGAGAGAAGCGATTAAACATATGGCGTGGAAAAAACTCCCAGGGCTGAGTTTTTTACGACAAAATTAGTTACTCTCTATAACGAGGCAAAGAGGGTGAGGGACACATATCCAAAGACGACCGCAGCCATTTTTTAGTTGATATCGAAAAAGCTTTCGACAGCTTGGAGTGGCCTTACTTGTTTAAGGTTATGCGCACTTTTGGGTTGGCTGATGAGTTACGACCTGCCTCGGGGGGATTATTTGCTGCATTTGGCCCTCGTATCGGCCATCCAAAAGTACTGGGGGGAGGGAGGGGTTTTTGAACCGCAGACTTCCAAGGCCCGCCAGTATGTAGTTTTAGCAGCGGGCACGATTAAGGCAGTAGCTTGTCTGTACCGACGCATGACGAATGAGATGCTGACTCCACTGGCGGGGTTGAAACAGAAATGGGAGGTAGATCTAGACGGCGAAATCCCTGACAAGGTGTGGGCTGAGCTGATTAAACGACTGTGGAAAAGTACTAGGAATACTCGTTTCCAACTGGTACAATTTTTTATTTTACATAGGGCGTATCTTACTCCAGAAAAGATTAATAGATATTTTGTACAACTTCTGCTCTCTGCCTGCCCTATAGCTCTGAAGGGCCGGATTTCCGTCATATGATGTGGAGCTACCACAAACTTGAGAATTATTGGGAAGAGGTGATGGGGGTGCTGTGCGGGGTTACGGAGCGAGATATCGAACATGCTATTGGGCCTTGTTTACTTCACTGGTTCCCCCTCACCTCCAGGACCAAAATCACTAGCAAGTTTTTAGATCTGAGTCTCCTGTTGGCCAAAAGGGATATTATGGCAAAATCGAAGTCTAAGAGGGGACCGAGTTTTCGGAGGTGCAGGGCTAACTTCATTAAATGGGCGGAAGGTGAGGGCACCATCAGGTTACAAACAGCTACCCGCACACACGAGAAAGAATTGGAAGCTACAAGGGCATGAGAAGCACTAACATTGCTGTTGAAGAGGCCAATACAGATGCAGAATCTTCATCTAGTGAACCGCGGGGCTTGCCCTGATAGTGCTATGTTTAGCACATGTATGATTGAGCCTGATCTCCCGGACTACATTCTGTTCTCTTGTAGTAGAGTTCTCCTGTTAAGTACACTAAGGTCTAGTCATGCTGTTCAGGACGTCTCTATTAGGGTCCTTCTTGTTTTGATTGCTTGTGTTGGGAAGGGGAAACATCAATCCGTGGGGCTCGAACGGGTGCTCAGATTACGTGAATTGGAATAAGTAATGATAGCTCCAGATTGCCTTGTTAGTGTAAATGAGTGACCAAAGTTCATAATTGACTGATGGGCACCTGAGAAAATTTGTATCCTGTATGTGCCAGATTATATTGTGTTTATTTTTTCTTGTTCCTTTTTTTATTGAAATCAATAAATATATTTACAAAGAAAATAATGGTTTGCACATGACAGCAGGGTGTAAGAGGTGCAGAGCGAGTTAAGCGGATTTTTTACACGTTGCCTGGTTCAGCCAAATATTGGAGGCAGATATTCCAGGAATTGAGTGACATTACTGAAGTGCCTTTACCCCCCGATCCAGTGCTCGCCCTATTGGGTCATTCTAAGAAAAAAAATAAGGGAGGAAATTCGAAGGTTGGTTGAAATGGGTTTGCTAATTGCAAAGCGGAGAATTGCGATATGCTGGGGGCACGGCCCCTCTTCCACTGTATAGGAGTGGTCACGTGACATGCTATACTGTAATGCACAGATGGAACTGTATAGCGAGCTGCTACCCCCACCTGGAGTCGTCCCAAAAACTTTTGGGAATTGTACCAAACATACTTAGCGGTAAAGGCCATATTGACCTCTGACTAGATAACAGACATGGCAGACACGCCATAGCGCACTCGAACACTGGCTGCTGGGACAAGACTTCTACCTGGTGTCTAATTGAGTAAGCAATCTGACATGTGTACCAATGTATGTATAATGCAGAGACATATTTGTTGAGAATTTCTGTAGACACTGCTGTAGTTCTTTTATGATTTTAATTGTTTTTATTTCCCTTGGCCTATATCAACGCTTCGCTCATATATATTATGTTATGTACTTTCCATGTTGCTGGACTGATGAAGCAAGAAATGTCTCTTATTGTGTAAATTTCAATAAAATTTAGTTGTTTCTAGGCGCGGACAAATGCCCTTTTTCGGTTGAGCCTTGCGCAGCGCGCATGCGCTGTCAATGGGAGGCTTCATGTAATCAGTATAAACTTTTCAGTGTGGCTCAGTCTCCCCCCACGCATTTGGTTGGCTGTTGCATGTGTCATTGTGTTTTTGTAGCCTGCCAATGGCTAACCGCGGGTGCATGTCCCACCTTTTAGACAAATGTTAACTCCCACAGCCTTTGCCTTGCGGGAGCGAGCAGAGTGCCAGCTGCATTCCTCGTGTGTAAGGTTACACATAAGACGAAGTGCTTTCACTTTTGCTTTTTTTCCTTATAGCGCGCACTCGCGCGCACACTATTCGCGGGCTAGCAGATGACCATGCAGAGACTGCTTGTTAATAACATCCACCTTGGCTGTAGTGAGGCCTGAATGATCTTTTCAGCTGGTATCTGATTGAGATGGGGGACGCGCACCCCCAGCCCCTCTTTTGTGCTGCCACCAGACCCTGGCCCCTGCCCCTGCCCCCACCACCAACCTCCCTCCAGGGTACAACATTCCTGATCTGTGAGGGGGGTTAACAAGGTACAGGGTTAACACCAGAGCCTGGCAGGCCTCCTTTGCTACAGAAGAGCTGGGGGAGGGGTGATCGACGTCGGCGTCTTTCCACCACTGCCGACGTGTGGGTGGGGGGATCCTCCGCTTAACTCGGCTGACAAACTGCCCATACAGGAAGGATGCTTTGTTGACATTTAGAGACTCGAGAGGGGAGCTGCATTTTTTTAAATATACTGGTGCAATATTGTGGTATTCTAAGTATACATTTTTTTACTGGGGTCTATTTTATTTTGAGACCCTTATGCCCCTGAGCCCCGGTGCCGCTGTACCTGCTGCACTGACGTCTGCAGCCCGCACCTACATGAAGTCATGCAGCGCAGAACGGAACGCACAAGGTGACCCCTCGGCACCAGGCTAACAGTTAACTGAAATTGCAAGCAGAGGTCAGATCATTCTTTTAATGAGGTACAGTATAAACCCAGGGGGCGTGTTCGGGTACAATGCACAGAGGTCAGACCTTCTTGGAAAGACCTGTTACCATGGCAACCAACCTTGACGCCTCTGGAAGCATCAAAAAGATGGCATATTTTGGTTATTTATTTTTGTTATTTACAATTCTAAAGATTTGAAGGGGTCTAGGAAGGCCTGTGGCAGAGATGACGCCCCCTATGGGGCTTGGTGCCCCCTCTAACAGTGCTCATTGAAGGATGGTAAGACCAGAGCTTTGGGTTTTAACCCAGTAGTGGACTCTTAGACAGCTCTGTGGGTTAACGAACACCTGTAGAAAAGTGTCTGCACAAGTGGTGTGTTACTGATAGCAGATGTTACTATCAGGGGGATGTATGACGTTATAACGCATACTTTAACAACGCATACCTTTACAACGCTATTTTTACAACGCAGGAACCATTACAACGAATTACCATTACAACGCATTTTTTTACAACGCAATACTTTTACAACGCAATACCTTTACAACGTAAGTATTGGTAAGTATATAATATTTTTTCAAATGTAATTAATTACATTTTATATAATTTATTTTAATTTAATATTATTTTAATTTTATTTGTACCCTGTATCCTTGTATTGGTAATTATATAATATTTTTTTTAATGTAATTAATTAAAATTAATATAATTTACTTTAATTTAATATTATTTTTAATTTATTTTTACCCTGTATCCATGTACCCAAAAACCCAAACCTGGCCCTGAACCCTAAAAATACCCTTTTACCCAAAAACCCAAACCTTGCCCTGAACCCTAAAAATACCCCTTTACCCAAAAACACAAACCTAGCCCTGAACCCTAAAAATACCCCTTTACCCAAAAACCCAAACCTAGCCCTGAAACCTAAAAATACCCCTTTACCCAAAAACCCAAACCTGGCCCTGAACCCTAAAAATACCCCTTTACCCAAAACCCCAAACTTAGCCCTGAACCCTAAAAATACCCCTTTACCCAAAAACCCAAACCTTGCCCTGAACCCTAAAAATACCCCTTTACCCAAAAACCCAAACCTGGCCCTAAACCCTAAAAATACCCCTTTACCCAAAAACCCAAACCTAGCCCTGAACCCTAAAAATACCCTTTTACCCAAAAACCCAAACCTAGCCCTGAACCCTAAAAATACCCCTTTACCCAAAAACCCAAACCTGGCCCTGAACCCTAAAAATACCCTTTTACCCAAAAACCCAAACCTAGCCCTGAACCCTAAAAATACCCCTTTACCCAAAAACCCAAACCTGGCCCTGAACCCTAAAAATACCCCTTTACCCAAAAACCCAAACCTAGCCCTGAACCCTAAAAATACCCCTTTACCCAAAAACCCAAACCTGGCCCTGAACCCTAAAAATACCCCTTTACCCAAAAACCCAAACTTATAACATTTTTACTATAATAATATACTTACCAATACTTACGTTGTAAAGGTATTGCGTTGTAAAAAAATGCGTTGTAATGGTTCCTGCGTTGTAAAAGTTGCGTTGTAAAAGTAGTCCGTTGTAAAAGTTTCGTTGTAACGGTGGTTTACCCTATCAGGGCTTTGCCGCTTAATCCAGTAAATGTTTGCAATGTCTAACTCCGGATATAGTGTAAGGGTCTGTAATTACTCTTATTGTAGGGAGAGCTCTGTCGGGGACTGTGTGTGGGGAGAGCATAGAGATCACTCCTACCACCCTTTACCCCACACCCTCGTGTTGGTTCTCCACATTTTGCAGCTTGAATTGATGTGAAATCCGTGCGCGCCCAGGAAGAGGTACTGTTGTAAAGGGTTGGGACTACACATTGCATCCTGGCAGCACTGTTGAGAAGAGCGCAACCTAATAAAGTTCTTCTAAACAAAAAACAAAAAAAAGTAAATTTCGAAGGCAAACGTGAGTGAAAGCAGACTTATTAGAATGAATTGTGGTGCAACTTCTAATACTGGGAGTTCACTACATCAATTTAGTACAGTTACACAAAATGTGCTGCTTGGCTAAACACTTACAAAGTCACACAGGCAAGACCCATTGGCTATGCCAATGCTTGTTCTACATTTGTGAATAACATCTATAAATGGAGGATAGTTTTGCTGTTTCCATCGCCACCTGCGGATTGGAGAAAAGAAAGGACTGCGACGGAAAAGTCCTGTAAAGCTAGAATTTCTCGTTCCAGGCATTGAGGACTACAAGGGACGAGGAATTCTTGTACTGCCCAGCATTGTGAGAGGCCAACCACTGAAATGACGTTTATGGTAATCATGTTTCGTTCATTACAATGTCTAGACCATGACAGTGCTCAACAAAGGAATTTTACCCAGCAAGGGATCTTGAGTGTGGTGTCTGACTGCAAGGGGAACATTCTTTCCCTGGTGCGGAAAATGCTTTGAAGTGCTCTGTGTGGAACTGGGCAATATATTTTTCTAAAAGCAGTTGGCATTCAGGTAAATACATTGCCAAGCCCCTCAGGGTTAGTCAATTAGCAACTGCGCTTTCTGTTTTCGTTAGACCCATGGAGCAGCGGAATCAGATCAAATTCTACTCAGCAGGCCGGAAAAAAGTTGAAATTCCCACGTTTAACTTTCCACTGAGGAATTTCCCCTGTTACTGTCTAAATACATCGACACAACAACAATGAAGGAAAGGGAAGCAATGTTAAATTAACACATTACTAAAAAGACATTACGATAGGAGTTATTACACTGTGATACCATCACCTTGCCAGACTGATGTACTTTGATCAAGGAGAAAGTCAAATATTAACCAAAACGCGTTGAGAGGACCTCGTTGCAAACAAATTGTCTCTGCTCATATTAAGAGGACGGCGCTGAAGCAAAATATGTTGTTTAAAAACAATAGAAAAATCAAGTTTTATAAAAGAAAAAAGTGTATAACAAGAATCACAGGTCTGGCTCTACGGTAGTGATGTTCAAAAAAAGAACATGATAATGCGGGACTTTTCTGTGACGGGGGAGGGCCCAATGGCAACATTGACTTTGAATTCATGTCTTTACAATGGGAAATTTCTAAACTATCACTTTCTAACGAACACTAACAACAAAGTATGTACTAGAGAATTTCAGGTAAATATGGTGCAATTATACCACAAACTGTATTACTTTTTCTGAGCTACATTACTGCATCATTAATGGGCCTTTACAAGATTTGGGCCCAGAATGGGGAAACAATGTAGGATTCAGGAATACTGCACCTACATCTACTAAGTTTTAGAGAACCAGGCACTTTTTTTTGCGCACATACCAACTTCTGAACATCATCAGATCACTTAACGTCAATCTTATGGACTCTACTGTTACTCAGAACCCAGAGGAGGGAATCATTACAATTCTATGTCTTACAGCTTAAAATCGAGCGAGGTTGGCTGGTATGAGGGGATGAGAAGGTATCAGACCAGGCATGTCTCCTTGATGAATGTGTGACTACAGGAGTGGCCCACCCCCACCATACCATGACGTTATAACCCTAAAAAGGGTGGATATGTGATACAAGGGAAGGAAGAAAATGCCTGTCTTTCCTACAGTGGTACACTCACAATACTAGAGAAAGGGGTCTCCTGATAGCCCTGAGGAATGTCCCTGACCAATGCCTGCCCTCTGAGTGAGCAAAAACATGTCATAACATTCTTAAGAGAGTGGAGTCATTGTACCCAGAGACATCCAAGATTTGTTGATCTATTTTTAACTATACCCAAGGTACCAACAAATAAAAGATATACCTCTGGTAGACTTTAAGGTATTTTTAATCTTAACTGGATCCCAGCCTTATCCAGGTGATTAATATATCTAAAGAACTCTCTCATTAATCAGGCATGGATTCACCCTGGTAGTATCATTTTACCAGGGAGGGATGAGGTGATTAATGATGAAGCATGCTACATTACTTTGGTGAGACCACCTCTTCCAAATATATTAAGATCCACAAGAGGTCTGGTACCTAGTGGCAAATGCCTAGGAACAGGGAAGTATCCTTCCAATTGAACATATTCACCGTACCTATTGTGTTTTGATGTTACAGCTGAAAAAAACAGTTACAAATAGGTGGTGAATGGCAAATTCAGGGGACTTTGGAGAGGATGAAACTCCTGCCAACTCTAATTGTAACAAAACATACATTTTTGATTGTGACGATTCAAAAAGTGAGTGCACTGCAAGAAAATAAACTACCAAGTAATCCTTCAAAAGACAAAAATTAGAGTACTACCACATTTATAAGTCAGTAATAAATCAATGTTCGACATTTCTGTGTACCATTTGTATCTTCCAACAGGATCCCAGAATCCAGGTCTTGGGACATTGCATGGTCCTTGTGTTGCTTGCTTATAAAAGCTATAGAATTTAAGCATCATTTCATTGGAGGGCTGAAATGAACCTGAAAGAAAAATATTCAGGTACTTAGAATCTCCAAACAGAATATTGGAAGACTAAAATTACGATCACCACTGGATTATTTTAAAATATGTCAGACTGACCAACATGAAAAGTAGTATCCAATCAATTCTTATTTCCATAGTTTGTAAAATTACTTACTCTTTAGACATTTGTGAACCAATGATCCTATGAGCAGTAATGTGTTTTGTAGATTGGGAGTTTTACCAATGACTGTAGTTGGATTATTTATTTTTCTGCCCAACATGGTTTTTCTACCCCACTCAACTGCCTACAATAAAATATATAACACATTGTGCACCTGGATGATTCATACCAATGACAGAAATCCTGAGTGGGCTAGAAGTGCGTACTACTGCTCATAGTCTGTGAATTCTTCTAAAAATTGAACTTATGTTCTTTAAAAAAGTCAACGGTTGGGGGGGGGTGATGTGGAGAAGTGTGGCTCAATGGTTAGAGCGGCAGACCCTGATGCCGAGGTCTGGCCTGGGACCAGGGTTCAATTCCCGCCTCTGCGGGTCTTAGGCTCAATTTCCTCGGACCTGATAATTCTCGCCTCGGTGCCTATTCTAATCATGGGTCCCGCTCTGCAACTCTGGGCAATAGCTTGCTTAATCTCCACAACAGCCCCAACAGCGCTGGGATGCCTGGCTTCACCTTGGGGGTGTCCAGGAGTGGGCATTTCACAGGGAAAAGCCAGGAAGGGTTCCACAGCGGTATACGTACAGTGCCAAGACACCTCAGGGTATAAGTGCGCTATACAAGTACGAATTCATTTCATTTCAATGTATTTTACCCCTTTAAACATTATTCGCGATGGAAACTGTTTATTAACTTGGAGAAACTGAATTTATAGGTTACATGTTTCTCAAAAGTAGCACATAACCCTTATAAAAGGTCTGGCTCAACTTACAAAGCCAATAATTGGTGTGCATGAACTGCTTGCATTGTATTGTAAAATTACAATCAGACTGCTCTCAACAACATGGCCTTTAATCTTCTAATTACTTCACACTGGAATGTAATGTTCCAGTAAGTAGAAACGAAATAGTTGTTATGCCAGCTTTTTGAGTAGCCTCTACATACTGCAAAACGTGCAAGAGGAATCACTGTAGTTTGATTCAGACTGCCACAGGAATGGATACAAATTGATTTCAGAATACACAAATTAAACTTACAATTATTAATCAAGAAAGTGTATTATTTTTACAACAAACATCTATCTTTCTTCACTTTTTTTATTTAAAACTCTATATTCACATGTTATTCAGCTAGTTGTGGTTTAACATCATTGTTTAGGAATACAATAGCACCAGAATATTTTGCTCACTTGAGAATCATGATACTAATAAACTCAGAGATACGACAGACCCTCTAAGAGCACGTGTTTGTTTTCTCATGGATGTCAAATGTAATATATCTTACGGTTCATCCAACATTTGAATTATAGATATAGAGGCACAAAAGCTAACCACCCTCAGGTGGAGTAGCTATCCGATACATTCTTGTTTAATAAAATGTGAACTCTATCACAGCTATTCACACATTAGCCCACTTAAAGGCATCTTCCCATGGACTAGCTCTTCTTCTAGGTCCATGACAGACGAGACATGGATCACATATTTCTACCTGTGCCATGAACAAATGCTGTCTGGCTCCCACTCTGAAAGGAAACTATTTCCTACCCGTGGTTCCAAAAGGTTATAAAGTCACAGGAGCAAACATACCACACTGCTCCTCTACATGAAGGAAAGCCGACCAATAAATGAACTGGAGAACATAATAAACATGATACAAAGTGTAGAAATCAAACAGGAAGGCTGATGCCATCTGGTACTGTCCTGTCCATCTGAAGAGACCACTATTCCTGTAAGACTGACCTGTAGAGCCTGCCAGACTCACTATGGAATGAGTGATGGCAGAGGGCCACCAGGAACATATGGCACCAGCAGTGGTTAGGCATGATCAAAAAGCACCCCTTAACCTACTCTACCAAAGCAGTACACAGGCAACAGAGCACGGAAATGTCCT
The DNA here is from genome assembly GCF_964261635.1 of Lissotriton helveticus. NCBI lineage: Eukaryota > Metazoa > Chordata > Amphibia > Caudata > Salamandridae > Lissotriton > Lissotriton helveticus. The sequence continues at coordinate 819,756,590 of NC_136071.1, forward strand.
AAATCCAAGATGTTGTTGTCAAGGGCCAAATCTGCTCTGCTAAGCAAGCCAGTTCTCTTTGCTTTCAAATCTGTAGCTCATCAAAGCAGTTAACACTGCTGTCATGACATTTAGTTCCATCCTTCAGATGAAAATCGAGCTGATCTTCTACTGCATACGTCAACTACAAAAAGAACACACATATATATATATATATATATATATATATCAAAGCTCCAAGGTTCCCACCAGTTGGAGACGCACACGGACATCCACTGCAGCAACCTTCAGGAGGTAAAAGCCGGATCGGCGAGCGGATCCAGTTTACAGCATGCCTGTCGATTCACGCCGGACGCGTTTCGTGCTCATTGCACTCTTCAGCGGCGCAACAGTCATTTTGGCATAGAGGCCACACCTCCCACTTAAAAATATGAGCCCTCCAATGGGCAACTCAAATGAGTCCGCGTTGGTTTGTGGGTCTTGTGGTGAGTGCCTCAGTTATGTGCCGCTGTCTGATTCAAGCCCACCAATGGGCCTCCACGCGCACATCCGGCTTGTCAATCCTCCATGGATGCCTCCACATTGAAACTCCGAGAATCGGAGCTCCGTGGCCCCAAATTTCCGGGTGGTGCATCTCCTGCGGCTGGGAGGCCGCGTGAATATCAAAGCTCCAAGGTTCCCACCAGTTGGAGATGCACACTGACATCCACTGCAGCAACCTTCAGGAGGTAAAAGCCGGATCGGCGAGCGGATCCAGTTTACAGCATGCCTGTCGATTCACGCCGGACGCGTTTCGTGCTCATTGCACTCTTCAGCGGCGCGACAGTCATTTTGGCATAGAGGCCACACCTCCCACTTAAAAATATGAGCCCTCCAATGGGCAACTCAAATGAGTCCGCGTTGGTTTGTGGGTCTTGTGGTGAGTGCCTCAGTTATGTGCCGCTGTCTGATTCAAGCCCACCAATGGGCCTCCACGCGCACATCCGGCTTGTCAATCCTCCATGGATGCCTCCACATTGAAACTCCGAGAATCGGAGCTCCGTGGCCCCAAATTTCCGGGTGGTGCATCTCCCGCGGCTGGGAGGCCGCGTGAATATCAAAGCTCCAAGGTTCCCACATATATATATATATATATATATATATATATATATATATATATATATATATATATATATGCAGAAACACTCCACAACCACTTCCATCCCTCAAGGACCGGCGAAGCAGGAGACGGACCACAGGATCTGGCAAACCGATATTTTTATTTCAGGTAAACAGCAATGACGCGTTTCGGGCTCACGAGCCCTTGATCACATGCGGATCACATCAGCTATATTGTATTTATAATTGCTTTAAAAGTGCACGCCCCCAAAAAAACACCATCACATTACTGGTCATGTGACCATAAACACTGAAGACATACTGTCTAAATGTCTTTTCATTACTTCGTGTTAAAGGCTTTCTTTATGTGCAAAAACACCACTTTAAAATACATAAATGTATTAAAACAATAAAATTACATATATTAAAAAACGTATTTGAGGAAGATACTTTCTTTGTTATTTTTTAGTATCCCTGAGATATAGCAACATGAATGCATCAAAATTCCAATATTGCGAATATATAGATCTGTATACATACAGTAAATATAATTTATAAAGGGGATACATCCCGCGAAACATAGGAAGAGACGGACCTAATCTAGTATAGGTTATCAGTAATATAGCATACTGTTGTTAGTATTTTAGACAGTAATAGATGGTAGATGTTATCATAGTAAAGTGCATAAATATTCATTTATACCCAAGCAATTTTTATGACTGTTTGTGCAAAACTGTGCAGAAATTAGTGCAAAATGTACTATAAAGTGCACACCGTACGATAAATAATATATGTATAAATATTGTTAACAATAAAAATGGTCATAGCCGAATCTCATTGTTAAAAGCAAATAAATAGCATATTTTAAAACAATATTTCATCATACCCGTTATAAGTGCAAAAAATATATTTTTTTATATTTACAAGTGAGAGAAATACAGAAAAAAAATTCAAAAAAATGTTTACAAAAAATAATAATAATTCTCCTCCTAAATACAGGTGGCCAAAGGAGTAATTCATAATATCATTAGTAACAGGGAACCTGTCTACTAAGACTGAATGATGGTAAAAAACTAACGAAGTTCACTATGGAAATGTGAATTACTATATAGCCTAAAGAAAATAACTGTTCTAAAGAAAGATTCAGATGGCAAGACAGAATAACCTGAGCGCATTAGTAGGGGAACAATACATCATAAAAAGTTGTACATATCCTCTGTATTGTTCAGCCCATTGGGCCATTTGCTATCGAATTCCAAAATCATGGTAGTCTCAAGTTGCCTCAACTGGTGTTCTCTGTTCCCACCTCTACATGATTTGGGGATGGACCCTACCACATAATATTTCAGGCAAGCTACGTCGTTATTATGCGTTCTTTTGAAGTGACGTGCTACCGGATAGGCAGGGTCACTGTGTAGGATAGCTCTGAGGTGCTGTAAAATCCTGACCTGTACCTGTAGTTTTGTACTGCCAATGTAGTTTAGGCCACAGGTACACGCAGGAAATAAACTGCAAAATCAGTCTTGCAGTTGAAGCTACCAGAAATGGCTATATCTGAGGAACTAAAAGGTGTTTTGTAATGAGTTTTATTAGTTCCAAATTTGCATGCTCTACATGTAGAACATTTTCGAAACCCTAGCACTGGTTGAAGCCACAGAGTGTTCTGTCTGACTTCTGGGCTACTCTTATCCAAAACGGATCCCATGCTTTTAGCTCTTCTAAAAGTGATCATAGGGGTGCTCGGTAATATAGAGCCCAGTACCCCATCAGTTAACACTATGGGCCGGTTTTTCTTGATGATAGTCCTGATTTTGCTTTCTTCATTACTGAATGCAGTAATTAAACTAGGACACTCTTTGATCTCTTTATTATTTTTGATAACTGAGTTCATATCAGGGTTTTCAGGGCCATTGGAACTCGATAAAAAAAGGCTATCTCTAGGTCGTAAGTTTGCTTTGGCTATATCCTGATGCAGCATTGTATCGGAGTATCCGCGTACCTTTAACCTTGCCATCATATCTTTCAAACATATATCAAAATCACTGGTGGAACTACATATTCTCTTAAGTCTCAAAATCTCACCATAATGAATGCTATTTATAGCATGCTGGGGGTGTAGACTGGTAGCGCGTAGCGTCGTGTTAACTGCGGTTGGTTTTCTGAAAAGAGTAGTTTCTATTCTGGCATTTTTGATATATACTTTCACATCCAGAAATTCTGTTTCACTTTTGCTACTATGGGACGTGAAATTGAGATTGAGGGAGTTATCATTTATCTCTTCTACAAACAGTGAGGCCTCCTCTTCATCCCCTTGCCATAAAATAAAAATATTATTGATATAACGAAGATATTTAACTATCTTTTCATTGACCCATACTCGATGTTTAGTATTTAGGACCTGTTCCTCCCACCAGCCAACATGTAAACTCGCGTAGCTGGGGGAGAAACAATATCCCATCGCCACACCCCTCAGTTTTTGAACAAATCTTTTCCAAAGAGAAAGAAATTATTGTGAAGACACCATTCAATAAGGCTGATAATGACTTTGTATATTTATATACACACACACATATACACACAAGTTTTCCGACTTCCCACCAAGGTGCCAAAATTACGACAGGTGCATCCATATGAGCGGGGGTAGGACTCACTTGTTCCACAACAACTTAAAAACGTTAGGTGCATTCACGGGGTGTTAAAATTGGCTTTATTTTCTGCAGACGCTTTTCAGCATAATGCCTTCCTTGATGCGCTAAAACCTTAACCAAGGTGCACATTGTTAGGTAAATTGAAATCATTCAGCTTTCTAACTGGTTAATCTGTGGCCAATAGTAGGACAGAAATCACCCCCAGCATGGTTATGACGCGTCGACATCCATGATGTCATAGATTCAGTTATGGGCCTCAATAGACAATCAACATGTCTTGCCCCGATGTGAAACTAGATGCCGGCCACCATCAACCACGCCAGTCCTGCCACCACTCGATACTACCCCACATGGGCTGTAACGTTTTCAGGTAAGTTTACAAATCACACCACTGCGCATCCAACACCCCTCGTCTGCTGCTGGGTTTCAAACACGATCTCTACACAGGTGGCCATTAAATGTCTGGGCATCCCTGGATTTGTATAATCCACAATCTGCATTGGTAGACTGAGTCTGTCAGCGGCGGTTCAGGCAGGCCGAAATGAATCGGTTTTCCGACTTCTCAATAAGGCAGCCAAAATCACAGCAGGTGCATCCATATGAGCGGTTGTAGGACCTGCATGTTCCACAACAACGTAAAAAACATTAGGTGCACTGACGAGGTGTTAAAATTGGCTTTATTTTCAGCATAATGCCTTCTTCAGTGCGATAAAACCATGCGCAAGGTGCACAGTGTTAGGTTAATTTTAATCAACTAGTGTTCTAATTGGTTAATCCGTGGCCATTAGGACAGCAATCACCCCCAGCATGGTGATGACGTGCCGACATACACACTGTATATATATATATATATATATATATATATATATACATATATATATATATATATATATATATATATATATATATATATATCCTCAAAAAACAACTCGGCAAGATCCCCACCAGAGTATCCACAGCACAGAGGGAGTCCACAGCGTTTTTCTATTATCAACACCATATACAGAACAAACAGGACGGTCGACACGTTTCGGCTGTTGCCTTCAACTGTACCAGTTATATTATGTTATTATATATATTAGTATCTCAGAGGTCGATGGAAGGGAGGTTTGGTGGAGGAAGTAAAGATATTTTTTTTTAATTGTGACATTACTGACCCTTTGCTAGATTTGGCACTTTTAGTGAGAGGAGCAGAGTTTCACCTTTCCTGTACACCCTAGACCAGGCGTCTCCAACCAGTAGCTCGGGAGCTACAGGTAGCTCACCAGCACCCTTAAATTAGTTCTCAGAGGTGAAGCCAAACCAATCCGATCTCAGGGTTTCTGTGTATATTAAAGAAGCAGCACTGCTCGTTTCATTACCCGTAAGAGTTTGCGACAGCCAAACCAATGGCAGGACCTCTTGATAACACTCAAACACACACTCTGTTAGCCTATCAATAAATCAATCAGGGATTTATAGAGTGCACTACTCACCTGTGAGGGTCTCAAAGCGCTGGGGGGAGGGGCATTTGGGCAGCTCCGGTCATTCGAAAAGCCAGGTCTTGAGGCTCTTCCTGAATGCTTTCAGTGTGGGGCTTCGTCTGATCCTGAGGGGGAGTTCGTTCCAGGTCTTGGCCGTGATATAGGAGAAGGATCTGCTTCTGTGGATGCGAATGATTTCGGCCAAGGCCTGGTCAACAGAGCAGAGGTTTCTTTTGGAGATGTAGAAGGCGATTCTTTCATTGTAGTATTGGGGTCCAGTGCTGTGGAGGGCTTTGTAGGTGTGTGTGTGTGTGAGCAGCTTGAAGGTCACTCTTTTTTCGAAGGGGAACCAGTTGAGGTCTCGTAGGTGCTGGGTGATGTGGTCTGACGAGTCTGGCTGCCGAGTTCTGGATGGTCTGGAGTTTGTGGAGCAGAGATTTGTTGATTCTGGCATGGAGGGTATTCCGGTAGTCCAGCCTGCTGGTGATGAGTGCATGGATGACGGTCTTCCTGGATTCGGGGGTATCCATTTAAAGGTCTTGCAAAGTGTGCAGAGGATGATGAAGCATGTGGAGGCTACGGTGTTGGCCTATGGGTCTGACACATGAACCATCTTTATCCCCTTTAAATCTACCTAAGAAGGAGATTGGCCATGTTATATGCCCTGCTCTATCAGTCACACCGTGTGTGAAATAAAAGAATATTGGCAGCAGTAACCAAGGCTGACGCACCAAAGTGTGACTGCAAGAACTAGAGTGAAAATGTGTTAGTTGGGAGCATGATCAACCAAAGAGCTGAGGGAAGAGAGTATGCATCCAGGGCAGAGAAAATTAGAAGCATCACATTCATTTGTGTGTGGGTGTGTGACATTGTGTCCTTCCCTAATAAACAGTAATGGTTCCTTAAAGCTACTCCTAGTGTCAAGGGCTGCCAAATATGTATTATGGTCCCCATCCTAAGAGTATTATCTCTGATGCAATTGTGCCAGTTCATGGTATAATTGTACCATTGCCATCATATTTTCATCCTTGACTATTTTGGGCATACAAGTCTAGTATTTACATACTTGCTGCCATCACTGACATATTAAGAGCATGACTGGCTTGCTTTTAGCCACTCCTGACAGAGTGGCAACCGCTTCTCCCATAATAATGTCCATAACTGATCTATGTTGGGCATCCAGCTGTGGTTTAATGGTGGGCATTATTCGCATAACAGATGCATTAATAGTGTTATGGTGAGCAAGCATGGCCTCTGATTCCAATTCCTGGGTATTTGAAGCAGAATGTGTCCATCAGAGGCATTTTTACATGGCGGTACTCAACTAAAACAAAAAGATGATGTTTAGGGACTGTGTACTTTCTAACAATGAAAACTGATTTGATTTTTAAAGAAAAAAATTGTGCTTTTTCTGAAAAGGTTTTTATTTTCGAAAATGGACTATGATTGCTCAAAGTGGAAAGTGGTTTTGATAGAAAAATGTGTATTTTTAAAAACTAATATGCTAATGAAAACAAACTATTACAATTCTAAAACACATTTAAAGTTGTTAGCTGAATGATAATTCAATTTGAGTAGGGGAGACTTACTGCTGTGGTAGTACCCTTTGTCGCACACAGCATGTGATGATTTGAATTTTACTTGAGTACAAGCATTTAATATTGATGAACGTTTTCCTAGCATTCTGCTGATAACTTCATCTGGAATGTTCGGGTGGTTACTACTGATAAATCGTTCTTAGGGTGGTCATAGTGTAATGTTAATACATATCATCAGCATTTTAGAGTGATAAAATATGCTAGTAGCTCGGCAGGACTTTCCTTGAGCAGAATTTGCTCTCACTACAGAAAAGGTTGGAGACCCCTGCCCTAGACATTCCTCAAAGGCTGTTGCCATCCTCCCATACCACTCATAATAAATCTTCTTTTATGTCATTTGAAACAGGCAGTATGACATTCTACCATAAATATTTGAATGGAAATTAATACATGTTCCTCATTCTTGTAGCTAATGTTCTCGCTTACAATATCTAATGCTGGCACAAACAGTTGGGGAAAACTAGATAGTAATCTTAGCAGTTAGTTCCATTAAGATCCATCTTTGACTTTTGAATGTGTCTGTTATTCCACTGACAACGGCTATTTGCTCTACACAAATTACTGAAGTATATTACAATATCAAACTATAATCCAATCCCGCCCATCAAATACAATTAAAATAAAAGAGAATTATGCCTAGGAGAAATGGAAATAAGCCCAGTCAAGATGCACATTCAAGATGGACTCAGAGGGGGGAGACCCTTTAGGGCTTCGACCACCCCTGGGTGCCAACAATAAGGTATTCTTCGATTTCTCAATCCCTTAACACCATAAACTTGCTGTAGACTAGTTTGTACTGGGGCCCTCATCCACTATTGTAATAAAGATTGACTCGAAAAGCCTCTGGCTATAGTTTTAGTTCAAGTTTCAGAGGCTTTAAATTCCCACATAACTTGTGCGTAGCGAGTGTGTTTAATTTGGTACTGGATAATCAAGATAGGCTCCAATCCCGTGAGCTGTGTTCCCTGAACCCTGGCCAAAGAGAAACTAGGACAAAATGGCAAATGTACCACAACATTGATCGATAAACTGTGAACACTTGTCTCACAACTTTCTTCCATTGAAATTAGTGTCGGAACTAATATCTGCCACAGAAAAAAATGCCTCACAGCCAGGCCTAAGAATGACTTGCATATAGTGGTTTCATGTCTATTGGCACAGACAAGTTAAAACAAGCCAATATGTCTCGCTTATGGGGCGTGGCGACGGAGGCAACCAAGATGGCCGCATCTGCCTGATGCTCCACCGACCGGGCGGAATTAACTTTATTTCTCCTGATGTAGGATCATTACTGCCCTAGCAGACACGCTCCATCTGTTGCCGGAGCCCGGAGGAACATCCTGATACCCGATCCAGACGGTGACGGTGGATGGGGCAGACGTGAGGCGAGACGACGCGGAGGGCGGCCGTGACTTGGCTGCCTCTCCTGAGAACGACATCCCGGACGGTGGCGGTGGTGAGTTTGGCCCCGGTGGGAGCCTGGCGCATCCTTGCGCTCTTTCTCCGCTCCTCTTGTGGGATTTCCTCCCCCCGCTGCGGCTGCCGGCTGTACCCCTTCAGGCGCACGACGCTTTTGAGGCCTACTGGCCTGGTGGGCGGTCCCGCGCCGTGACCTGGCTTGCTGGTTGTGGCGGAGGGCGTGGCGGGCTTGTGGGGAGGCCCCAACACTCCTGATCGAGGTTGCGGCGGCGCTAGGCCTCATCGGCTGTGCCGTCCCCCCCCCTTTGCTCCCCCCTGGTCGCCGACCTGCCACAGATGTAAAGGCCTGTTGAGGAGACGGCCGCACAGGTGTATGAGATGCGTCTGGATTTTCCCGGCTACAGCGCGGCGTTGTTTGGTCCGCTGATTGCTCCGGTGGCCCTGGTTCTCCACGGCTGGCAGATGATCTCCGGGGGCTTTATCTACTTGATCGGGTGGGCTCCGCTGGCGCCTCTGTGGGCCTAAGAGCTCCACCGTTGCCCACAACTAATGCTTGCCTCCATGCCTTGATCCACTCTGTTCCAGGAGGCCGCTCTCTCCTCTGTGCGCTGCCCTAGTCCTGCCACCGGCCTCGTATAGCCACACCACCGCTCTGTATTTCTTGGGCGCTCCTCTGCTTTCTCTCCACTACCTGGCATTGCCGCGCTTTCCACATTGCGTTATCCAACAGAAGTTGACATCGTCGCTCATCACGCAGGCGGAGTCTTCCTCACGCGCTCAGATTGCGCCTCCTTGCCCTAAGATTCGCCTGTAGCTGCGGCGTTGCCGGTTCACCGACTGATTTCCATCCTCTTCTTGAAGAATGGGGAAGAAAGACCCCATGCAACGTATGCTGCAATTTGACAAAACCCGTGGCCCCACCTCGGATGTCCCTCCTGGCCTAGCTGATGGGGCTATGGCCTCAAACGCCGAGGAAAACCCTGCCTCTCTTGCGACGGCCATGCTTAGGGAGATGAGGGCCGGATTCAAGTCACTTGACAGCCGCTTTGATGACCTGGATAAGAAATTGGCTGACATGGGATCTAAAATATAGGCGCACGATCGGAGACTTGATGTTTTGGAGGCGAGGGTTTCGGACATCGAAGATGGCGCATCATCCTCACTGAAGCAGCTGGACAGGGTGGAGAAGATCCTCAAAGATGTGGCTATTAAGAACGAGGATTTGGAAGCGCGCAGCCGCCGGAATAATATTCAAATCATCGGAGTTCCGAAGACGACTTCTACTGGTCGCATGGATATCTTCGTGGAACAGTTGCTTACAGAACTGTTTGGTAGGGACGCGTTCACACAAGGCTTTGTGGTGGAGCGCGCTCACAGATCGCTGGGGCCCCATCCACGGCCGGGCCTTACCCGGCATCCCATCATTGCCACACTCATGAATTTCAGGGATAGAGATGCCGCTCTCCGTTCGGACCGAGACAAGGGGGACATCCAATAGCAGGGGAGCAAGTTGGCCTTTTTCCCTGACTTCACCATCATGGTTCAGGAGGCAAGACGCAAATACAATGGAGTAAAAGCAAATTCAATGGACCCTTAAGAACTTGGGACTACGATACGGTATGCTATACCCGGCGAGATTAAGAGTTGATGTGGATGGCAGGTTTCGCATATTTGATACTCCCACCGAGGTGCAGGCTTTTTGCCAGGACTACAAGAAAAGACACTCTGGGGCGGCTGGCGTGCAGCGTTCTGTCTCCCCGTTACAGGTGAGCTCACAGGACAGTGTCGAACTCTTCTCTAACACCGGGTCTGGCCAAATGATTATAGCAGTTATCACGGTGTTCTGCTATTTTGGTTTATACAGTAATTTCCAACCTACATGTTGAACTCATATGCCTTAATACCCGACCTGCATGGCGTTGCCGCGCCCTATGGTTAATGCCAAAGTTTCTTTGTTATTTATGCTAAATTTGCGATGTGCATATTTGTTTATTATCGTACTGGGACTGTTTGTATTGCACACGTATTTGACTAAACAAGTCGGGGTTTAACTTTTTGGGGTCAATAGGAGGCTGGATGGTGGGTGGGGTATTTATGCAATTTCATTGTTTCTCTTACAGTCATTGCTTGGGTTGCAAGTTTACAGCAGGAGTTTTGCATGCATTGCGGCGCGACTATGGTTACAGTTCTTCGATGGTTAGGCTAGGACACCAGCCCGGACCTTCCGGGCTCTCTTTGATGTCATGGAATGTTAGGGGGCTAAATAATACTAAGAAGCGAAGACAAGTCCTCAACTATATAGTCAGACACAACATTGATATTGTGTTCATACAGGAGACACATTTATCCGATTCAGACCACGCTCCCATTGCGAAGAGTTGGGGTTCCCACAGGTTTTTCTCTAACTATAGTCGGTATGCTAGGGGGGTTGCTAATACATAAACGTGTCCCCTTTTCGCTACACAAGACCTTGACTTTTGTTTGGATTTACGGTCCGAATGTGGACTCTCCAACCTTTTTCCACAAACTGCAGTTGCGGCTCCTCTCATTTGAACCAGGACTATTGATACTAGGGGGTGATTTCAACTTATTGATGAATCCATCCAGAGACAGCACTTCCATTTTCCCTGACACAAAGCCCCGTTCCCGACAATCCCTCCACGACATATGCACTCATTTTTCTCTGATGGACATTGAACACAAACTACATTCGCAATTGCCAGAATTTACACACTATTCAGGATTTCATAATACATAGACAAGGATAGATTATTGGTTAATCTCCCCGGGAGTTGTTGGCTGGCTGGAGGAATTACTTACTTTACTCTGTACACTTTCGGACCACTCTCCAGTTGTTCTCAAGCTTAATGTTCCCAGGCCGGGTGGCTATAAAAGGCAATGGCGCTTTCCCGGCAATGCGCTATTAGACCCGGTTTTTAATGAAGAAGTTAGACAGGCCATCGAAGACTATTTCGAAATCAACACTGGATCTGTAGACACCTGGGCAGTTCTCGGGGAGGGGTTCAAGGCCTATATTAGAGGCGTCTGCATAGCTAAACATGTAGGTGCCCTGCGAGATCTTCGCTCCACTCTGAATCGTATTAAGACAGATCTCTCTGAACTAGACCGAGAGTTAATGGCCACTGTATCCAGTGCAGGAGAGACGAGACGTTTGGCCCTGTTACTTGAATTTAGAGAGGCGGCGGAACGTGAGTTATTGTTCCTTAATAAGCAGCACGTTGCACGATAATATGGTGAAGGCGAAAGACCTGGTATATTATTGGCTCATACTCTCCTCCCCCCACGAGACTCAGCTTACATCACGGAAATAATTGGCCCGAATGACACCCTACTACACTCTACCCCGGATATATGCGATTCCTTCCTTTCCTATTACAAAGCACTATACACTTCCAGAATCACTGGGGATCTACGGGAGCAATGGAATTACCTATCAGAGATTGCAATGGGATATTTAGAGAGACACATGCAGGATTTTTTAGCTATCCCCATTACCCATGATAGTATATTGGAGGCCATTGATGCTTTGCAAGGCACCTCAGCTCTTGGTCTTGATGGCTTTTCGGACGATTTTTATAAAGCCTATAAAGATATCTTAGTTCCAAGACTGTTGGAGGTGTATGCCGAGGCGCTGGAGGTGGGCACCCTCCCCCCAACATTCAGGGAAGCGGTCATTATTCTCCTCCCCAAGCCAGGCAGAGACCCTAAACTATGTAGCTCATACAGGCCGTTGTCTTTATTAAATGTCAATTACAAGATATTGTCCAAGGTGATTGCGATACGATTGTCCTTATTAATGGAATCCATAATTTCGCCGGCACAGTCTGGCTTCGTGCCTCATAGGTCCACATCTCTCAATCTACGGACCTTATTCACTGTATTGCATAGGATTGATCCCACCACACTCGAACCGCCGCTGTCCTCCTTGATGCAGAAAAGGCTTTTGATTCCCTGGAGTGGCCCTTTCTCCTGTCCATTATGCGACGTATGGACATGCCTGAATGCTTCGTCTCTACGGTGGCTCTGCTGTATACCCGGCCTACTGCTAGATTGCGCCTGAACGGCACTCTTTCCGACCCTTTCACTCTGTCTCATGGCACTCGACAGGGCTGCCCCTTTCCCCACTGCTTTTCATTTTGCCAATGGACCCTCTGGTACGCCACTTCCAGGAAAAGCACCTGCAACGTGGCCTACAATTTCGTGCCGGCCCCCTTCTTATCTCGCTTTATGCGGATGACACTATCTTGTATGTTCGGATGCGCCAGCTTAATCTTGATCCCTTAATTTTGTAAATCATTCGATTCGGTAAGTTTTCCGGGCTAAATATCAACTGGCATAAGCCGATTATTTTCCCACTTACGGCCCCACGTACGACTCCCTGGACCTGTGACTTCCCGCTTGAGTGGTGCCATGACGCGGTCAAATACCTTGGAATTTATATTCATCTCGACACCACTACCATAATTAGGCTAAATTACGGCAGGGCAATCAGCTCCCTTGAGTCCCAAATCGTGAAATGGCTGCGACTGCCATTATCAATGGCTAGAAGAGTCGCCATAATTAAAATGGTGGTCTTCCCTCGGTTCTTATATATTTTTAATAACATTCCCATCCCGCTTACCAAAACTTTTTTTTCACAATTGCGTACGCTTTTATTGCGCCTCGTTTGGGGGGGACAAAACACCTCGGGTCACCTGGCAGACTCTGACCCTTCCTCATGAGAGGGGAGGCTTTGGGGTCCCAAACTTTTATTTATACTACCTTATAGCACAGTGTTGTTATGCTCATGTTTGGTTTCATCCGGACGCACGTATCCCATATTTGAAGCCGGAGGCAGACCTGGTGCTCCCTCGACACCTTTCCACTACCCTACCTACGGGATTCCCTCGGGACTCCCATGACATTCAAACTGTATCGACCACATGCTGGGCATAGGACAGGCTGCGAAGATTGCTGGGGCTTGAACGACTATATTCTCCAGCATTACCCCTGCCTAGCCCTTCACTGCTTCCTATAACTGGTGAGACCTTGATCAAACGCACACTAGAGAAATTTCACATTTGCACGATAGGCGATCTATTTCCCGAGGGTCATGCCTTCTCGATACTAGAGGACGCTCGATTCACCGAACGCTCCTTTATGGACACATTTGTTTTGTCTCGTATACACTCCATGCTTCGGGCCACATTCCTGCGGCCCCCGAACCGACCCCACCATTGACTCTGCTCATTCAGAGTCCCACCGGCACACATTTGATCTCCAAATTATACAAACAATGTGGGGCCTCCATGCCTGTTTCTGACATCAAAGTTCGTATGGCTTGGGAGGTGGATTTGGGAAGGCCCATTACTGACGACCAATGGGAGCAATGCTGTAGGGCTACTAAAGAGATCTCTTTTAACAGCAGGCACAAACAACTCCGTTTTAAATTTCTTCGTAGAATGTACCATACACCTGCACGTTCACATAGAATTGACCACAACAGGTCCCATCACTGTCAGAAATGTAAAGCGCCGTATGCTGATTTTGCTCATGTCCCAAAATACACCATTTCTGGACCCGGGTCCATACCACACTTGGTGACATACTTTCCATGCATCTTTTGCCTACCCCTCAAATCGCACTGTTGGGTTATGTGGTCAATTTCCCCCGACCGGTCAGGAGGTTGGCAGCACTGTGCCTCCTGTTGGCTAAGAGGGAGGTTGCTCTGTTGTGGGGCAACAGGAAACCCCCCACTCTGCAGGCGTGGCTTAGAAGCTTCGCCTTTTGTAACGGAAACTGCGAAGAATATTCCACTCTGATCCCTAGCTTGTCCAGACCAGTGGACATCTGGGGCCCATCTAGGGACTACATTACCAAGAAACATTCCGATACACTCTTGCAGACGGCAAGCGGTACTGTGCCTGAAGGGGTTGGCTAGACGCGAGTTTTGGAAGAGTTCCAGTATGGCCGATATGCCTTTGTTAAAAACGCTGACTTTGTGCTGTTGTCTATGATGCTTAAAAATTACTGTCTCCTAGCATTGAATATCCTCTTATTGATTGTTTTTTGATTGATGTCATTGATTTTTGCCAATAATATGCTATCCTTTTACATTTGTAACTGTGTACCTTTAACGCTTGATTCGCTATGCATGATTTATATATTTTTTTACCTACTGCCGATGCTATAATCTGCAATATACTGCCTACTCTGCTTCTATATGTAAAATTGGGGGGAAATAAAGCTTTTAAAAAAAATAAAATAATATATATATATATATATATATATATATATATATATATATATATATATATATATATATATATATATATATATATATATATATATATATATGTCTTGCTTATGAGAGCTATTGACCTTTGGCAATGATTTTTGGCCATGCTGTACAGCAGCACGGCTGCTGTTTAGCATGATAAAAAAAATGTAAAAGCACAATCACACCACCGGAGTTAATGCGCTTTTATTTTATTTAAAAAACAAACAGGGTAGTGGATTGCTGGATGAGCAGAGAGGGCGGGAGAGAAGTAGATGGGTGGACGGAGAGGACTGCAAGGGACAATGAGGAAGCACACAAGCAAAGGTGCTGGGGGCTAAAGGACAATTGAGGGTGGGTGGGTGGGACTGTGGACGCCAGATGTCAATGGAGCATGGGCAGGAGGGGCTGGGGAAGCCAGCTGCAACGGAGGGTGGGCGGGAGGGGTTAATGAAGCAAGCTGCAACGGAGGATGGGCGAGAGGGGTTGGGATGCAAGAGGACAATGACGGGAGGCAGGAGGGGATTAGACAATTAGCTGATAACAGCATGTGTGAGGGGATGGTGAAGCGAGCTAACAACAGAGGGCGGGCGGGAGAAGCTGGTGGCAACAAACTTACAATGGAGGGCTGGCGAAGAGGCTAGAGGAGCAAGCCGACAAGAGAGGGAGGGCATGGGGCACCAATCTGGGTGAGAAAGATGAAAAGGACGCAAGTGTGGGAGGGGTCCGGAGTGCAAGCTGACCGCAGAAAGTGGGCGGGATGGGAAGTAAGTGCACAATGGATGGTGGAGGGAGGAGCTGGGGAAGCAAGCTGACAATGGACAGCAGGTAGGAGGGGATGGGACAGCAAGCTGACAACGGATGGTGGGCGAGAGAGACAGGGAGAGCAAGCTGACAATGGAGGGTGAGCAGCAGAAAGGGGATGTGGAAGCAGCGTGACAACAGAGGCCAGGTGGACCGGGATGGGAAAGCAAGCGGACAATGGATTGTGGGCAAGCAAGGCCAAGCAGCACACAGACAACACCAGAGGGTGAGCTAGAGGGGATGGGGAAGCATAAGGACAACAGAAGGTGTGCGGGCATCCCTGAGGAGCAGATAAACAAAAGGTGGAGGGAAAGAAAAAATGGAAAGGGAAACACAGACAGGGAGGAAGCAAGAACAGCAACTGACGGAGGTCAACGAAGAGGAACATGGAGGTGGAAGAAGTAAATGAAGAAGACACTGGAAAACACACATACTCTCGTAGAGTGCTTAATCAAAATGAAAAAAGTAGCACCTGAAAAATCAGCAGTAGAAAAACAGAAGTATTGCAT
Source organism: Lissotriton helveticus (assembly GCF_964261635.1). Classification (NCBI taxonomy): domain Eukaryota; kingdom Metazoa; phylum Chordata; class Amphibia; order Caudata; family Salamandridae; genus Lissotriton; species Lissotriton helveticus. The sequence continues at coordinate 819,772,385 of NC_136071.1, forward strand.
TCATGCATCAGAGGAGGGACATACACAAGAAGAGGAAGGAAACCCTAAAGAAGCTGAAGAATAAGAAACAAGCAAATAAGCATGACAACAGTGCCTACAACGTGGGAAGCAAGGAAGGGGGGAGCTAAGTCAACATAAGTTAACAACATGTCTTGCAGCAGAAAGTGCATGCTCCATCTTCAGCGAGACCTAAAGACCTGGAAAGGAATATAAAGTGAGTAATAAACACTAGTTAAGACTGATTCAATTCTTATTGATAACTGAATCAATCTTAACTATTATATTGTTAATTAAAACGTCGCATCTTAAAATGACTGTTGCTGTCCAGAGACAAAACATGTCAGTGGAAAGTGAGTTTGCTCAGGCTTTGCTTGCATATTGTTAAGGAACAGTACTGTCCATGGTTCTTGGGCAAGAGGACTGCAGCTTGCAGGAGCTACTTATGGGGACGCTTCCCTAGTGAAGTGCAAAGGTCGAAAAGGAATTACTGAATTAACCAACATTGTGGGCAAGAATTGGGGGATACACAGTGAGCCACTACTAACTAGGTGAATGGATATCAAGATGTGGGTAGGATCTTGGTTCACTGCAGAAGGTACAAGATTGTCCTCCAAATAGAAGCTTAATCTTCATATTTCCCAGTGTAGGAGTGAAAGCAAAGCATATTGTATGGGTGAACAGACATAGAAATAAGGGGAATTAGCCTCTAGAATCTGCTTGCACAGAATAGTGCTGCCGCAACACTTATTTATCGATCATTTGAGCATAAGTCTAAGAAATGTCTGGGCACTATAACCCCAGGGAGGGAGGAAGTACCTGTGATCATGAAGCTGTTGTGGTTAAGCTATTATCTCACTAAAGTTTAAGTAAAGTAAGTAAAAATTAGGTAAAATCTAGCTCCTCAAAAGACATCTAAGTTCTTCCTTCTCTTCTCAAGTCACAGCCACTGTGTGACTCTGCAGACTTTCCTAAACTTGGATCCAGTTGCAAGGGAGGGTAGCAATCCAGCATACATTATACTTGGGTCCTGAATTCTTCTCTCCAACATAGGTTAGTAGGCCTCCTCAGTGTAGACTGGATGAAGATGAACCAAGGACTGGCTGAAGGATCCAGTACTACAACTAATACTATGGTGATTTAGGCGGGTTACAAGAGCCACCAGAAGTTCTGCCTTATTTAAAGGTTTGAGGGATTCTCCAATCCTGCTAAAGTGTCTTGTTGCAGCTACTGGCCAGATTTCATAGGCCTCCTTGCCCAGTATCCACAGTACAGCCGTTATGAATAGCTTTACAGGTGATGCGCATTTGCCTCCGACTAGAGGCTTGTTTTCCTCTTGTTGCCAAAAGAACAGCCTACAACACAGGAAATCAGGTGTGTGTGTGAATATCAAGTAGGCAAAGAAAACCTACACTTGGAACAAAGGGAATGAATTAGAGGACTCCAGTATCCTTCAGGGAAACAGGTTTTAAAGAGGAGCATATATGTGAAGGCTGATATGTTAGGGATGGACAACACCTAGGTCATCAAATAGGAAATCCATCATGTTGTGCAACACACAGAGATTTCAGTAGACTCCTGCACTCACCAGTTTATTAGTAAATCTCATGACATGCATCTTTCATATCTGTCCCAATTACAAAGACTGCAAAATACCCTAGATTTGGGGTTGTAGGATATCACACAACCTACAATTACATCATCCTGCCACTACATCACCTTTCACTATATAGCCCAGGTATGTTTCACATCATTTTTATCACTACATCAAGTGCCACTACATTGACCCTACCCCTAACTTTAAGCTTAAATCATCTTTTTAAGTATACCTCTTTTTTATTTAAAAAAAGACTTTTATTATTGAATCATAGTTGTAATTACATTAAAATCAACTAATAGCCTAGTAAATATAATTTATTAATTTCATGTAACACTATAACAATGTGTTTAAATTATTTTTGCATTTTGTATTAACGTAACACTATACTTTGAATGTGTGACGATATTTTTTTGAAAAACATTTTATTAAAGTTTCAATTAGTACATAAAAGAAATGTGTTTCAAAATTAATATTCTGAATTCTTTACATTCCTTAATCTCTACAGGTAATCATGAATCCCCCACCGACCTGGAGTCATCAGGCATTATTTGTGTATAACCCCAACTTTTACTATATTTTAAATATACTTTTTTTAAACTTAAATTAATAAAACCTTATCCCAATGAATATTATGTGATGTGATGTGATGTGATGTGATGTGATGTGAGAGGGAATTTCTATAGCGCACTATCACTCCGGGGAGCATCTTGGAGCTTTGACTTGTGTACTCAGAGATGGTAAAAGTTGCTATTCTCGCGATGCCGTTAAGATCCTAGACCAGTGTTTTACAGGTTGTGTCTGCCAGGCTGTAAATCCATGTTTTAAGGGTATTTCTAAATTTACTTTCACAAGTGATTGCACGAATTTGATAAGGCAATTTATTCCAAGCTTTAGCCCCTCTGACTGCTAGAGTTTTTTCTCCTCTCGTAGCAAGTCTGAAATTTGGAACGACCATCAAATTGGCTTTTGGCGATCTAAGTTCTTGAGTGGGGTGATAGCGATTGAAATTTTTTAGCAGATATTGTGGGCCCTGTTTATGGAAGGCCCTAAAAGTAATTATTAGGACCTTGAACAGGATACGCTTTTGGATGGGGAGCCAGTGAAGCATAACCAGTGCTGCGGAGGCTGAGGTTTTTCTGGGCCATTTAAGTACTAGTCTTGCTGCAGCATGTTGGACCATTTGCAGCCTATGCAAAGATGCTTTATTTGCCCCTGCATACAGACTGTTACATTAATCCAGCCTGGATGTTATTAGTGCCACTGCTACAGTTCGTCTGGCTGGTAGGGGGAGAAGGTTGAAAAATTTCCTGAGGCCCTTTATTATATTGAAGCATGACCCTGCTACTTCTCTTGCCTGTTGTTTAAAGGTTAATGTCTCATCAAATTTAATTCCCAGGTTTCGCACAGCTGTGATGGTACTAGGCGGGGCCTCTGCCTCTATCGGCCAACAGGTCTGGGGAGAAAACAGATTGTTTTGACCAAAAGGTAAAATTTCTGTTTTTGCAGTATTGCATCTCAAGTGATTATTATTCATCCAATCAAAAGTTGCCTTCAGACAATCCCTCAAAGAGCACTCAGCAATCGCCGGGTCCTCATCTAAGATTAGGACTAATTGGGTGTCATCGGCGTATGCTATTCAGCTGATGTTAAAGGAAGAAATGAGCTCAATCAGGGGGACCATGTAAAGATTAAATAAGATGGGGCTCAAACTTAGAACCCTGAGGTACCCCTGACTGGACTTTCTTTTCTTCAGAACAGTACTGCCCCAGCATGGTGATCTGCTTTCTTTGTGTCAGGAAGTTGTTAAACCATTTCATGTATATATTGGGGTGCTACCAACACCATTTTGATTTATTTAAATCTTTGTAACATTTAGGTCCTCAACAACATCATTTTTCTAAATGTATGTATCGTGCCAAAAATGGAAAAGGAGTTAAGGTTTACTAATATATTGATAGTTTTAGAGTCTGTACCACAATACCAAATTATACGTCAAAGTAAAACCTTAAAATATTTACTTCTCCAAATTCCCTACCCTAACAAAATAACATACCACCAATAGTCCAACTTAATCAATTGCATGTAGAATAACTGCACATAAATGGTATGAAAATGATTAACAACACTAACGTAAAACAGAGCAAAACAATAAAAACTCATTATCATGCATTACAACACAAAAAGTATGTGAAAACATTTCAAAAATCCAAAAGACATGCATCAGACATTTTTCATGCTCAAAATTCGTTTTAGGCAACATAGAATTTCTCATATTAAAAAAATAATTTTTGTATTCCATATGCAAGAAAATCAAGTTAAAAACTAGAAATTATGTGAAAACAAGATACAAACCTAATAATTACTATCATACACTGACATGTATGAAATATATTACAACACCCCATCATCCTAATTACTCAATACGCATAACACAAACTCTAATAATTTCTTCTATGTTACAAACTTTAACAAAAATATAATTCCATAAAAAATAGATTGCTAACTGTAATCAGCCCGAAAAAAGTTAGTCAATGGCACAAATAACCTTTTACACATTTATAAACATAGAAAGTCTTTAAATCACATCTCATTTACATCATTCATAATTTATAGCCAGTGCGGGATTGAGGATAAGGTAATAGGGTTGGGAGAGAGATTAAGTGAAAGTGATACCTTAACTTTCGAATTTCATGTCTTTTTAAGTTTTGTAGCTTAGTTGCTATTGCCGCATTAGTCAAACTTAAATCCTTTTAGTTTATTAGGAGAGGTCATTATTTTAGTGTTTAGACTTCAGCTATTGCTTTATGACATTAGATAACTGGGCGTGTGATGGTACAACTGTTTTTGCATGATGGTGGCTTTGTAGACAATTGATGCTGGCTGTCTGATAAGGATGTGTGATAGTATTTGTGTGGTTATATCATGGCGAGTGTGTTGGCCAATGATTGTGACTGTCTGGGCATCTGATATGGCTGTGTTTGTGAATTTAGCCTGGTCAAGCATGAGTAGAATACTGACTAATTGGCTGTGCGATTGTGGTTATTTTGCTATTTGATGGTGGATGGTTGGGCTTCTGATGGCAAGTGCTTGGCTTTGAGATTGATTGTGTGAGTGTGTGTACTCAACAGTGGCAGCGTGGGTGTACGATGGTGGCTGCATGCATGCCCATACAGTTGTGGCTGCCTGCACATAAGGGCATGGCTGCAGGCGCATACAGCCATGGCTGTACGGGCATACAGTGATGGCTGTGCGAGCAAACAACTATGGCTGCTCGGTGCACGATGACTGCGTGGGAGTACAACAGTAGCTGCGTTGGCGTCGGAGAGGACATTGATATTGTGAGAGCAGATGATGCTGGATAGAGGGATCAAGTATATGTGGAAGAGGATCGAGCTTGCGGAACTCTGCAGAGGAGGTCATAGGCGCCCAAGGTGTACAGTGCAAGGCAGATTGACATGGTCCTTCCTATCAGGAAGGAGCATATCCATAGGAGTGCGTGTCTTTGGATTCCACTATTGTGTAGGCATTGGATTAGGATAGGGTGGGAGACTATCAAATGCTGTAGAATGGTCCAGGAGGATGAGGGCTGATGTATCTCCTCCGTTCCGAGCGATGTGGATGTCATCCGTGGCAGCGATGAGGACAGATTGGGTGCTGTTGTAGTGTCTGAAACCAGATTGAGTGGTGTTGAGGAATTGGCGGTCATTTGAGGTATTCGGTGAGGTGTCGGTTGATGATTTTCTTTAAGACTTTGGCCGGGAATGATAGCAGGGAGATTGATCTGTAGTTGGCGAGCACTGAAGGCTCCGCAAAGGGTTTCTTCAGCAATAGGACAGTTGCGTGTTTCCAATCATTTGGGAAGGTTGCAGAGGACTTGAAGGCATTTGAGTGTGATCATGGCCCGGATGGGTTGCAGTCCTCTAGAGACGTGGTGGTGGTGGCAGGGGTCGGATGGGGCCTCTGAGTGCTGTGTGAGAATGTGGGCATTGCTCCTGTATGTGCCCTGATTCATCAGTGTCTTTAAGGGAGTTTACAGTGCTTCTGCACAAGCGATGTATAAATGAAGAGAAGTGCACTATTGCTGTCTATGTCATTAATGTGCAGTGTTTAGATAAAAAATTGTGTTACCATGCTGTACCTGTTCTGTATGCATGATAGAATATGCCCAGCTGCTCGGCGGGAGGTGTGGGGGGGAGGGAAGAGATAGAGATAGAAAGACAGAGAGAGAGACAGACAGACAGAGAGAGACAGACAGACAGACAAAGAGAGGCTTTGTCGGACCCCTGCGCAGTTGCTTTTCCGACCTGGCCTGAGTCTGTCTTGTGTAAGTGAAGCTTCATAAATAGGTTTTCACTCTACAAATACAAACATCATAAGTGCCATTGTGTGTTCATCTTAACTCTACTATTACAAAAGGAAATATCATGCAAATTAATGACCCCTTACCCCCAAAGATGCTGTCCTAGCTGCAGGACCACGAGTGGCCTCTGAATGAGTAGTTTTGGCAGAACTAACAATCTGGTTCTAATGTGCTCACACATGCAAATCGCATTTGTGCATGCAATTATAAACTATAGCCAGCCATACGGACAATGCCGATGCTGGTTTTAAAATCTGGTCTAGGAAAAAACCCTACAATTTCAAACTATCCTGACAAACTTAGATGAAATATTTTTCTTTCTTTTAGAGGTTTTATATTCTTGAGGGTGGTGGGAAGGCAGATTAGTACCAATAATTCAACCACGAAAATACAGCTCTTAGAGAGGTCTACTAGGATTTCGAACCAATATGTTTTATCTATGTAAGCACATGTATGTGATTGGCCTCTGTACTTTGCCTGACCCATGGATTCAACAGTGTTAATGTTAATGAGACTACCCAAGCCTTGCAATGCTGCTCTCTTCCATTCTCGTCTTTTGTGATTCTTTAAAAATGCAGTCACCAGGTAAAATAAAGTAACCATTGATGAAATACCCCATTTGAGAAACCCATTCTTCACTCTGCTCAATAAGATGAAAGCAGCTTGAATCACATATTCTTACACTTTGAGATCACATTTAGAAGAATTTCATAGACTAGTGATGCACTATCTGCAATCAGCAAGCAGAGTTGTCCTTTGAAAGGTATGCATGTGTACTGCCCTACTAAGCTCTGAAAACACATGGCCTATGCTTCCATACCATTTTTGGGAAGACTCTGAATCACCTTCACTGCCGCCTGAAAGCGGGTCTCGTGTAAGGGCACAGGGTCTTCCATGCTGTCTGAACACCGGGATGTCAGTTCCGAGCTCGCTCCAATTTTCTGGCCCTAGGGGAAATGAGAAAGAGCGAATGAGGAACTGGGTGTCATTATAAGTAGTAACAGTAGCATCACACCTATGAGTGTCATTCAGACAGGGAAGGAGAGAAATAGAGTAAAAACAGCATGAGGTGCAGGTGTTGTACAATTAAATGGCAACAGAAGCTAAGGGGCAAAGTGTAGATAACATTTGCTGTGCCACCAGAAAAAACACAGCAGAGAGGGTTAAATCAATTAAAACATTTGAGGATCAGAAAGACAAAAGTGAGACTCTCCGAGCACCAGGTGTGGCTGAAGGCTATCAGTAAGGACACTGGGGGAGCAGCAGAATTGACCGAGGACTGTCCGCAGTGACATTGGTTGAGGCTAAAGCTAACAACAGTGACACAGGAGGAGAAGCAGGAGGTGGATGAGAGACCTTTTTGAAGTAACGCAGTGACACAACCAGCAGTGACAGCAGCAACACACCGTTCTTGCTTTATCATGGATTATACATGGTCTTCAGAGAAGGTCTAAAATGTTCAAAGCATAAGCAGTTTTACTTGATTTGAGAATGATTGTGAATAAAAAAAACATAATTCACATAACGCAGAACAACAAGGTCCTATAATAACTCTATATTTGAGAGGACAGTGTTTGGAAGTGGTCAATGTTCATCAAGAATTGACCACGAGGGCAAAGATAATTTTGGCCTGGATTTATTTATTTATTTAGAACGTTTTCTATAGCACGAACGTGACCACCGAGGGTATTGTTGCGCTTTACAGTTTATACATCAAGAAGGATACAAGCGGTCAAAAACGGAACAAACAAAGACAAAAGTTAACAGTCTTGTAGAGCTGGGCACCCTTGGGAGTCCTGGCAGCTAGGACTCAAACCTGCGAGGGTGACCTCAGTCTCCTTTGGAAGCTCCCAAATACAAGTGAAAACTGCTGTCAAGGGTAATCATACATTTGCTGCATCATTTTACAGTCATGAGTTAGAGGGAGTTGAAAAGCAAGCCAACAGTGGGATACTCTCAGGACTGCAATGCATGTGAGACCATATTTCAATTACACCAGACCATGTTCTGGCGGCTAGCAATGTCATATCCTCCTGCTAATCTCATGCTGAAACTTCAAGTGATCTCCTATTTCAGGTAGACTCCTTGCACAACGTTTGAAATTGGAGCTTGTAGTTACACTGCTATTTAAAAGTAAGAAAGTTTGCTTCTCAGTCATTAAAAAATAGGTCAGAAATGTAAACGATGCCAGGATAAATACAGGAATTTCATGTTACACTTGTTACGCTAAAATTTCAGAAAATATGCTGCCATGCACGGCAAAATGATAGTGCAAAAGAACGGAAACAACGCAAACAACCAGAATGCGAGCAGCTGTTGCTTGCAAGAATTGTGGTTTTTGCACTAATTTTATAATGTGAAATGAGTCCTCACACCAAAAATTGATGGGAGGACGCATTTCGCTCTAAAGTGTATTCCTAAATGAGAGGTTCTAATTATGCACAATTTCATGTAGTTTTCCCGATATTATGCATAATTACATGAATTTCACGCACCCTAAACCACCAGATATGTGCAATAGTCATTCTCAGAAGGTATGATGCCTGTGTTGCAAGATATCAAGCAACAATAACATTTGAAAGATTAGTCAGGATGTGCAGATCAATAGGAGTACAGCCTCCGCAGCCATATTAATAGCAGGATACCACTGGTAATCAGAAGAGGTTAACAATTTCTGAGACATTACAAAAAAACACACTAAAACACTAACCTGGAAAACCTGAATAGCTACTGTTAGGCCAGGAGGTTACTCTCCTACTACATTTTGTAAACATCCAGCTCTTATTAAGGTCATGACTAATATTTAACTGCTTGTTGCTCTACTGTTTTCGTTGCTTGGACAGGCAAAGGGGAGCACCGCCTCAGTGTAGAAACATCCATCATTTTTTAGAAGTACAAGAAAAAAAACAGATGAATTTTACACATCAGAAAATTTCTAGTAAACAATTTTGAGAGGACATTGGATATTAAACTAACTTCCCATGTGCTGGTGGGATCCTGAAGAGTGAGAGCTATTAGGAAACCATAGAAATGCCAGATTGCTGCATGCCACCATGATTCCATATTTACTGTTCTAGGCAACCATTAAACTAATGCGTGTAGTTTGAAAATGAAGGTCTTTGTTTCCTTCATTAGAAGCAAATGAACTCACACAACTGTTGACAATGATGCCAAAGGAAAGCCCAAAACTAGAAACAGCGAGTCTTATTAACCCTAGATGTACACGAGGTAGTGGTGACACACAAACAGCTGGCAGATTCAGGAAATCTTGTGGGAGAGTGAAAACTCTACTTTGGGGGGAGTGGGGTATTCAATCCATTCCCAGGGGCAAATTACTGTAGGTAATTTTCTGCACTGGCGAATAAAAAGAACTGGTTAGTGGGCATGGGAGTACACGTAAGGCAGTCAGAAAGACACATCAAAAGCAAGGAAACACAAACTAAAAGGATGTCAAAAATGGGAAAAGGTGGGATGTGTTAGATGTGGAGGCCCTAACCATAATGCAAATTTCAAATCATATGCAGCGTGGAAACGGGTATGAGGAATTTGCATAGGAGGGGTGATTTTGTCAGGAAGTGCAAAAATGAAGCAAGAGGCAAAGTAAAATATTAGGTTAATGACTGTGCATAAGGAATAAATGCTATAATGTTTAATGCATTAAACAGTGTCATGGATGCCAAAGAAACAAGCATTTGCAAGGCAACAGGTCTCGCATTTTAGACACTTTGACCTATTGATATTGTAAATTACAATGCCTTTTATTATTGCAGGTTTTTTAAACACATAAATAAAAGGCATTGTTATTTACAATACCACTTGCTCAAAATCTCACAATTGCGAGACTTATTGCATCGCAAATGCTTGTTTTTCTTCCTACTTGCACGAGTGATGGTAAACTTAATAACGGACGAAGGCATGCCACTCAGTCGTGGATGCAAGATCAGTTTGCAAAGTCAACACATGAAAATGATTTAAGCCAAGCCTCTAATTGTGTTGGCCATGCCCCTTCAAGAGGTTTACCACGCCCCTTTTAGAGCCCCCCGCTTTTTTCATCTCACTTAAAACCCTGGTTATACGTACAATAATTCACTGCAAGTAATACAACGGTGGCAAGATGCTGGTCAGGCCAGTCTCTATCTAATGAAAACTTGCAGCGTAATTGCTACAATTTAGTGTTCTGTGCAAAAAGCGAGATGGAACAACACAGAATTTAACAACAGGGTCCTAAAGACAAAGATAATCAGTTCAGAATAACTCAGCGACCATGATAAGGGTTCGTTGCCGCCTTTCTCGGGTACGAATCGTACTGGCCTCTTCCTTTGCTGTACGGAGAGGAGCGACTCAGTGCCCTAAGTAACCCTTTTCCGCTGCGCCTCCACAAGCTTTTAACATTCTTACTTTATTGCAGAAAGCAAGCAAGCCGCTGATCTTCTAATACCACTTCCGGATCAACCCGGTGCCGGAACCTTTTTTCCAGCAACAACTAGAATACCTGGAGTGTCACGCTCTGGAAGCCACCATGTTTAGACTGTTGACGGTACAAAACCCATTTAGGTAGTAGCTGCAAAAGACTTTATGTGTCTGGCCACATGTAAAACTTTCACTTTCTGCCCAACCATCACCAGGCTGCTTCGGCGACCCCTGCCTAATTAAAGTGAAAGCGTGCATTGCGCGCTCCGTATACAAGTAGCGCCCGCCATTGTCCCACGAGTGCTTTGTGGGCATGCTGCAAATTCAAGCGCTGCCATTGTCCAACATTATTCATTTAAAAAAAAATAGTGCTCAGAAACTAAATAAGGCGTCCCGTGTAACAACCGAAGTAAAAGGGCCAGTCGTTATGGGAGGTAACAAATGCAGACAAGGCGGTACCAAGGAGGGACTAAAAGGCTCTTTACGAATCAGATCTGCATTTACGAAGGACACTGACACAATCCAATGACAAATATGGGCGGAAAGTGGGCGGGGCTTATATTACATACTCCACTACAAAAAGTCTCCAAGATCAGCGCATATGCCCTGACTCTAGGCTCGACCTAAAAATCAGGGTAAGTGCAGCTAAATCAGTTACCCAAATTATGTTCTTACTAAAAAGCTAGAATGTGCTTAGGACGTCCCACAAACACAGTTGGCCTCTTGGCAAATAGAGTCATTCCCTGCTTCATACCTGCATCTCTTCACGCTGTTATGGATCTACACGGAGTCTCGGTCTACCCGTATTAATCTCCGCAGCTTCTGACTGTTCCTGTAGCCCCTCTCAACTCTTTGCCTACCCCCATACCACCTCATCAATCCCTCTGCAACTCTAAAACCTTTTTTTCTGCACAATACACCAGATATTTGCACAGTGTAGTCTGTATACATCAACAGCTCGGGAAGGAACTGGGATATGATGAAAGGGTGGACACTCTTGAAGAATCATGCATTTTAGAGCTTGATGGACCAGTAATGGTAAAAACTGGAAGAAGTTTCAAGGCTGCTCTAAGAGGGAACTGGGTGATCTTTCCTGACGTTCCCTGGATACTATCCGCCCGGTTATCCTGGATGTTCTTAATGCTTCCATCACCACCAACTCTGTCCCTGTTCCTTGGAAGTGCGCGATGGTCAGGGCCCTACTAAAAAAGCCCTCTCTGGACCAGAACAACCTTGCTAACTTCCGCCCAATCTCCTTACTCCCCTGGTTGAGCAAACTGCTTGAGAGGCACGTTAACACCATTCTAGTAGACTACCTGGAATCAGCGGATCTGCTAGGTGCCTCTCAGACAGGGTTCCGCCCTCAGCATGGGACCGAAACTGCCCTTATTGCAGTGACGGAGGAGACCCGTGCCGTGTTGGACCGGGGAGGAAAGGCAGCCATCATCCTACTCGATCTCAGCGCCGCGTTCGACACAGTTAACCATACCACCTTATTACATCGTCTAAGGGGTGTGGGGGTGTCGGGCGCGGCACTGGAATGGCTGTCCTCCTTTCTGGCTGAGCGCTTTTTCCAGGTGTTTGAGGATGGGGTAGTCTCCCCCAAACATCCTCTTAGATGCGGGGTGCCTCAGGGCTCCTCCCTGAGCCCCACGCTTTTTAACATTTACATGCAACCTCTAGCAGGGATAGTCCAACCCTTTGGTGTGCGTATTGTCACCTACGCGGACGATACCCAACTGGTGGTCTCTCTTGACCACACGGAAGGCGCGTCCAACACCTTAGGTCCCTGTCTGGAGGCTGTGGCTAAGTGGATGCAACTCTCCTGCCTCAAACTTAATGGAGAGAAGACGGAGATTATGCTGCTGGGCAACCCTCCGTTGACCCCTCTGGCCTCTATCTGGCCCACCTGCCTCGGTGTCCCTCCCCCCCCCCCCCCCCAAACCTCAGATAAAGAGCCTGGGCATTTGGCTCGACAAAGCGCTCGACTTCTCGGTCCAGGCCACCAAAACAGCTGCCACATGTGCAGGGCTTATGAGGATGCTCCGTAAGGTGCTCCCTTTGCCTCCTCTCCAGGCGAGGAGAGTCATGGTCCAGGCCCTGATTCTCTCTCGCCTGGATTATGGAAATGCATTGTATTTAGGCGCTCCGGTAGCAGTGACCCATAGGCTCCAGGTCACACAAAACTGTGCCGCTCGCCTACTGTACAACATTCCTCGTTGGCAGTCAGCCAAGCATGCTTTAAAAGATCTTCATAAGCTTCCAGTTGCTGCTAGAGTACAGTTCAAGGCATGTGCATTGTGCACAAATCCTTTCATCGAACTGGCCCTGCCATCTTGTTCCCCCTTAGTGGTGCCCTACGTCCCCCCCAGAGCCCTCCGTTCTGGATCACTGCATCTAGCGACCACATTAAAAATCCCCACACGGCTGCTAGGCTCTGGAACTCCCTTCCCCTCGCCCTGAGAGGGAACCCAAACAGGATGGCTTTCAGGAAAGCGCTGAAAACACACTTGTACACTAAAATCTATTAACTTCCCTGCTAGCCCGCCTTAGTTATTAATGTAAGCGCTGCGAGGCCACCGGGTGGTCGGCGCTATATAAATATAATTTTTCATTTCATTTCATTTTCATTTCATTTGTTTATCTTTTCTTAAATATGGAGGAATTGTGCAATGGGTTGCATTGTATTGCCACTTACATGGGGCTTTCATGAGACTCAAAGGGCCCAAAGTTGCAAGTTACTACAACTCACATAAACCAGTCTCCAATGTTTACACGTAACGTTGAAATGTTGTATAACCTGCGGCACCTCTCTGTATGCACCGTAAAATCCTACAGTACTGGATGCAACTATGCAACTGTTAGGTTATTATAAATGCTAATAAAATAGTTTTAAAGGGCCCAAAGTGTTTTCCAGTGCTCGTTTAAGCGGGTACTTTGTTTGTTTTACAGGGTTACACTTAAGATGATGGTATAGACCACACTGAATACCAGAGACTACAGTCGTTCTCAGGGGTCCATCCAGGAGCCGAGAATGGAGAGTCCGAGGAATACCGCAGACATCACTGTTGTAGGCTTATAAGGTCTAGCCCAATAATACAGAGTCATCATAAATAAGACAGCTTGTGGCAGTGAACCCAAGGAATATCACACTCACAAGAGTAGTTTATCCAGGAGATCTACCTGTAAGCAGTCCACAAAGGAGCTATAGAATGACACAGTCACCACCGTATCATGGTCTATGGGGTTCATCCAGAGGTGGTGTAGGCGGAAACTGAGAAATACCAAATATACTAGAGTAGTGAATTTTTGGGGCCCACTCAAGAGCGGTGAATGCAGAACCCAAGTGATGAATGCCACTAAAATCCTAGTGGCTAAGCAGCAATCAGCTATCTTATGGACAAAATGCAGCTTGTTTAAAGAGGAACCAGCTGTGCGGCAAGAGGATGGATAAAGTGAGAAATGAGAAAAGAAAAGAAAATAAAGCTGGATTGTGGCACTTGTCGCTACTTGGTCTAAAGGGGCCGAACCAGGAACACACCTACAGACAGCTCATTGTGAAGTTGGATCAATGAGGCCTAACCAGAAGCAGTGACGGTCCAACCAAAAGACAACTCATTATAGGGTTTTAAAGGTCCACCCAGCAGGAGCGGAGAAGGGGGACTTCACCTATGTGGCTGAGAATCAGAAAACCATGCAGAAAGAAAGTAATTATATTATCAACAAGGAGGGTGAGCAGGGGGAGAAGTTAGGGAGACGACTCGAATGGTAGAGGGCATGGTTTCCTGTCCAAGGCACTAAAAGGAAAGACGTTACAGGAAGATGCCCTTATCCTGGATGCTAGGGAGGCAGAGGTAATTGGAGTCAAGGGTAAAAGGGACTATGTTATAATGGCACACACATGGGGGAAGGTCTAAGCCCAAGTCACGTCTGCCAGGACTGCAAGGTGCCTCGGGGAAAAACGCAGCACAAAAGAACCACCTGGGAAGAAACAAACATATGCAGGCAGCAAAACTATCCTTGTACACAGATATTTTTCTCCATGTTAACAAGACTATGCTGAGAAGCAACCAGGAAGCGGACCGACAGAGCTAAGAGAGTGCCACCGACTGGCAGAGAGCACGTCATGGCATAGGGAGGAAATGGCAGGTCTGCGTAAAGATCCCATTGCACAACACTGGGATGCAATACTAGTGGAATTAAAATACACGGACAGGGAGGACGAAAACAACTCCCCACGTGTGGCAGATGAGCGCAGAAAGCTAGAGAAATGAGAGATCCAGTTGATCACCCCACACGGAATTGAAAAGCGAAGGTGACAGGCATAATACAGAATAGAATAGAAGAGAAGACAGACTACCTTTCCTGTACTACATGACCCACCGAAATGGATTGGCGATGTTTTCTTGTCTTCGTTTGATTGTTTGGCTAATAACTATCATATTTGCATCAAAAAGTTTCATCGAAAAGGGAAACGTGGTATAGAAGGACATAGTGAATACTGAATGGGCACATAGAAAAACGACCCTCTTGGGCACAGGGTAGAACATACCATAGACAGCTTAATGAGCACATGATTATAGTTCATATGCGATACACATCCAAAAGCAAATACGTAAAATATATATATATATATATATGTATAATTGTTTAAAGGACAAGACTGAAGTTATGTGTAGAATTCGATATGTATAGCCAATGCGTAAAATAATGTCTATTACCTCTGTTATATCTGTCTCGCCCTCATCCCTCATGCGTTTTTTTACTTATACTTAAAAAATGCAAATAAAGATATTTTTAAAAAATATTAAAATAAGGAGAGTGCCACTGACTCACCTGGAGGGTGGTTTGCCAGGACAGTGAAATAGATGGGCCACGTTGGAGGAAGCAAATTCTCCTCTGTGCTGGGACAATGGAAAGATGCGTTACACAATGTAATAAACCGTGTTTAAGTACCATTAGTGAGACCCATTAGGGTTCAAAGATCGTTTTACAAGAGACGTAAATGGTCTACCCAAGACATTTTTTAAAATACTGCAGGAAATTGAGCTTTTTTAAATATGCTGAGGAATTAGTATTTGCCATGAATTAATCACTATTGGAAGGTGTCTTGTTTCAGACATGTGGCAGACTCGCTCAGAAGACCAGAAGTTGAATGTGCGGTTCTGATCGTCACTTTGTCTCAGAAGTGACAATGATCGAGTTTGAGTCAAGGCAAGCAGAAGAAATATTTGGAATGTAAACAGGGCTCCTTACTGGAACACAGGAATCAAATTGAAGACCAGTTTGTGTCACTAAACAAGCAATCCATACTTTCAGGGTTTCTTGGAGATATATCCACTATAAGAATCAGTATTTTAATACAGGGTCAAATAATGAATTTGAAGACCCTTTTGCAGAGTATATTTACTAACAAAAAAATGGTTATATCAATATTTGCACTCCCCAGCAAAAGTGTTCGGGTGTTAATGTTGGTAATTTAAGCGCGAGGTGTCTGAGCAGAGCTACTTTCACAGCTATAGCTGGCTTCTAGCGCACTGTATGGAACAACCAGTCAAATGGAGGGGGCAGGTGCATGCCAGGGGGGCTAGAGGTGAAACATGATAGGACTTCTCTGGGGTCTACGTGTTTTCTACGCTACAGCGCTTCTGTACGAGTCTGCGTGCGTGCATAGTGACTGGCACTGAAATCGCACGGTAAGTATTCCAGAGAGAGTATTAATCTTTCCCCCCCCCCCCACCGATCAGAATAGACTAATCCTGTCAATCTCACAGTGTCGGTCGGGCCCCTTGGTGTTGATGCGAGCGAGAGCCACATTTTGCAGGTGCACTTAAGTTTAAACTGAGATCCGAGTGACCCGGTGACATAACGGGTCTGCCCGGCAAGGAGGGCTGGGGGTCAGGAGCCCCTGTACCTTTCTGTGCCGTACCTGAACTCTGGCATCCCCTGCTTCGCTTACTGACATCATCTCGGATTAGGCTGTACATCGGTAAGTGTAGTTCAAACCTTAGCATTCATGCTGGTCACATGACATGCTTCGTCTCCATGGGCTATTCAAACACTAGACCGCTTGTAGAAAAGTGGTAGATCTCTTAGCGGCCATGCTGTGCGATGGCAAACCCGGCACTACTGTATATATTGTTACCGGCAATTAATGAACTTCTATGCCACTGTGAGTATCTTGTATTGTATTGTATGCTCGTAAAGGGAGACGCGTTGGGGTAATAGCAGGCTGGTGTCAGCTCGAGCACGGGTGGACTCATCATTTGCATCGAGCAAAGAACACCCATAGACATCGATGTAGGACTAGAGGAAGTTGATGGCACAAGACAACAACATCAACAACACCTATTTTTTTTTATATATTTCTTTAGTGCATTTTTATAAAGCGTGGACATTACCCGAAGGTGTCAGAGCGCTGTACAAAAGAGCTAGTTACGTTATGTTACAAGAGAAAATAATACAAAATAGAACATTACAAAGAAAAATAGGAGACTAAAACTAAAGGGTACAATAACACAAAATCCATCACATCACGCAGGGGTGAGGAATGTACAGGAAAAAAATAATATTTATAATGAAGAGCGAACTTCCAAGAGGGGCCTGAGAATGAAAGTATTAGTTCTGAAAGTGTCTTTGGAAGAGAAGAGATTTGAGATCAGCTTTGAAGATGGGTAGAGGAGGTGGCACGGACCAATGGGGGAAGTGAGTTCCAGATTCTCACCGCATTGCCTGAGAAGGATTGCGCCATCGATCTTTCTCTTTTGAAGACAGGGGCTCAGCAGAAGCTTTTCCGCATTGCGAGAGGGTCGAGAGCCTCCGGACAATTTCAATTTATTTGCCAGGTAACGAGGGAAGGACGTGTGCAACGCTTTGTGTGTGATGCAGGCAATTTTGTAAAAAGATCTTGCCTCAATCGGAAGCCATCGAAGAGAGGACAGGATAGGAGTGACGTGGTCGCTTTGTTTAGACCCTGAAATGAAGCGAGCTGCTGAATGGAGGATGGATTTGAGAGGGGAGAGGTGGGATTTGGGTAGGCCCTACAGAAGAGAATTGCAATAATCCAGTCTTGAGAGAACCAGCGATTGTACCAAGGTTTTTAAGTCTTTCTCCGGTAAGAAACGACGGATCCCCCACAGAAGGCGCAACTAGCGTTCTTGGCAATAGAGTTGATGTGGGAGATTAGGTTGAGTCTTTTGTCAAGAATGACACCAAGGGATTTAGCTCTGTCGACAATGATGGGTTCATTGTTGAGTAAAACACAGAAGGTTCCCTGAGCACAAATACACATATCTGTGAGTATTACAGATAATATTTGTTCACAAATAATTGTCCATATCAGCGCATCCAAAGTATGAAAAGTTCTTATTTTTATTTTCTTAGTCCATGGATGTTCACGAAGACTTGTGGATACAGCAGTACAGTCTTGATACAGTACACAGCAGCCAAACGCCAACACGTGTTTCGTCAAGGGACATTACCCAATGACTTCTTCAGGGCTGTAACAATAGATATGTACCCAATTAAAATCCCCATACAACGGGGAGCCAAGTCTTATCATAAAATACCTTCACCAGTAGGTCATGAAGGATATCAAGAAAAGAAAAAACTTCACCAGAGAAAATAGTGAATATTGGAGTGAAATGAACAGGAAAAGGATACCCAAAGCTGCCAAAATATAAAACCAAAACGTGCCACCATACAGGACACACCGTGACAGAAGAGAAACAGATGAAAGCACCAATTCCCTCGATCGATAGTTACAATCCCGTAAGAGATTTAAATGTGAAACAGTGCAATGATTAAGGATTTACTATGTGCTAAAAAACAAAGTGCTTAAGTTCCTATACCTCTTAAGAGTAGCCAGGACTCACCCTGAAATGTTCTCACTCTTAATATCATACAAACAGGATCATATCAAGGACCTTTGTTATTTAATTCTCTATAAGAAAGATTAAAACAATACAAGTTATTCAGACTTGTATATCATCTTATTGAAAGTAATTTTAAAACAACCTAATCGTACAAATAAGTAATCAAGCTCTCTTACCCTTCAAATGAATGAATGAATGAGTGAGTACGCTCTTATATAGCGCATGGCTACCCTGAGGCATCCCAGCGCTGCAAGACCATGGACAGAAGAAGAAAAATGATTTCTCGACTATCCCAATAATAACTGTCTTCCTTAATTTAATTTCTTGATAAGTAACTCCAGGCAATATCAGCCTTCACACTATGGAACCATCATTAGTATCTGAAAATGAAACCGAGCAAAAAATTGGTTTGTACCCAATCCCAAATGACACCGTATGCAAGCAAAAGCTTATTTCAAGGAACACTATTAATATGCCATTTCTGACTAGGGAACCTTATCGTTAATATATTATCACCGCATCGCATAACAGGGACAGTATCAATTATAACGATTTTAGCCGCCCAAACAGTGTAACATAAAGTACCCCCAGTTGTACGGGTATTTTATGAAATCCTTCCCACTCAACCGACCCTATATTAACACTTACCTCGGGTACTCCGAGCAAGCGTGTGTGTCTGATCCTATTCCAATACGGCGCGTAACATCAGCGCCATCTTGGATAGGTTGTTTATACCGGAACCCATTGACAACGAAAACGGACTACACAAACAAAATAGTCGATGCTCAAAAAGCGCCATATTACAACAGTCCGGTTCCAGTTGTTTACTGATGCGATAATACTCGCTAATCAGTATTCATAAGAGAATATTGCAGTTGGATAATAATACAGTTATTTATAAATCAATAGAGAGAAAAGATATCTTATATCAGAAACTATTGCCAATGACAACGGGTTTACCAGACCGACCACTCGATCGACCACTCAATACTAAAAGCACAATATTGCAACAGGCTGATTTAAATTGTTTACCTATGTAGTATTTGTTATCGATAAATTACCGACAGCTAACCACAAAATCGATTGCTCGGTTAGATCAAATTCTGAATTATCAATTCATAGAAGAAATATAGATATAAATTAGGCAATCGTTACAGGAGGTAAAGGAGTAGAGAGAATAGATTAAGCCCAAAGAAAAAAGTGAAGAGGAAAGTATCAATGATGTAGCCAAAGGGTATAGCAAAGTGTCAAATCCCGCATACCATATACATTTTGTGATCTTTCTATAAACCAATTCAAACCTCAAACAGTAGGTATACACATTCTACAGTTTTTCATAAAGTCAAGAGAAAGCATATACACATTCGTATTCATTTATAACAAGAAAGGGACAATATTGATCTATTATAACTCTTCATACAAGCTTGTACTGACAGTTAGAACTGAAGAGAAATACAATGGGTCAGATCATCTACCCCAAAAATATTGTAATTCTGAGTCAATATTAATTCCCTGTTCAACTGCACGTAACTTGAGTATCCAACGTGCCTCACATTGTCGTAAACGTAATTCTCTGTTTCCTCCTCTGACATCACTCGGTACACTTTCTATACCGTGAAAGGAAAACGATTTGCTGTTACTCTGACTAGGGCATTCACATGCATGAATTGCTAATGGATAGCGTCCATCCACATTTTTTAATGCTCTAAAGTGCTCAGCTATGCGTTCCCTAAGGCATCTTATCGTACTGCCTACGTAAATTTTAGAGCATTTACATTTGATGATATAAACAACATACTTAGTCCCACAATCAATATGTTGGTACATTTTTGTAAGATTGTGAGTTATTATATTGAAATTCCTTAATGCCCTGTTCCGCTAATCTACACATACTACATCTGCCACATTTGAAAGAGCCAAAATTCAAATTACTCAACCAATTTCGATCCCTACTCTTGGTCATAGGATAGCTAGGACTAATTAGTCCTCTTAGAGTGGTACCCTTGCGGTATGTGACACAGGGATATTTAGAAATGTATTGGCTGATCGTCTGATCTGATGTTAACAAATGCCAATGCTTTTTTAGTATATTGTATATTTTGTGGGACCACGGATGGGCCATGCGTTGGTAATACCTCACCATCTGTTGTTATAGATTGTCCTTCATTGTTGAGTAAGTTCAGCTGATCCATCCACGATTGAACTGGAGGAGGTGAGAGAGAGGTAGAAAGGCGGAGGAATTCAGTTTTGGCGGGGTTTAGAATGAGTTGGTGAGCTAACATCCAGTTGTGAATGGAGTTGAGAGTAGAGTTGAGTAGTGAGAGATCATGTGCGGAAGACACCTTGAGGTAGATTTGAGTGTCATCCGCATAAAGGTGGTAATGGATCCCAGATTTGCTTAGGAGGTTCCCTAATGGGTCCATGTAGAGATTATAGAGAGTGGGTGCCAGGATAGAACCTTGAGGGACGCTTTGACCTACAGCCAAAGGAGATGAAAGACTGTTCGCTATCTTAATCATTTGGGATCTGTCTGAGAAGAAATAGGCAAACCATTTAAGCACTGTACCATCCAATGCCATTCTCTGTTGAAAGAGTGTTGAGGAGGGTGCTATGATTAACAGTGTCAAAGGCTGCAGAGAGGTCTAGAAGAATCAGGAGACACGATTCCCCAGAGTCGAGAATATGCAGCGCATCATCAATTACTTGCAGCAGGGCTGTTTCATTGCTGCAATATTGGCTGAAGCCAGATTGGAAAACGTTGAGGAGATTATTGTCCATTATATGTTGGGAAAGTTGTTTTGCAACACATTTTTCTGTGATTTTTGAAAGAAAAGGGAGGTTGGTGATAGGGCGGAAGTTGTTGAGGTCGTTCGCATCAGCTGAGGTTTTTTTAGAAGAGGGGTAACCTGTCCTGATTTAAGGGCAACAGGGAGGGAGGCTTGACTGAGGATGAGATTAACTAGCCTGGTCCAGTAAGAGAGAGTATGGGTGTAGAAATCGATTGCGATGACGCTAGGGATGGGGTCAGAAGAGTGGTTGGATGGTTTGGTTTCGAGGATGCATTTGAGGAGGTCATCTTCAGAGATGACGTCAAAGAATTGCCAGGTGACTAAGGATATCTGCTCTTCAAAGGGGGTGGGGTGGGCGACTTGATCCACAAGTGCTTTGACCTTTTCATCAAAGAAAATAGCAAAATCGGCTGCTTTCTTTGTGGAGTCCTCGGGCTTAGTAGTTAGGGGAGAACAGTTTGGGTTTTTGATGAGGACAAAACGTTTTTTGGGTCTGTTTTTGGCTGAGTCAAGGAGAGATCTGAAATGTGATGCTTTTTCATGGAAGATGTGGTTGTGGTATTTGGATCTTGGTGAACGTAACAGAGAGAGATTGGAGGTGGAAGTAGATTCTCTCCAATGTTTCTCCAGGATTCTAAGGTTCTTCCTTTCATCGTAGAGAGCTTTATTGAACCAAGGTGCTGAGGGGGGTCGGTCTTTTCCTTTTGCTTTGGAGTAGAACGACATTGTCGATTTCGACTGCTAGGACTGAGAGGCACTGAGAGGTGAGAACGTTGACATCCACGATAGGGTCAGGTCTAGGAAGTGACCGCATAGCAGAGTCACAGAAGTGTCAAGATCAATGGTTTTAGTGTTGCAGAACCAGGTAGTAGCATGCGAAAGATGAAAACGGAATGGAACGAGGAAGTGGTCAGACCAGTCTACATGGATGGGGGGAGCAGTAGTCAGCAGGTCTGCTTTGGATATAACAAGATCCAGAATTGAGCCCTTGGAATGAGTGGTTTCCGAGCAATTTTGGAAGAGATCGTTGGCTGCAAGAAAGGTGGCAAGCTTGTTGGCAGCCGAGTCTTCCAAAGAGCCCCAATGGAGATTAAAATCACCAAGGAAGATCTGCCTATCACTTTGAGAAAATTGGTCACTGATGAAGTCTGCGTTCATCCACAAAGGAAGAGCAGTTACCGGGCGGGTGGTAGTTGACATGGAATCAAAAGGGTGAGCCATGATGTATTTGAAGTTCTAGGGATAGGCATTTGAATGTACGGAAAAGGGTGGTAGGGAAGGCTTTCATTTGAAGGGAATTCTTGTAGATGATAGCGACACCGCCCCCAATTTTTTCTGATCTGTCATTTCTGAAGATAGAGTAGTCAGTGGGTACCAGAAGATCAAACAAAGTATGAGAGGAGTCATGAAACCAGGTCTCAGTGAGGAAGAACATGTCAAGATTCTGGAGGGTGATAATGTCAGAAATTTCCAAGCAGTGCAGCTCTGACGCAACTGTTTTGGTGATGGGGTCTTAGGGCTGTTAAGGGAGATAGGGATAAGGTTCTTGAATGAGGGTGCCAGGTAAGAGGTAGGCTGGTAGGTTCTTACAGAGGAGATGGTCTGAATAGTGAACTGCGTAGAATTATTAGGAGAGGAAGGTGGAGGGGGAGTGACGCTGGTGGTCTTGTAGCTGGCTAGTAAGTTGGAGATGTCTGTAGAAGACAGACTGTGGTTGGCTTTATTGGGGCACAGGAGCATGGAACTCCTTGGGAGGATATTAGGGAAGAGGGACATCCTGGCGCTGAAAAGTGAGATGGACGCTACAAGCTGGGAAATAGAAGAGATGAGAGAATCAAGTTTATTTTCCAGGGAGAGGAGAGCTGAGCACGGAGTGTTGGGTGGCTCGATGGATAAGGGCAGGAGTGCGGAGGGTGAGGGGGGACGGGGAAGGGTGGAGGAACAGGATAAGGAAGACAGAGCAGAGGGTGATTGAGGACGGGGAGAGATGGAGGAGCAGGAAACGGGAGGGAGTGCAGGGATTGAGGGAGGACATGGCAGGGTGGGGGAACGGGATAAGGGAGGAAGTGCAGAGGGGGGGAGGGTTGGGGGAATGGGTAGGGAGTTGGGGAGCAAGGGTAGAAGGTGGGGAAAGATGGTGGGCAATAGGAGTGGATGGTAAAACAGTGGTGGGAAGAGAAATATTTTTACTGGTGTTGAACAGAGGGGAAGAGTAGAGATCATACATAGGAGGAGAAGGTTGAGGAGGAGGGGGATCAAATGAAGGCCAAAGGTAAGAGGAGAAGAGAGGAGAAGAGGCTGAACAGGGAGGGGAGGACAAGGGGTTAGATGAATGCCAAAGGTACGTGGAGAAGAGAGGAGAGGGGGCTGTACGGGGGAGGGAGGAGGGTGGAGACGAGGAAAGAATTGTCGAGGAAGGAGACATGGTCAGAAAGCAAAGGAAGAGGGAGGGGAGGTTGAAGAGAGAAGGGAGGTGGAAGAGAAGAATTTAGGGGACGGGACAGGGAAAAGCGGAAAGGGGTGAGGTGAAAGGGGGAGGTTAGGGGGAAAGTAAGGAAAGTTGATCGGTAGATCAGGTTGTAAGACAGGTGGAATAAGAAGGGGGGAGGTTGGTTGGATTAGGGGGGAGGCGAAAGCGTTAGAGAATCGGGCAGGTGCCTAAGGTGCAGAATGCTGTTATAGCGCGAATGGGATTTGCACAGGTAAATAT
The DNA here is from genome assembly GCF_964261635.1 of Lissotriton helveticus. Lineage (NCBI taxonomy): Eukaryota > Metazoa > Chordata > Amphibia > Caudata > Salamandridae > Lissotriton > Lissotriton helveticus. The sequence continues at coordinate 819,796,125 of NC_136071.1, forward strand.
CTTTGTTGTAAACTCAATACAAACTGCCCTCCAGCGGATGGACCTTTAGTCTCGAACGATCACGGTCAAAGGTCACACATGCCTCACTCAATTGAGGGGCCTCACCTTCCAAAACTGGGCCAAAAACCACCAGTGTGTGATTGAATTTGATGACAGATTTTAAAAGTTGTATACACTATTGCCCCAGTGAAAGTAAAATTTAATAGAATGGACTACCCTCTAATACTCTACTGAGAGCTATGAAATACAAAAAAGTGTTGCAAACAACTGTAATGCATGGCAAACGGTTTATTCTGGACAAGATAGCAAGGAGTAAAGTTGAACTGAAAACCTACAAAAAACATTGTAGGTAAGCAAAAAAAAGTTTACCATGCCATTACAAATTTAGAGGCTGAAATTTCAGACAAAGAAGTGTTCAAAGTAGTGATTTATGTATGTTTTCCCTCTTTATCTAAAACAGATATAAGCCTCCACAGAAGATTGTGATCCATGCTCCACCTCTTGTTATCAGTTAGCCGGTGAATATTTTAGCGCCAGTCATTACCAGTTTGTGTAATTTGTGTATTAGATCAGCAGTTTGCCTTGTATGTGGAAGAATGCTCAAATTCGGCCCATCTTAAAGAAACCCAGGTGACTTGTCTCATTAAAGACCGATTTCAAGGCTCCCTTTTATTGCCAAAATATTAGAGAAAAGATATGGATAGACAGCTGAAAAATCATTTGGAGGCCAACAAGATACTTGATATAACAGTAGATTTTAGACTACTGAATTCTATGGAGACTGTGATGGTATCCGTCTTGGACAATATCAGGATATTGGATGAAGGAGGTAGTGTAGCACTGATCCTCCTGAATCTTAGTGCTGCATTCAATGCGGTCTCCCACATTATCTCGCTTTAGAGACCGCAGACATCGGGGGTACATGGTAAAGCCTCGGACTGGTTCTTGTCTTTTTTGTCACACCTTTCTCAAACGTTGAGAATGCCTCAAAGGAAAAATCCAGTGGGGGGTAGCCACAATCTATATTCAACCCTACTCTGTTCAATATATATATTTCCCCCTGGCAGCACTTATTAAAGGTTTTGGATTATCTCTTGTGTCATATGAAGACAATATTCAAATTGTTTTCTGGGTCGTGGATGAAGTCAAAACTGTCTCAAATTTGCACAACTGCTTGTTTTCTGTGATGAAACGGATACGTTGCAGTGCATTAAAATTGAATGGTGATAAGACGGAACTGTTGTTCTTTGAGTAATTATCAATTACCAATACTTTAAAATGTTGGCCTACTGTTTTGGGTGACCCCGCTACTCTGGTAGGAGAAATAAAGAATTTGGGAGTAATGAATCATAATAATCTGAATTTAGATAAACAAATAAGGTTTCTGCACCTAGTTTTTTATACCTAAATATGCTATTTAAAGTACTCGATTGTGGCCAAAACAGACTCATAACAAGAAGTCCAGCCTGATATTATATGAAGACTGGACTATTGCTTTTTTATTTTATTAATCAAGTCAGCATTGTTCAACATACAATAATCACAAAAAGTCAAAAGCATAGGATATGAGCATAAACAAAATCAAGCAAAGTAAGACATAGAGGAATGACAGTAATATTCATGATTTATATTTGCACACTATCAACTAAACTAAAATGGATCCAAATGTTGTCAATTTTCTACCGAGAACATAAACCTCTAGCTTTTGCCAGGGCTAACTCAGAGTCCTAGTTATGTTGAAGGAGGGCGCGTCATTCAACGTCTTTAGGAAAGACTGTAGAGACCCAAGGCCTTGCAATGCAGAGCCTAGTGCAAACGAACATTATTGTGGTTAAACTCTGTAAGCCACCCTCATACTCAAACTTGACGCAAAGTATAACGAGGCGGCTAAAGCAGCATGACATAAACTTAGTTACCCCATCCCAAAATTCTTGTAAAGCAGGACATAACACGAACATATGTACAATATCAGCCGCAGCTAGATTACATTTGGGACATTTAGTCTTATCTGAGGTAGAAGAATTAGCTCCCCATTGGGAGGATTTATCCGGGGTATGGGTTAGAAGGCAGATTGTATGGAGTCGTTGTAATTTTAAATTTATAGTGTATATTGATCGATCCAGTATCTCTAATGTACTCTGGATCTCTGAGATTAAAATCTCATACGCAAGAGACCGGCTCCACTTTGCAGCTACTGAAGACCTATCCTCTATTATATCTTGACAATAACCTTGATACATTTTACTAATCGAGGGTTTTATAGAAGATCTATGATAGTATACTGTCAATGTTGAGCTTTCCATAGCAAACATGTGTTCAGAGCCTGACCATAAGTAGTCCCTAACTTGTAAGTACTTAAAAAAAGACTTGACGAGGAAGTTTATACTGATCTTGCAATTCTTGGAAAAAAACAAAAAACATTCAGACCATACAGCTGGCCCAACATTGAAACCCCATGCTGTGCCCAAACCCTACAGACTGAATCATGGAAAATTGGGGGGGGGGGGGCAGGATTATCCTAAAGTAGTCTATATTTATTTTAAAAAGCTACTGAGTATTTTGTACATATCCTGCACCAAATATAGGAGATATCACTTGGTTTTTTGAATCATACCCTCTTAAAATAGTTGTGGTCCCCATGTCTATAAAAAAAAAAAAAACTCCGTTCCAATGTCTAGCTGGTACCTGAAAGATGAGGTATCCGGATCCGCTGGGTTTAGTAGGCTGCGTAGGCCACCAGTAGAGGCTGCCCAAAAATATAACTTAAGGTACTGAAGCTGGAGTCCTCCTTTTTTGTACGGATGCTTCATAAAGGGAATTGCACGTCTTGCGTGCCTAAAACTCCATAGAAAACTTCCAATGACGCCCTCTGGATGCTTAAAAAAGGGTTCCGGAACTCTCAAAGGGATTGTGCGAAATAAAGAAAGATATTTTGGATGGATATTCATTTTAATAATATTGATTCAACCCAGAATAGTAAGTGGGAGCTTATTCTAGGATTACATCATTGAAATGACTGAGAGTAGTAAAGGTTCATAGTTCAATTTGATAATATTCGTAACCGAGGGAGACAGAAGACTGGACTATTATCACCTTATTCAGTAGTCCCAGATATAGGGGCCGATTATGATGGCGGACGGACTTGAGTCCGTCCGCCACCATAGAGTAGGAGGGACCGTCAGCAGGGGCAGCGGCGGTCCCTCCGTGCAGATTAGGATGTGACCGCCAGGGTGGCGGTCACATCCTCTATCTTTAACATTGCGGCGGGTGCAGCTTCAAGCTGCACCCGCCTCAATGTTAAAAATGCATGCACGGCATTTGCGTGCACAAAGCAGCAGGCACCGCGCGGTGCCTGCCGCTTTGTACACGCAAATACCGGGGGGTACCATAGGTACCCCCCATATGCACCCCCCACCCCACCTTCACCCAGGGGGCCCGCAACGGGCCCCTGAAGTGAAGGTCCGTATGCTTTTCCACGGCGGAAAAGCTGCCGTGGAAAAGCATACTTTTTACTCTATCATAATATGGCTGGCGGTGTCTGATAGACACCGCCAGCCATGTTAATGCTTTTCCGCCGCGGTCGGAAGGCGACCGCGGCGGAAAGGCGGCGGACAGATTCAAAGACCCACCAGCCATCCTAATTTGGCGGTGGGTCTTTAAAGCATCCGTGGCGGTTTTCCCGCATCCTCTGGGCCGGCGGTGGCTTCCGCCGGCCCGGAGGATGCGGGAAATCCGCGATCCTAATGAGCCCCATAGTGCGTTGCAAGACTGGACTATTGCAACACACTATATCTGGGACTACTGACTAAGGCTATAACTTGCTTGCAGAGAATTCAAAACTGTGTTGCACGACTGCTCACAGGTTTGAAGCACAATGAGCCTGCCTCTCCTATACTGAAAACTTTACATTGGTTGCCGGTTGATAAAAGGATACAATTTAAAACTGTCTGCATGGCTAATAAAGCCTATTACAAGCTGTGCCTGGAAATTTTAACTGAACATTTTTAGACTTATCTTCCTTGTAGAATTTTGCGATCTGCGAATGTCTTCTTGTTTAAAGTTCCCTGAATAAACCAAATTACCAACGGAGGTAGAGCCGTCTCTTTGCGGCCCCTATATTGTGTAATGCTCTTCCCTCTGATTTAAGAGAGAATAATAACCACTTAAAATTCTGCAAAGGTTTGAAAACATGGCTATTTTGATGCGTTTAGCAGTTTTATAACGCCAGAACACCCTTGTTAAGGTAATAGACGTGCTTTATACAATTTCTCATCCTCATCATCTGCTGAGGCGTGACATCAACAAATCAACAATACATCATTGACCATGAAGCACATTAAGCCCCCACAATGGTGACAGAGCAGTAGATTTACAAATCATGAAGGTTTGTTAGCAGGTTAGCAAAGTTACTAACTCACAGAATTTAATATTGTCAGAAATCAGTAGTTGATACATGAATATCAATTAGCATAATTTAAATCAATTCAAAATAGTAAATACAAAGTCAAAATGCTTGAATTTGATATAAACAGCACAGGAAAATTCAGCTTCCCATGAAGAGGAAATCCCTACTATGCTAAGCTAAGAGGAAATCAGGAACATTGGGAGAGAAGTCAGGCAGGAGGTGTCAGCAGGTAAAGCCTCTAAAAGGCAGAATCAAATGAATATTTAGTCAGATAAGTCAGAATGGATTTGCCCAGGGATGTAACTCTTTGAGCACGAGTAAAAGAAGCATCTCCTCTGAGGAGAATGGAAAGGGCATCTGAATCTAACTAGCTCAGCAATGCACAAATAAATCTTACAAATCTGTACAGGGAACAGCGACTCCCTATCATTCTCATAAAGCGAACTAATCAGGATTGAAATATAAGACAGTTTCAGCCTTATTCCCAGCCATCACACAATGGAAGTCGCTGAGACCTTCAAGAGATATCTCGTAGCTGGATGATACATCACAGTCAGTGTCTTCTCAATGCAGGTGTGGAAATCCATTATTCAGCTCTCAATGGCACACATACAAATAAACATTCATACAGAAACTTTAAACAAGAAATTACATTTAACTAAAAGTTAGCAGTTACAGCTTTGCTCCTAAAACAAGAAAACAACAAAAAGTGCACAATAGCCAAAAGAACATTTAATTTCAGAAAGAGTTAAAGAAACCGAGGCCTATATTAACTATGTTCAACTCTAATATGAAACACTCGTTCTATATATGTGTACAAATGCAGTTTAAAGTAAATGGTCTACAAAGCATAAAACAGTGACAGGGCATCACCGATGGACAAGAACACTAACTTCTTGTATAACTGGTGGAACAAAGATGAGAAAACCATGTTTTTGTTAAATATGGATGAGTCACCGTAAACCCGAGCCAGCTGTCTAGTTGTAACTCGGGTCGAGGTCCTCTTGGACCCTCGAAACCAAAACGACCTGAGCTGTCATGTGGCTTCTGCATGCCATCCATACTCTAACTTCAAGCACCAAGTATGAAAGACAAAGCATTCATCTTTGATGTAAAGAGTGATAGTCATCTATTGGCTGAATTGCACAATGTGAAACTCAAAAACCTGGGATCAAACCCAGATTCCCTGCTTGATTGTGTGATTTTATACTCCGGCCTGCCAATTTTCCCAGGTCTATGAATGATGCGTTGCTCCAGCCCAGGTTTTTATTTGAATTGTGGGACTTGTAGTCTTGTTTATTCCATTATAAAACAGGGTTACAAGTTCCAGAATTCAAAGGGAAAAAAATGCACTGGAGCAGCACATCACACATGGACCTGGGAAAGTTGGCACCTGTGTATGTGAATATTTATTTCACCAAGGCTCTTGTTTTTTGTAATCACATCAGAGAACACCTTCAAATACATGAGTTTGGTATGTGCACTGTGCAAAACCTCTCCTGTATGGTTTAATAGACTTAATTGTTACTTTATAACTAAAATCTAGGTCGCTTATAGGCTACACATGACAACAAATTTGTCTTTTACTTCACTAATGGCATTGTTATGAGGGCAGGGCAAGGAACAAATGTTTCTCAGTTGATGTTTGAAACCATCAGGGCCTCTCAATGCAGTGATATAATCAAATGGGAAAAGGTGAGTCGCTCCCACACGTTAAAGAAACAAAATATTAGAATTTTGAAGAAACTATCATAGTTTTAAATGTATCTTGCATAAGTTTCATGGCAACGCTCATGCACAAACTCTCAGCGTCAAGCAAAATCTTCAGCTTTTCTCTGGCTCAGCTCTCCCTGTTAATTTATTGGTTTGCCCGACTTTAGTTTTTGTTCATGCATATCTGAAAGTAAGGTGGCCAACTTTTCATTATCACTGCACAAGACACTTTGCGCTTGCTGAAACACTCTGCGTAGCTGGGCTTACATCTATGTGTTCTGTTTGCAGTTGCCCTTGGGGTTCTGCTAATTTCATCAATCTCCAGGACTCTTACTATATACCTAACAATGTCAGATTCTGGCAAGGATAAAGATCAGAAAGATATGCTGAAAAGTAGCAAACAGGACCCTCCAGTTCCAGATTTACTGGTAAAAGGAGAAACCGGACAAACCTTCTACCTTGGAAACAATTCTGAGAAAGTTTCACTCTGTTCATGATATTGCCCAAAGTACAAAACTAATACTGACCTCCTGCAGGTAGATGCCGCTGTTATCCAGAAGGCCCTTAAAGATGTAAACATTAGGGTCTCGAACGTGGAGAGTAGGATTAGTTCTGTGAGAAATTGCACCAACATGTTGGGTTAACAACTCCGCAATTTGAATGCCTTAATAGCTGCAATGAGAAGGGACATCACCAACTTGGAGGACCAGAACAGGTGCACCAATCTGTGAATATTTGGTCTTCTTGAGGGTGCAGAGGAGGAGACACTCTGCACAATCGCTTTTCTGGAATCTTTGCTACCGGCGACGCTCAACATTGCTTTCCTCAAGGACAGTGAGTTAGAATGCACTGACAGGATCCCCAGCTTTTGACCTAAAAATGCTTCCTCTCCGAGATCTCTGATTTTCAAACCACTGCATCATCAACATACTGATCCTCTCTCACATGAGGAGAATCAGAACTTTTTTGTGGAAAGGATCTAGGGTTTCGATTTCCCAAGATTATGCTAGAGACACAGTGCAACATCGGAAAGGATTTCCAGCTCTCTGGAAGTCTCTCAGAGATAACTCTATTCAATCATCCTTTGTGGGACCTTCTAAGTTTAAGATTGTCTACCAATGGAAACCATTGTCTTTACTGAACCTGCAGATCTTGAATCATTTCTGGAGAACAAATTGGCAACACTAATAGAAGTGGCGGCAGACCCCTCTTAATTTAGACGCTCTGGCCTTTTATGCCTTTGGTTGCTGTCTCTTGCTATCAATTTTATGCAGTCAACAGTGTATCTAACTTTCATATGCAACTGTGTTTGTGACTGGAACAATGCTGGAAATGTGTTGCGCTGGTCTTTTTATACCTTTTATACTCCCGGTTACTGACTCTTGTTATAATTTTTATATGGTTGATGGTATAATGGGCTTTCGTACGCAGCTGTTTTATGGCTGTACCAATGCTGTAACAACAGTTTTTTCTTCCAGGTGTGTGGTTCCCATGATTCAGGTGCTTTATGTTTCATGGGTTTATATTGCTGTGCCTCGCACAAGATATCTTTAAATTTGCCATTTTGTTTTTGCAATTGTATCTTCATTTATCAATTGGAGGGGCCCCACCCTTTTTGGTACGGTTTCTTAGCAATGTTTTTGTACCATGTGGAGGTTGCCTGTGTTCTCCTGTCTGCGGCATGAGTGGATGTATTGTCATGTTCAATTCACTACTCCATGCCTCTTAACAACTGCTTTATCATATGTATTTAGTGTTAGGGTTCCTTTTTTTATGCACACACTCCTTCAGAGTACTCCATCAGGCTCACCCAGATTTCATGCTCAAAGATTTCATTTCTATATCGGTTGGTCTAGGCAACGCAGTAGATCTTCTTTCATCCTGGTCCCTTTGCCGCCTAAATCTTGATTCAAACCTCTCCCCACTCCTCTCCTCAGAGTATACCTCGTCTCCAAGGGACTTTTCCATTCTTGTTTCATGGGTGGGTTTTGTTTTTTCTTGCTTCTCTCCTTCTTCTATTTCATGCTACTCACAGCTTTGGCAGTTTCACTTTCTCTTGCTTGCTGCCCTTACCTATCCTTTACCTTCGCCAGAAGTTATCTCTGTCAGTCATGTGGTGGTCTTACTCCAATGGTTTCCTTTTAGCACATGCTCTCCCTGTTTTGTCCACTCCATTTTTCATAGAGTTCGAGTGTTCTCCTGTTCCTTATGTCCTTGTTAAAAGCAGTATCTCTTTATGTCAACGGTTTAAACCATTCAGTGAAACAGGTTATAAAGAGACGCTATCTATGTAACATGGTTTGACTAGAGACTTAACATGCTCCACTCCCTCGGCGAAAAAGAATGGCGTACTAACAATATGTTCCTGTTCCTCTAGCTTATCTGTAATTTCTGCTGAGCATGATAATGAGGGGAGATGGGTAATCTCCCGCTTACAGTGAAGAGCAATTGAAGTGTATGCTGTAAATATATATATGCACCCATCTCTGACATTCCTCAATTTTGGTTGTCTCTCTCTACTCCCGCATTATTTTGGGTAGTGATTTTTTTTTAAACAATTTTATTTATTCAAAGAAATAAACAATGGGCATTTATAAAGCATTCCATACATATAGAGATTGTGGCAAATCAAGAAATCCAATACATCGGCACATTAACTAAAGCAAGACAATTTTAGCCATCCGTCAGTCCCCCACCCTCCCCGGACCCCCCTCCCCTCTACTCGGAGTCGCTAGCGCTATCCAGCTGCGGCGGCTTGCATATGAACCCTCTATATTCATTCCAGGCCCCCCAAATCTTGGCCCATTTTCGCAGACATTTCTGATTCAGATATACTGCCTTTTCCGCCACCATCGCAGAGTCTAAGTCTGCACACCAGTCCCTGAGTGGTGGCACCAAAGGGGATCCCCAGAATCTGGCTATATTCCTTTTAGCATACATGATACTTAGCGTAGCCCAATCCTGCATGGCCTGATTGAGATCGTTCAGCTCCCAAATGTTTAACAAGCAACAGCGCGGTTCTGGGACCAGTGAATCTTTCACCACTTGTGATATAGTCTGCATAACCTTAGCCCAATAACCGGCAACCTGAGGGCAGTCCCAGATGGTATGAAAGAATGTCCCCTCCTCCCCGCATCCCCGCAGACAATACTTATGTGCGGCTTTCCTTATCTTGTGAAGAGTAACTCTAGTGTAATACACACGGTGCAACATTTTCAACTGTATTAATCGGAGCCTGGATGGAATAGCGACTTCCCGGGGTGAGGAGAGCCCAGTCTGCCAATCCGACTCATTAAACTCACCCACCTCCGCAGCCCAGGCCGCCGGAGCTTTAAAGTGGGATCAGGCAGGTTATTAACGAGCTTGCGATAAACAAAGGAGGTCGCTTTTTTGGGCATATGTTTCGTGAGAAGCCTATCTTCTAATGGGGTGGATTCAGGTAACTCATCACCGGGTTGGACCAGTGACTTCAGAGCGTGACTTATCTGCAAATATCGGAATAGCTCCGTGTGCGCTAGGTCATATTGTTCCACAAGTTGTTCGAAGGAAAGGACGGCACCCCGCCTCCAAGGGTATCCGACCGTAGAGATACGAATCAAGTCCCAGGCCTCAAAGCCCTTACTGTTGCATAGACGGCGCAATCGACGCGATGACCAGAGTTGCTTCATTTGCGTAAGTTTGTCTTTGCACTTAAGACGAGCCGAGGCCAAATACCACAACCTCACCGTATGGGCCATAGGGCCAAGCAAGGCCGCGGCACTTTTTGTGTCATAGAGTAATGCCAGCACACCGCCGCTGCCATGATCATATCTGTCCGCTTTATACGCTGGCTCAGTCTGTGGAGTGTGCAGCCATTGGTTTATGATCTTTAACTGGGCCGCCCAATAATAAAGTTGAATATCAGGGAGTGCTATGCCTCCATCAAACCAGCCCCTGACCAGTTTTTGTCGGGAAATGCGCGCTGGTTTGTCCCCCCACAGGAGACCCGAAACCAGTGCACTTATAGACGTGAAAAACTTAAGAGGCACAAGGAATGGAGTATACTCAAGGATATAAAGCAGCCGGGGCAAAATCATCATTTTGAACAACGTCGCTTTCCCCAGAAGGGTCAGTGGCAAGGTGTGCCAATGTTTTACATCACTACGAAAGCGCTCAAGAGAAGGCGCCAAATTACGCTGGAAGAAGGTCTCCTGGTTAGGCGTCACCCAGACCCCCAGATACTTAAAGGGTCCGTCAGTGATCACCAATTGACAGCCAGTTGGAAGCCGCGGTGGGGGTCCCTTAAGGACGAACAAAACAGACTTGGACTAGTTAATAGTGTATCCTGAGGCCCGCCCAAAGATTTCGCAGATGTTAAGGAGGACTATAATTGAGCGTCTGGGCAGGGTCAAGTAGAGAAGGATATCATCAGCATATAATGATATGCGGTCCTCCCACGTCTCGTGCCAGCTGAGACCTCTAATCATGGGGTCCCACCGTATCCATGCTGCCAGAGGCTCAAGGATCAGGGCAAACAGCAGGGGCGATAGAGGGCACCCTGACGCGTTGTAGTGTAGTTCCTATATTCCCAATAGGCTCTGCGCATTGGAATAATATAAACAGCGGTGTAGACGTAGGACTGAGGTCATCTAGGTCTCTACTGACTATATTAGACTTAATTAGTTTTGCCAGCTAGCTCAGAGGTCACTAGAAACTTTCTCGAATGTTCAGGAAAGAGTTAACTCTCCAGATTTAGACAAGAAGGGATTAGTTTCTGACAACCGCATAAACATGACAACTTTGCTCCCTCAGAATAAAGAGTGTATCTCTAGAGTCGTGTGAAAACAATAGACAACTATTTCACTCAGTCAATCGTGCATACTTAGTTTCACCAGAGTGCAGAGAAATAGAGAGACGGGCGTTTTCAATAAAAGGTGTTATTTATTGAGCAGTCTTCTTTCTCATGCAAGAGAAATGAGTTGCCACAATTGCTATACTTATCATGAAGTAAAGTACGTACAGTTAAACGAGCATTATAAAATAATACTGTAAAAGCATTGATATGGTTTCTTAGCCATATGATACTTTAAAATGGATAAAATATATACATACATAAAAACATTGACTAACGTACTCAACTGGTGCTTCTAAGATACGCCTACCCCGGTGTACCTGACCTAAGCCTAATACTTGGGAAGGAGTAAGTAAGTTGCAGTTTAAGTTAAGTTGTTTTTTTGCCAAGAATATGAATCAAGAATTCTCTTAAGGGTTTAGTCAGCTCCGTACCTTGGTTCTAGAATGTAGGAGGTCTTGTATCTCTCTCTCAGGACTCGATCTCCCAGCAACCTGCAAGGGTGACTGGAAACACCGGAGCTGGATTTTCTCGGCAGGAGAAAAAGACAGCGTCTCTCTCATTGCGTCAAAGGGGAGGGGCGGCTTCCTTCGGCTCTCGCATCAGCTGGGCTTCCGGGCAAGTAGATAGCCGCTCTGCTCCAAACCACCGTGTGATTGCTTAAGGCAACTTTGGTATATTTATACCTGGAAGGTGCCGGGTTTGACGTAAGGTTGGACATAAGACGTCACTAAGAACTAACAGTTCTTTCTGGACTCTAGGAGTTCTTGTGCAAATCAAAACCAGAGGAGGGGGAATTCCCGGGCTGCTGGAGGCTTGGTTTGTTTAAAGAACGCGTTGTACTTTCTAGGAGTCTAGGGGAGTAGCCTTGCCGTATTTGGACTGCATTTGCTATTACTAAATATGGATATGATTCTTATGCCTTTATAAGGATATTATTTGTTACAATCATATAAGGGCATAAATCGGGAATATCGAATTAGGGTCCTAGATAGAAACACAACACCCACTCCACGTATTAATGTCCATCATCACTAAAAACTAAGCAATATTAAACATATAACGATGCATGTGTGTTTTCCAACCCACCCCAAAATACATAAATCGCATTTGAAATGGTATATGGTAAATACACGAAAAATGAGTATTGGTACTGTACGTTTTTCAAGCAGTGGTATCATTCAGTTAAATGCATATATATATCAGCTGAAGGAATTGCGAAAATTACACATGAAATGGCTCTGTTTTTTTTTTTTTTTTGAATAAACAAACTTTATTTATTAACCATATTACAGAAAGAAAAATGTCACTTAATACAACTTAAAGCTGTTATGAATCTAATTTGGCATTTCATAACTATACACAGGGTCAACAACAAATCGGTTCAAGCAAACATCCAAAACAGGTTTTCCTATGACTGTCTGATAAGTGGTTTAGCTTTGTTGAGACCCACATAATGGGACCTAAACACTTCTTTCCTTTGTCTTCAAAACCTGCTTGACTTGTTAGACAACTGGAAATGGATGTACTCAGTTTACATCAGAAATGTCAGATATAACATGTAGACAAGGGGTTAAAGAAATCAATTATTCTATACAAGTACTTGAATAATGACAATATGGACATGTTAAAGAAAAAAAAAACATTTTCCTCTGTCTAAAACATTAAGAGAAAGTGAGTGTGGTAGTCATGAATGGTTTGGTCTTAACCTCCTTTCCATTCTCCACTGGAATGTTAACGAGATGTAGGTCTATAGAGAAATGTGGTACAAGAATACGTATTAAAAGTGCTTAGTAGTCAATAGTTCTTCACAACCATCTCTCTGTACAATCCAACAATTGAACTGATAAAGGAAAAGACCCTCCTGTAAAATTAAGTGGTTTGGGAGATGGTATAAAACAGGGTTTAAAATTAAATCAAGAGTACAAAATGTTCTTTTTTCTAATAAATGCAAACAGTATGTGTCACCTGATTATTCAGAAAATCTGTAAAGTATTCCAGTACGATACTTGGAAACATTTTTGAAAAAAATGTATTAAATAAGTCAAAGATTATCATTTCCTTTCCACATCTGCTAGGTAACAGTGCTGCGTTTTTTTGTTTATGCATTACTTCATTAACTGTCCTGTAAGAAAGAATCTGTTATAAAAACGGTAGGTATGATCCATACGTACATCTTATAAAAAAGCTAAGAATGTTAAGAAGTGGTAATAAAAAAATAACACGTAGGGTGAAATGTAACAGTATTGGTCACAGATACTGTGCTGAGGTCCTGTGTTTTATCTTAACCTTCAGAAAATTCAGGTCGTCTTGAAAATTCTGTTAAACTGAACACAGCATTTGTGGCAGTATGGACTTGGAAATTGTCAAAACTCTTCAGACGTGATCAGTTGTTTCTTGCGTTCAGGCTTCTTCCCCATCATCAGTGACTTCAGTTTCCTTATGTACCACCACGCGCGTGACAGACATGTCAGGGTGCATCTCTTTGGCTTCTTTAATTGCCTGTGCTAGAGCCTCATCATGGTCAATATCCATGTCTCCAGTGATGACAATGCGTTTTTCAATTCTTGTTTCTGATACACCGCCCTTTATTGTCTTAGTAATGTGTGTGGTTGTAGTGGTGGAAACGGATTCCGATGTGATGGTCTGTGCGCTCATCAAAACACCAGGCTCACTGTCTCCGCTCCCATCAGCCTGTGATGATTCATAAGTGATTGTTTTAGCCTCGGTCTGGACTAAAAGAACTTCTTTAGTGCAGATTTCTGCTCTCTGTGAAGCATCAGAAATAGTGACCATCTCGGTTTTCACCACTGGAGGCTCGGAACAAAACAATATTTGAGGTGAAACATCAGTGTCAAAGTGAGAGGCATCTCCATTCATTTTAGGATGTTCATCTGTTGTTCTGCAATTGATCTCGTCTGGTAAAAGTGTCGATGATGCCTTGCAATTGGCAATTGTGAATTCATGGGTCAGATCTTCAACCACACTCTGGTTGCCCGTGCTCATCACTGTGACATGACTCCCATCTACAGCTTCGATAGGATGTGCACTCACTTCTGGACATGGTTTCTCAACATCTTCCAGTTGTTCTTCAAGTTCCTCCTTTATGACTCCATCTGGAACTCCACAGTCGGCCCGGTACTCCGCACCCTCCTCCTCACTCTCACTGCTGCTCCCAGAAGAAGAAAGAGAGCCAGAGGCTTTCTGAGTTGGAACTACCAAGTCCTGATGCTGTCCCGTGACTTCTTCATAATTGCGAAGATGTCCATTTAATGCATTCTTCCATTTTTGATCAAATATTTTGTCTTCAGTCACAAATTCCACCTGGTCATCGACTACCTTCTGAATCTCACTTGTGCTCTCTGCTTGCCACCGGGAGGTTTCTGTGGGTGTTTTATCTTCAGCACCATCAATGCGTGGAAAATCTCCATCCACAGCTTTGCCAGAGGTAGCCACCTCATTGAGCAGGCTCTGGTCAGTAATGGTACCCATTGCAGCTCCATTGAGGCTTCTCGAGATACGTTTGCTAGAGGTGTGCTCAAAATAGGGGGCAGGCCTGTCTATCATGGTACTAGCCTGCTGCGTCTCTGCCTGAGTGCGGCCACTGTAGCGGAACTTGGAACCCAAAGTTAGGAACTTGGCTTTCGGAGGTTTATCAGGTGACTTGAGCCTGAAGAACGTGTGATGTTCCACGCACACCTTCCACAACCTCTTTGCGGCGTGATGGTTGGGGAGTTTAAACCCAATGGTGCTTTCAAACTGATCGTGCTCTCCAGGATGGACTTTGATGTAAAAGTTGTTACGTTTGTAGGATATTTTTGGGATTTTTTGCCAAGCAAACCGATTGATTGGGAGTCTGTCCTTATAAATGAGCAATCCACTTGCAGATATTCCTAACATTATATCAACTGCTTCTGAATCCTTGGCACAATGCAAATCCACCCCATACATTGAAAGCTACTTGGCATTTTCAGCATATTGTATGTCTGACTGAGCTGGAGTCAGACCCCTGTGAGACTTGTGTAAATCCACAACTTTCTCCTCCAATTCTTTAGTTTGATTAGGAGCAAACTGAAACTCATTGATGTGATCAATGGTATGTTCATCGGGATCGTAATCCCCCAACTCAGCCTGCAGGGTGTAGGATCCTAGAAGTGCATGAGTCACAAAGGAGCACGGCAAGCGCCCAGAAGCAATATCCTGGCGAAGCTGAAGACACAGGAAATATCTGGTGATATCTTCTGTCTGATTTGTGGGATCAAGTGGATAAAACTTCACATTGAAACCAAACAGCCAGGGGAGACTTCTAATTTGCCTTTTGATGCCCTTTGCAGGATCAAGCCAGTTCTTTTGGTCAGCCTTATCCTGGAATGTTAAACCAAAGTAGGCTTTTTCCAGCAGGTTCAGCTGTCCACACACTTTATCAAACAACAGCTGCCCCTTAGCTCGTTTCTCTATTTCACAGTTGTATTCGGTTTTATCCAAAAGAATAACTTTACACACAACAGCTTTCAATTTCTTTGGAGGCTTCAGAGGAACCTGTTTGGTTTTCATTGTCTGTTCTTTACTGTCCTTATTAACTTCTTCAGTTACTTTGTTGTCTTTCTTTTCTTCTGTCTCTGTTTGAACTTCCTGTGCCGTTTCCACACCATCCTCTTGAGCATGCTGTGTACCAGCTCTGCTTCATGATTTCTTCTCCTCCTTCTCATGTATTTTTACATCCTGCGATTGTTGTTCTTGTAGTTTGTCAAATTTCCTCTGAGTTTCCACTTCCTCCTCTTGAGTCTTTTCTTCTGTTGTAGTCTTATCTTCCTCAACCACCTGTGTCCGATAGATCTCTCCTTGAATGGCTGAATACAGAAAAGAAGGTCGAGACCATTTCATCACATATTTATACAATACTGTACATGTGCTAGAGGCTGACGTAAAATATTGTCTCTAGAGTTCCTAAAATAGAAGCTCTGTTCTCTAAGAATAGTTCTACTTTAAGCAGAGTACCATGTGCCAGAAAAAAAGGTAAATATTTTGGAAGAGAAAAAATAATTTCGCTTTCAGGGGAAAAAATAGTTCTAAATGTTTTCAGTAGTTTTGTTTATCAAAAACTAAAGGCCGAATTCAGAGTTCAGGGAACGCTGTGTGCTCGTTGTTTTTAAAAGTTATTCTCGTTGATTGGAGAGAACATCATATTAGACAGGCTTGCAAAAAATTGGTCTACAACATCAGGTGAAAGTTCGACCAAGTTCGAAAATGCTGAAACAGTGCATATGTGAGAGTGATTGCTATCATCGAAGTCGGGATCAGCAATGCTCACAGAAGGTTGTACCTGTTTGGTGCTGCTTTCCTCTTGTACTTCACCGCCACCTACTCGTAATGGTGAAGTCTCAACGAATGCCTTCATCAGAATAGGTAGCCGCTGGGGACAACACGTTGCATGAGTCGAACCTAGCAAAGTATCGATATCCATTGGTACTGCTGATGGTAGTGTAAGACAGACGTCCAACACGCATTCTTCTCCGCATAGCAGACATCGAAGCACAGGTAAGATACAATCTTGCCAGATTGGTCTGAATGAAAGAAACCAGGTTGCACTTAGATCTCGCTAATCCGAGGATTTTAGTGATTTGGTCTCGGTAGCGTATTGCTAGGATCGTTTCTTCCATCGTAGCTGGAGTTTTGTCCGTGGCTTGGCTTGCCATATCGGAGCAGAAGAATCAAAAATAAACTTCCAGCTACGAGTCCCAAAAGAAGAGGAAGGCCACCGAAAAGGGAATGCACAAAATTCGGGAAAATGCCCAGAACTGTTTCAAAGGGTGCTAACAGTCCCGAAATTTTTTTCTTAAATACATGTGCGATGCCACTGGTATCAGACATGTTTAAAATTTGACCTAACATTTCTACGAAAGGCACGGGGCAATTTGTTGATAATAGGGAATGTATCTTTGCTGCTGTCCTTGCAACTTGCAGATCATATGTCTCTTTGGACGAGGTTAAAGGCACAGTTGTCTGGTAAATAATAGACTTCATTCTGCTTAAAGTATCAATTCGAATAGAAGAGACATTCAAAGGAGAAGTGTGGCTCACTGGTTAGAGGAGGCAGACTCTGATGCAGAGGTCAGACCCGGGACCAGGGTTCAATCCCCGACGCGGCAGGGTCTTGAGCTCAAAATGTCCACGGACTCGATAATTCTTGCCTCGGTGCCTACTCGAATCATGGGTTCACACTCTGTAACTCTGGGCAATAGCTTGCTTAATCTCCACTACGGCCCCACTGCGATGGGATGCTTGGTTTTCACCTTGGGGATGCCCAGTAGGGGTTATCTCGCAGGGAAAGCCAGGACGGGTTCCCAAAGCAAGCGCTAAGAGACCTGTCAGTGATTTGGCGCTATATAAATCGAAATTAACATAACATAACATAACATAACCAAGAAGGCCATATTGCCGCCTCCATGTCTGGATTGCTGCTTGGATACAATACTTGCATACAGCAAGTGACTATGGAAGTAACGCTCACGAGATAGGCTTTTCCTGGCACCATGCCACAACAGCTGTGGTCACTTATTAGAACGTAGCTGCTGTTGGAAAGCTGTCTAAAGAATGGCTCTATCTGTGTTGCAGGAGTGCCATGCAGGTGACATGAAAGGTTATTTGAAGACCCTTCGCAGGATCCATGCAAGTTAATACCTTGACACAGAAGTGTACCGCTTAGTGATTTTTTACAATTGTTACCACTAAGGAATACCTCCTTTTTCCCTTAACTATAACATTTGTGTGTATAAGGTAATTTCCATGTTGACTTGATGTATCCTTTACCCAACCTTTCATACAGGCCTGCTGGTATATATTTTTGGCAATACTTAAACTGGAAAGTTGTTATTGGGATTGTAATCGTTCCATGTATTATCCATTCAATGACAGGTCTCTCTGACATTGTCAATGGTAATCTCTCAAGTTTTTCAATGCTCAGAATCGTATAGTCTGCTCCTTTTTGTGCCAAACTGATTTGTTTATCAGTAAGGTTAAAGATAGAGAATAATGACGTTGTGTTGATTAAACGCCATGGCACGTAGCCTGAACGCAGATTTTGCAACGTCCAGCCAAGCTGTACAATAGAACGTAATTGGAACTGACCATGTTGTAACATTAGCAAGTCCTGCTCTATTATATCAATAGCAGATGATACAATGCTGTCCAGTGAATATATTCTGGAGGACAGAGTCGTTAACCCATTGTTTGCTACAGAAAGGGATTTTTCCAAATTTATACGATCAATTTCTCGTATTTTTTCTGCAGTTTCAATTTGCGTCACTTTCCACGCCTCGTTGTAAGCAGCGTATATACCGGCGCATATGAAACGTTGTTGACGCTGTTTGCGTGGTCCCAGTATGAAATCACGCAAGTCAGCACCCTCTTTAAGTAAAGTCAAGTGTTGCTTAATTTCAGCCAGTGTGGATTTCTGTAGCCACTCAAGGCATAGTTTCCCTACACTGTATGTTGTAACTATCCCTGGATGTTGTCTCTGGGAATATCTTGGGTCTGGCCTGTTCAGTTTTAACCCCTGTGTTTTGTTCAGGAATCTATCTTGACAGTTATTTGTGTCCGTGGGCCAGATCAACCATTTTTTCCAATCAGGATTTGTTCTGTTTTGGTGTAAAATATGGGATACGTCTATCTCCACATCTGTAGTGCTATTACTATCAGGTATGGGCTTCTGAATAGACGGTTTATTTAAGTCTTTTATCTTGGCTAAACCAAGACAGGTTGTTTGCTGAATGGTGTCATTCTGGAATATTATCTGTTCTGGGAACATGCAGGCTCAAAATAATGCTTCTAAACCTTTGACCTGCCAGTCTTTTGTACCCCAGATGGTTTTTGTTTCAATGTTGTTTTTCCAAAATTCAAAACCAAATGTAGTAATTTTTTCATTAAATGTTTCAAAATAAATCAATTTAGTATTTGTCAACATTGTTTTCATTCCTGTCTTATTTAACATTTTAAAATAAAACGTTTCTGCATCACTTGTGTTAGAACAGGTGGGCAACGAGAGATTCCTTCTGGAAAAAGAACAGAGATGGGTGTTTCGCATCCAATCCCATAAAACAGGTTTGAACGATGATATACCTTGGGGGCAACTTTAAATGCCACACACCCTGAACCTTCTGTATATTGCAGTACATTGCCTAGTGTGATTACACAGCCACGTAGAACAGCTCATACACACTGGGAATGTTGGGTAACTATCACATCCTATTGACATCTCTTAGGTTGGATATATGGAGAATACATGGCTGATTAACCCCTTTGGGAACTTAAGATCTTGTGCAAATAATTTGTGCATACCAGAGGTATCGCTTACGAATAGTGGAAAGTGTAGATAGACTTTCGTTTCTCACTCCATTATGTGCCAAACAGTGGCGGCCATTTTAGGTCAGCGCACTAGTTTTTTTTTTTGTGGGCGTCAACCTGAAGCGGTGGGAAACGCGGAAGGAAATGTTTGCTTATACTCGTGCAGCAAGCGAGAGACCGACAGTCCTCGGAGCAGCACGGAGGTAGGAAGAGAGGGAATCTCTCGTGCCGGTGATGTAAGTAATAGACTCAGACCTCGAGTCTCTAATAAATGGGTCATATTGGGCATTTTGAAACATAGAAACGAGCTGCATATAGTAAATGGGTGCGACTTTATTTTGCAGTCGACCGCGCTGAATACCCTACGCCTGCAAGCTCATGGGGCACTGAACATTGACAAAGAGAGTATGTATAACGCTATCATGACCTCAGCTGTGACTACCCCTCTCTCTTAAACAAATGTCAAATAATACGGAAAACATGGGTCTCATTTCTCTTACCTGTGAGTTTGGCTCTGTATGTGTGTTGAGTTACAATTGTACGGGTGATGACGT
The DNA here is from genome assembly GCF_964261635.1 of Lissotriton helveticus. NCBI lineage: Eukaryota > Metazoa > Chordata > Amphibia > Caudata > Salamandridae > Lissotriton > Lissotriton helveticus. The sequence continues at coordinate 819,815,971 of NC_136071.1, forward strand.
ATTTACGAATGATTTCATCTTGAGGGGTCTGTAATATTTATCTGGTATAACTAACCAGTCATGAGAGGGGTACAATGAGTACCTTTTATTACATAAGGTACTCCATACGCTTTTAAGGAATTTAATGCGTCTTGTAAAAACTACAAATGGCAAAAAAACAGGTCAATTGCAGCATCACTTTGACCAAAGGAAGCATAATTTTGTGTTTTTTCTCTCTTTTTTTCCCCCATTTTTTTTTACAGAGACCGCAATAGGTCATTTTACGAACTCTTTTTTGGTATTCATTGCAAAATACCACGCTTCACGAGGGCCAGCTCATGCCCTGAAGCTCAAATATTCAGCTTAGTTTTGCTGTATTATTTGTAGGACAATAGGCTTATCATTGTAGAACTGAGCTATCAGTAGTAGGGACCACTATATGGTCCTGATGAGTAGGCAGTAGGGGACTGCTTACGAAACATGTCGACTAGGTAGTAAGCTAATGCCCTACCTCACATTCCCCTTCTTAACGTTCCCAGCTAGAGAAGCTAATAAAATATATTTTTCTACTAGCCAGGGAATTTTTAATTTGTTGAATTTTTTCGCATTCACTAGCTAGGTCCCTACACTTCACTGACACCCCTACACCAACACATAGCCTTGTCACATTTATAGTGCTCCCGCGTAGTTCGTCTGGTCGTAGCACGCCCCGCCCCGTTATAGGGACGGGAAGACCCCTATGATGAAGCATGACACTAATGGATTTTTTTAGTGTGTGAGGGGTATTTTAACAAGCACATTGTGCTCTCGTTTTTCCATGTCTAAAAGAGAGCCTAGTTATTCACTTATCTGTTTCCTAAAAATGTATAAAAATAAAATATCTATAACACTCACTTCCCACCTCTTTACATTGATAGAATCTCATTGTTAATACGATATGACCAGGAGGGTGATTCTATCAGTACCTCTATGCTTCCCCTTTTTGTTTTGGAATCACTTGTGTTAAACCCTGAGAAATATGGGAATTTCTCATAAAATGTTTTCGAGCTGCCTTTAGGCGGTGTTGCACAATGTTCCCATTGGTTATAATTAAGAACATTTCTAGGTTGAGCAGTTTTATGCAAATAGTGATGACCATAGTGATTATAACAGTACATTTCTTCATAATTTGATGAACCCTGCAAGTAATCATGTTCTGTGAATTTAGCTGTCATTACTAAATCTGACATCATATTATTCATATTTTCAAAGTCCCAATCATCAGAGAAAGTACTTGGTTTTACAAAGTCACTTAAGGAAACCTTGAACTGGTGTGGATATTTCAAGAGCTAAATGGGGCCATAAATTTCATAATCTGTTTTGACCCATGCTACCCCACCGGGTATTGGATTGGCTGTGATGTTCACTGATGACAGTTCTCTTTTCTCGATGTGAGATGACTTGTGAGGCTTTAGGACCAAGTTGATGTTCTGGCTTGCTGTGTCCATTGTACTATATTTTCCTTCAATTAATTTTCCCAAACATAGAACCATGATGAGCCAAAGCAGGAGGAAAAGTACACCTAACACAATCCAAAATTCAATCCATGGAGAAATCAGATATGTTTCTTTGAGTTGATGAAAGAGTTCAGTTATTTTGTCTTTTGAAAGTTTTTGTTGCTGGCGTTTCTTCATGTTCACTTGGATCATCAGAAAAGTCATCGAAATTGATGAAGTAGCCAGATGCAGTTCTGTCAATTGTTGGAATTGCTTCCGGATTTTCATTAGTCTTTGGATCTTTCTTTGGGACATTAGTATAGTCCGATGCTACATCATTGTAGACAGGTGTTTCTTGACGAACTGTTGCAATTTGGGTTTCAAGAGGCACAAGTTCCATGGCTTTGTTGCATAGTCCTTTTTTATTTACTGCAGGTTTATCAAAAGTGATTAGTCTTTCAGTTTGAACCTCTTGGATTGTAGCAAGATTTGGTCTTCTGCTACTTCTTGGGAGTCCACTGGGCCTACTACTTATTATCGGCCACATGATTGTGGTTTTACCAGGTCGATGGATACAACCCTGTTTTCCTTTTTACCAGCAAGGGGCGGTAGTACTACTGATCTTGCTCCGCTGACAGCTAAAATTCCTTCTTCACCGCGATCTTCTCTCTGACTAGATCCCCAATCTTTGGAATCCAGACAGGTCTTGCTGGGACAGGTGGTTTTTCTTCAGTGGCTGTTGGCTTTAACTTTATATTACTCAGACTTCTTCTTGTTTCATTTAAGTCCTGTAAAACAGCCAAACGATCTTTGATATCAAAGGTTTTTTCTTCTACCACTGAAGTGTGACAATTTAGATCCTAGGTTTGCATTCTAGTGCCGAACAATAGTTCCTACGAAGTGATACCTTTTAGAGAATTTCTTGGCAGATTGTTAAGACTACGTTGGACACTTGTTAAATGTTTGACCCACCCATCACCCGAACCTAATACCCTCGCCGTTATAGATTGCTTTATGTCACGTTTTTTTCTTTCCACTACCGCATTACCCTCAGGATGGAAGGGGGAAGAGTACCGCAATGCAATGCCCATGCTGGTCATGGCCTCTTTGTAAGCTCGAGAGCTAAACGCGGGACCCTGATCAGAATGTAGCATGCCAATTGCGTATGTGCCGATAAAGACTCGCAAATCTTTTATAACAGTTCTGGCGTCAGCCGAGCGCTGGGGCCTGCATTTTAAGTGAATCTAGTCTTAATTTTTATGGGGACGCATTTCTCCGTCTTGATTTCTGCGTATAGATAGCCTGATGCTTTCTAATAATGGAGTCCTGGCAGTAGTCTGGTCCGGTTCACAACTGCGATCTCTGTTGCAGTCTGGACAATCCTTTGCAAATTTGTAATTTTGCAGGCTCATCCCCGGCCACCAGTATTCTGATTGTAATTCTTTTAGAGATTTCGCGATCTCTTGGTGCCTTAGACCCAATCCCATATGTGCTTCTTCAATCAAGAAGATTCTCCGGTTCGTGTTTGGAATTACTCTATCCCCCACTCCAGGGATTTGAGCAAAAGGAACGGAGTTTGCATCAATTATGTATGTATAATTGAGTGGATAGTCGAGAGGTAATGCTGCATAGTCGCCTTTTAATGACGCTTTTACCGCCAGCATGGTTTCTCCATCTATGTGTTTTTTAGAGCGCTTTTTTGTGGCTACGGAAGCCGGTTGAACCGCTTCCGCTGTGGCTCTGTTAGCCAATGAATTCCCTGCAACGTGAACGCCATCACGTTGATGACTCAGTGTATGTATCACGTGAGTCTTTCGTAGTTCTTTCTGTAAAAGAACTACTTGTTCCCAAAGCTTTTTATGCTTTATTGTGGCACCTGTGTCATCTTTGTAACCGTTTTTGATACATGTCTGCATGTCACTATTGTAAGACCTGACGCAGTAATGCGAATCGCACACTATCAGTGTGGGGAATTCGCGATCGGCATTTTCAAGCGCCATCTTTAAAGATCTTATTTCAGCTCGCTGATGTGAACAGTTTCTGAGTGATTCAGTTTTGGTGATTATCGGTCTGAATTTACCAAAGCGCCAGCGACCTTTAACAATCGCGCACGCTGTGTTGTAGGATTTTTCATCCACATTGTAATGTTGTGCAAATCTATCCATGTAGATTACACATGTGTATTGTTCGAGAGGCAGAATTTCGATTGGCAGAGGATATTCTTCTTCATATTCTAGATCTTCTAGTTTTTTCATTTTTGGGTCAAAAGCGTGTTTCACGTCTTCTGCAGCAAAATAATTTTCCCATTGTATCCATTTTGGATCTAATGCCACACTTTTCAGATTGCATGGTCTTGTTACAGCCTCCGGGGCTGATTCTGCTGTTAATACAGATATGTTTCTCCCTTGGACTAGGGCTCTTTCTTTTGCTACAGCAGTTTGAACCGCAGTTAGAATTTTTCCAGTAGAACTGAATTTTATTTCAGCTTGTGTGTACAAGTGTGATTTGTAAGCTATTGGTACCGTTTCTCCCTCATTAGAGGTTAGGTACGTGAATCCGCATCTTCCTGGGATGACTCGGATTACAAGGTTGCGTATGTTTTCACGAGTTTGCAGTTTTGTTTTAGTTAACATGTCTGTTTGTAATGATCTTAATATTTCTGTGTGTTTCTGAGTCCAATTGATTGGTTTGAAATCAGGTTTTATTAATTCATAGAGAGGTTTAACCCTCTCTGCATAATTTAGAATGTATGTTCTTCCCAAATTCAGGAAACCTTGTATTGATTGTAAGTTCTTCAGCGTTTTTGGTGCTTGGAGTACAGCACACTTCTCTAAGAAGTTGTCTGCTAGGCTTTTGCCTTCACTTGATAATTCATATCCTAAAAACAGGACAGTTAGGTGAGCAATTCGTGACTTTTTAAAGTTGAATTTATACCCTTCAGCTGCGAACCCAAGTATTATGGTGTTCACTCTTTTCAAGTGTGTCTCCAGGTCATCATCTGTAAGATAGATGTCATCGACATATGATAATGCCTCATCATCATATATTTGTAGTAACTCTGTTACCCTTGCTGAGAATAATCCTGGGCTGTTCTTGAATCCCTGTGGGAGTCGACAGAATTGTTTTTGCGACCCCATTATTGAGAAAGCGGTCAAATACCTGCTTTCAGGTGCAATGTATTGACAAAAGAAACCATTTGAGATATCTAATGTTGTTTTATATTTTTTGCGCACAATGTTATTCATTAGTGCTGCACTGTGTGAGTTTTGTACTGCAAATGTTTTACAACAGGAGTTTAAGTGTCTGTAGTCCAAAACTAGACGATATGAATCGTCCGGCTTGGAGACAGAAAACAAAGGATTGTTCATTTGTGAGGTGCATGTTTCAATCACCCCCTGATATTCAAGTTGATCTAAGATCTCCCTGACTTGCTTTTTAGCTTCTTGCTTAACTGGGTACTGCCTTTGGGCAGTAGGTTGATTTTTTAACTGGATTTTGTGGGGAGGAGAATCCTCATCCCATCCTACATGATTTTTAGGTCTCGCTGGCGTTGCAGGGCAAAGCCCTGCCGCCAACGAGACTTATAGCCACCTTGCTCCCTGCCAAGGGAGTCAGAGCAGTGAGCGAGCAGCTCCAGACCTGTGCACGAGCCGACTCAGGTCCGTGAACGCGCGGGAACGTCAACGTGCACGTTCACGCGCGTCACGCTCCTGTCCTCCCGCGTCTCTTCTCAGGCGCGCTCCAGGCCGACTTGCGGTGTGCGTCACAGCGTGTTCCAGCGTTTCTGTGGCCGTAGGTAAGTGAGGGCCGGGGGGGGGGGGAATTGTTTTTTGCTTATTTGTTTGCTTGTTTAGAAAGGTGGGCAAACCCCTGAAAGTTCGAGGGAGGCTCTAGCCAGGTGCCTGGCTGTGCCTCAGTCAGAGGTCCTCTTTGAATCTCGAGCCCAAAACAGGCCGAGGATACCTTTTGCTATTGCGTGCCGCCCACGCTCGAAACTCTTGCACAAAGAATTAAAGGCAAAACAGTGACTGTTGTTATAAAAAAAAAAAGGCAAAAGTAGAATTGCACAGTTTTAAACCAGAAATCCCCGGATGATTCCTGCTTACTTGCATCAAGATTCCTTTTTTCTGAGATACGTGAATTCAGGATTAGCGCTATACAAAAAAATCTGCTCTTTGGTTTAATGGACTATAATGTTGCTCCATGCATAATAAAAATCCAGACCACATGTAAAGAACATGACAATTGACTTGCCTCTTTGTTCACTAGTGGCGATATTGTGATAGCAAGGGGGCATGAAGGTTTTTAAGCTCACGTTTACAAACAATCACTTGTAATACAGGCCTTCCAGTGCAGAGAAATAATCTGATGTGCTAAGAGGAAACTCTTCTGCATATCAAAGAAATACACTTTTTTTTATTTTGAGGAGAATTTATCTCATTTTAAATGACGTTTGTTGCTTAATTTAACTGCCAGATATGTTCAAGGGTCGGCTCGTGCACCAGCACTTAGAGCTAACCCAGACCCATGGTTCTGCTCTCGCCTTGCTCTCTATTAATTTGTTACTTCGCCCACTTATACTTTTATGTCCTTGTGCTTCCGAACTCCTTCATCCATCAATTTGCTCAGAAAAAAATACATTAGGGTTATTGACGTGTTTAAATTGTCGAATTGAATTACGGGTGGGGGAGTTTTGAAGAGTTGTTTTGCGTGGGTGGAAACATCAAGACGTTAGTCCCCTTATTAATCATATATGATTAAAAAAAAGATGTCGATGAGAGTTCTCTACTTCTCATTTACTTGCTCAGCAGGGTGCAGCTTTTTGCCCCCTCCTAGCCGGTGCCGTCTTTACGCCGCCCAAGTTTCCAAGGCCCTGCTGTCTCTCGGGGCTGCGTGCTCCCATGTGTGGGGCACAGGGCAGTGCACCTCTGCCTCCCAGGAAGTTGTTCGTCTGCACGCACCACTCACCACAGCACATAGAGCACGGTCCTCAACCATCTGCACTTAAAGGTGTCAAACCCTCCCCAGTCTCCGCCGCCTTCCCCTAACCTCCACAATCCGCAGGTCAACCAACCACAGGGGAGGGGGGACCGACAATGTATGCTTTCACTGCACAGTAACTCTCTCCTCCAGCGCCCGCATGTACAGCATCCCTTCCATGCTGTCCGATCCTGTCACGGTGGCCTCCAGAATGATCGTTTCTGTCCTTACTTGAGATCGTTTGCTGTGTCCACACCTCCCCATCACCCCGGTCTGCTTCGGTCTCTTTCTTTTTTTTTTTGTTTATTAAAGGATCCACTCTTTCGTTGCTATGCAACGGATCGCTGTTAGGAGCCATTTGTGTCTCCTTTAATTGCACAGTGAACTAAGGGAGATTGCAAACATTAAGCAAATATAGTGCATTTTTGGACCGAGGAGGTTGTGGTGGTCGTTTTGCGGAGGCGGATTCCTTGCTTTGGTGGGGCCTCTCTTCAGCCACTGGTCAGCAGCCCCAGAGGCCTGCTGTTGTGCAGACTAAAGAGGGGATTGGCTGACTGCAGTGTGTGGGCTTTCGAGACTGGGAGCCAGTCTGCTTGTGCTGCACTTCAGTAGGAGCTCCAGTGCATCTGCCGGAATAAAGTGGAAGCCCATCTCTCGCTCAGCTCCTAGTCTGTGGCTATAACGAAGCAGAGAGCTTGAAATGCTCTAAGTGGGCCTGACAACCATCGAGGACAAGGCCGATATTCCCAAGGACGCAACTTCCAAAAATACAGCTTGTCAACCCCAAATATCCACTGATCATACCGTAGATCCTGGAAACACAGAAGGTGGTCCACGGAGCCCTAAAGAACCCAGTTGTGAGACTAGAACTACCATCTACTGACCAGTCGCAAGACCTGCTCCACACACCAGGACAACCTTGGTGGGTCTCTGTCAACCTCCCACACGGAACTCTCAGAACCCATGGACGTCTTGGCACTCCTGGATGCTGTGAAGGTGGTCCCAGCTCTGGCACAAAACCTAGAGATGCTTTGCAGGTTGAAATGAGAGCAAAAAGAGTTGGAGCTTATAGAAAATCTGCCCAGTCGAATAAGGTGAATGAATGATTCAGTATTCAAGTATTGGCCAGCCAGAGATTTTGTCTAATTTTCTTCTTCTCTTATAAGTTTCCCCTGGACATTTAACGTGAACTTTATGGACATGCAACCCTTTTTGGTGGCATTTCACTAGGGCCATGCCTTAGCCTGCAAAAAAAAAAACATGGCCTCTGACCAAGGTGCATTCTAGGAAAAGGGTTCACTCTTTCACCGTGAGACAGAAGTCAAGAGGAGCACCCTTTGGAAGCTGCCATAGTTAGGATTAATGCAAGGAGCATTCGATCAGATCTACCATGGGTACTGTCAGCGAATTGTGCGCCTCCAGTTTCCAAGCATTCCTTTTCTCCGCTCGCCATGTAAAGCCAGGTGAGTGTTGTTTCCCCAGCAATCTGCGACAATTTTATCCTCACTGCCATCTTTTTTTCTGCTCTGCCTGTTTGTTCGCTTTGACATCGCATGTGCTCTCTCGTGATTGCTGAGTAACTGGCACAGGAACTTTTTGTAGAAAGAAGGGGTGTAAGGCCGCCTGCTCTGCTTTTTTTCTTGCTGTATCTGTAAGAAGGTCTGACCTAGTGAATTTTTAGGAGCCCCTTCGCCAAATTCTTCTGGGTGTAGGAGACCTCATTTTGTGTTATGCCACTAGACTGAGAACACTTGATTGTGCATCTATTTTTCACAGTCCGAGCTTTCCACTGTGCTACGTCCACCCATCATTCTCGGTCTTCTTTACCGCTTATATTTCTTACTCCTTTCTTGTGGTTCTATAGAAAGGTGTGGTGATAGTGTAACTGTTACGGAGTATCTTTATACTAAATTTGCACCAAGGTACCTGCCAGGGTATTATGTTGCCGAGGACACATTGTATGATGCACATGTGCAAAATCTTATAAGTACATATTGGAAGAGATTTTGGGAGTGATGACAGAAACCCTTGGCCATATATATGCTGTTCTGGAGTAAAACGCGTATTCAAGCAAATCTTTTCCAGAGAAACATTTTCAGTTCACCCTTTTTCCTTGAATGTTGCAAAATAGACAGGATTCCCAAGATATGTAATGCATTTACGTGAATGTCCTTCTGGTCAAACAAAATTCTGCAGCTTTTTTCTCGAGGATCACGTCTCTTCCTAATTTATTGCCCGAATCCCAGGCAATTTTTGTTTGTGGCTGGCAGAATCCTCCTCTCTGTTCTCCCCTTGAACCCTCTTCGTAAACCAAAGTTGGTCCCTCCTTCCTCAGCTCCACTGTTCTATACCCTCGTACCTAGAACCCTCCCTAAACCCTAGTACCCCCACTTATACTCGAATATCTTATACCCTAGTTCCTCTATTCCTACCAGAATCCTCGTTCCGCAAGTGTAATTATACCTATACATTAGTAATTCCCCCTCTTACCCATGTTCTACTAACCTGTTTATTGGCCTATGTTTTCTTTTTCTGATATGTTTTGTTTGTTTTGAATTTCCTCAAGTTGTTAAAGGCAAACCCCTTTCCTTAGTTTAAAAATTCACCAAACTTTAGTTTCACAAATCTGAGGTTTTTGTACTTTAATTCTCCATTTTCTTTTTTTCTTGGAATGAGGTGGGACCTCTAGGATGCCCCACAAATACCATACCAGTAAAAATACTGCAGTGCAAAAAAGAGTACTCCACAAATCATGTCTAGCCCAGACAGAAAAATACTTCACACCTGGGTATTTAAAATATAAAAACGTATAACTTCAAAGATCAATTTTGCCTCCTCACTTCTCTGTCCCCCTCCCCCCCCCCTAAAAAAATAGTGTTATAGTAAGCTTGGAGGTCTCCTTACCCTTCAGAAACCGGGCTACACACCACAGGGGTGGAGGGTAAATTTTCTTAAGTTACTTGGTAGAAGGCTGCTGCGACACCACATTTAAACCCAGACTGAGGGTGCTTGAACTCTTTCACAACAAATGCCCGTGGAATGAGGTTCAGTTTAGTACGACCTTTTATTATTGGGAGAGTCGCACACAAGATAGGATGGCATGAAAACAGGCGTGTGCTTGCAGTTCTCAGTTATAAACCTCTTTTTACAGGTGGAGATAAGTTGGTGTTTTTTTCCTTTTTTAAAAAAAATGTTTCAGGTAATATGAGTTCTAGCATGGCTGTTTATGTGAGATAAGTCTTGAGAAAAAAATAATTAAAAAGTAGCTCTGATATTTTAACCTTAATTAACATGCAAGGGTATAGCTATTAGGTCTGGTCTTGGCATGCTGCTGCAGCAGTTCTTTTTATTTCATTGCAAGTGTATGCCGTAAAATAACAAACATTTGCAATGCAATAGGTCTCGCATTTACGCGAGTTTAAGCTATTGGCATTGCAAATGACAATGCCTTTTATTTATGTTTTAAAAACAAAACATATATAAAAGGAATTGTCATTTACATTGCCAATAGCTCAAACTCGCAAAATGCGAAACCTATTGCATTGCAAATGCTTGTTATATAATGCAGGCGCTTGGGCTACTGCCCATTTTCTTGCAAATGTATATTTTTTATGAATTGGAATTTGATTTGAGAAGGCAGGCATAATCATTTCTTCGCCATGAGGGCACTCCCTGACAAACTCTGGTGGCCAGTCTTTATCAGCTAACAGGATATCATAGCCTTTCGAAAGGTTATCCCAAAAGAGACCCATTATTTTCCTAGTTTTATCCCCCTCTATACGCAATGTTATTTCATATAATTTATGGGGTTTGCTAACTCTGGTGTCTGCAGTTTCCACCTGAATGTATTCATTCGTGTCCACTGTCTCCAGAAGATTCATCAGGATCTTGCGAGCTATGGTTACTTCTGCTGCGCTGTCTAGCATTGTCTGGGCCCACTCTCCGTTTTTCAGTTGTCTCCTCAGTATCCTTGCATGTTTTATTTTAATACTGGCTACCTTCTTTCTTGGAAATTGTAATTTTTTACTTTGATGAGCAGGTTCCTTGTCTTTGGACTTGACGTGCTCTTCCTTGTGTTCTGACCGTCCTCTTCTTTCCGATTTCTGAGAGGAAGTCTGAAAAGATCGAGAGGAACGTGTATCAATATCTTGATATCTGTCAGGTTTTCTTAATTTATCCCTATCTCTAAGGTTGTATCTTTTCTCAGAGGGCTCCCTCTGGGGAGACTTGCCTCCTTGTTCTAGAGATCTATCTCTTCGTTGAGGAGACCTTTCTCTGGATTGGAATCATTTTTCTCTGGGAGTGGATTGTTTATTACCCTCCCAACTCTTTTTTGGAGTGTTCAGATTATTTTTAATAAACGTTTTTTCAGGATTTTCAGTTAGTTGGGGTTTTATTGGTTTCCCACCCAAACTATCTCTTCCTAGTTCTTCATAGGATTTTTCTATGATTCTGGCAAGTTCAAAAGGTTGTTCTGCTATATCTGTTTCTTTCAATTTCTGGCGGATCGCCACAGATGCTGCTTCTCCTATTATGTTGGCTAATAATATAGCCGAGACCTGCTTGAAGTCTTTCAGTAATTTCATACCCAGAGTTAAAGCAGGTTCTGGACCGTATTCATTTTGAATCTGTCTTAGTACGTCTGGTATAACCGCCGTGGACGGAACACCATGTGTTTTTGTGTAGATCGAAGCAAAGACTGTGCCCCAAGTATCACAGTCCTCCACATGTGGTGCAATCCCCATTGGAAATCAGATAGTCAGAATTCTGTGTTTCTCATGAGGTGTAGTATCAGGAAATACTGCCTCTATCTGAGTTATTTTCTGGGCTAACCAGAATGGAATTTGTTCCCGTTTTGCGGGTATTTTACCAATGGCTGATTGTATATTCTGTGGTGTGATTTTATTTGTGTTCCCCTGGTGAGGGGTGGTCTGTGGAATTATTATTGCTGGTTGGACTGTTGAAGTCCGCATGACATATTGGACCAATTGTCTATGTATTTTAATTAGTAGCTTTAGCTGTGCTAAAAGTTCCCGGTCTGACATTTTTTCTATGTCGGGATGTGGTGTGTAGCTGGCTAGAACCGGCCACGTGCCTCCTGGTCTACCTAGTGGACCGAGCCTGGTAATGTGATTTTGATGTTTTAGGGCGCCATTAAACCAGAGCAGGTGCTCTTGGTAAGTTAGTGGGATTTCAACGTCCTTGAAAGGAGCGTATTCATCCGGAGGTTCCTCTATTTTGTAATAGTGGAATTCGTGTGTTACAGCATGTGCTGCTGGAAATTGTATCCATGAATAGAATACCTCTGTCTGCCGATATTCTTGGGCCTCTACCACGAATATGACTGTACCACCTCGTGATAATACTCCATTTTCTATAAGTTTTTTAGTTATAGTTCTTCTTACATTTACCGGAATGATTATAGCATTCGGGTCATTGTCTTGGAGACTTGTGTCATCCGCTAGGAGTTGAGCTGCTATTCTAGCTTTCTCCCTTTCATCGTCACTTTCCCCCATTTTACTGAAAGAAAGTTTTGTTGCAGATCAAGTTTCAAGGAAACAAAGATTAGGTGCACAATATTTTGGAACACTGTATCCTTCAACATTGACTAAACCAAAAACTAATACATAGGAATCTCTTCCTACTAAGTTCCGGCGGATATTAACCTTTTACCCACTCCAGACGTCTTTTGGAGTTTTTACGGGAAAAAGGGTCTATGTGAAAAAGCATGACTGAGATACTCTAATGTCTTGCGTTAGATTATCGCCTTACCAAACGTTGGGCGCCATGTAGTGTAGTTCCTATATTCCCAATAGGCTCTGCACATTGGAATAATATAAACAGTAGTGTAGACGTAGGACTGAGGTCATCTAGGTCTCTACTGACTATATTAGAATTAATTAGTTTTGGCAGCTAGCTCAGAGGTCACTAGAAACTTTCTCGAATGTTCAGGAAAGAGTTAACTCTCCAGATTTAGACAAGAAGGGATTAGTTTCTGACAACCGCATAAACATGACAACGTTGCTCCCTCAGAATAAAGAGTGTATCTCTAGAGTCGTGTGAAAACAATAGACAGCTATTTCACTCAGTCAATCGTGCATACTTAGTTTCACCAGAGTGCAGAGAAATAGAAAGACAGGCGTTTTCAATAAAAGGTGTTATTTATTGAGCAGTCTTCTTTCTCATGCAAGAGAAATGAGTTGCCACAATTGCAATACTTATCATGAAGTAAAGTACGTACAGTAAAAGGAGTATTATAAAAGAATACTGTAAAAGCATTGATATGGTTTCTTAGCCATATGATACTTTAAAATGGATAAAATATATACATACATAAAAACATTGACTAACGTACTCAACTGGTGCTTCTAAGATACGCCTACCCCGGTGTACCTGACCTAAGCCTAATACTTGGGAAGGAGTAAGTAAGTTGCAGTTTAAGTTAAGTTGGTTTTTTGCCAAGAATCTGAATCAAGAATTCTCTTAAGGGTTTAGTCAGCTCCGTACCTTGGTTCTAGAATGTAGGAGGTCTTGTATCTCGCTCTCAGGACTCGATCTCCCAGCAACCCGCAAGGGTGACTGGAAACACTGGAGCTGGATTTTCTCGGCAGGAGAAAAAGACAGCGTCTCTCTCAGTGCATCAAAGGGGAGGGGTGGCTTCCTTCGGCTCTCGCATCAGCTGGGCTTCCGGGCAAGTAGATAGCCGCTCTGCTCCAAACCACTGTGTGTTTGCTTAAGGCAACTTTGGTATATTTATACCTGGAAGGTGCCAGGTTTGACGTAAGGTTGGACATAAGACGTCACTAAGAATTAACAGTTCTTTCTGGACTCTAGGAGTTCTTGTGCAAATCAAAACAAGAGCAGGGGGAACTCCCGGGCTGCTGGAGGCTTGGTTTGTTTAAAGAACGCGTTGTACTTTCTAGGAGTCCAGGGGAGTAGCCTTGCCGTATTTGGACTGCATTGGCTATTACTAAATATGGATATGATTCTTATGCCTTTATAAGGATATTATTTGTTACAACCATATAAGGGCATAAATCGGGAATATCGAATTAGGGTCCTAGATAGAAACACAACAGCGTGCCCCGACCAAGTTGGAAATTCCTGGAGATATGGCCATTAGCCACTACATGCGCCAGGGGTTTGGTATAAAGTAGCTTCACCCATGCACAGAATTTAGGGCCGAAGCCGAGATGCCGAAGAACCGCAAAAAGGTAAGGCCATTCAACCATATCGAAAACCATTCGGGCATCCAATGAAAGGATCACCGCAGGTTCCGATAAAGTAGGTATCTACGCCATCACTGCGTGGACACATCGCAAATTGAGAGCGGTATTTCTGTGCGGCATGAACCCGGATTGGTCTGGGTGGATCAACGTCTCTAAATGTGGGGTCAGCTGAGTAGCGCTCATTTTAGCCAATATCTTTGCTTCCGCATTCAGTAGGGAGATTGGACGATAAGATGTGCACATGTCCGGAGGCTTGTCAGGCTTTGGAATAGCAATGATTGTAGCCGTCCGCTGGTCCCGCGGCAATTCCCCATTAATTAAGCTATCTAAAACATCTTCAGAAGGTGCGGAGCCTTTAGGTCAGATACTCGCTTATAAAATTCTATAGGGATCCCATTGGGACATATGGCTTTACCCGACTGTAGAGAATGAACCGCTGAAAGGACCTCGTCCTTTGTGAAGTCGGAGTCCAGGAGCGAGGCCTCATCCTCCGACAAGGAAGACATTTTTATATCCTTGATATAGGTTTGCGCTTCTTGTGTGGACATGTGGGAGGTGGGGGTATAGACTTTTTCGTAATAGCCAGCTAGGGTATCTACGATATCCGCCGGAGTGGTGACCACCACACCCTCCGGAATGCGGAGTTGCGCTATCGTCCTCTGGGCCCTTTCCTTTCTATCCAACCAGGCCAAGAGCTTTCCCGCCTTATCCCCCACTTCATAAATGGTGTGCTGCATGCGTTGGAGCCGGTGTCTAACCCGTTCCCGCTGATATTCAGTGAACTCAGCCTGCTTGAGGCGCAGTTGATACGCGGTCTCCTCAGTAGGGTCGTCCTCGTGTTGCGACTGCAGCTCGGCCAGGTCAGTTTCGATCGCCTGTAGGTCGGCATTCGCTGCCCGCCTGTGACCTGAGATCGAAGCAATCGCTTGTCCCCTTAGCACTGTTTTATACGCCTCCCACAGAACCTCTGGTGAGCGAACCGAGTTCATATTCTCGTGAAAGTAGTGCTTTGTAACCGTAATCAACTCTTTTCTAATCTGCGGGTTCTGTAAATAGCCAGGGGAAATTGGAAAAATAAGTCTCCGAGCTATAAGGTAGAAGGTATAGGTCATAGAAACCGGGGAGTGATCAGAAATACCTCTCGGGCCTATCAGCGCCTCGGTCAAATGGGGTAGACTGTCGGCGGAAAGAAAAAAGTAATCAATGCGGGAAAGACTATTGTTAACCCCTGAGTGAAAAGTGTACCCGCGGCTCCCAGGATGTTTAAACCTCCACCCACCGGTGAGGCCTAGTGCATCTAGGAAACCAGCAAGCCGGGACTTACCCGCCCCCGGCGCCCTTCAGGGGTGCCGGTCCAGCTCATCACTTAAAACTGCGTTGAAATCGCCCCCTATTATGAGCTCTCCCTCAGGCAGTGTCAGTAAGAAAGCACTAAGGGCGGGAAGCGCAACAGCATGAAGGGCCGGTGGAACATATACTGATACCACATTAAATTTCCTCCCCTCCCACATACAGGAGACGGAAGCAAATTGACCCTGCTTGTCCTTCCAGACCTGTTGAACAATTAGAGGGAAGCATTTGCGCACCAGTATGCCCATCCCCCAGGAGCCAGTTGAAAACTCTGAGTGCACTACCATTGTGTACCCCCAGCGATCCATAGCTTTACAGGTCAACCCCACCAGATGCGTCTCCTGAAGCAATACAAGAGCCGGGCCGTGCGGCGCACATATTGCAGTACCAATCCCCGTTTGATTTTATCCCCCAGCCCGTGCACGTTCCAAGTAAGTAAGGTCATAGGAGACACCGGGGTCATCAGTGGGGTGCTAACATCTGCTTCAGTGCCCATCAATTCCGCGTCTTCCATCACAATCAAGGCTTCCCTGCGCACCCATCTCTACGGCATGTATCTTAACAAGTAGTACTTTAAAATGCAGCCCAAAACTCAAACTAGGAACAAAACTCATTAATTCCCCCCCCCCCTTGCACCTCTATGACCACAGTGTAAGCAGTGTCATAGCAAATAATACTTTCTCACACACAAAAGGGGAGAGGGTCTATATGTAGTTGAACCACCCCGAACCCCCTAAATAACTATAGTATACACATAAGAGGGGTGGAGAAAACAAACAACAAAAATTAATGTATTGCGACTTATATAGCGCACGTATCACCCGAAGGCATCAAGGCGCTTGCTTAGGGAACCCGTCCTGGTATTCCCCTGTGAGATACCCCGGCAGGGTATGCACAAGGTGAAAGCCAGGCATCCCGCCGCGAGGGGCCGTAGTGGAGATTAAGCAAGCTATTGCCCAGAGTCGCAGAGTGTGACCCCATGAGTCGAGTAGGCACCGGAGCGAGAATTGTCGAGTCCTTGGAATTTTTGAGCCCGAGACCCGCCGAGGCGGGGAATCGAACCCTGGTCCACGGCCGATCTCAGCTTCCGGGTCTGCCGCCTCTAACCACTGAGCCACGCTTCTCCACTCCACTAATCAGAAGTGTGCAAGCAATGGCACACTCATGAGTGATGAAAAACTGCCCTCACTCACACACAATGTGTGTGACATGCTTCATCATCGGGTCTGCTACAACGCCCGGGTGTAGCCACACTCCGGGCGGAGCATAGGGAGGGGTAACAAAAATATACAAAGACAACGTGTAACACAAGACTGAAAGTGACAACAATGTTCACAAACAGAAACCAACAGCTCAAGACTGAGTACAGTAATAGACAAAAAATTGCAGTAGGGAATAGTTAAAACTGGCTCCTGGATACCAAATATAAACTTTATTATGAGTCATATGGCTATAAAAACAATAAAGTCCTCCTTAGATTCCCTTACAAAAGAAATCAAAGATAAAGAAATATTATTCAGACGTACAAATGACCCAATGGTTGATACCTTTCTCAGGAATCTTAAGTATAAATATAACTGTATAGTCAGCAAACAAGCCCATCTCTGGGTCTAAGCCCAGAAATGGAAAAAGCTTTTTGAACAAAGTGGGCAAATCTCTAGACTCCTACTTAACATTTTAAAGTAAAGCCAATCTTATAACTTTGATTAAAGACTCCTCTGGCTCTCTCAAAACAAAAACTTCCGACATCTCACATGTTTTTAGGGACTTTTATGTCTCACTGTAGACTCCATCACACCCCTCCTCTTTGGAATTCTGTGGGGAATTTCTGAACTCCACCCCCCTACTGTCGCTTCCAGAAGCCGATAAACTTAATCTTGAAAATCAATCAGCAAATGGGAATTGCTAAGGCTATTAAACTAATCCGAAAAGGAAAGGTCCAAAGCCCTGATGGCTTTCCCAGCACCTTTATAAGACATTCTTACATATACTGATTTTCTTGTTAGAGTCACTGCTCTATCACTCTGCTTCCTCTGGTGTGGTCTCCTGCTCTGCAGCCTAGGTCACGATTCTGACTACCCAAAAAGACGGGAAGATCCTAACATCTCCTAAGAATTTCAGACCAATCTCATTAATTAATATGGAAGTAAAGGTAAGTGCCCAAATTCTGGCTAAAAGATTAGAACCTCTTATTACTAAATTGAGTCATCCGTCTCAGTCCAATTTCTTCAAAGGCAGAGTAGCAGCCGATAATTTGAGCATATTTTGTCACATTATTGAAAAAGTGTCTCTTCCAAATGTATCAGCTTCTGCCGCAATAGCTCTAGATGCCTAAAAGGCGTTTGAGAAGGTTTCCTGGTCTATTTTGAATCGACACATGCGCTTCTCTTGTATGGTTATCACCCTATACGCCTCGCCTACAAGTAGAATCAAAATAAATGGTACCACATATTCTCCTTTCAATTTTCAACATGGTACCAGCCAGGGCTGCCTCTTGTCCCCCCTCCTTTTACATTTTGCCATAGGTGCAGTAATTTGTACGCAGAATGATTTGTCTCCTACCTAAGGGTTCAGCTTCAGCAATTTCTGCCTTAAAAAAGGGGGCGATGCAGACAACATTTGAATTTTCCCCGATGATCATGATTTGGCCATACCATCTATTCTGAATATTATTTCGGTTTTCGCCTTTTTCTCCAGTTATTCCCTAAACAGAGATAAGACGGAAGTACTTCCTCTTAATATGCACTGTCTCTCTTGTGTGGAGCATTCGGGTCATTCCTGGCAGTTGAACTACAAAAAATACCACTGCATCTTGTTCAACTGTGATCTATCAGATGCCCTGGCTTACAATGAACAAAAGTTTATCTATAACATCAAAGATCTATTGACTACCTGGTCTCCTAAATATATTTCAAGGTGGGGCAGACTGGAGCTCTTGAAAATGATGATCGCCACTCTTGTGAATTTTTTATCTAATATGCTTTCCTGTAGATTATCCCACAAGTTCTTCTTTTCCCTTGACAAAATCATATCCAAATTCTTATGGAGAAATAAAAAGCCTAGAATGTCCCTAAGGAAGTTGAGATTGGACTTTAAGGGAGGTGGCTTTAAGTTGCAAAATTGATATGATTACCAAACTGCTTTTTTGGCTGCTCAGGGTGCCCGGTGGCTTGTTCACACCCCTTAGTGTCTCTCCTGGTTAAGCACTGAACAATACCTTTACTATCCATGCTCATTGACAGCTTTACTTACAATGTCTGGACTCCCCTTGGCTCATTCTTGTCGCGTCATGTGCCATACCCTGAAGGCCTTGATGCTAGTCGACACATGGTTGATGGGAGATTTTTCCAAATCATCTCACGTCTTCATGAAATAATAAAAAGCTTGCTTCCCCATTCTCATCTGACATATGACACAATTGGGCATCCAAAGTGATCAATCTGATTTGTGACCTCTATACAGACTCGGAACCTCTCTCATTTGCATCTGTTCAACATAAATTTGCTCTCTCTAACTTAGATTTTTGTACCTTTTTAATTTTAAATCCAAAACCTCAAAACTAGGCCCTGTAAAGTCACCTGTCCTAATAACCTTCCTGTCTGCATGTATCCTATCAGGGCACTCTGCCTCCAAAATATATAAATTGTTACAAACAGCTATCAGGACCTCTTCCCTTTGGGTTTAATCAATATGGAACTATTTTCATACTCGTAATTTGATCCCTTCTGATCCTCAAACGTGGAAGAAGATATGCTCTCACTTGCTAGTTAACAAGCTAATGTCATCTCTAACTCAAACACAACTTTTTGCTGCCCACCATCTTTACTGGACCCCTGAAAAACTCATTCAATTACATCTAATGGATTCTGATACTTGTTGGTCCTGTAAGAAGAATAGTGGTGACCTAGAACTTATGTTTTTGATTGTGAATTATTATCTTCCTATTAGAAGGATATGAGGACTCAACTTTGTATAATGTTTCTACAAACATTGTACTGGATCCCCCATGATAATATTAGGCCCTTATGCCTCTGTAAATATTCCTTTGCTTTCAGATTTCGATTTGGCCCTTCTTGACCTGTTATTGATGATAACTATGAAGGTTATCCTCCTAGACTGGAAAGATTTTAATAAAGTGTCTTACTATACTTGGTAGGCCTGGTCCATGTTTCTCAGGAGTACTCATTCTGCTCAAATTATGTTACCCACTGAAAACTGAAACTGTGGAGCTCTCTCAACTCCTTTATCACACACTGGGTCACACTCCATCACACTGCTACCCTATCACAGTGCAGAGTAAGTGATCCGATTAAGTCATTTTTAATTTCCTTGTTCTCTATTCTGGAATCACATGCCTGTCTATGATTTTCATAGTGATTGTGATGTTTGAGTTGGGTAAATGATACTTTGCTACTAGTTCTTCTGTGCACAATAGTTTTTAGAAATATTCCTCATGTTCAGATTTGCTATCCGATCACTTCCTGACAGGCTCTCAGTCCCATATGTAGAGATATCTACTTTTTTTTACTACTCATACGTAAATATTAATCACTGGCACGATTGATATGTGCAATTTATGCCTCTCTGGCTTTTTGTTTACCTCTCTGTATCTTTTGAAAATCCTTCCATAAAATGTCTTGAAAAAAAAAGTAGAGTTTTGATAGAATAAAGGAAGTGGATTTGAAAAGGAAAGTTTGTAAGTTGTTATTGGGAGTAGACAAGGGACAAGTAAGGAAAGGATGTTTGGGAATTCATACTAGTCAGAACGATTTGAAATGAGAAGAGGTCTGAGATAAAGTTAAAGGGATGTTACGACTCTATGTGGTTGCTGTAGCAGTGACAAAAGCACAGAACTGTGCCCTGGTGTTTATGGGGACACATAATGTAAATGGACCTTTGGAATGCAAATGTTTTTGAGTCTGAGAAGGAAGCCTGCACCTGCTCTCTGTGAATACATCATGTTTTCTGAGGAATAACTGGCGTATTGTATTGTTTTGCAATATTTGGGGAGCCGAAGCACCTGCCTACATGGGTAACACACTACACCTAGCAGGGTGTGTGGTTGGAAGTGTGTTGTCTTTGTTTTGATCATACTCGGGAAGTGTTTCTGTGTTGTGTGTGAGGACCACTGAGGTGCGTTTAGCAAATTATAGGACGCAGTGCTTATCAGAGTGATGGATGAAGGAGTGTGAGTAGTGGTGTAGCCAGAGGTTGTTGGGGGTCAGTCTACCCCGTGCGACACTGTTTTTCGGGCGGCAAGATTTGTGTCTGTCGACTACCATCATCCTCCTGGCTCCGAGAAAAAGTTGTCTGTCAGCCGCCCCCCCATCAAGTCATCTGTCAGCCGCCACCTCTCCCTTACCTGCACCCGGGTGGCAAACTTAGGGTCCGCCCCGTGGCAGTACATCTAGCTATGCCACTGAGTGTGAGAGATAGTGTTAAGAACTCAAAGACACAGGGTTGCATAACGTAGAACGAATTCTTTATTCATGTAACCAACACGGGAATGTCTTCACAGGCATCACCAGCTGTCAACTGTCAACACCAACTGACAGCTGGTGAGGTCACAGTACAGTACAGTCTCCACGCAGGGACATGCCACAGCGGTGACCTACGTCCTCGCAGGGACACAACTATTAGACATAACACATCTTCCCCCGAAGGAACAAGGAGAGAAACTGATGAAGAGGAAGAGGAGAGAGAGAGAGAGAGAGAGAAAGGGTTGAAAAGGTGAGGAGAGGTGAAGAGGGTGAGAATGCATGATAAAGTACAAAAGAACACCATAAGTAAAAACTAATCACAATTGTAATCATGGAGTCTCACAGGGGGTAAAACTCTTCTTCCAGCCCTGCTAGTATAGACAGGGAATGATTCACTCCCTTCTGGAATGGGAAGGCAGCTGTCTGCTTAATCTGCTGGTGTTGTTACCATGGGGTGCAGCTTGTTCCCGGGAAGCTGGCTGTGGAGGGTGACGGGGCCTCATGCATGACAGACTCAAGATCAGACTCGTAGTCAGATGAATCTGATAGAAATCTGTTGTGGTTTGCTCACTCTAGGTTGCTCCTAGGTTGCTCACTACAGGTTGTCTCCTGTGAGCTGCTGGCTGAGTTCTCTAATGTGTGTTTACACAAAGAAAGGGCTGAGAAATGCCATACTCTGCCGTCGCTCAAAAGTGCAGAATTGCAATACAACTCACGTACAGGCAGGGGTGTGGAGAACCTGTCCTGCCCTTTGCCTATGTGTCCGCTTTTCTTAACCGGTACTGTGTCCCCAACATTGAGTTTTACAGGTTTGCACCCGTGTTTTTGGTCGAACCGATTTTTGTATTTGAATTGCGCTTGCTCAATTTTCTTCCTTACTTGGTAGGTTGACCAGTGCGCCCTTTTAGCAGCTTTGGTCCAACCCACATTGTCCTTTGTGAGGGGTGTCCAGCCTAGCATAAGAGCGAAGGGGCTATGACCTGTGGTGTCACTGTGAGTGATCCGGTAGGCCCACACTGTTTTGAGTATTTCTAGTCTCCAGCACAACGTGTTGCTGTTGGCTAACTAGATGACACCTTTTAGGACCCTATTGAACTGTTCCACTGAACCGTTTCTAGCTGGGTGGTACACAGAAGTAGTCTTGTGTTCAATCTGGTTTCTTTCTGTGTATGTTCTGAATGCATCTGACATGAACTGTGGTCCATTGTCACTGACAATTTGCTTAGGAAGTCCTTCTCTTATGAACACTCCATCTAAGAATTCCACTATGCTCTTAGAATCAGGTCTGGTGAGAAATTTTATTTCTGGCCACTTTGTAAAGTGGACGATGATGACAACAATGTACCACTGTTCATCACGTTCCTGCACTGGTCCCATTATGTCCACCCCTACCCTTTCCCAAGGCATGGAGGGGCAGTGAAATGGATGAAGGGGTGGTCTTAGGGTGACCTGTGTTTTGTCGGAGTTAATGCACATGTTATAATTTCTAACTAGCCTTTCTATCGCAATACCGACACCTGGCCACCAGTAGTTTTCTTTTACTCTGTTTTTTTACTTTACTATCAGGGGCCTAACACAGGCCCCCCCAGCCCCTGCGTTGCGGGGAGGGGGGGGTGGGGCTTGCTCCAGGGGCCCCCTCACTCAGTCTCAGCGGAGCAAGCATTAGCAAGCCTCTTAGTTGAAGTTCATAAATTAAATGGTGCGAGCAAGCTCCCGGGCCGTGTGAGGAAGCTGGGGGGAGCGTGCTCCAGGCCCGGGCCCCCCTCAGGTCAACCAACACGCCTTTCATGAATAAATGGGGTGCATGGCGCACGCCCGCCCCGGCCTCTTCTTAATTAATGACATTTGAAATGGTGCGCAATTGCGCATGTCCGCCAGGCCCCGGACGGGCCTCTGAGGCTCTTAGTCTTTATTAATGAAATTATGGTGCGTTGGCGCACCGCGCAGTCTCCGCGTCTTCAGGGTGGGGCAGGTGCATACTATTGTCATGCGCATTAAGTGCCTGTGATGAGAGAGGTGACATGAGGCATCCCACCCGACCCAGGACCTGGCAGTGCAGCGCAGCGCCCCCGCCTGCCATAATTTAATTATTACTACTAGCCCCTGCATTGCCCTTGCCCTCTTCTACTGCCCCTCGCATCTGCCACAGAAGGAGCTGTAGGCCTCTCAGGTGAGTCTGTCCGAGCCTGGCGTGATGTGGCGAGGAGTCTCAGTGGGATGAGTTGAGATCATAATTTGGATCAGGGAGGAAGGGCATCATCATGGTGGGGCCTGGCCGGGAAATCAGGAATAAAAGAAAAACACTAGGTAGGTAATATGTAGGCTGGCCCTGGGTGTAACTAACCCCCACAGCAGCTGTGTTTATTAATTAAATAACTGGTGCGCACGGCATGCCCCCACCTATTTATTAATTAAATGGTCTCCGCGGTCTTCAGGGCATAGGGTGGGGCTGGTGACCCGACCAATGCCATAGTCATGCGCATTGCGCAACTTAATTAAAAGTGGGCGTGATTGGGAGGAGCCGCGCCAGCGACCAAGATGGCCGCTTGAGCATCGGCTCCGCCGGCCGCCACATCCTGACCGACTATCCGGCACATTATCCTGAACCTCGTCCCTACCAACGGGTGGGGGACCAGCACCTGAGTCGCCAGGTGAAATTCTGGATCGATTGGCTGTTCCGGTGACTGAATATCCTCGACGGAGGGATTTGGGCCTGTGGTCTCGGGGTCCGGGACCCCTAGTTCGGAGCCATCCGGGGTGTAGTGCAACAACATCGGCCTCCGGGACCGGAAGTGGCCGGTCGGATCTTATTTTGTCACCTCCGAGTGGTGGCCGAGACGCCCTGGGCCTCCCTATCCTGTCCAGAGGTCACCCTCCGTAGGACACACCTGCACTCGATTGAGGAGTGGTGGGTTTCTCCTGCTTTTGCGGTCGGGATGGCGTCCAAAGACCTTGAGAAGCCTCCGCCGAGATCTCTGAAATCCGCCCGGCAGGTCCAGTCGAATCGTATCGACAAATATGCTGTTTCCAGGGGGTCCCCTGTTGATGCGAAACGAACCCCGCCTGGGGGTGCGGTTGGGGGTCTGGATGATGACGACCCCACCATGAAAGACTTAATGGCCGCCATCACTGGGGTCCAATCTTCCTTGGGCAAGATGGACACAAAACTGGACACTGTCACCATTGAGGTGGGTCTCATCAGGGCTGACCTCACCAAAACTACGGAGAAGGTCAAGAATCTTGAGATCAAGACGGAGAGTCTCCTCGAGGATGTGTCGGAGCTCCAGAAGGAGGTGCGTGAGCTTCAGGCGGCCCGACTCAAATTCGATGGGAAGCTCGATGAGTATGAGGGTCGGGCGCGACGCAACAATGTCCGCATCCTGGGGGTTCCGGAACGGTCCGAGGGGGTCTCCCCGGACCTAATTGTTGAGGACCTCATCCTCACTCATCTCAAGCCTAAGGGCCTCAGCAATTTCTTCACCGTGGAGAGGGCACATAGGATTCCCGGTGGCCGCCCGAAGGTCGGGGTACCTCCGTGTCCCCTCATCGCACGGGTCCTGAATTTTCGAGACCTGGACGCTATCCTGCAATCCGCGAGGTCCACGGGACCGTTGGCCTACGAGAATGCTTCGTTGCTATTTTTCCTGGACTTCACTCAGTCGGTTCAGAGACAACGGCAAGGGTTCCTGTCCATTAAACGGCGACTGAGGGACCGTGATATAAAGTACTCTATGATGTATCCGGCTCGTCTGAGGATTGAACGCAATGGAAAAACATGTTTTTTTGACGCTCCTGAGGCGGCTGCGGACTGGCTGGATCGAATTGTGGGGACGGAGCCTGGGGCTAAGGCCCGTTCAGACAATGAAGAACTGTGACTTGTTTTGAACTGTATCGATGGCGCAGAGGTGCCTGGTAGGGGTTGTAAAATCTTTTTTCCCCCCCATCTGGATAATCTTTGTTCATGACTCTTTTTTTTGTGCCTTTACCGGATGGGGGGGACAGTGGTTGGTCTGGGGTGGGGGGGCGGGTGGCCTGTTGTAAGGTCCTCCTCCGTTTTTCTACTTTTAGATACCTGTAGTTAGTTGGGGGCGACAGGCACACTGCGAGTTGGGGATGTACATTCTTTGCATGCAGGGGTGCAGGGTGGGGGGTTGGGGGCCTGGGAGTTGGGGGAGTTGGCGGTTTGATTTGTTTGTTGTGTATGACCAGGGTTTGCTTTGGGTGCACTTGGATCGAAATGATGAATGGCTTCCGTTAGACAGTGCCTGGGGTTCTCCGTCCTCAGCTGGAACGTGAATGGCTTGGGTGACAAGATAAAGCGAACCATGGTGAGTCAGTTCATTAGACGGCACATGCCAGATGTTGTATTGTTGCAAGAGACACATCTCATGGGAAGGCGATGTATGGCGTTGCATAGGGGCGGTTACAAACTTGTCGCCCACGCTGGCTTCACATCGGGCTCTAGGGGTGTGGGCATTTTGGTGAGGAACTCCTTTCCCTTTGCGGTCCGCTCGACCTGGTCTGACAATCGTGGCCGCTATGTAGCTATATCGGGTCTTTAGGAGGGTAGGACTGTCACACTTGTGTCTATATATGTCCCCCCGGCACTGCAGGTTGATAAGTTTCGCGTCGCGATTTGGGCCGGATGATTCTGATCCTTCCTGTCGGAATTTCGGTGTTGGGTGGGGATTTCAACGCAGTAATGGACGGGGAGCTCGAAAGGCTCCCCTCCCCGGGTGCTGTTGCCCTCTCGTAGGTGGCTGCCTGACTTTATTTCTGCGTCGGGGATGGTGGATTGTTGGCGTCTCAGACACTCGGGCCCTACTGAGTTCACTCATGCCGCGGCGGCGCATCACTCCCTTTCAAGGATCGACCACATTTTATTGCCAGCGGCACAGGCGGCCATCGTTCGGGAAGTGGCTCATTTGGCGCGGGGGTCTCCGACCACTCGCCGATTTGGCTTCGGCTGTGTATGGGACAGGGAGATGTCGGAAGGATAGCCCCTATAAATAAGTGGCGTTTGAAAGACCCTGTGGTTAAAAAGGAGCTGGTGCGGATTACCGATAGTTATTTTCTCGAAAACGAGGGCTCAGTTGCCTCAAGGTGCTCCCTTTGGGAGGCTTATAAGACGTGAGAGGGGAGGTTCTTTCCCTTGTATCTGGGCAGAAAAAGAAGAAGAGGGTGGAGCTGGACAGAGTGGAGGCAGAACTCTTGGCCCTGGAAACTGCTGTTTCCTCCGCGGGTGACCCTGGGGAGAGCCGCCGCCTCGAACTGCTCCGGGACGAATATAGAAATCTGACACGTGATAGTGCGAGGGCACAACATGCTACCACACAGAGCAGGATCTATGAGCACGGGGACAAGGCGGGGAAACTGATTGCTTGGTTGGAGAAGGGCGACTGGGGGACTCGCTTGGTGCCGGAGCTGAACATCACGGGCTCGGTGGCCACGTCGGACCCCCAGTTGATAGTTGAGGAATTTGCTCGATACTATGAGGAGGTGTATACCTCGGACAGATCTTTTACCGAGGCAGATAACGCTGAAATGATTCGGGATATACCGATGCCAACCCTGTCGGATGATCGTAGGGAATTATTGGACTCTGCTCTCACGAATGACGAGGTGGCGATGGCCATTCGGGGGGTCCATTCTGGTAGGGCATCCGGCCCTAATGGTCTCCCCATCGAATTGTATAAGCCCCATGCTGACCGATTGGCCCTCGTATCTGAAGGATATTTACAGCCGCGGGCCGTGGAGGGAGTTACGGTGGGGCAGGGAGGCGGGGAGGGGGAGGGGCAGGGTGGAGGGACCTAAACACTGGCATATGGATAATTGCAGGTAAGTACACAATCTAATTAATAAAACGAAATTCGTAGCACGCACAGCATCGCATTGTGGATATGTATATGGAAAGCCGTGATAGTGGGGCGTTGCCCTACGATCAGCGTGTTGCCAATATTGTGGTAATCTATAAGGAGGGTAAGCCCAGGCTGGATTGTTCTTCATACCGCCCGATTTCTTTGTTAAACGTGGAACACAAGGTATTGGCTAAACTGTTGGCCACCCGCTTGGTGAAGGTCATATCGACCTTGATCCATCCAGACCAGTCCGGCTTCATGCCGCGGCGCAACACTGCACTTAATCTTCGTCGGCTGCATGGCGTGGTGGCGAGTGCGTCTCTCATCCACGAACCGACAGTGTTGTTGTCTTTAGATGCAACTATGGCCTTCGACCGGGTGGAGTGCCCCTATCTTTTTGCGGTTTTGACGAAGCTGGGGTTTGGCCCAGTAGTTCTTGATTGGGTAAGTTTTCTGTATTCTGCCCCCTTATCTCGGGTGGTCGTGAATAATCATAAGTCCCGTGATTTTTCGCTTGGATGGGGAACTCGTCAGGGCTGCCCCCTCTCGCCTCTTTTGTTCGCTTTGGCCCTGGAGCCGCTCGCGGCCTGGGTGCGGTGGGACCGATCGATAGAGGGCTGCGTTGGACATCGGAGTGGGAAGACAAGATCTCGCTCTACGCCGACGATATCCTGCTATACCTTACCTCCCCCCGTAGTTCCCTCGTAGTGTTTATGGATGTCCTCGCTATCTTCAGGAGGTACTCGGGCTTCGCGATCAACTGGACGAAATCGGTTATTTTTGTTTTAAGTGGAGATCCCCTTAGGGTGCCTGGGAACTGCCCTGTAAAAGTGGAACTGGTCAGTTTTTGATACCTTGGGATTCATATTTCTAGGGATCTAAGGTACGCTTTCGGTTGAATTTGTTGCCCCCTTTGGCCAGACTTCGTGCTTATGTTGAGAGGTGGAAGGCGTTGCCACTCTCTCTGTTGGGCCGCTCTGTCCTTTTTAAAATGATGGCTCTTCCGCGGTTCTTATATGCTCTACAGAATTCCTTCGACCCTGTGCCCCCGTTGTATTTTGGCGAGATTGAGTCTTTGCAGCGTAGCCTTCTGTGGGAGGGGAGGCCGCGTATTGCGTTGTCGAAGCTGATGTTGCCTTGGTATGACGGGGGCACTGGTCTGCCCAATATTCAGAAGTACTATTGGGCGTCCCAGCTAGCCCCCACCAACCACGCCATTTACGGCTCTCCTGTTGATCCCGGATTTGCGATGGACCGTGGTCAGGTGCCGGGGGGAGAGTACACCCGCGTGTTATATGCTAGGCGTGGTCGTTTTCCGTTGGTGGGACCCCCCCTTGATCTCTACGAGAGTGTGGCATGAGGCCAATAGGGACCTTAAATGGGCTGGGCGATTGACGCTGGCTACACCGCTGTGGAGTTCTGAGAAATTGGGGATGCTTTGGAAAACGAAAGGGTTTGACCGCTGGGATTTGATTGGTATAACTCGGGTGTGTGATGTGTGGGGCAAGGACAGGATGTTGACCTTTGAGAAGCTGCAGGCTAAGTATCAGCTGAATGAAACGGAACGGTTTCGTTACCTCCAGATTTGCCATGCTCTATGTGCTGTTATAAGCCAACGGTGGCCTCCCCACTGGAGGATCGTTTGCTAGATGGCCTCGTCCCCACAAAAACGATTTCTTTAACATATAGCAAACTGATCAACCATACTGAGGACCCTCTGGTGAAGTTGCGTGAACAATGGGTTGCAGATGGCCTTGTGCTTGATGAGGAGGACTGGAGGGAGGCGGTGTCGTCCCCTAAGGAGGTGGCGGTCCCTATGAGGCTTCGATTGGTTCAACTAAGGATCTTACACCGCTCCTATGTCACGGGCCCGAGATTGCAGAAGATGGGTTTGGCTGCATCTGCTGATTGTAGAAGAGGGTGCGGTTTGCCTGGGACGTTCCTGCATATTTTGTGGGAGTGTGAGAGGGTCCGTGACTTTTGGACCAAGATACATTCGAAAATGAGCGAAGTATGTGGAGTGTGGGTTGAGCTGGAGGCAAGACATTGTTTGTTAAATGTGTGGGAGCCCACGGACCTGCCGAGACATGGCAAGATCTGGGTGACTTTGGCTTGTGCGGTTGCTAAGCGGAATATTGCACAGCTTTGGGGTGCTTCTCGGGCACCTCGAGTTGGGAAATGGATGGAAGACCTCGACTGGTGTATGTTTCGTGAGAAGTCTGTATATGTGTCTAGAGGACGGCCCCGCAAATGGGTCAAGATCTGGGGAACCTGGAATGCCTATCGAGGCGACATCTGTGAACCACCGGAATTAGATCCTGTTAGTGAGGAACAGGAGGTTGCCTAGGTCCATTCCCTTTGTTTTAATTGATTGCTTTTCTTTGGAAGTCTGCATCTAAATGTATGTAACAATGGTCACCTGATGCACTCTGGTCTATGTTTGTATATGTATTGTTTGTCCCTTTTTCGTTAATAAAAAATAATTTTAAAAAAAGTGAAAAAAAAAGTGCGCGTGATTTGAGGCATCCAGGACAGACTACTGAGAAGACGACCATCACCGTGCGGCGCAGGCCCCCGGCAATAATTTAATTAATAATACTAGCCCCTGCTGCCTGGCTAGCCAGCCTTGAACCTTGCCCTGTCTTCGGCTGCGGACTGCCCGCTTGCGCCTGCCTGCATGCCTCTGCTCTGAAGCTGCATGCCAGGCCTCTCAGGTGAGTCTGTCTGATTGAGGCAATTTCCTTGTGCGGTCTGATCAACATTGCTGTCTGCCTGGAGTTAAACGTGCATTATATAATATGTCTTGATTCTGGCTTGGATACACACTTATTACAAAAGGGGATAAGAATGAGTTGGAAGTTGAATTTCTCCATTGGATTAATTTTTCATAAATTAGCATTTGTACTCTACATTTGCGTTTTGACTTGTTTTACATTTTGCCTACATGGTGCAGCGGCGGTTTCTTTGTAGGGGTGTTGCCCCCCCCCCTGTTTGTCTTGCCATATTAAACTGTTGCTTAATCAATTCTTTTTTTTTCTAAGCCGCAGAGTGCTGCATTGGCCCGGAAAAAGTGACAAGAGTGACTGGGGGGAGGGGGCGAGAGGTTGGGAACCTCAGAGCCTGCTTGATGATTGACAGGCCTCGGCAGGTCAGGAGTGGTTCAAGGCGAGCCCAGGTTGGTCCAGGGGTCGGGGAGTGGATATTCTTATCATTGCTTGATATTTCTTCACCCAGAGTTGAGCGAAACGGAAATAACCAGTTTAACTTCATCCGTTACTTCATTTTCTTCAGATGGCGAGGAGAAAATTTAAATTCGCTGGACAGAGAAGTTAAAGCCAAATTGGCAAGCTATTTGGGTCTGTACTCACGTCCTACCTCTGAAATGGCTCGGCACAGCTCACAACTTATTTCCTACATGCACGGTTGTCCCTTCAGGTTTGATTTGTACGAACCATAAGTTCACTATGTGGAGCGCATCCAGAGAGTAGACACAGTGGTCGCACACTCTGATAATTAGGTATCTGTGTTCCCGAAGGGACGTCTGATTCGTGCCAAAACACACCGCTCTTGGTGCAGCGATGCAAGTGACCTACGGTGCTTGCTCTCATTAGCACACGCACAAGCAAATATATGAAACCTGTGCAATTCCCAAGTGAAATGTATGAATCACTGTGGCCAAAATGTGTCTGGTGTTAGGACTGCGGTCCAGGCTAGCAAATCTCTTTTTCTCTCTATGCAACACGTGAACATGTAAATACATTCCGGTGTTAGACTCCATTGCTTACTAGTTCTAAGGAGAAAATCGCAAATACGATAGAGTTTCTATATGCCACAGGTCAGTTCGTATGTGCATGGATGAATGAGTAGGTGAATGCAAGACCACATTGAAACATGGACGAATAAGTCAGTGTGTGGATCGATGAATAGTTGAGTGACTGAGTGCAAGGATGAATGAGATACTGCGTTCATGTATGGATGGCTAAATGTGAGAGCAAATGAATGCATAGCTACAGTACAACACAGAGAACAAGTACTACGTGGACATGAGCAGTGCAAATTCCCCTACCTCACAGAACAGGAATCAACTAAACAGGCAGTAGGAGTGCAAGCGTCCCACTCTTACAGAGCAGCACAGCTTGAGGAGGGAATCAAGCATTTCCTCTCTAGTCACCTGCCTACATGGATGTTGTAGTGTGCAGTCCCTAAAATGGCCACCACTCCACAAAGCATGCTTGGCCTCATAAGCAATAAAACTAAATAAATGTAGCCAAACCCCCATCCAAGGAAATCTGCCCATGGTGGGGTAAGCAATGTCATAGAAGACTCAGTAGTGTAATGATAGAACCCGCAGCACCCCTCGGACACTGTGCATGGGTGGCGGACCCCTGGACTGAGAGCTCTTGTCTGGATCCGGAGTGTGGGGCCCCCTTCCTTGTACTTTGCAAGGGGACCCCCTCAAGTTTCGTTACTCCACTGTTTACTATCCCTAAGTGTCCTTCGTGGCACAACTCCATGATCCTCTTTCTTAGGGTGATTGGAGGGACTACTCTACCTCCTTTGAATAGCAACCCCTTTTCATGTGAAATTTCATCCTTTACTTCATAAAAGTGTCTCAATGAATCGATGATCCTGCTCTTACACGCCCATCCTATGGCCAACATGTTTATTACCTGTTCAAGTTCAGTGTCTTTTTCCTGCTCGGTGACCCACTCTTTCCTAGAAATTCCTTGGAAATTCTCACTTAGGCTGGCAATACATGTCTCTTCATTTTCGTTATGGTTTTCCTGGTTTAAATTTTTGTCTGGCATTCTGCTTAGGAAACCAGCCACTACATTTTTTACACCCGGCACGTACTGAATAGTGTAATTGTAATCAAAAAGACGCACCGATAAGCGTGCTAACCTGGGAGATGCGGCATACAAACCTTTTGCAGTGAACACTTTTGGTAGAGGTTTGTGATCTGTGCACAAGGTGACTTTGTTTCCCCAAATAAATTGGCGAAAGTGCTCTAATGCCCATACGCACGCTAATGCCTCTCTTTCAATTACACAAAATCTTTCCTCTGTTTGCGTTAGTGAGCGTGATGCAAAAGCGATTGTAAATTCTACTCCTTTGTTGTCTTCCTGTGTTAACACAGCTCCAAGTCCCTTGGAACTAGCATTGTTAGTGATAGTACGTTTCGGCAATGGGTCAAATCCTTGCAAGGGCAATGATTCGCACATTTCTTTTTTTAGTGCTTCAAATGTGCTTTGACAAACGTCGTTCCATTCGAATTTGCAGTTAATTTTTAGAAGTTGTCTCATTTCATAAGTTTTACTAGAAAAGTTTTTAACAAACTTCGCCTAAAACTCTACCAGCCCCAGAAACTATCTCAATTCATCTTTGTTGCTAGGAATAGGCGAGTCTTTTATGGCATCCAGCAAATCTTTTTTTACATTAATTCCTTCGCCATTTATTTCATGTCCCAGATAGTTTTCGGATTCACAAGCAAATTTGCATTTCTTGTGTTCAGCTGTGAGTCCCTTGGCATCTAAAATTTCTTGTACTTGTTCAACCTTTACATTGTGTTCTTCTCTTGTCTTTCCCATTACTAGATTGTCGTCCTGGAACAACATTATTCCCGACACTCCCTTGAAAATGTTTTTCATGAGCCTCTGAAACATTGCGGCTGCAGAAGCTAGCCCGAAAGGGACTCTCGTGAACTGAAAATATCCAAAGGGCGTTATGAAGGTAGTGAATCTCTTACTGTAGCGATGAAGTGGAACCTGGTGGTAAGCTGCCTTTAAATCAATTGTCGAAAACCACTTCACACCTTTTTTGGTTGCCAACATTTCGTTCATCTTTGGAAATGGAAATTGTTTGACCACTATATTATTTTTGAGGTCGCGAAGGTCTATACATAACCTCAAGTTTCCGTTGGGACGTTTGGCAACGACTAAAGGCGCTACCCACTCTGATGCCTCCACCTGTTCAATGATGCCCTCCTCAAGTAATTTCTGCAATTGGGCTTTGACTTTCTCCCTTATGGAAAATGGTAAGTTTCTAGCTTTATGTACCACTCGATTAGCATGTGGCTTTACTAGGATCTTGTGTTGGTATCCCTTCAACGCACCAGTCCTACCAGTGAACACGTTTGTGAATTTGCACTCCGGAGATTTACCATAGTCATCTGCGCTGTGGACAACAAGGACAGGTTCCTGTTTGCTTGGATCAAGGATGATTCCTAAATTTCCCTGATACATCCATCCCAGTACTGATGGACCGACAGAGGATACATACAGTTTACCATCTGACTGCCTACCCTTGTATTCAAATTGTAGTCTCCTGAAACCACAAACATTTATAGGCTCGCCAGTGAACGATTTAATATTGATGTCAGCTATATCTACTTGTTTGCCAATGGTGGGCATACATTTTTCTTCCCATACCTTCCTGTTAACGATAGTGTATGGCGATCCTGAATCTGCGACAATACTGATTTGTACTCTGCCAATCGTCATGTCACAGACGGGTTTCTTTGTGCTAACACACGTTCCATCAATAACCTTGTAAACTTGCTCATCTTCAATGCTGAGGACGCTCATGCTGATGTCTTCTTCGTCTGATTGAACTTGGTTGTGTGCATCATCCTCATAAACAAATTGTAACGAACGTGTGTTTCTTCTGCGACATACCTATTGAAAATGGCCAATAACGCCACAATATGTACATTTTACCCCTCTTGCTGGAAAACTCTTGTCATCTGCCCAGTGAGATGTATTTCCGCATCTGTAGCAACGTCTCTTGTCATTTCCCTGTTGCTTACTGTATGCGGGTCTTTGTGCTGTGTTGTTCCATGTTTGTTTAGGAATGTGCTTGGATTGTATCACCCTGTTTAAGGTTCCCTCTTCTTTTCTTTGCATTCAGATATCACCGCTTTAGCACAGCGTCCAGTCAATTCTGCTTTTCTTGCAATATCTATTATATTATGGAGAGGGTACTCACCCTCAGCCCTTAAATTGTCTTGAATGTTTGAATTTGACCCCTGCATGCCGATCTGGTCTCTTATAAATTCGTCATGCAAGTCGCCAAATCGACAGTCCAATGCTAATTCCTTTAGTGCTGAAACATAGTCGTCGACAGACTCTTCCTTTCCTTGCTTCCTGTGGAAGAACTTAAATCTGTCCACGCCCACGCACACAGTTGGCTTGTAGTACGTATTTAGATCATCAATTGCATTTGCGTAGACATCTTTTTCACTTTCTCCCCTGTTCTTTCAGTTTATTCTGTTGTACACCTTGATGCCCCCTGCCCCTAGACAATGCAATAATAGTGTGTGTTTCTTTTTAGCACTAAATTCATCATCATCCTCGAATTGCGATATGTAGTTATTAAAATACTCTCTCCATTCCTCCCACCTGATCACTGGTTCTACCACGCCTGGTAAGAACGATTGTGGGGGAGAGAGATTCCATAAATACCCAGACACCATGCTGTTTACTGTCTTTTGATCTAGAATATCACACTCTCAAAAGTAACTGCGTGTGTGCTTTCTGGGGTTTATTTTACTGCAAAATAAAACTTAAATGTATCTAGAGCATAGGTTTTTTTTTCAATCCGCTGTGGATCGTAAATTTATGCCCTGTTCTGTCCAAGAAGGCACAAGTTATCGATTCTGTTTGTTTGCCTGCAATAGTGGTTTTTGTTCTCTTTGAGGCACAGTTTTCCTTCTGTTTTCCAATACAAAATTACCTTAGAATATTTCTCACTCTCTGCATCACACCTAATTTATCCAGATTATCCTTGAATCGCTCTATAAATGCGCCGTGTTTCTTTTATTGCCTCCTAAAATTTTAACGTGCTCCATATGATTGCCTCTTTGAATTTCCTCAATGTATTTTTTTTTTTTTTAATGGCGCTCCGTAGACGTACATGATGTGTCACAACAGGAAAACTAGACCGTTTGCTGTTTACACATCCAAAATGGCCTCCTCGTTGAAGAATGAACGTTAGAGTCGTTGAACCGTCGAGTTTCACACCGCCGTATTTTCCACAGTTTTCCCTTTCGAATGTCACACAGTGCTTAACCTTTGTCTTCAAGCTTACATGTCTTGTTTTTTCGATACATTTTGCATGCAGAATTTCAGACGCACTTGAAATCCACTTAGCTGTAATATTGTTATGTTTTTTTAACGGATATATGACGTTACCACGCGTACTTTTACAACGCATACTTTTACAACGCATTTTTTACCACACAATTACTATTACAACGCATGTTGTTACAACAAGTACTATTACAACGCAATATAGCAGAATAAATAGAAAAGTACTAC
Organism: Lissotriton helveticus; assembly: GCF_964261635.1. Taxonomy (NCBI): domain Eukaryota; kingdom Metazoa; phylum Chordata; class Amphibia; order Caudata; family Salamandridae; genus Lissotriton; species Lissotriton helveticus. The sequence continues at coordinate 819,850,637 of NC_136071.1, forward strand.
TACAACGAAAAAATTTACCACGCATACCATTACAACGCAAATCAAATATATATTATTATTTATTTTGCACAATAAAACCTGGAACGGGATGCAGGGAAAATAGGGGTTTTGGGTGGGGAAGTGTATTAAAAAATATAAATAAAACTACAACGTAATAACCAAATATCCGACTTTTTTTAAAAATTAATACTCGAGTATTAAAATTAATACTCGAATATTTAAATAAATACTCAAATTTTCATAAAAATTAAACTTATTACATACACAACAAATTCTGAAAAAAATTATACTACATATATATTGAAAAATGTAAAATTAATAATTTAAAGCCTTCAAATTCAATAAGAAACGTACTGTGAAACAATCGCCATTTTTAATAAGTAAGTCAAACGATAGTCCTACAACTATTTCAATGAAATAATACCACAACACTACTTACAAAATGGATGCCAAAACGGAACGAAAAAAGCTATTTACATATCTTTCAACAAAGTTTTAAAATATAAGTTTACACAGAAATAATACATATATAAAATGTACATACCAACGCTATCTTTTAAAAAAAAAACTGAAGCAGTAACCCAAACATATAAATACGAGACTGACACCATTTCAAAGGCAGTTGATCCTCAACTACCAGAGTGACCAGACGCCAAACCTGACTCTCTGACCTTATCACCTTTATAAAAGCAAAATCAAAACTTCGGAGAATTATTTAACGATTTACAAGTAAGTAACTTAAATATATAACGACATTTTAAACTAATTCATTAATAAATTGTCAAAATATATGTAATATTATTTGAAAATATATATTTTTTTCAAAACACATATTATAATTAAAGAAACATTTATACATATTAAGAAAACCCGACATTTATTAAACCGAGAAATACCAGTTCAAAAATCGATTTATTAAAAAAAATGAAAATAATTTATTAAAGTTAAATATTTTGATATAATATGTATTTATATTTTTTTTCAATAGTCGAACAACTGCAAGCTTTGACGCAAAATACGTTTATCCAACAAATTAAACAACCTTAATTTGCCAAACCTACTCTGCAAAAATAATTTGAAGGTACATTTCAGTCTTTTTATACAAGATTTCTAAACATACCAGACGTAAATAAATACATTAATAGACATATTTTTTCCACTTTTTTAAGGAGGCCTCACTTTAGAATAAATAAAAAATGTTACCGACCTCGAGAATTTCAACGTCATCACAAAAAAAGGTAATAGAATATATATGTTTTAGACATTACAGTATATTAATTACCAAAAAATAATTTTCTTGTCTATTTTTCCAAATATGGCAATGAAAAATGTAGGAAATATATACAGTAAAATTTTATAATCATTTTCATTCCTATTTCCTTATACATAAATAAACAGTGTAATCTCCTGTAAATCTACAACAGAAAATACTTAAAAGCAACATAGTAAAAATTTACATTATTTATTTCCATCTATTAGGAACTCAAATAGAACTTTGAAATTGAAGAAACAAAGTCCAACCAAGAAAAACAAAATCTGAAATCAAAGCTTCATTCTGAAAGGTAAAAAACGAAAATTGCACGTAAAACACATTTTACGCAAATGCTGCAGTAAAGAAAGTGCAGAATATTGTAGAGACATTACTTACTATTCCAAATCTAGGTAAATGCTACTGTAGGGAAAGTGCTGGATAGTACAGGGGAATTATTTAGTATTTCAACTCAAAGTAAGTGTTGCAGTAGAAAAAGTGCTGGATATTGTAGGGGTTTTACTTACTATTCCAATTCCAAGTAAGTGCTGTAGTAGGGAAAGTGCTGGATAGTGTAAGGATATTAATTACTATTCCAACTCTGGTTAAGTGCTGCAGTAGGGAAAGTGCTGGATAGTGTAGAGGTATTAATTACTATTCCAACTCTGTGTAAGTACTGCAGTAGAAAAAGTGCTGGATAGTGTAGGGGTATTACTTACTATTGCAACTCCAGGTAAGTGCTACAGTAAGGAAAGAGCTGGATAGTGTAGGGTTATTAATTACTATTCCAACTCCAGGAAAGTGCTGCAGTAGGAAAAGTGCTGGATAGTGTAGGGGTATTAATTACTATTCCAACTCTGTGTAAGTGCTGCAGTAGAAAAGTGCTGGATAGTGTAGTGGTATTACTTACTATTCCAACTCCAGGTAAGTGCTGCAGTAGGTAAAGTGCTGGATAGTGTAGGGTTATTACTTACTATTCCAACTCCAGGTAAGTGCTGCAGTAGGGATAGTGCTGGATAGTGTAGGGGTATTACTTACTATACCAACTCTAAGTAAGTGCTGCAGTAGATTAAGTGCTGGATAGTGTAGGGTTATTACTTACTATTCTTAATCCAGGAAAGTGCTGCAGTTGATAAAGTGCTGGATAGTGTAGGGGTATTACTTACTATTCCAACTCCAAGTAAGTGCTGCAGTAGATTAAGTGATAGATTGTGTAGGGGTATTACTTACTATTCCAACTCCAGGTAAGTGCTGCAGTAGGTAAAGTGCTGGATAGTGTAGGGTTATTAGTTACTATTCCAACTTCATGTAAGTGCAGCAGTAGGGAAAGTGCTGGATAGTGTAGGGGTATTACTTACTATACCAACTCCAAGTACGTGCTGCAGTACATTAAGTGCTGGATAGTGTAGGGTTATTACTTGCTATTCTTAATCCAGGAAAGTGCTGCAGTATATAAAGTGCTGGATAGTGTAAGGGTATTATTTACTATTCCAACTCCAAGTAAGTGCTGCATTAAGGAAAGTGCTGGATAGTGTAAACATGTTAATTCTCTTTTCACACTCAGATAAAGGACAACTTGTCGCAGGGTTTCTGTTCTCACACAGAACTGTGCACAGAGGAGTGGAACCTCGGCAAATTAGGGTGTCCCAAAACTCACCTTAGTATCCAACTCACCCCTTACCGAGCTAGCTACAGTGTCTCATTGGACATATCAAATTCCCAATGTTTAGACAAACCAGAACATGAACTTACTGTACCTCAGGGTACGTGGAACTCATGAACACTCTTTCGTTATATTATCATTACAAACCAGAACATGGAGTAAAGAAGACACATGTGCATTTGAAATGTTTATTTACTAATGCCGTCTTCTCAGGCGCAGTATCTTAGATAATACAAGTATACTTATTATCAGTAGCAAAACTACCAGCATAGTTACCACGGCATAAAAAGCGAATGGTGACAGCATGTTAACATACCATAATGAATACGAGCTAACAACACTTATATCTCACCCACCCTAACACATATTATATTATTAGCTAAGAAGGTCTCTTTGGGTTGGTTTAGGGCGGGCCCATACCTTAGTGTCCTAGCATGAAGGAATCACATCAGCATACACCAGCTCTCTCTGCATGTGCACCGCATCAAGTGTGTGACCCATTCTCGTGCAAAGCAATATCAATCCTGCCTCAAGCCCAAGTTGGCAAAGGCTGCACTTGTGTTATGACTATGAAGGCGTGGAGATCAGACCTCATAACAATTCCATATCGTGTTGCTCCTGAAACTTCAGCACTCTTCGTGCAGACATAGTTTATTAAACAAAGCTGATATCAGAGCAATAACATATTATTCTCACATACACCACGGCAAACTACTAGGTTGAAAGCTAAGTCAACAATTAAGTGTCGTGAGCAGAAGTTGCAAGAAAGAAAAATGGCGTTTAAACCTCAAATGTACCTATGCTAACTTAACACGATATAAGGATATACAGGAGCTATATGACACCCCCCCATGATCCGAGAACGGACTAAATAAGATAACAGAAGTGCCATCACATGAGAGCAGAACTCAACAGTAAACGAGCATGAATCGAAATTCAACTTTAAAAAGTAATGCAAAAAAAAATAGCCCAAAACTATAACGTGGCTCAAGCCAATAGGCAAGCAAAATAAAAATTAAAAAAATGTCTTGACCAAAAGTCAATAAAATCAATGAAATGCTATTAATCAGCATGTCAATTCGAGGCAGCGTCTATGATAAAACTGTATAAGAAAAGTAAGCCGCAACAGCCTCCAATAGGAAGTCACTGTCCTCATCCGAAAACAGTTCAGCCATCCAATTTAAAAGATGAAAGGAACATACGTGATCTCCCAGCACCGGATCCTCTATAACCATCAGAGGACAGCTCGGTGGGTTTTCAAGAAAACTGAGTTCCAAGAAATTCTGTGCTGCCGACAATACATCCCAGGGACCCATTAGTCCATGCGCCACTGCTAAGGCCATAATCCTCTCGTCAGAACAAACCAACTCGTGAGCAATGATAGGACTCATCAGCTGATTAAAATCGACGTCAGGAGAAACCGGTCCGCAGAGACACAAATCAATGGCCCAAAGGAAATCACAAGTCAGGCAGTGAAATACAGGCTGGACACAGGTGAAATAGGAGAACCGAAAAGATAATCCAAACGCCGTGCTTAAAGTCGCCAACGGCAGTGTGCCATAATAATCAAGCATGCGGTTGCGAAACCGCGTCAGTAGCAGCTGCGCGTGGTCTTGCACAGGAAGGGCATCCATATTTAAAAAGGCAGAAAACCACAAAAGCGCCAGCCGCTAATGCAAGTAAAAACGGGAACCCTCCAAACAAGGATGAAAAAATAGAATGGAAGAAGGCAGGGATGACTCCAAAAATTTTCTCAAAGGAAGTCACGAGACCACTGCTAACAACTTTAAAAAAATGTGCTAGGCCCTTTGTGGAGGATGCGTTAAAGATAGAACGAACCATAGCTCCGAAATGCAAAGGCAAATCAGTATTTAAAAGAGCCTGAACCTCCGTACGGGTGTTAGCAATGTGAAGCACGAAAGTTTCACGGGCCAAGCTCAAGGCCACCTCTTTCTGGGACAAAAGAGCTCTTATTCTAGCCATGCCGCTGAATTCTGCTCCCAAGGTCGGTATCTGTGGCCAAATGGAAGACTCCCTATGTTCACGTGTGGGAGGATAAAGCACATTTCTGCAGCAAATAACTCGCTCACTTACTGTTACTATGAAAGCTATACCTTTAATTAACCCACAACAGTTTACATTATTGAGCATTAAATAACTACCATTCTCTAACAATTTAAACGTGGGGATGATAGCAGGAACTGGCGTGCCTTGTAAAACGCAAGCCATATTCGGTCGGTCCTTGTTGCATGAACCGTGTAACTGTATGTGTCTGCACATTAAAGAATGATCTGGTGTCTCAGTACACTCCTCCCCTGTTAGATAAACCTCCTGTTCATCCTTAAAACATCTGTATGTGTATGGGAGTGACCAGACTTCATGAAGAAAACCGCTACCTAAAGGTTCATAACGACCTATGGGCACACATTTCATACAGTTAGAAAACTTATATAAAGCAAAAGGCAGCGTTATCAAACCGTGGATAAGCCACGTTGCAGCAGTGGCTTCTGCCACAGAAAAAGGTAAAGATTCCAACCTTTCAATATGTAACATAGAAAAGGTTGCATCACGCATAGAAAGCAAGCGTTGTTTGTCAGTCAAATTAAACGGTGCAAATAAAGAGGAAACGTTCATGTATCCCCAGGGAACTTTACCCATTTTCAGAGTTTGAAGGGTCCATGCAAACTGCATGATTGACCGTAATTGATTTTGACCATGGTATAATACTGACACTTCATCATGCACAATATCGACAACTGACGACACAATATTATCCAATGTGTAAATTCTAGAGGATAGCACGTTAATGCTATTGTCAACCACTGCAAGCACTTTCTCAAGATTTGCCTGATCAATAGCCCTAAGGCGTGTAGCAGCCTCAATCTGTGATAGTTTCCAAATTTCATTGTAAACCCCATATAACCACCTTTTCGATCTGCCATTAACTGGGCCTTTAATGAAATCATTCAAATCCACGTCTGCATTCAGTTTGGAAAGGTGATTCTTAACCGCAGGTAAAGTTGAATGTTTCAGCCAATTTTGACACAACTTGCCTACAGAATAAGAGGTGACAGTATGACCCAAGTCAAACCGGGGATCAGATCTAACAGTCTTAAAACCGTCATTTACATTTAAAAATCTATTTTGGCAAGAATCAGCACTACGGTGCCAAAGCAGCCAACCCTTAGGATTCATACTGGAAATGTTAAAGGAGGAATTAAGAAGCAGAGCCTGTAATTCTTTAATGGACAATTGAGTAAAGTTACTCCAACCATCATATTCCTCCAACTCCGGGAAAGAAGGAGTGTTTAATCTTTTAGAAGTAGCCAATCCAAAGCATGTGGTCTGGGAAATTGTTTCATTTAAAAACAACATATGATTCGGGATGAGACATGCACGGTGCAAAGCCTCAGTGCCTTGTACCTGCCAGGCCCTTGAACCCCAAACCGATTTAAGGTCTATAGTATTCTTCCATAACTCATAGCCTCCAGTAACTAATTGATCTAGAAAGGCTTTCGAATACAACAATTTAGTATCGGTAAGTCTAACCTTGGATAGTGGCTGTTTGTGAAATTTAAAATAAAAGGACTCAGGATTGGACTGGTTAAAGTCAGTGAAATAAGTGTACTTTTTCAGAAACGTTTCAGAACTCCCTTGATTAGGTGCTGGGCAATGTTCCCACTGAGTGAAATTAACATTTTCCCTTCGGGATGATGTTTTGTGTAAGAAGTGATTGCCATAATGTTGGTAACAGAACAATTCACCATAATTAGCAGATTCTAAATATAAATCCTCAGCATCAAAAGCAGCATAGTATTTCAAATCAGAAAACAAACTTTCCACAGCATTAACATCCCAGTCATCAGAACGAATGTTTTGTTTCACCACATCCCCCATATTCACTCTAAGTACATTAGGAACATTAACGACTTCCGTTGGGCCATGAATCTGAAACCGGACTGCATCCCACACGATTCCATCAAGGACAGGCCATGCTGTGATGTTAACCAAAGTCAAGTCTCTTTTTAATCTGTGTGTAGAATGTGAAGAGGAAAGTGGGGCCAAAGTTCCATTTAAATGAGTAATGCATGTTCTTTCCGCGACATAATGTCCATTGATGATTCGAAAAAAATAAAACACAAAACCAATTGACATGAAAAGGTAAATCGAAACAAGGACCAGCCAAATGTAAGTCCAAGGGGGTATCAAAAAATGTTTTTTGAACAGGCTTGCATAAACTGCAACACGAGAGGGTTTCTTTGAGGTAAGAGAAACAGAGTCAAAAGAAAATCTGGATTCTGTGGCTAAACGTGCTTGCAGGTCAGGTATGGACACATCATTGGGATAGGCATAGTCTGTCTCATCAATGTTAGTTCCCGGTAAATTATTTAATAAAGGACTGGAAAGAGCAGGTAAATCGATGGCCACTTCAGGTTCATTATTAGAAGCAGTGGGCATAACTGAATTTCTCACAATGGAAGGACAGGAAACAGCTGGTGTCATGCTAAGAAGAATCGGCCACTCTGTGTATCTTGACATTGTCAATCGAAATAAACCTGTTTTCCTTACGACCAGGCAGCGGTGGCAAAATGACTGTTCTTGTGCCCTTCACTCCAACGACGGGAACCGGAGCTCGATAGGAAGGACCAAATTCTTTCTTGTTATCGATCTTCTCTCGAACCAGTTCTCCAACCTTGGGTAGCCAGCCAACTACCGGGATCTGCAACGCATCATCCGACGTGGAGGGCAAATGTACCTTTGCAAGACTGTCTCTGGTCTTTTGTAGATCCTGTAAAACATTGCAATGTTCATCTGCGTCAAAGGAAGTGGCGCGAACCACATAGTCTAGACCGTCAAGGTCAGGGACGTACATCTTGATGCCAAAGAGCATTTCGTATGGGGTCCGCCCACCCAGAGACCTTCTAGGGAGATTATTAAGAGCACGCTGCACGCCATAGAGGTGAGCCAGCCAGTTTCTGCCAGTGCCTATAACTCGGGCTGTCAAAGATTGCTTTAAATCACGGTTCATTCGTTCAACTACACTATTACCCTCAGGTCTGTAGGGTGACGAAAACTTGACTTGGACCCCCATCGAAGTCATGGCATCCTTATACGCCTTAGAGGCGAAAGCCGGACCCTGATCCGAATGGAAGGTACCACAGGCAAAAATCCCTATAAAGATACGCAAATCTCTAATGACAGTCCGTGAATCAGCGCTGCGATGTGGCCATACCCACACAAAGCGTGTGCATGAGTCAACTGCTACTAAGATGTACTTATACGCAGTATCAGATGAAAATGGACCGCAGTGATCTAAATAAACACAACCTAGCGGTTTATTAGAAATATACAACTGAGTCTGTGGCGGACGCGTAGCAGTTGAAGGTTTAATCTGCTGGCATATGTCACAAAGAAGGACATAATCACGCGTCTGTTTGTACAGTCCCCGCCACCAGAAACGTTGTTGTAATTGAGTTACAGTTGCCGAGACTCCCGCATGCGCAGACGCCACACCTTCATGAGCCGCTGTAATCAAGTCTGTTCTGCGATCCGAGTTGGGAATCAGCCGTTCCCCAACATCAGGAATTGTCACAAAAGGAACCTTTTCGGGACTTAAGTGGTATTTGTACTTCGAAGGGAATCCCGCAGGATGTTTACTTCCCTTCTCAGAGGCAGCAACCGCTGCCAAGATGTCGCTATCAATCTTGGTTTTTGACCTAGTAACCGCTGCAACTAAGTATGTAGATACTGCTGATTTCGCTGCTTCATCAGCAAGCGAGTTGTCAACAGCGTGAACTCCTACGCGCTGATGACCGAGAGTATGAATTACATAAACGAGGGGCAACATAGCCTTAAGCTCTGCCACTCGAACCCAGATCATTTTATGTTTTATTGTGCTACCCTTTGAATCATGAAAATCATTTTGAATCCAAAAGAACAAGTTTTCATTGTAAGACTGGACACAGTAGTAAGAATCACTTACAATCAGAGTAGTAACACTTGGATCCGCGTACTCTAACGCTAGTAATAGAGCACGAAGCTCTGCAAACTGTGCGGTGCAATCACCCAGGGGCATCGTGTGCACTTCCCTGGAAATGAACTCATCATTCAACATAGCACCGACCACAATGGCGCATGCGGAAACGTAGGCATGTTTAGAGCCATGCGCAACCTGCGCCGACCCATCAGTGTAAATGATGCAATGGAAGTCCTCCAAAGGTCGCATAGCCAGAGGAGCAGGATGAACAAATTCATACTGCAAGTACTCTTGCGACCGTAAGGAGGCGTCAAAAATAAACATGACATCCGTGGATGTCAATGACGCAGCCCACTGAATCCACCGAGGGTGCAAAGCTTTCGAATTCGGTACACTGGCTTTTGTGACTGCCTCCAAATGAGGACAGGGTGTTACCACTAACATGCGTTTCCCCTGCGACAGTGCTCGTTCCTTAAGAATCGCCATCTGTACAGCAGTTAAAACCTTTTCCACTGTGGGAAACCGCAACTCAGCCGAAGTGTACAAGTGTGACTTGTAAGCAATAGGTACTGTGTCACCTTCATTAAAAGTGAGGTACGTGAAACCCACCGTCCCAGGAATTATTCTTATTACCAGGTTGGTGTGGTTATCACGAGTCAGTAAATATTTAGAAGCGAGCAGATCAGCCTGCAAGGATTGCAAAATGGCTGAATGCTCAGGCAGCCAGCATGATTTTGAGAAAGTAGGTTGTATCAAAGCATACAAAGGCTTGATACGCTGGGCATATTCCGGAATGTAAGTTCTGCCGAAATTCAAGAAGCCCAGCAAAGACTGTAATTTTTTCAGTGTTGTAGGAGCGCGCAACTGTGCGCATTTCTCCAGGAAGTGAGGAGCCAAACCTCTGCCTTCATTGTTCAGCTCATAGCCGAGGAACAACACCGTGTGTTCTGCAATGTGCGATTTTGCAAAATTAAATTTGTAACCCATATCTGCAAAGGTACAAATGATGGAATTCACTCGACATAGATGCATCCAAATTTCGTCGTCTGTGAGATAAATGTCATCCACATAAGAACATGCATCAGGATCGATACTCTCCAATAGAGTGACTATTCTTGAGGTGAAGACTCCAGGACTATTTTTGTAGCCCATTGGGAGTCGCCGGAAGCGTTTTTGCACACCAGCGGACGTAAAACTCGTCCATTGGGAGCTAAAGCTATCCAGTCTGTGTGCATAAAAACCGTTGGATATGTCAAGCGTTGTCTTGAAACGCTTACGCACTAGACTATCCACTAGCGCAGAGCCGTGAGTATTCTGTACTGCACAGTTACGGAAATGCGAGTTCAAATGCCGGTAATCCAATACCAAACGATATGATCCATCAGGCTTGGTCACAGTAAAAAGGGGATTATTCATCGGTGACACACACGTTTCAATAACTCCCTGATATTCCAATTGTTCAAGGATTTCTGCGACGGCTGCTTTAGCTTCACGCCGTATGGGATATTGAGGCTGAGGCTGTGGCTCAGACCGCAAAGGAATTGCGTGGCAAGGAGACAATTTATCCCAACCACATTGGTTGCGGTACAGAGCCGGCGCAAGAGCCCGAGCCCACTCTTCTGCAAAATGCTGCGCATGCTCAGTTGAGACAGTGTGCGCGAAACTGGGCAGGATTACCTCCTCCCCTCGCGGTGCTGCGAGCACAAAAGGTGGGGGCCAGTCAGCCTCCGAAAGCAAAATGTCATATGTAGACGAAAGGTTCTCCCAAAATACCCCTCTGACAGTACGCTGTATGTCACCTTCAATTAACAGGACAATTTCAAAAAGTCTTTCAGGGGGAGCTAATCTCGTATCGGCTGTTTCTATCACAACGAACACTTCAGTCGCTGTCACCCTCAGTAGTGGACGGAGCGCCTCTCTGACTATGGTAATCTCCGCCGCGCTGTCCAGCAAGGTCAGAGCCCACGTCAGATTCCGAAGCCGCGTTCTCACTATCTGTGGCATATCTATGCGCTGTTAAGGCTGCGACTTTCTTCTTCGCAAACTGCGGACGCTTAGGCGTAGAATCCTCCTGCTTCACTGCGCCGTCCGTCTGGCGGGACTGACCACGTCCTTGTTGGCCACCACGTCCTCTTCCACCCCCTCCTCCTCCACCGGTCTTCTGGGCCGATGTTTCCTGAAAGGAACGAGGAGAGCGTTGATCAGAACCCTGAAATCGATCAGGTGATTTAATCATCGCGCGATCGCGCAAATCATAAACTTTTTCGGTTGGCGCAGGAGCCTGTATTGCAGGAAAAGAATCCTGAGTCTGCTTAGTCTGCTTCCCCTGTGTCTGTTTTTTAGGCCAATTCTGTTTCTTGGACTTGGGCTGGGCATCTGTCACTGCAGATTGTCCCTGAGGTTGTTTTTTCTCCTTAACTGAAAAATATTTCAGACCTCTACTTGTGCGGCCAATTGTCTTATAAGCGGCCACTACAATCTTTGCTAACTGACGGGGTTTGTCGGCATCGGGCAGAGCAGCCAACGCATTCGACACCTGAAAGTTCACTGCATCTCCTTTAACATTGGAGAGTATGAGATCACTTACAATCTCAAAAGAACCACACAGGCGCATACCCAATTCAACCGCTGCCTCTGGACCGTGATCATTCTGAACACGCTTAATGATGTCAGGCAGGGCATTCATAGACGGGGTGCCAAAGCACCTCGTATAAACTGCCGCAAAAGTTTTTCCCCAGCTTTCACAGTCAACAAGTTCAGGAGTTAAATCCTTCGGTAAAGTAATCGTCAACATTCTATGCTTATCAGCAGGAGTAGAATTCGGAAAAACCGCCTCCAGTTGATCAAACTTCTCTGCTAGCCAGAACGGGAAGTCATCGTTGTCAACTGGACGTGCACCAAAAACCGAATTTACCATCACTGGATTCAGACGCATACCGCCTCGATCCATGGGAACAGCCGCACCACCCTGGGGACCACCAGGAAGATGGCGACCGATGTATTGCACTAAAGCACGAATCACGGAAATAGAAACAACATGTAGCCTGCGAATTTCCTGAAGGGTGCAAGCGCCGTGATTCGGGTGCGGGGTAAAACCACCCAACGCAGGCCAATTAGTACCTGGAATTGAGAGTGAACCTAACCTCGCTGCGGACAAAGAGTGGGGGAGGGCGCCATCAAACCAAACTCGATGCTGCCAATGATCAATAGGTATTTCCAATGCCCTGTACGGTGTATACTCAGCCGGGACATCCGAGGCAGTGTAGGAGTGGAACAACCCAGAATTAGCGTCCACAGCCGGAAACGTAACCCAAGAGTAAAACAACTCGTAAGGGAACGCCGGATCTGCACATACCACGAAAATCACAGCCATTCCATCTACCGGGACCTGGTACGTCTGAAGATGGTTGCGCACCGCTACGCGACTATGTTGAGCAATGGCTACCGCCATGTCAACACTGGAAACAAGAAAACACAAAGAATACTTTGTAGCACAACTGGGTAGTAATTCAAAGAAACCGTTTAAGAAAGAATCAAGCTTGAATAAAGACCTATTTCAAAAAATAGGTAGGTTTCACCGACACCCCGTTTTCCGGAAACGGATGTGAAGGGGTTAAGGTTTGAACGATATACTACTCGAGTGTCATGATATAAGACCACCGAAAACGTTGGGCGCCATGTCGCAGGGTTTCTGTTCTCACACAGAACTGTGCACAGAGGAGTGGAACCTCGGCAAATTAGGGTGTCCCAAAACTCACCTTAGTATCCAACTCACCCCTTACCGAGCTAGCTACAGTGTCTCATTGGACATATCAAATTCCCAATGTTTAGACAAACCAGAACATGAACTTACTGTACCTCAGGGTACGTGGAACTCATGAACACTCTTTCGTTATATTATCATTACAAACCAGAACATGGAGTAAAGAAGACACATGTGCATTTGAAATGTTTATTTACTAATGCCGTCTTCTCAGGCGCAGTATCTTAGATAATACAAGTATACTTATTATCAGTAGCAAAACTACCAGCATAGTTACCACGGCATAAAAAGCGAATGGTGACAGCATGTTAACATACCATAATGAATACGAGCTAACAACACTTATATCTCACCCTCCCTAACACATATATTATATTATTAGCTAAGAAGGTCTCTTTGGGTTGGTTTAGGGCGGGCCCATACCTTAGTGTCCTAGCATGAAGGAATCACATCAGCATACACCAGCTCTCTCTGCATGTGCACCGCATCAAGTGTGTGACCCATTCTCGTGCAAAGCAATATCAATCCTGCCTCAAGCCCAAGTTGGCAAAGGCTGCACTTGTGTTATGACTATGAAGGCGTGGAGATCAGACCTCATAACAATTCCATATCGTGTTGCTCGTGAAACTTCAGCACTCTTCGTGCAGACATAGTTTATTAAACAAAGCTGATATCAGAGCAATAACATATTATTCTCACATACACCACGGCAAACTACTAGGTTGAAAGCTAAGTCAACAATTAAGTGTCGTGAGCAGAAGTTGCAAGAAAGGAAAATGGCGTTTAAACCTCAAATGTACCTATGCTAACTTAACACGATATAAGGATATACAGGAGCTATATGACAAACTATAATTACAATAATAAATATTTTTTCAATGTAAATTTTTCAGTAAAAAATGTATTCACACCAAACGAAAAGCACAATAAACATTAACATTTCTTTTTCTCTTTTTTAGAAATACAAAACAATATTTCTTCAGAAAAACATTCTACATCCAAAGAAACCATCAAACTGAAAAAGCAAGCTAACAACAATAGTCCACAAATACAAGCAGCAATCTAAAAGGTAAATAAATACCATGAGACATGAAAAACATTTCAATTAGTACCCATTAAAAAACTCAATTAGATAAAAAGCAGAAAATTGTAGACATATTATTTTCTTTTCTAATTTCAGTGTTGGATAGTGTAGGGATTAAACTCACAATTCCAACACCTAGAAAGTGCTAGAGTGGATAAAGTGCTGGATAGTGTAAAGGTATTACTTACTATTCCAACTCTTTGTAAGTGCTGCAGTAAAGAAAGTGCTGGATATTATAAGGGTATTACTTACTATTCCAACTCTGGTTAAGTGCTGCAGTAGGGAAAGTGCTGGATAGTGTAGAGGTATTAATTACTATTCCAACTCTGTGTAAGTGCTGCAGTAGAAAAAGTGCTGGATAGTGTAGGGGTATTACTTACTATTCCAACTCCAGGTAAGTGCTGCAGTAGGGAAAGTGCTGGATAGTGTAGGGGTATTACTTACTATACCAACTCCAAGTAAGTGCTGCAGTAGATTAAGTGCTGGATAGTGTAGGGTTATTACTTACTATTCTTAATCCAGGAAAGTGCTGCAGTAGATAAAGTGCTGGATAGTGTAGGGTTATTACTTACTATTCCAACTCCAATTAAGTGCTGCAGTAAGGAAAGTGCTGGATATTGTAGGGGTATAACTTAGTATTACAACTCCAGGTAAGTGCAGCAGTAGGGAAAGTGCTGGATAGTGTAGGGGTATTACTTACTATTCCAACTCCGGGTAAGTGCTGCAGTAGGGAAACTGCTGGATAGTGTAGGGGTATTACTTACTATTCCAACTCCAGGTAAGTGCTGCACCAGGTAAATTGCTGAATAGTGTAGGGTTATTAGTTACTATTCCAACTCCAGGTAAGTGCAGCAGTAGGGAAAGTGCTGTATAGTGTAGGGGTATTACTTACTATACCAACTCCAAGTAAGTGTTGCAGTGGATAAAGTGCTGGATAGTGTAGAGGTACTACTTACTATTCCAACTCCGAGTAAGTGCTGCAGTAGAGAAAGTGTTGGATAGTATAAAGGTATTAGTTACTATTCCAACTCCAAGTAAGTGCTGCATTAAGGAAAGTGCTGGATAGTATAAACATGTCAATTCTCTTTTCACACTCAGATAAAGGACAACTATAATTACAATGACAAATATTTTTTCAATGTAAAATTTTCAGTAAAAAATGTATTCACACCAAACGAAAAGCACAATAAACATTAACATTTCTTTTTCTCTTTTTTAGAAATACAAAACAATATTGCTTCAGAAAAACATTCTACATCCAAAGAAACCATCAAACTGAAAAAGCAAGCTAACAACAATAGTCCACAAATACAAGCAGCAATCTAAAAGGTAAATAAATACCATGAGACATGAAAAAGATTTCAATTAGTACCCATTAAAAAACTCAATTAGATAAAAAGCAGAAAATTATAGACATATGATTTTCTTTTCTAATTTCAGTGTTGGATAGTGTAGGGATAAAACTCACAATTCCAACAGCTAGAAAGTGCTAGAGTGGATAAAGTGCTGGATAGTGTAAAGGTATTACTTACTATTCCAACTCTTTGTAAGTGCTGCAGTAGGGAAAGTGCTGGATAGTGTAAGGGTATTACTTACTATTCCAACTCTGGTTAAGTGCTGCAGTAGGGAAAGTGCTGGATAGTGTAGAGGTATTAATTACTATTCCAAATCTGTGTAAGTGCTGCAATAGGGAAAGTGCTGGATAGTGTAGGGGTATTACTTACTATTCCAACTCCAGGTAAGTGCTGCAGTAGAGAAAGTGCTGGATAGTATAGGGGTATTACTAACTATTCCAACTCCAGGAAAGTGCTGCAGTAGAGAAAGTGCTGGATAGTATAGGGGTATTACTTACTATTCCAACTCCAGATAAGTGCAGCAGTAGAGAAAGTGCTGGATAGTGTAAGAGTATTAATTACTATTCCAACTTCAGGTAAGTACTGCAGTAGGGAAAGTGCTGGATAGTGTAGGGGTATTACTTACTATTCCAACTCCAGGTAAGTGCTACAGTAGGTAAAGTGCTGGATAGTGTAGGGGTATTACTTACTATTCCAAATCCAGGTAACTGCTACAGTAGGGAAAGTGCTGGATAGTGTAGAGGTATTACTTACTATTCCAACTCTAGGAAAGTGCTGCAGTAGGGAAAGTGCTGAATAGTGTTTAGTTATTACTTACTATTCCAACTCTTGGAAAGTGCTACGGTAGAGAAAGTGCTGGATAGTGTAGGAGTATAACTTACTATTGCAACTTCAGGAAAGTGTTGCAGTAGAGAAAGTGCTGGATAGTTTAGAGTTATTACTTACTAATCAAACTCCAGGTAAGTGCTGCAGTAGGAAAAATGCTATATACTGTAAAGGTAATAATTACTATTCCAAAACAAGTTAAGTGCTACATTAGGGTAAGTGCTGGATAGTATATAGATATTACTTACTATTCCTACTTCTGAAAAATGCTGCATTAAGAAAACTGTTTCTTTTTGTAAAGATTTTTTAAAAACACAGAAAAATAACTAAATATATTTTCTTTCTTTTTAGAACATGTCTACTCATCCAACTGCGAATTATATTAAGTCCAGAAAGGGAAACCGATTACTGAATCATGCAGGTTACATTTATTGTAAGGAAAGGATAAGTTTAACAAGGAATCATTGGAGGTGCGTGAATTACTTTTCAACCCGTTGCAGCGGCAGAGCGGTTACGGTTGATGATATTATTGTAAGAACAACTGACCATAACCACTCTGCCTCTGCAATGGAGGTTGATGTAAGAGAAACAGTTAACGAGATGAAAGTAATTGCAAGCACCTCCAATGATTCTACAGGATCCATTTTAAGAGAGGTTGCTCAACATGTCCCTACACATATAGCTAGTAATATGCCTACCATCCATAATTTGCGTAGAATTATTCAACGTCAAAAGCAGGCAAGTAATACACAAACTAATACACCGCATACCTTTTCTGACATAGTTATACCTCATGAACTTACAATTTCTTTTTCTAATGAACCTTTCCTTCTGCATGATAATGAAAACCCTCAAAAACGTATTTTAATTTTTAGTACACCCCGCAACCTTGTAAAACTTGAAAGTAGTGAAATTTGGATGATGGATGGGACGTTTAAAAGCACACCTCATCCATTCACCCAAATTTATACAATACATGCTACAATTAACAATAGTGTAATCCCCCTAGTATATAGTTTGCTGCCTGATAAAAGTTCTGCAACACACAGAATTTTTGTCTGTTATTAAATCAAAAACTAACCAAAGCCCTAGGAAAATAATTATGGATTTTGAATTGAGCATGATCAATGTGATCACCAAAACGTACACGGATACCCAAATTCAGGGGTGTTTTTTCCATTTTTCCCAGGCATTCCGGCGTAAACTACAAAAAACACCCCTTGTTACAGAATATTCGTCAGACAGCAAACTACAAGTTGAATTAAAAAAATTAACTGCTCTTTGTTTTGTCCCTCCCGAAAGTGTAGACGAATACTACACTGCCATTACAGAATCAGATTATTACATTACAAATGAAGAAAAATTGGCACCCATTCTAAATTATATGGAAGACACATGGATTGGACACCTAAGCAGATCGGGTCGCAGGAGGAAGCCACGTTTCCATGTGGAGTGGTGGAACTGCTATTCGAGTTGCTTACAGGGAGAGGCTAAAACAAATAATGCCATAGAGGGATGGCATAACTCCTTCAACCATGTAATTGGAAAACACCACCCAAATTTCTACTCTTTTTTGGAAACTTTGAAGAAGGAGCAAAGTTTTCAGGAAATGAGAATTTCTCAAACTCTAACAGGTAGTCTAAACTCACGAATTACTCAAAAAACAAAAGAAATGTCAGAACGACTATTGGCACTATTACAACAGTTTACGTTGTGCGTGGCTCTAGATTACCTAGAAAATCTTGCTAACATTCTCTCTTTTTAAAATTTCACCTTCACATTACTTTCCTGCTTTGCTCAAAAAATAAATCCTCTCTAAAATTAAATTGGCTATTATTTTTCAAAATCTAATGTATCCTTAAAAATTGTCGGGTCTCCTTACCTTAAATATTCTTTTTTATCACTCCATGATACAACTATTTTTTGTTCTCTTTGTAGCAAATCAGTTTCAAAAGCCATATTTTTCTAAATTTTGTTTAAAGTTCTTTAAAGAATGGAAAGTTTTAAAAATGCATTTATGAAAAATTATAAAACTCTTCTGCTCTTCACTTTTCCCCATAAAATTTTTTGAAAAGCTTCTTCAGCCATCCTTATCCCTTGGCAAATGGTAGAAATTTTTAAAAAAATTTCAATTTCAAAAACGTCTTAAAAATACATTTTTTATCAGATTGGATTTTTTTTATTAGCCCGAACCAATTTGGCATATTTAAAAATCCAGCAGTTTTTTTTTGGAGTATTTAAAATATAAATTATTATTTTTAAAAATGCAAATTATAATACTAAGCATTTTCAATGAAGATTTTTTCCCCAAATTTTTTTTCATTGCTCTCCATGTATTAAAGTTCACAAATATTCTTGTATATTTTTTAAATGTTTTTTTTCCAATACAACATATTTCAAAAACAATAAAATATAGAAATATTTCCTCAAATATTACCATTATCAATCTAAACTATCAGATTCGCTGATCAAAATGTATCCAAAATAAACAGAAAACATCTTTAATTTGTAACCAAAAATCTGAAAAACCGACCAATTTCAATTAAAGTACATAAACTCTTATTTTATCTCAAATAAAACAAACAATCTCCAAAAACACAATCCATTTGCCTAAAACAATGAAAAATCAATTGTTTATTTCCTAAGAAGCTTTTTACAACAATTATCTAACCACGTTTTTCTCTCTCTTTTCTGTTCCCAAATCGTTCGATACAATCAAAATTGCATTTTTAACCAAACCTTTCCAAAAAATAACATTTATCATAAACATGAAGAAATTGTTACATATTTGTAATATAATACAACTTTTTTGAAACAAAATAAACTTTTCCTTCTTTTTTCACCACAAACCCGACAAAGGCATATTCTAGATATATGAGTAGCGACATACATTTCTACGTATTCTAAAACATTTACTTTTAGAGCAACCTCTACTTATACTTTCCTTACAATAAATGTATACCTTTTTAACAAATTTTCTTAAAAAGTAAAGTATGAAAAGTTTCCTACCTGGACGCAGATCAGCTTCCAGCTGCTTCCTCCTACGATGCTCTTCAAAATGGCCGCTTACGCACACGTTTACGTCTTCACGTCATAGATTGCTGCAACGATGAAAAAGGGACTACTTTATTTAATGAAAAGTTAAAGTATTACATTATTTATTAAAATATGAAACAATAATTAAAAAAACTAAAAAAATACATAATAAATTGTAAAAAATACCTTCTTGTTTTCAATGATTTTTTTATAATTAATAAAATTTGCAATAACATTTTATCAACAATATATTGTGTACATTTATTTAATCGTTATATTTTTAATTAAATATATGTTTTATAAATTAACTACCTTGTCTCCTTACCTGTTTTCTTGATTCATCTCCCTTCTTTTCTAATTCTATCTTCTTCTATACTTCATTCTTTTACTGTATCGCGGAACCCATATCCACTGTCATAAAAATAAATGAAGGACAATTTTAACCATAGAAATCAATGTAAAACCGTGGGAACCAAAACTTACAATAATGTTATGTCTATTATAATTATTTTTAAATTCTTAAAAAAGTTATATAAAATATTTCAAAAATGTATTATATTTTTTTAAATATTTATAAATCAAATAATTTATGTATTAAAATTTTAAATTAAAAAAGTCTTCAAAAATGTATTACATAATTTCCATAATTTAATAATTTACATGTATAATAAATAAAATAAATTAATATATTAGTAAATACCAATATATAGATACACATATATTTTAAAAAAAATATTACTTAGCATTCATTTTCTAAATATATATTTTTTAATTCATGTATTCATATATTAAAACATACTTTACAAACAATAATATTTTTATTTTTAAATAAGTAATAATTAAAAAGTAATTAAAATATTTCACAATTAATATTTTTTTATATTATATTATAACATAATTTCAAATCATTAATTAATTAAATGTTTAAAAAATAATTAAAAAAATAATAATTAAAATACATAGATACTCATATAGTAATACTCAAATATTTTACATTGTATTTTTTTTAAAATAACAATAATTACTTTTAAATTAACACTAAAACGCGTTGTAAAAGTACATGTGTTGTAAAAGTATATGCGTTGTAAAAGTATGCGTTGTAAATGTATGCGTGGTAAAAGTACTTGCGTTGTAAAAGATGCGTGGTTATGGTATTGCGTTGTAAAAAATGCGTGGTAACAGTTGTATACCTTTTTTAACGCTCGTTTCCACATTTATCTTAAAAATTATTTTCACACATTCTGTATATCCACATAGTATTTTTTTCCTTTTAACCATTGAATCTTCTTATATTTTTTTTCTTTTGTGGTTCTGGTTTTTGTTATCCTCGCCATCTTGTTAAGAACTCAAAGACGCAGGGTTGCATAACGTAGAACGAGTTCTTTATTCATGTAGCCAACACGGACTCCGTCGGCGGAGCGCAAGGAATGTCTTCACAGGCATCACCATCTGTCAACTGTCAACACCAACTGACAGCTGGTGAGGTCACAGTACAGTACGGTGTTGCCACAGCAGTGACCTACAGTGTCCTCGCAGGGACACAACCATTAGACATAACAGATAGGACTGTAATTTATGGTAAGTAACTAAATGGCAGAGAGTCCTAATTTTAGAAATAAAAGACAGAGGGTGGCAGAAAATAAAAGTACACATTTTTTATTTTTTTCACACAGAGGTGGTTTTGGTGGTGGGTAAGCTTTTCTGAAAAAATTAATGAGAGCGAGAGAGCTAAGCTAAGCTACCAATTGGGAGACATTGTAGGCCAGTGTGGGCCAGAAAAGGGGCACAGAATAAGACTCATAAGTTACGTGGGAAGGCTCAAAATCTAATACTTCCTTATACACTGTGAGATAAAAATGGGGATAAACGATTGATACAGAGGAGAGAGAGAGATGATCCTGATCTACCAGTACGCTGAACTTCAGATATAGCGGGAGTTAGAAGAGGGCGGTAACTGGGAAAAGTAGATAGCCGGAAGAAGGAAATAAGTAAATAATAGAAATGAAAACAAAAAGGGTAAAAACACTTACCTGACTCTTACTATTATATTCTTACTTTTGAGGAACACGAATTCCAGGACTGAGCCAGAGGTGGCAGAAACTGGAAGCCTAAAGTCCCATCAAAGGGGGGGAAAGAGAGATATCAAAATCCTAGAATCGATTAATTGGAAGAGACTGTTAAAAATCCGATGAGATACTGTCAATACTAAACAAAAGCCTTTCTCCTAAACAAAACTGAATAACTAAAAATGACAGTGTGATCTCATGACAGATCACGCAACAAGGCTGCTTGGTGATGTGGGAATTGGCAGCCAGTCTGGGCAGTGCTTTATGTGAAAAAAAAGTAATTGCAAAGGTCCATCTCAGGAGGCCACTACCACTTACATCACCCATTGGCCCTGCTACGGCCGCCAATACAGTACCATCATCAACTACTAACTATTGCACTCTTGCAAGTGTGAGAATTCAAAGTATTTCAGATCTCCCAAAGCTACAAGAAAGGCTTGGGTGGCCGGTATTATTAATTTTTATTCTATATCGAAATATTAAAGACTATTGTTGTGCTCATCTTAATATTAGACAATGTCACTATATGTGGTACTGTCATTAGTGCTGGTGCTGAGCACCAGAAACCACTGATTCAAAACAAGCACTGGCAGTAAGGGTTGGAATGCCAGCTCTTATTATGAAGTCAGACACACACAGGGGTTTAAAACAAGAGGATGGGAAGACAGCAGAGACACTGTGCAGCATACGAGACTTACACGTCACTTCTTGCTTAACCGATGAGGTGAATGCAGGGTGCAGGCCCACAGACCTTACAGAAACACCAGCCACTGAAGAAATGAGGCAAAGACAGGGTGCAGGCACAAGGAACCTAGCCTACACAATCGTCACTAAGGAAACCCAGTGAATGCAGCATGCTATCTGTTATAATGATGATAGATCCTTAGTAAGTTATAAGATGTAGGTTTATTTAACGTGATTACAGGTTACAAGTAAATCCCCACCAGCTGCTCAACCCATGCACTCCAACTGAAACACATCCAAACACCAACATTCGAAACATTCCCATGACCTCACACTTTGGCTGGGCAGCAGGGAAGAAAACATTAATGGGAAGGATGCATTATACATACATACAGTAGGATACAATGCAATCACATGGGCCATACAATATCACCTGTCACAGAAGGAGAGTGTGGTAGTAAAAACAATCCACAAGTAGTAATTATGAAGAAGCTTTAATGGAGCATCTACTCATCCTTCAACTCCACAAGCAACTGCTCTTTCCAACATATAGAATTAAGAACATGACTTAAAGCTAAACACCATGAATAACAATGCTAGCTACCAAGCTAGACTGTACACTACAGTGCACACAATATGCACAGAATCCTTTCATTTGACATTCTTCTACATCACTAAATACCTCCCTTCCTTATAAACAAAAACAATAATAATACTAAAAGATAAGAAAACATAAACTTGCAAGGTTAAAGAATACACATTTTTCAAATCTTTTAGGTAAATATATTTTTCTTATTTGCACTCTAGAATGATTTGATACGCTATAGCTATCTCAAGTGTAACTTGGTGTTTCAGCATTTTTAACATTCACCATATCACTGGCAAAATCAGGACCATTGTAATTATTACACACTTTGTGTATATCATCATTGACTTTAGCTAACCTGGATAATCTCTACCAAGAACCATTACTTAAACAGGCAGATGTTTTTCCCAGTTTCAAAACTTTGAATACCCCTGAAAACTTGAAATGTCCTTTCTTCGCATGCATCAGTAGCTTAATTTTTACTTTATCACCTACACTCAGCAGCTTTTGATTGCATACTCACCCATTCCCCAAATTCAAATCCTTTTTCATAAAATTTTCATTCACCCTCCTATACAACCTTTTTAAGACCAACAATCTTCCCTTTGGGCTTTAACCAACTAGGATTCAACTCCTGTCTTGTTTTCTACCCTTGAGCTATACAAACAGTGAAAATTTGGTTGTACAATGTGGTATACAATGATAAGACCAAATGCGATCCGCTACATGTTTTTAAACATCAATGCATGCTTTAAGAGCCAAGTGAATATCTTCAACTAAAGTTCTATTGAATCTTTTAACTATACCATTCATATTTGGTGAATATAACGTCGTCTTCACATGCTGAATGTTAGCTTTTTTTATGTAATGATGATAATAAACTGGACGTAAACTGTGTACGTTATCTGACACTATGTATGCAGGTAAACCTTCCCTCCTGAACAGTTCCTGTAAAAATTGAATAATGGTATCAGAATCAACACACATTTCACATCTACCCATTTTGAAAAATAATCAATCACAGCCACAATAAAAGCTTTGCCATTCAAAATTCCTTCATAAGGGCCAAGAACATCAATAGCCAATTTTTTCCATGGCTTTTCTGGAACAGAAGAATGTAAATAAGGGATTTGCTGTGTTTTAACCACTTTAACTCAATCTGCACACACTGAACAATCTTTTACAAAACTTATATTATCACTATCCATATATGTCCACCATACTGATCCTTACTTTTTTGACAGTGTTGGTGTGCCCTATATGTCCCAAATGAGCAATAGACATCAACGTTTTCCGAAAACCAATTGGAGCAACCTTTCAAAACAACATACACATGCCAGAGAAACATCCAACATCCTGTCTGACTTTCCAATAAACACACAATTCTTTGGATATATGTTTCTCTAATGGACACCCCATAACAATATAATCTTTCAATAATTTCGGGGTTTCATGGTCCGAGGGAAAGGAAGTTGGCGGATTGACGCCGCTGAGGACGCCTGGCTCCGTGAGCTCTGGATGCTTTGCTGCCCGCCTTCTGGTGAAGCTAAGGATTGTTGCTGCGGCACCGGGGCATACTTTCAACGTACTTGCATTGGTGAAGACACCCGCCCCCCGCCCCTGCTGATGTGCCGGATTGCCGTGGTGAACAGAGCAGTCAGCGCCCCTCGAGCGGTTCTTTGGCAGAAACGGCAGACACCGTTTGAACTGCTTGAGCCGGATGGCGCTCAGAAAGTCCGAGGTGGCTAGCGGAGGTCGATTTCTAGCATTGAAAGGCTGCAAGGCGAAGTTTCAATGGCCCCACTGCGTAGTACAAGGGGTATAGGCCGCGTGGGAGTACAAGTGGAGGCAGGAGAAGCCATGGGGAGCTGAAGGATTGAAGAAACAGTGATGACAATGCTGTGGAAGATAATACAGGTGAGCTGCTGGAAAAATTATGTTACCCCCACCCCCAGCTCCGATAAAAGAACTGGCTCAGGACTGGGGAAACCTTTACTAAAACTACTGCAATTTGCAAAAGGCACTGAACTACTCCAGTCCTACAGTCTAGAAACATCCAGTCCGGGTTTTGACATGGCCGATTCACTAAACACTGCCGTCCAGGAAGCTTGGGGAGTGGAGATGGTGCGACAAAAGGCTCTTCTGTGTTGCTGGCATGTCAGGTGGCAGATGGGCTAGCCACCGGAGAAGTGGGTGCTAATGTCATGACAAAAGGAGGAGTGAAAGCCAGTCTTACCCCCAACTCTATATCAATTACATCAGCCACCCCTGGGGACTCAAGCAGTCTGTCATTTCGTGTTCTAACAAAACCTGCAAACATTATTGCCAGGCCTACAAGAGAAGGTACTGCTGAAACAAATGGAGAGATAAATCGGATTTTTGATGAAATGTCTAATGGCGCTGGAAATAAAAAGGGGAATAGTGCTAGTAATGGTGTAGCAGATCGACCTGAATGCTCTTCGCACAGCTCTGTCGAAACTGTGAGTGGCATGGATGTCGGGTTTTCGGAATCGATAAACGTCGATTTGGGCACAGATGAGTTGGTCATTGATGCTGTATTTCCAAGCCCTATCCAAGACAGTGATACTAGCCCTCCCAGCCCTCTTAGTTGATCAGTGCGATCTGTGAAGCAGCAGGACGCATTGAACTATATGTTGAGAAGCCATGTTAATGATACAGAGGCTCTATGCAATTTTAAGGCCTGTACCATTGAAGGGGTGAAAGACAGCAAACCTAAAGACCCTAAAGGTGTGAAAATCAGCAAGGGAGCTAAAGGTCGGGGTGGCGAAGTAAAGCAGCAATTTGCTAATACTGTGGGGCGGCTTAAGGAGGCAGCTGCAAATATCACAAAGACCGGTTCGGCATCTAGCCCTCTACGCAAATGGGTCTCTTCACAGGGAGAAGTCAAGGCTATTGTCTCAAAGGTGTCTAATTCAGGCAGTCTTACAGTAGTAACATTAACGGCTGGAGCTGGTGCTGGTACCCTCCTCAACAAGAAACAAGAAAGACCTGTAGAGGTTGCGGTAATAACTACTGGAGAAGGATAAAAGCATCAGGGGGAAGTGTCTGGTACTCTGAATAAGGCACCCGCAGGCCCTTTCACAAAATCAATTGAAAAAGAATCATCTGGGGTAACTGCAGGCCAAATGACCGATGGCACGTCCTCGGGTAGCAAAGCCCCCCCTGAAGTATATCTTCTAACAGGTTGTGAGGAACCATCACTGTCTAGAATAATGCAGGCATTACTGATTCAGAGAACAGAGGCACAAGAGTATTATCAGCAGGCCAAAGTAGACAGTAAGGAGATAAAACAAGCCTTGTTGAAGGTCACATCCAAAGTTACTCAGCTCTCTTCAGAGTTTACAGATTTGCAGGAATGGGTCGCAGCAGTAGACGAGGCTAATACGTATTCTACGAACCTGGTGAAATTGCAAAACTTTCAAATCGAATTTATGCAAGCAAAATTGGAAAGTCTTGAGAACAGGCAACATCGCCAGAACCTAAGGGTCTTTGGTATTCCGGAAGGGAAGGAGGGCAGTGATCCAAGGGCATTTATTGTTAGTCTCTCTCAAAAGCCTTCCCCGACCTAGGAGACTGCCGGTGAAAAATGTCCTCTGATTGGTTAATTAATCAGTCAAAGGAGGAATGACATGGCGCTCGGCTTCTGGGACTCAGCCGCGCCGGTAAACACCGGCCTTGATGAATGGTTGTCCAAGGAATTCATATATCACAAAAACATAGTCATTTTACTCCTCGCGCCCGAAAGCTTTGCAGCCTTTCTGACTCTTGAAAATTGTTTAGCTTCTCCTTCTCTAATGTTTACATTTAAATTAGGGATATCTTGTCTGCGTAGTGTGATAATCAGCAGTGTTCTGTATTCTAATTATTCAATCCGACCTTTAAAACGTGCATTAATTTTACTTCGAATTGTAATGTAAAAAAATATGGTAGTTATATTAGTTTGATCCGAGAAGAATAGCACCCCTGTGCCCCAGATTGCAGTGAGCAGAGTCCAGGAAGTGGTAAGGAGGCAGACTAGTGCTCTCTCTTCCCCAAAACAAAAGTTTTAAAAAAATCGATTTTCCTTTGCTGTGATTTCTGTCTTTGCCTGTGGTTCAAAAGGAGGTGGTGATGGATGGAGCATCTGAACCAATCAAACACTCACACCCAGTCAACAGATCTGGGTGTAATCCATCACCGTTCTTTAGCCCACTCTGCCACCCCAGTTCAGACATGGCCATATGCAAATCAGTCTGACCCTGTGCCTCATGGGAACAGTCCAGCCCGAACTGCCAAGCCATGCCTTCCCTGGACCGGAAACAAGCTTCCGAGGACCGGTTTCTGGCATTTCAGCCGTCTTCAGCCCGGCTTGCTTCAATCCAGTGGCAAAGTGAGCAAGGGACTCACTTCTGAGCATACCCTGCCAACTTATGGCGAACAAAGTGGTACAAAAGGGGGTGGTGATGGACGACGCATCTCAACCAACCAAACACTCACACCCAGTCAACAGATCTGGGTTTAATCCTTCACCGTTCTTTAGCCCACTCTGCCACCCCAGTTCAGACATGGCCATATGCAAATCAGTCTGACCCTGTGCCCCATGGGAACAGTCCAGCCTGAACTGCCAAGCCATGCATTCCCTGGACCGGAAACAAGCTTCCGAGGACCGGTTTCTGGCATTTCAGCCGTCTTCAGCCCGGCTTGCTTGAATCCAGTGGCAAAGTGAGCAAGGGACTCACGTCTGAGCATACCCTGCCAACTTATGGCGAACAAAGTGGTACAAAAGGGGGTGGTGATGGACGGAGCATCTGAACCAATCAAACACTCACACCCAGTCAACAGATCTGGGTTTAACCCATCACCGTTCTTTAGCCCACTCTGCCACCCCAGTTCAGACATGGCCATATGCAAATCAGTCTGACCCTGTGCCTCATGGGAACAGTCCAGCCCGAACTGCCAAGCCATGCCTTCCCTGGACCGGAAACAAGCTTCCGAGGACCGGTTTCTGGCATTTCAGCCGTCTTCAGCCCGGCTTGCTTGAATCCAGTGGCAAAGTGAGCAAGGGACTCACGTCCGAGCATACCCTGCCAACTTATGGCGAACAAAGTGGTACAAAAGGGGGTGGTGATGGACGGAGCATCTGAACCAATCAAACACTCACACCCAGTCAACAGATCTGGGTTTAATCCTTCACCGTTCTTTAGCCCACTCTGCAAAGTTTAAAAAAAAACGATTTTCCCTTTCTGTGATTTCTGTCTTTGCCTGTGGTTGTTACAGTTTAAAAATTGTAGTTTTAACCTGCCTGTGATTGGATATTTTATCACCTGTTTTGTGTTTTTAAACTTGTGTTTTTTCCTGCCCATGATTGCTTCCATTTAACGTGTTGAAATGTGGGATTTGCAGTCCAAACTCTGACGTTTTTCCCTCTCATTGCTAATGACTTTCAGTTTTCCCTCCAAATTTCAACTTTGCTCTGTGCTAAGACCTGTATGTTAAAACAGTGCACCCCCAGCCACCATTTTGTGTTCACAAGCCAGTGAAACCTGCCCCCCGCCTTCCCCCCCCCCAGGCACAGGGATATTCTACATCAGAGGGTGCTTCTGTGAGCTGTTTAAACTGCGTTTACTAGGGACTGTGCACTTCGTTTTTTGGCCAGTAGAGGGAGTAAAGTTTTATTCAAACAGTATTGTTAGATTCCAAGTTAGTGAGGCCTTTACCTGCAAAAGTCCAAAGTGTGGATTGAGCCTGTCTGTCTCCTAGGAGTTTCTGAAGAGGAAAAGCAGCTTCCAGCTCCCTGGCCAGCAAACCTTGTCTGAGGTCGCTGGGACCTTATGGTCTGATATTGTTTGTACATCTTTGTTTTGAGGCAACATCTCACCCCAACCAATCGCACTGCGATATTGTGCCATCCTAGTACTCCTTTTTGTTTCAATGTTTATCCTCTCTTATTTTACTCATTATTCTTATTCTTGACATTGCTTAAATTCCACACGCGGAGTGTAAATGCTATTTCCCAAGTTTCTTGTGTTCTCACTGTGTCCATCCGGACCTCTGAGAAAGACCACGACTAAAGCATATTTCATTCAGGGCAGCGTTTATTTTCTAAAACCCCAATTCATTTCGTGCTTGAAAGCACTTCTTCAGGGGTCTCTATACAGTAACATTTGCTACACACATATTTTGCTTTATGCTCAAATCTTTCAATATTTTATAACCAAATAGTCTTTTACTGTTGTTAAAACGTAAACCATACCCCTCCCTTCTTCCCAACCAGCAACAGCTTCCTTCATGCGCTCAAAACATGCCGATGTCACAACCCTCTCTCCCTCCTGATCCTATCCCTCTCATCCGTTTTTCTTGGTACACGACACATTCGCCTCTGCTTTCTGCAGTTTCAGTGCAGTGTATTTAGGCTTAACAGTTCCCCTCATCCCCTCCGTTAACAAAACCTTTTTCTAAACATACATCAATCACTACATAACTTCACCTTCAATCTCTATTCTAACCCTCCCGCAACTTCCCTTGTACATATACTTGTTGTTAAACCCACCTTAAATCCACACTTTTGCCTGTATCTGCTTTTCCCAATTCACCTTGTAATCAAAAATACTCTGAATGTACTCTCCTCAACAATATTTCTCCTGACGAACTCTACATACCTGCCCTGAAACGTTAAAAACTTTCCATCCTCGAGGCAGCTGCAGCACAAGCATGTCTGCGACCCCGCCCTCCCTCTCGCTTTTAACCTTCCTTCTACCCACCCAATTAGCACGCTAATTAAGTTGATACCGTTCCCTCAGCCCCGTAATTAATCCCAACCATTGCTGTTGCATGGAAAAACTCCATTTCCCATAAAGCAGTTCGTGTCAGCCAACCACACCAATGCAAATCTCATTATTTCATACCATTGAGGCATCGTAAACACTGTGCTGTTCATAAATGAACTGAATAATATAATGTCCATCTGTTATTCATTAAACTCTGTCCGTAATGAATCACGGTGGGATTCCCAAACGTGTGGAATCTCACATTTTATATTCATCTTGAAGCTTCAACCATTTTCTACCAAGCAGGTGCAATCCCGATGTTGGGCATTCTTTATAAATCATCACATGTAGGGACAGGATGCACTGATATTGTTTGTTACATGTGTACACTGATTGGTGATTGTATCTGATGTTTCTATTGGATTAGGGTTAGTGTCCTCATGGGTTGGGTATTTGAGTGTTCTGATTGGTTTCTGGGTCTGTGATTCAATCAATGTAGGGTTGGGACTAGGGCTAGGGTTAGGATTTCTGTTGGAAGTAGGGACTAGGGTTTCCTGTGTTATTGGTTGTTGGGACTAGGGTGGGACTACTGGTAGGGCTAGGGCCTTTATTGGACGTAGAGATCAGGATTTTTGAACTGATTGAGTGATTGGACTAGGGCTAAGATTGGCTGTAAGGTCCTGGTCTCCTATTGGTTCTAGATTTTAGGGCTAGTGTTGTGATTGGATAGTGTTAGTGCTAGGGTTCCCATTGGCTGACGGAGTCACCTGATTACTAGAGCTATAAAAGGCCAGGTTTAGGGCGTCTCAGCTAAGGGCGGAGAGGACAAAGGCAGTTGCCTGTTTGAGCCTGTTAAGGGCAGAGAGGACAAGGGCAGTTGCCTTTTTGAGCCTGTTCGAGACGAGTCGGGTCCAGGGCCAGAAATGCCGCCCAATTTACACACCTCCATTATGCATCTTTATACTTTCAATGTACTTATGGATCTATATATTTATCACTTCCTTCTAATTTAACATTTCCAATGCACTTCCCTATTACTCAGCCTATATTAATCCTGATGGGTTCCAAAGTAGCGTGCTACTTGCGCTTCAAAACCCCATCAGGGGTAGCAAGCGCTATATAAATACAACCTCTTTCCCTTCACTATCCCGCCACCTACCCTTCCCTACCGAAGTAACTGACTAACATATCCACTACTCAAATTACTTCATATTTTACTATACTAATTTTCAACACTAATCCTTTATGAGTTCCGGAGTGGCTTGCTACTTGCCAGAAAAGCGCTTCAACATCCATCAGGGGTAACAAGTGCTATATGAATGCAAACCTTTCTTTCCCTTTTATCCCTCCGCTATCCTTCTCACTCCAAATAACTGACTAATATTCACCACTGAAATTACTTTCATATTTCAACATATTAATTCACCACTAATCCTTTATGGGCTTCCTGAATAGTATGTTTCAACACCCCATACGGGGTAACAAGCACTATATAAATACAAAGTTTTTTCCTCCTCTATCCTTCTGCTATCATTCCAAATGACTGACTAACCTATCCACCACTTAAAATGTACTTGCATGTTTCACTATACTAATTCAACACTAATCCTCTATGGGTCCCGGAGTAGCGTGCTACCCGACGAAAAAGCGATTTGACGCCTCGTCAGGGGTAGTAAGCGCTATATAAATGCAATTACAATACAATACAATACAATATCTGCAGTCCTGCCCAGTAGCACCTGTTAAGGTCGACTCAATGTCCATTTTTGTGCGATCCGATTTATGCAATCAACCAATGGACAAACGATTGAAGATGCGCCTATTGATGGATCCTCTCAAGAATTTCAGCACACAAGTATTTTTACAAGAGCCGGCTCGCCTTAAAGTTATGAAGGGCCGTCGAACACATTTTTTTTTTCAACTAATATGATGCTCAACTAGCTCTCTCGGAGTGGCAATCTGTTGTTAAGAAGGGACCGAATACTCAATGATCTAGTTTGGTTTTTCTGTTGTTCTTTTTTTCTTTTCTCTTTTCCGGCTAAGAGTGCTTGGGGAGCAGGGATTTTGTCAATCTAGATTCATAAGAGAATAATAAGTAGTGAACGGCTGTAGAATGTGTTATAATATTTTTTGGTATGGGGGCTCTGTGCATAACAATGGGTGTGGCGGGTAAGCATTAAGATCGTCATGGTGGGGGGGGGGGAGGAGCTTCGCGCGCAACCAAGATGGCCGCGTGAGCTTAGGGCTCCCGAGACCCTCGTAACCTCCCGCATCTATCCTTTCGTTTATCCTGTCCCTCATTGATGTTTTTGTGAATGCGAACCACGAGTGAGGTGAAACCTGCTTTCAGATTTTGAATTGAACCCCGGGAGCCGGAGTTACGGTGCTTAGAAGATTGCAGCCTACATCTCCGTGATGCCCGTCTGTGGAGTTGGCAAGGTGCCCGGGCCGTAGTTGAACAACATCGGCTTGAGGTGGCTGGGACGACCGGTTCGGTTGCTTTCACTTTCGGTTTTGCTTTCAGAGAGAGCTGTGACTCGGAACGTGCCCACCGCTGAGCCTGAGGACGGCCGCCCAGTGTCGCCCACAAGTGTGATTTTCATCGTCTTGCCGAGTTTGGAGGACATTCGGCCTGTGCCCTCTGCCTGGGGCTTCCTCCGCCCGAGGAGACCAGGGGCCGCCATCTTCCTGTCTCGTCTCTCCTATTCAAGTTAACCTATCTCCCGCAATGACAGGGAAACCAGAGGGTGAAAAGCAGAAATTTAAGACCACTCGACGGGGTGGCTATACCCAGACTAATATCATGGATCGATATGCCCAAGCTAAGGGATCTCCCGGCGGATCTGGTAGGTCGCAGGAGGACACGAGAGATCCACAGACTTCGGCTAATGAGCTGACCCTGCAAGATGTCATGGCCGCTATTGACGGGATTTAGGGCCATATGTATCAAGAACACGATTTGCGATTCTGAATTTGCGAATTTTACCGAATCGCAAAATCAGAATCGCAAATCGGCATGTATCAACACATACGCAAATAATTAGCGATTCACCCAGAATCGCTAAATATTTGCGCGATGGGCAATAGCGATTCCCTAATCGGTAAAATCTCGCAAAATTGCGAGTTCGCACCAAGAAAAGCGTAAAATTGCACGATCGCACCAAGAAGATCGCAAAATTGAGATTTTCCCACGGGAAAAATCGCTAATTAGCGATTTTACTGGAACCTTCCAATCGCAATCCTGATGCTTTATGATGACATCACCATCCAGGAAGTGAGTGATTTCCCATGGTGCAGCAGTGTTGCCTGGGAGAGAGTGTGTGAGTGTTGTTTGCTACTCAGGAGCCATGGCAGAAGGTGGAAATAAGGATGTTCCATCAACCCAGCAGGAGCAGCAAGAGGGGGAAGCAGCCAGGAAGAGAAAGCTGAAGTTCTCTGAGGCAGAACTTGAAACCCTCATTACAGAGATGGTGCCAAACCATGACATTTTATTTGGGAAGAGCTCACACAAGGTGCCAGAAACCAGGAAGAGACGGATCTGGGAAGGCATTCAAGCCAAAGTGAATGCCCTTGGAGTGACACACAGGACTGTAGATGTGTTGCGCAAGCGCTGGTACGACCTGCGCCAGCGCTCCAAGGAGAAATGGCTGCCAGGCTGGAGCAGTCCCAACTCACCGGTGGGGGAACCTCCAATGTCACAGACTCAACACCACTGGAGGAACTGGTAGAGGGCACACTGCCTCCACAGAGTGTTGCGGGCGTGTCCGTGCTAGACAGCTCAGCCCAACCAGCTGCAAGACCAGGTAAGAAGCATGCCTTCCCACCCTAAACTACCCCCAGCAACCCCCTGCAGCAACCTAGGAATAAGGGGTAACACATGTCAGCCTAGAGCAAGTACACAGGCAGTCACAGCAATGCATTATGGGACATGTAGTCACAATAGTTAGTAATGTTGGAAGTAGCATCCATCTAATGCAATTTCACATGTGCAGGTCAGGGAAGGTGATAGACACAAGTAAAGTTAGGGAAAACTGTGAAATAATTTATTTTAACATCATATGACAGGAACAAAAAATTGATGTGTGCTGTTCTCTCCACAGCACCTGCAAGTGGAAGTGCAACAGCCAGTGCAAGTGACACAGGACCCCAAGCCTCTGGAGCAGCTAGCCAGGGCCAGGACACAGATGGGGAGGACAGTCCTTTCATCCCACCACAGGGACACAGAAGGAGGATCGTGAGGCCATTGAGAATCATGGATGAAGAGGATGGGGACAACAATGAGTCAGTGCAGTCTGAAGCACCAGTTTCCCAGCAGCAGGAGTCAAGACCACAGGGCACAGGCAGGCGTAGACCCCGCACGGGCTTCAGCTCCAGGGAGCATCAGGATGAATCTGTTTTTGCAGGGCTCAAACTGCACATGCTTCAGGTACACCGCCTACAAGCAAACCATATGAAGGCAATTCAGCGAGAGATTAGGGCAGGGAACAGGGCAGTTTGCCAAGAAATCAGGGGGGCTGTGCAGGAGCTAACTGCAGAGTTGCGTGCAGAACGCGCAGCCGGGCACAAAGAGATTGCCCGCATGGACAACTACACTCGCGCAATTAACCGGCTGGCCTCCTCCACCAATATGCTGTCAAGGCGTACCATAGAGACCCAGCGTGAGTTCTCTCACGGAATTCAGGATATCGCCACTGTGGTAGTGCAGTCAACTGCTGCCCTGGATGAACTGCGCGCCCTGCGTACTGCTGGTCCAGGGGTGCTGACCCCCAGTGAGGAGGACTCCCAGTCAGTGCGGCGCTCCAACACCCCGCCACCCACTGTTGAGAGGCGCCGTAGTGGCAGGAGCAACAGGCCTGCCACACACCAATAGGAACTGCTGCCAAATGACGATAACTCACAGGGGAGAAATAGGGCCAGCAACAGTGTAGCATTTGCTGTTAGTACACTAAAATTGTTGCACTGTGAATTCAACATGTGCATTGGATTGGGAGAGTTCATTTTTGTTTATTTGGATGTGTGACATTGTTGCTATTGGGAATTAAACACATTAGCAAAGGCTTAAGTTGTCATTGTATCATTATTACTCACCTAGAAGTAGTTGCGCATGATCTCATCACGCCTCTGTCGCCCTGCTGCAGCAACAGCTACACCAGCTTCCATGTGTACAGGTCCAGGTCCCTCCACGTCAGAGGATTCTGAGTCACTCAGCTCCATTGGTGTCCCTTTCCTGGTTGCAATGTTGTGCAGCATGGCACAAGCTACTACAATTTTGCAGCACGTTTCAGGGCTGTATTGGAGGGCTCCTCCGCTTTTATGTATGCATCTGAATCGGCTCTTCAGAATGCCGAATGTTCTCTCGATGGTTCCTCTTGTAGAAATGTGTGCCCGGTTGTAGCGCCGCTCTCCAGCAGTGGCAGGATTTAGGTAGGGTGTCAGGATGAAATAGGCACTGTCCCCTGTGGGTGAAAATGTTTAAAGGTCAGTCACTGTAATGCCCATGCTAGTCATTAGAAATGTGGCCTGTCATTGTGTGCTTTTACCTAGTAGGTATCCCTCTCCAAAATCACCTCTTGAGAGTCTACGGTATAGCCCACTGTGACGGAATATAAAGGCGTCATGTGTGCTTCCAGGATACTTAGCCACTATGTCGGTGATTATGTTTTTGGCATCACACACCATCTGTATGTTGAGCGAGTGGTAGCATTTCCTGTTCCGGAATACATACTCTATGTTTGATGGGGGTGAAATGGCAACATGTGTCCCATCTAACATCCTATTACGTGGGGGAATTGGGCAATGTTGTAAAAATCCTGCTTGGTCTGTGCTAGTTCCTGTGGGGTGCTGGGGAAGTGGATGTGGTGTTGCATCCTATGTGTCATGGCGTCGAGGAACGCATGAAAGAAGCGCGACAGGGCACTTTGTGACACCCCTCCTGCTGAGGCTATGACTCCCTGAAAACTACCTGAGGCCAGCAGGTGTAGTGAACACAGGACCTGGATGTGTGTGGGTATGGCTTGTGTCCTGCGGGTGGGGTGTTCTAGGTGGGGCCTGAGTTCCTCAATCAAATCAAGTATGCTCTCTTCCTCCAGTCTGTAATGGGTGTATATGTCCTCCTCAGTGCGCTAGAAGATGGTGGTGCGCAAACGGAATATCCTCTCCTGCCGCCTCCTCCTCTGCGCCACAGCTCTCAGTCTTCGCCTCCTCAGTATCATGTAGAACCCAGACATTGTGGAAAAGAGTGTGTTGCATTCTGGGATTCATTTTATACTTTGCACATGGTTACCACCTGCTCCCACTTGATGGTAATTGCGATTCCTTAATTTGCGATTTTGCTTAAATCGCTTTTTGTGAATGGTTGATACATACCATTGCGAATTCTTAATAGCGATTTCCAGAATAGCGAATTTCGCTAACAGGTTTCAGCGCAAATTTGGAAATCGCTATGGAAATCGCTATTTAGCACTTTCGCTAGGTTTGGAACTCGCTAAATAGCGATTCCTTATTTTGCATGCATGTTGGCCTTCATACATTGGGATTAGCGATTTGTTATTAATTAATTAATTGCGGGTTTATATAGCGCTAGGAATCGACTCCCGGAGGAGTATCTCCAAGCTTCGACCGCTGGGGAACCCGTCCTGGCTCACCCTGAGAGATGGTCCCTAATGGGTATCTCTAAGGTGCGACCAAGCATCCCCGGCGGTCTGGGGGGGCCGTTGTGAAGATG
Organism: Lissotriton helveticus; assembly: GCF_964261635.1. Lineage (NCBI taxonomy): Eukaryota > Metazoa > Chordata > Amphibia > Caudata > Salamandridae > Lissotriton > Lissotriton helveticus. The sequence goes on from NC_136071.1 coordinate 819,886,416, forward strand.
AGGCAAGCTGATGCCCAGAGTTGCCGAGTGTGGTTTCTGACTAGAATAGGCACCGAGGCGAGAATTATCGAGTCCGCTGACCCTGGTCCACGACCCTGCCGCGTCGGGAATCGAACCCTGGCCCGGGCCGTTCTCTGCTTACGGGTCTGCCGCCTCTAACCAGTGAGCCACACTTCTCTATGTCGCAAACGCTATTTTTAGCGATTCGAAGAGTTTGCGACGGGATTTTCGCTTCATACATATGGCCCTAAATCCTCATTAGGGCAACAAATGGAGACTCTCGCTCATAAGCTCGATACTGTGGCGATTGATGTCAACCTGATCCGCACAGACCTGGCAAAAACTAATGAGAAGGTCAAATCTCTGGATATCAAGACTTCTGGTCTGACGGGTGATGTCGCTGACCTACAGACGGAGGTCCGTCACCTGAAGACTACCAGTGATCTCCTTACACGTCGGCTGGAGGATTATGAAGGGAGGGCTAGACGGAACAATGTTCGTATTATTGGGGTCCCGGAGAAGGCGGAAAATCCAGCAGCTGATTTTGTTGAGAACCTTATTGTTGGCCATCTCGCACCTAAAGGACTGAGTAAGTTCTTTACGGTTGAACGGGCTCACAGAGTTCCGGGCAGCAAACCGAAGTTGGGTGCCCCACCGCGGCCTATCATTGCGAGAATTTTCAATTTTCGTGATAGAGACGCTATCCTGCAGGCCTCACGGATGGGTCGACCTACAAAGTTCGAAAACACAAATATCAGCTTTTACCCGGACTTCACCCAATCAGTCCAGAAGCAAAGACTCGGTTTCCTGGGGGTGAAGAGAAGACTGCGTGATATGTGACTCAAATATGCCATGCTTTTCCAGGCCAAGTTGAGGATCGAACATGCTGATCGGACTTATTTTTTTGATCGGCCAGAGGTGGTGGCCAACTGGCTGGACACTCTACCGAACCAACATCCGTCGGAGGAGCAGTCTGGCGGAGCGGAGGGTGGACAGGCGGAACAGGAATAGTCGCCGGTTGCTTGGTTCCTGGGGTCTTTCGTGGACCTTGAACTATGGTTCGATAATCCTGACATGTGATTTAATGTACATTTGGGGGGTTGCGGGGCTATTGGTGGGTCTTTTTTCCTCCTCTGAGTGTCTTTTTGTAGTTTAGTTAAATGTGGGGGCGACAGACACACTGCAAGTTTGGGTGGCTTTTTAGTCTTACGCAGGGGTGCAGGGTGGGGGGCTTTGTACCGGGATGTTGGTGGGGGGGACGGGAGGTTCTGTTGGGGTGTGTGTGTGTTTTCTTGCAAGATACCGTATCCTTAGATTGTTTCATCGAAGTGTTAGGTTCTTTCTGGGGATGGATCTTCTTTCTTCTTCGGGATGAGGGTAAAGGGCTGAAACTAATGAGTTGGAATGTGAATGGGCTGGGGGATAGGATAAAACTTGGGATGGTGTTGCAACTGTTGAAACGTTTCTCCACTGATGTGGTCCTTCTTCAGGAGACGCACTTGATTGGTAATACTTGTCATGCTATGAATAGGAAGGGGTATCGTCTGGTCGCACATGCAGGGTTTTCCTCCGGCTCTAGGGGGGTTGGAATCCTCATTAAGAATTCTCTCCCACTGGAGATTGACTCCACGGTTCTCGATGATAGAGGGCGCTACGTTGCTCTTATGGGTAGATGGGAGGGCCGCACCCTCTCTCTGGTTTTGGTATATGTCCCCCCTGGCCTGCAATCAACTACTTTCGCGGACTTGGGGCAGGTTATTCTCGCTCTCCCTGAGGGGTCACTGCTTCTAGGTGGTGATTTTAACGCAGTCATTTCCGGTGTGGTTGATCGACACCCGCCCAGAGATATAAAGGGATCGCAGAACTGGCTTCATGGATTCCTTGGCACTTTAGGTCTGGTAGATTGTTGGAGATTGTTACATCCGGCTCAACTGCAGTATACGTTTCATTCGGGCGCTCACGGTAGCCTCTCCAGGATTGATTATGTTTTGGTACCGGCTGCGCAGGCTCTTTCTATCACTGAGGTCAAGCATTTGGCTCGGGGAATTTCGGATCACTCTCCACTATGGCTTCGGATGGAGTTAGATTCCGGGTCCGAAGGATGGGTCGCCCCGATTAACCCTTGGTATCTCCGAAACCCTAAAACTCGCACTGCTCTGGTAAAAACTCTTGAACTGTATTTTTTGGAAAACGAGGGTTCTGTTTCGTCAGCGGTATCGCTTTGGGAGGCTTTAAAGACTGTCCTTAGGGGTCAGGCCCTGTCGTTGATAGCGGGTGTTAAGAAACTGAGAGATGAGGAGGTGGTTAAGCTTGAGACAGAGATAGCGGACTTGGAGCTTGACCTGGAGCGGGGGGTCACCCGTGCCAAGACCCATGTTCTGCGACTAAAACAACTTGAGTACAGGACATTGGTTATTGATGCGGCTAAGGCCATGAGTAGGGAGCAGCAGGGACGTCTGTATGACGTGGGAGACAAAGCTGGTAAATTGATTGCGTGCTGGATAAGAAAGATCGAGCTAATCGGGTGGTGCCTGTGATAGAGACGGCTGCTGGTGCTCGGATCTCTGACCCTAAGGAGATCGTTCAGTGTTTTGCAGATCACTTCAAAACAGTGTACTCCTCTGTGTCGGACAGGCCGGAGGAGGACTCACATCTATTGTTGCATGATATCGCTTTACCGCGTCTCGATGACGTCGATAGGGACCAAATGGACGCCGCTATAACACCTGATGAAGTGGCTCTTACGATTCGTTCCTTGCGTTCGGGGAAAGCAAAGGGTCCCAATGGCCTGCCTATTGAACTTTATAAGTTGCGCCCTGACAAGATGGCTCCCTATCTCCGGGATATGTTTCTGGAGTCTCGGGAGTGTGGCTCTCTCCCCGTGATCAGCGTTTAGCAACCATTGTGGTGATCCATAAGGAGGGGAAGCCGAGAGATAAGTGTGCGTCGTACCAACCTATATCCCTTTTAAATGCTGAACCTAAGATCCTTGCGAAAGTATTGGCTAACCGATTGATCACTGTTATTAGCGAGTTGATACATCCGGATCAATCCGGTTTTATCCCGCATAGAAACACCGCCCTGAATCTTAGGCGACTGCATGGTGTTCTCGCGAGAGCAGCGACGTTGCGTGAGCCGGCCATCCTGGCGTCGCTGGATGCCACGATGGCTTTCGATACCGTGGAATGGCCATATTTATGGGCCACGTTGGCTAAGTTTGGTTCGGACCCGGTTTTATTGGCTGGGTGAGGCTACTCTATGAAGACCCCCTTGCGCAAATTGTTGTCGATGGTCGAGTCTCTGCTCCATTTGGTCTTGGGAGGGGAACTCGTCAGAGTTGTCCTTTGTCGCCGCTCTTGTTCGCCCTAGCTCTCGAGCCCCTCGCCGCGTGGATCCGGTGGGAGCCCTCGATGAAGGGTATTCGGTGGTCCTCTGAGTTTGAAGACCGCATCTCGCTTTATGCAGATGATATCTTATTGTATTTGACTTCGCCCCGGAAATCACTGATAGTATTGTGCGATGTTTTGAATTCATTTGGTAGAAACTCAGGTCTAATCATTAACTGGACCAAATCCTATCTATACGTCCTTTCAGGTGATGTCCCTCTTCTTCCAAATAACTGTCCCATCCAGATTGCACACACGGGGTTCAAATACCTCGGTATCTATATTTCATTGGACCCCGCAACTCGGTATGAACATAATCTCCTCCCTCCCTTGTCTAGATTGAAACAAGATGTCGCAGGTTGGCGTAAGCTTCCGCTTTCACCGCTTGGTCGCGCGACCCTCTTTAAAATGATGTCTCTGCCTCGTTTTCTTTATGCTCTCCAAAACACTCTTGATGTAGTTCCAGCTATCTATTTCCATGCAGTCGAGGGTCTTCAAAGGAAGTTGATTTGGGATGGTAGACCTCGTATTGCACTTGCTAAATTGACGCTCCCGTGGTACGACAGGGGGATCGCTCTCCCTGATATAAAACGTTACTATTGGGCGTCTCAATTGGGAGCCATTAACCATGGTATGTATGGTCCCGAATTGAACCCCGCCTTTGCAATGGATAGATGTCTGTTACCTGGGGGTAACTATTACAGGGCACTGTACTCTTTGTCGGGACCTACCAAGACGGCAGTGCGTCTGTGGCAGGATGCAACTAGTTTGATGGAATGGAAAGACCGCTTGACTCGAGCGACCCTGCTTTTTGGCTCTGATAAACTTGGTAAACTGTGGAAGACCAAGGGGTTTGATAAATGGGATCTCATTGGTTTCAGTAAGGTGGGAGACCTCTGGGTGAAGGGCCAGATTAAATCGTTTGATTTGCTAAAGAAGGAGTATGAACTAGCTGATTCAGAGTACTTCCACTATGTTCAAGTTCACCATGCTTTGAGGTCGGTTTTCCCAGTGGGGGAGGTAATTCCGGAGTCGTCCCCGCTCGAAGATAGATTGTTAGACGGTCATGTGCCTGATAGTACTATCTCCCTAGTCTATAAAAAATTAATAAATGATAAGTCGGACCTCCTTTTGCGTCTTCGGGACTTGTGGACCCGTGACGGCCTTGAACTGGATGACGAGGACTGGCAATCTGCGATCTCCTCTCCCAAAGAGGTCGCAATTCCAGCTCGACTCAGACTGGTTCAACTTAAGATTCTTCATAGGATATACGTCACGGGCCCCCGATTGGTACACATGGGCTTTTCTGAGGAGGGTTTGTGCAAGCGAGGATGCGGCCAGATAGGGACATTTCTCCATATTATCTGGGAATGTCGTGAGGTTGCTGCCTTCTGGAGTGGGGTACATGATGTAATGAAGGACGTGACGGGGGTTGCCCTCTTACCAGAAGCTAGGCGATGTTTATTGAATGTTTGGGAACCCACGGATTATAACGTAGCCCAGACACAATGGGCGACCCTGGGGGCCATGATCGCCAAGCGTGACATTGCTCAATTGTGGGGATCCCAAAGGCCACCTACAGTTGAATTATGGAAGGAAAACATGGATTGGTGCATGTTCAGGGGAAAAACAGTGTATTTGGCCCGGGGTCGGCCCCGGAAGTGGTGTAGAATATGGGGGCCCTGGAATACTTACCGTGGAGATATTTGTGCACCGCCTATCGCAGATAATACTGATGTCCCACTTTCCCCCGGACCACGCATTCTGACTGCTCTATTGTATGTGCATTGATTTTCCCTCTGTCCTCCCCCTTCCCCTTCCATATATGGATTGCTGATTTCATTGTATTGACTTTTCCTTCCCCATTTGAATTGACACTTTGTGTAATGTATTCTCTACCTTGCTTTTTCTATATTTTTCAATAAAAAGAAATATAAAAAAAAAAAAGATAGGAGGAGGAGCTTCGCGCGTAACCAAGATGGCCGCGTGAGCACAGGGCTCCCGAGACCATTGCAACCCCCCGCATCTATCCTGAAAATTATCCTGATCACATTGACGGGTTATTGAAGATGAGCCATAGCTGAGGCGGACACCGTTGTCTAAATCTGAATCGGACATCGGGAACCGAAATAACATCAATTTGAATATTGCGGCCTGCCCCGCAGAGTTGCCCGGAGCTCGAGTTGGTATGATGCCCTGGCACTAGTTGAACAACAGCGGCCTGAGGAGACACTGATCTACTTTCACTTTCGTTTCCGAGGCCCCAGTCTGCTCTCATCTGAGAGCGCGCCTTCTACTAGCAGAAACTGTCTTACGGCTCAGCGATCAAAGGTGTTGTTCCGATTGTGTATACTGGGCCTCGGACAGACTGTGCCTCCTGGTCGCCACTGCTGGTTGGATTGCAGTTCCCGGTACGGCCATTTTTTCTCGTTGCCCACTACTCTGGAGGGTCTCTTTATCCGTGATGGCGACTAAATCAGATGGCGACAAGCAAAAATCCAAGACCACTCGTCGAGGTGGCTACACCCAAGTGAACAATATGGATCGATATGCTCAATCTAAAGGATCCCCTAGCGGTCCAAGTAGATCGCTTGATGGTACTAAGGAGGACCTGGCTTCATCGATTGAATTGACTTTGCAAGACGTCATGGGTGCCCTGGACGGGATGAAGGCGTCCATCGGCCAACAATTTGAGACTCTCGCCCACAAGCTGGACACCGTATCGATTGATGTTAATTAGATCCATACGGATTTAGCAAAAACGAATGAAAAAGTCAAGTCATTAGATCTGAAAACTTCCAGCCTCACGGGTGATGTGTCCGACTTGCAGACGGAGGTCCGCAACCTGAAGACCTCGAATGACTTTTTTACCCGCCGGTTGGAGGACTTTGAAAGCAGGGCCCGGCGTAATAACGTACGCATCATAGGGGTCCCGGAAAAATCAGAGGATCCAGCGGCCGACCTTTTTGTGGAAGATCTCATCATCAAGCACCTCGCTCCTAAAAGTCTGAGCAAGTTCTTTGCTGTTGAACGTGCACACAGAGTACCGGGTGGTAAACCGAAGGTGGGTGCCCCGCCGCGGCCTCTCATCGCCAGAATCTTTAATTTCAGGGATAGAGACGCTATCCTGCAGGCCTCACGGATGAATGGACCCATGGCTTATGAAAATACCACTGTACGTTTTTACCCGGACTTTACACAGTCTGTCCAAAAGCAAAGACTTGGATTTCTGGGCATCAAACGCCGACTGAGAGAGATGGAACTGAAATACGCAATGCTCTTTCCAGCCAGGCTGCTCGTTGAATTCGAGGAACGACATACTTATTGGATCATCCAGAGCTGGCGGGGAATTGGCTTGACACTTTGCCACACCAGAGTGGCAGGGAGGAGCAGTCTGCAGGAGTGGAGGGTGGCCCGACGGAGCAGGAATAGGAGCATGGTTTCCGGTCTCTGAACTTTATTGATAACCCTGTCTATGGTTCGATGATTTTATTGTTTGATTTGCTGTGTCGTACCTGGGGGTGGCGGGGCGATTGATGGGACTCTTTCCTCCTCTAGGGTTTCTTTTTGTACACTAGTTTGATGTTAGGGCGACAGGCACACTGCAAGTTGGGGTGGCTATTTGGTCTTACGCAGGGGTGCAGGGTGGGGGGATTTGTAACGGGTTTCTGGTTCGGGGTGGGGGGGAGTTTAAGTGGGTATGTTTTGGTTCAGTGCAAGGCAACATATGGTTCTGTCAATTGATTTGGGTGCTGAGTTCCGAAGGGGGGTTGGATCCGCTTTCACTTTTGGGATGGGGGTAGGGGATTGAGACTAATGAGTTGGAATGTGAATGGGTTGGGGGACAGGATAAAACGAGGGGTTGTGTTACAATTGTTGAAGCGACTTTCCCCGGATGTGGTATTGTTACAGGGAACACACTTGATTGGTAACACTTGTCATGCCATGAACCGGAGAGGGTATCGCCTGGCTGCCCATGCGGGGTTCTCCTCTGGATCTAGAGGGGTGGGTATCCTAATTAGGAATTCTCTCCCCCTAGCAATAGATGCAACACTCTTAGATGATAGGGGGCGCTATGTAGCTATCACTGGACGATGGGAGGGTAAGATTATATCCTTGCTCTCTGTTTACGTCCCCCCGGGTCTGCAGTCGACCACTTTTGCGGACTTGGGACGAGTAATATTGGGGCTTCCTGAGGGGACTCGGATTGTGGGCGGAAATTTTAACTCAGTTGTCTCCGGTAGGGAAGATCGATACCCACCCAGGGACCTCGCAGGGTCTCAGAATTGGCTTAGTGGCTTAATAGACACATTGGGGTTGGTGGACTGCTGGAGACTGCTACACCCGGCCCAGAACCAATACACTTTCCACTCAGGTGCACACGGTAGCCTTTCCAGGATTGATTATATTGTGATGCCAGCTGCGCATGCCCTCTCTGTTACGGAGTTCCGACATCTATCTCGGGGGATTTCCAACCACTCCCCGTTGTGGCTTCGGATGGAGTTGCGTGTATGTGCGGAGGGGCGGGTGGCCCCAATTAATCTGTGGTATCTCCGTGCTCCTAAGACCCGTGCGGCGCTGGTCAAATCCCTCGACCAATATTTTGTTGAGAACCAGGGATCGGTGTCTTCTGCAGTGTCGCTCTGGGAGGCCTTTAAGACGGTCATCCGAGGTCAGGCGTGGTCATTGATTGCTGGTGCGAAGAAGAGTAGGAGTGAGGAGGTGGTTAGACTAGAGACGGAGATCACCGAGTTGGAGCGTGATCTAGAACAGGGCGTCACCCGTGAGAGGATGCATATCCTGCGTCTTAAACAACTCAACTACAGGGCGCTGGTAACTGATGCCGCGAAAGTCATGGGCAGGGAGCAGCAGGGTCGGTTGTACGATGTCGGGGATAAATCTGGCAAACTGATAGCATGGTTGGACAAAAAAGAGAGGGCTAGTCGTGTTGTTCCCGTGATTGAGAGAGTTGATGGTATGCGTGTGACTGAACCCGAGGAGATTGTTCAGAGTTTTGCGGAGCATTTCCAGGAGGTGTATTCCTCCGTGTCTGATAGGCCGGAGGAAGACTCCCATTTATTGTTGCGCGATATAGCATTGCCAAGCTTGTCTGACTCGGATAGAGAGTTGCTGGATGCCGTAATAACCGCGGATGAGGTAGCTCTCTCTATTCGTTCCATTCGTTCGGGAAAGGCAAAGGGCCCTAATGGCCTCCCCATTAAACTTTATAAACTACGCCCCGATATAGTAGCCCCGTAGCTTTGCGACATGTTCCTGGAATCGCGAGATATAGACTCCCTCCCCGTGATCAGCGTCTTGCGACCATAGTGGTGATTCATAAGGAAGGGAAGCCGAGGGACCGCTGTGCATCTTATAGGCCGATATCACTCCTCAACGCGGAACCCAAGATTCTCGCTAAATTATTAGCCAATCGTATAATAACGGTGATTAGTGACTTGATTCATCCGGAGCAATCCGGTTTCATCCCTCATCGGAATACGGCCCTGAATCTGCAACGATTGCATGGCGTTCTCGTGAGGACTTCGTCATTGAGTGAGCCGGCCATCTTGGCCTCCTTGGATGCCACTATGGCTTTTGATACTGTGGAGTGGCCATATTTGTGGGCCGTATTGGCCAAGTTTGGTTTTGGTCCTGGCTTTATTAGCTGGGTCAAGCTCCTCTATGAGGATCCGTTGGCTCAGGTTGTGGTAAATGGTCGGGTCTCTAAGCCTTTTGTTCTTGGAAGAGGTACGAGACAGGGTTGTCCATTGTCTCCGCTTTTATTTGCCCTTGCTCTTGAGCCCCTTGCTGCATGGATTAGATGGGAACCATCGATGAAGGGCGGACTTTTTCAATATGGTTCAATTTCGTATATAAAGTATATGTTTTGGAATGTATCTGGTCTCAATAATTCTGGGAAACGTCAGCTAGTTACGGAGGAAGTTCGGATATTTAAACCTCATATACTAGGACTCTCCGAAACCCACTTGGCTTACAAAGATAGAGCACATTTGAAACAGCTTGGCTATGAGGTACTGGCTAGCACATCGCAATCGATTTCTATTCGGGTGGGTATTCTAAAATCTAAAAATTGTTAGGCTACTTTTCTACGTACATTGGCTGACTCTAAGGGGAGATGGGCAATAGCTCAGGTACTGATTTATGGGCACAAAGTTACGGTGTGTGTAGTGTATGGCCCCAATATTGACTGTCCTGATATGTTTTCTTATTTATGTACTGAGTTATTGGAGTGGGATGGCGATTTGATCCTCATGGGAGATTTTAATTGTATTTTGGATAGAAAAATAGATACCAATAATACTTCAACTCGGGCCAGGATGGGTAAGGTTAGGGCGACTATATTTGAGCTTCTTCACATATTTCAATTAGAGGATGTCTGGCGCAGACTAAATCCTACGGTACCAGTTTATAAGTTTTACTCTCACCCTCACAATACATGCTCTAGAATAGACATGATTTTTACTAGTAATAGGATTTTAGAGAGGGCACAAATTGAGGTTTGCCCCAAGATCACCTCGGACCATAATCCGTTGATGTTGACTTTACAGCTTCAATCGGGGGTTAAAGAGCCAAGGAGAGAGTTTTCCTTCCCCAGATACCTATTAAATAGCCAAGAGTACGTGGAATTTATGCAAGCAACATTGGGGGGATTTATTGGAAATAATGAGGGAACAATGGTTTGGGATTGTATGAAGGGCTACACTGCAATATATTTAAAAAAGAATAGACAGGGGCTATCTGTGCTCGAACAAAGTTATAAGAAATATCTAGAGCTAGAGCAAAAGCACGCTAGGGCTACTGTTTTACCATTAGGTGATAGACGTAAGAGCCAAACTTAAAAAGAAGCTTAAGAGACAAAGTAGCGAATAGTTATCATAAGTTTAAAACTAAACAGCACAAGTATGGGGAAAGGGTTGGGCGTTTGGTAGCCATTCAAATTGCTGACATGAGGGTTAGATCTAGTATCAAATGTATTAAAGGGGCCGACAGATTAGTATACACTAGATCAGAGGATATACTTGAACAATTTAAACTATACTATGCCAATTTGTACGACAATTCAACCTGCTTTAATCATCAAACTGCTGCAGGGTATATCGAGGAGAGCGCTATGCCCATCTTGAACGGCTCTCTTTCTGAGCCTTTGCAAAGGGAAATTGATCTGGAGGAAATAGAGGGCGCTATTAATACTTTGCCTACCGGTAAAGCTGTAGGTGGTGATACAATCCCACTGGGATTTTTAAAAATAGGCTTCTACCGGTTTTTCTAGCACTATCTAACGAGATTATGCAGGGGGGGGATGTCCCGCCATCTTGGAATAAAACTAATATTGTAGTGTTTTTAAAAAAGGGGAACACAGCAGAGGAGCCGAGCTGATATCAGCTGATATCATTGATAAATGCTGACGCCAACATTTTCTCTAAAATCCTTGCATCTCGTCTAGCCTAGTGAGAACATCAGCACGGATTTGTTCCCGACAGGGATACGGCATTAACACAGCTATTGCTGTGTTTGATGTATGTGGCCGGGCAGAACAGTTTGTTGGGATGCTGTGCTGAATGCCGAAAAGGCTTTCGACCGGGTAGTCTGGGGATCATTGTGGTTAACAATGACAACGCTTGTCTTGGTCAAAGGTTTATCTCGGCAACTCAGAAACTATACAGCAATCTGACAGCTTCAGTTAAAGTTTATGGCCTCGCCTCATCTTTCTTTGCAGTCCAAAGGGGCACAAGACAGGGGTGTTCCCATCCCCGCAGTTGTTCACTCTTTATATTGAGCCCTTTGTACAACACTTGTTACGTAATGTAGGAGATCCCATCAGTATTTTTCAATGGCGTAGAGCTCAAACTGACTGCATATGCAGACGACATAGCAGTCTTTTCTAGCACACCTAAAAACGCTATAGTTGAGATCACTTCTGAAGCCCAGCGCTTCGGGTCATTTTCAGGTTACAAATTAAACTTAGACAAGACCCCAACTAAACTGAATTATCAATCAAATGCGGCCCCGGCGGCTTTGGGGATTACACAAGTAGCAACATATCTAGGAGTTTGCATTTGTAGTCAAGTAGACAAGGTGATTGAGCTGAATTATGAACCATTGCTAAAGAGGGTTTCCTCAAACAACAGGCATAGGCTCCCCATCAGTATTGTGGGGAGATGTAATATCGTTAAAATGAATATTTTGCCCAAGTTTTTGTATTTATTTCAGACTATTCCATACAGGGTCCGCCTGTCATTTTTTAAACGTTTGGAGGGTGCTGTAGGGAGTTTCATTTGGAGCTATTGACGCGCTAGGAGAGCTTTACGTTTTAGTAAACTACCATATATCCGAGGTGGGTTTATGCTCCCAGATTTTAAATTATATTTTTGGGCTGTTTTTTTTGGTCGAATACTAAGCCTGCTTAATGGTTCTAACAGCGGCAGTACCTGGCTCTCATATCAAATAGCGAGTGGCATCGATGTGGGGTTTTTGTTGTACAAAACAATGGATCCCAACTACTACAAAAGGGTGCGATTTAAGATTGTGATGGATATCGGCAAGATATGGCAAGATATCTCTAAAGTATATTCTTTTGCATACTGGCATGTATACACTAAGCTATGGGGAATCCTGCATTGCCAGAAATATTTCATGATCCTACTGGAAGTAGGTAACAAAGTAGCGGTATAAAACAACTCGGCCAACTATATGATGGGCAAGGGTTCCGGTTGTTTGCCGCACTACAGGAAGAGTATGGGTTGCCACAGACTAAGTTTTTAAAATATCTGCAAATAATGGACTATTTGCTACGTGGCTTGGGCCTGGTACATTTACCAAGTCCCTCAGGGATACTTTCTGTACTTTTTCAGACCCGTGGCCGGGGGTTAATTGGTAAAGCCTACAAGAAGCTTTTAGATACCGCTAGTGACGATGGCACACAAGTTGCAGTGAAGCTAAGTCGGGTTTTCCAAATTAATATGACCAGCAACGAAGTACAGGGATCTATGGCGACTATAGATACAGCAGTAGCATCGGTTTATTTGAAGCTACAGCAACATAGGTAATTTTTATGCAGTATTATACTCCAGAGGTAATCTCCAAATGGGTTATGAATCACACATCTTCACTTAAAGTATATTGTCCAAAGTGTTAAATGTATGCTGTTGATTTATGTCATTTGTTCATTAAGTGCCCTGTGTTGAGGGTATTTTGGTCTAAAGTTAATCATGCTCTTTCAACTTTGGTTGGACACAGCATTCTAATGACATAGAAGGAAATTGTGCTGGGGCAATACTGGACCAAGGCTGTCTCTCGAGTCCATTTGTATCAATTCTAATCGTATGTGCTTGATTGTGTATTGCTCGGGTTTGGATTTAAAAAACAGGACCCAGCATCAATGAATTTTGGTCTTTACTTCGTGAAATATAAGAAATGGAAATATGGCTCTTGCAAAAGCTAGAGGTCCACGCTCGTGGAGAAAATGTAAACGCATATGGTCTGGTACTCAGTGGGAATAGAACACTGTGCTATACATACTTTACCGGGCCGTATATGTAGTGTAATATTTTGTAAGATGTATTTGTGTATTAGAGTTTATAATTAACTTTTGTACCCCCTTGTTCTCCCTTTCTATTTTTCTATTTCTATTGTTGTTAGAAATTTGTCGATGCAATTTCCTGATGTGCTCATCCTCAGTGTATTGATCTGCATTAATGGCTAAATAAAATAAAATAAATTTTTTAAAAATAATCTTTCAATAATTTCATAGTCTTATCAACCAATGTAGCTGTCATCCATTCTTCGGATATTACTTGTCCCATAGAAAGTACAAACCTCTTCCACCGTGGCTACTACACACTCCTCATATGCAACCAAATCATCATCAGTTACAACATTACCAGCCAATCTGGATAAACAATCTGCACAACATTCTGTACACCAGGTATATGCATTACTGTAAAATTACATTCATATAATTTCGCCAGTAACCTTATCAACCTGGATGGCGCTTTTCCAGCACCTTCTTAGACAATAATGATATTAAAGGTCTGTGATTCGTTTTAAGTTTAAAATAGTTTGCCCCATAAATACGTCTTGAAATGCTTAACGGCCCATGCACACCCCAGAGCTTCTCTCTCTAAAGTGGAGTATTTAGTTTCAGTACAGGTAAGTGGTCTTGACGCAAAGGCAATAGTATTCTCAATACCCCATCTCAACTGACTCAGGACACCCCCTAGTCCTGTAGCACAGTGTTGTATCTTTACTCCAATGTAATCCTTGCCCTCTCTGTGGAATCTTGCTATGATGTCATCCTACAGAATGTTTGGAGTCAAATCTCCACAGTTGACTGGGCTGAGCAGCATGCTGGCTGCTCCTGGTGGGGTCTCTTGTACCATCTTGAATAAAGCTACCTGAAACTCATCATGCGTACCTGACTCAATCACTACACACTGGCATCTACTGTAACTATATTGGTCACAGTCTGTGAGAATGCAGTTAGCGGTTTGCATCATGTAATGGCTTCTTTAACTGCTTTAAACACCACATTATGTTTGTTGGTCCTTTGAAACTTAACTCCTTTTTTTAATAACAATCTGAAACGGAGTACCATATCTGCAAACTTACTAACAAACCTTGAATAATATTCACAAAGCCCCAACAATGACTTAAGCTGATCTTTAGTTTGAGACTCAGCCATATTTTTAATGGAGCCAAGGAAATCTATTTTTGGAGCAATGCCTGACATACTAATTCGATGTTCTAAATATTCCACCTCTAGCAAAAAACCTACACTTATCCAGTCTAACCGTCATTCCCTTTTTAGGTCGAGACTGGGCAGCGCATGCGCTGCTCTGCGAGCCATGCTGTATTGGAGTAGGTACTTGAAGCCACGACCACTCTCTGCCCATATGTGATATTGGCTTGTGTCCTTCTTAAATGCTGGCTTCTGATTTGTTATTAGGCTTGTTAGTCCCTCCTTAGTACTACCTTGTCTTAATTTGTAACCTCCTATGAGGACTTGCCCTTTTACTTTGCTTGTTACATGTTACGTCGTCTTTAGTCTGTAAGCACTATTTTCTTTAATGAGTTTCTCTTACTGCAGGAGGGTCTCTCGTGCCCAGTTGTGACCACTGGCTTGTTTATTTAACTCGTAGCAAATGGGGAGCTCTTCAGGGGCCACAGGAGACAGAAGGGGGCAACTCAGCGATACCTTCAAGCATTTGGAATGCAATAGGTCTCGCATTTGCTAGAGTTTAAGCTATTGGCATTGTAAATGACACTGCCTTTTATTTATGTTTTAAAAATCTAAACATGAATAAAAAGGCATTGTAATTTACAATGCCAATATCTCAAACTTGTGTAAATGCAAGCCCTTTTGCATTGCTTGTTATTCAGTGTAGCCAAAACTCTACCCACCGTCTCACGATGTTTGTCAGCAGACTCTGAAAATACTAAAATGTCATCTTGGAATGCCACCACCCCATCGGTATCTCCAAAAAGACAATTCATCATATTTTGGAAAACCGATGCAGCAGTTGACAATCCAAAAGGCATCCTGACGTCCCTAAATGTACCTTCTGTACTGTTAATTCAATCTAATGATATGCTGCTTTCAAATCTATCGTAGTAAAATATTTGGCCCCATCCAGTTTCGCCAGTAATTCTTGCACTAGGTAAAGGATGGCACTCTACAACAATCTGTTTATTGACTGATCTAAGGTCAACCCACATTCTGAGTTCCTCATTTTTTTTTTAACCAAAACAATGGGAGAAACTCATACCGATGCATCCACCGGTTCTAGCACACCCTTTTCACATAACTTCTTAATCATATCTGATCATTCTCGTCTGACAGATAGTGGAACATGTCTCAATTTGCGTTTAGTCTCAGTACCGCATTTTTCTTAAGTTGAATTTAATGAGAAAATCCCTTCACTTTCAAAAGTTCCTTTCTAAATGCATCCTTATATCTATCAAGGAATACCTCAATATTCTTACTTCCATCTGTACCATCTTGTACAGATAACATCTCCTCTGCCATACAAACGTATACCTTTGCATTATGATTCAACGTGATGTTAAATCTACCTTGATCTTTTCATCCCAGTACTTGTAACCCATCCACATTATCTGCAATAAAATATCCTAGCATGTTAATTTCTTTTCTTCCAAAAACAAATACTCTTACATCAATGAGTTGCAATATTCTATTCTACCATTTTTTGTTGAAAATCAATCTGAAATTATAGTATAACGGGGATCCAGAATCCGCCATTACTTCTAAATGATTCCCATCAATCACGATAGTAAACAAAGGGGGTATATATGGTTCATTATCCACTTCAGCACCCATTATGGTGTTAGCCACTATCAGTACATCACTATATGTTGCTCCATCTCCTTCCTGAATGTTATCTTGCCCTCTTATAAACAAAACCATATCTTCACATTCATTACCATCATCCACAACAGTTTCCACACTTTCCTCTAGAATGGCAGATACTCTTTTACTCCCACTTTGACACACATTACCAAAATATCAATTTTTTCTCCATTAGAAACATTCTTTCCCTTAAGCCGGACATTTTTAAATTGATATGTATGCGATTTAGACCCACATTGAGTACACAAAGATCTAAACATAGATAAATTGGGTTTCATCGTAACATTAGGCACATTCGACTTCACTGGTTTAATTTTTTAAAAATGTTATTTCTTGACCGCAAGGGCAGCTACTCCTTCAGACACACTTTCTACATGAATAGTTTTAAAAGAGCTAAAAGATCTTTCAACACTCTTCGCTAGCTCTATGGTTTCCTTTAATGTGGGTTTATGATATCGAAAGAGCTGTTTCCTAAATTTTCTTACTGTAACAACGTCTTATCAACTGGTCACCATGGTCAGAGTCAATTTTTGTACCTATTTTTAAAACAGGAGACTGTAATGACCCGGTATGCTACAGACCAATTTCACTCTTGGATTCCTTTGTGAAAGTGGCCAGGCGAGTTATTTTAAATAGACTGCAGACATGAGCTGAGGATATGGGTGTAATCACGGAATTACAATATGGATTCCGACAAGGATTATGCACTGTTGAACAAGGCTTAAATTTAAATTTAATCTGGGGCAAATGTATACAAGCTAAATGCGGGAACCTTTTGCTGGCATTTGTCGGCCTGAGCTTGGCATTCAATTGTGTCAGCCACCATAAACTTTGGAATAACTTAGAGGCTTTAGGTGTGGAAACTCAACTTGTTAACTTTTTAAGGCAACTGTATCAAGATGCACAAGCTAGTGTCCGATATGGAAGCGCAGGCGAGTGTAGTTATAAATTCCTTGTCGGGAAGGGGGTAAGGCAGGGGTGTGTGCTAGCCCCTTTCCTTTTTACACTGTACATATATAGCCTTGGCACTGTATTGTCCAGAGAATGTCTGGACTACCCTCGTATTGGCAATCATCCAATTACAGCACTATTATATGCGGACTATGCCGTACTATTATCCCGTACACAAATAGGACTGCAGTGTTGTTTCTAGCTTTTTAACTTTCATGTCGAACCTAAACCTTCATGTTAAAATCAGTAATACATATGTCATGAAATGTAGCAAGAACAGTGTAAAGTGTTGAGATATCTTTATCTACAACAAAAAGCTTGAATTTGCCAGTTATTTTTCAAATCTGGAAATAGTCTTTGAAAAAAGGGCCTCCTGTGTAAACGCTATAACATTGAGAAAACTGTTATTTGCAAAAGCTACGGCAGCACTGGTAAATTTTGCTAGAAAACTGGGAAAACGACCCATTGTTGATATGATAAAAATTTACAAAGCTAAATGTATCAGAACAGCCATGTGTGGAGCCGGAATTTGGGGGTGTGCAGATCTACAACTTCTACAGAAAGTTGAGAATGTTTTTTTAAGATACCTTTTAGCATTCCCTAATAGTACAACTACATATATTTGCCACGCGGAACTTGGAATGCCGTATTTATCTGATTTAATTAAAGTACAGCCGGTCTTGTTGTGGTATAAGATATGGTCTAGTACAACTACAGGTCTCAATCGTGATGTGATAAATGACTGCCTCAAGCTGCCACATTCGTCTCGCATCCCTTGGCTTAACTACGTTAAACATTTTGTGGCGGACTTGGGATGCCCCAACTATTTCTCTAACCCGGCCTGCATTACTACAATCCCAAGGAAAGCCTTAAAGACTGCTTGTATGGATCTTCTGGAGACTATCATATTCTCTCACAACATAATTAAACCAATTGTCAGAGAGAACCAATTGTTATTAATACAACCAGAGATACAACCCTATCCATCAAACATGAATGGGAGCTCTGACGGGATGTTGTTGACCTGCTTCAGTTTAAGCAATTTTTACAGAATTATTACATTCCCAAATATATAAATTGAAAAAAAATAAAAAATGATTGGTCCCGATTTCTATGTCCCTGCCCATGCAATGACATATCTATCCAGTCCACTATACACATCTTGCTTTTTTTGTAAATGTTATACCTTATTACTAAATAGATGGATTTTGCCTCTTTTAATTGTTACATGATTGTACTTTTGAATTTGGTGTGTAAATGGATGTGTAAGATGTGATGTTGTAGTTTTTATTTAACATGATTGTTTTTATAGATATGATGTTTATCTTGATGTATTCTGTATTTATGATTTAATTGCCTAAATCGAATAAAGCTTATTTTGAATTTAAATTTGGTCCCTAATGTAAGTATCTACTTATACTCCAAATTCGCAATCAGCAGCTAGTGTTCTTAAAGACGAAACATAAGCATCCACTAATTCTTCAACCAGCTGATGCCGTGTATAAAAATGAAACCTTTCCAATACAATATGTAGGTGTTTCACAATCCTTTTTCTTAACCTATCCAAAGCTTCTGTAAAACAATCATAATCTCCTGCTTCCATACCCTGTGGAGTTGGGAACAGAGCAAGATGTTCAAACACATCTTCTGCATCTGTGCCCATCGAATTTAATAACATTGTTTTTTTTTTACTTTGAGCTCTAAAGGTGTTGCCATTAATAGCCAATAAATAATTCTTAAAAGAACGTAACCATTTTTCCCACTTCCTGCTAGGCTCATTCAGTCCCTTAAAAATGGAGGCGGTGGATTTCCACAAACTGTAGCCATAGTAACAACTAATGAATTATGTTCTTACAACCAAAATTAATTGCAATACTTTCTAAATCTTCTTCTACTGTATCACTAATATATTTTGAAATGATAAACCATAAGATTTACAGTCAATATTAGTGTTAATTGCACTTGAATTTGCATCAACATTTAATCAAGTGTGCGCACCACTGAAAATACTCTATGCGTGTTGAAAATTCCCACGATGTACCTTGATAATTGTGTGCAGATCACAGAACTTGCTGATTCTTTTGTGTGCATCACAAAGACTTCCTCTTTTGTTTTTCTGCTTATTATTCACAGTTGATGTCAATTGTAGATTTTCCTAGTAGATTATGATGGAAAGTCTTAATTGTATTAAAGACACATAGGCGAGTATTATGCTTTCTTATCTTGCATTTTATTCCAATAGCAGCCAAGATAAGTACTAAAAACTACAGTTCCCAGAGGGCCAAGCAAATAACTGGCCAATGAGAACGCACAACATCAGAGCATTATAACCAATCAGGTCGTAGTAACAGATATAACATCATAACAGACTGAGAACCTTCCTCTTTTTGCTGGCGCGCAGCTCAGACAGAGTCGATAAATAAAGGAACAATTGATAACACGATACAAAAGGCCAAAGTCTAGGAACAGAATTCTTGACCAAAATCCAACCAGGTCACACAAGCGGCCTGAATCCCAGAAGAGGGCGTCGAACAGGAAGAAGAGGCGTCCTGAAGAGGAGAAAAACACTCTTGCAGATTATGAACCATCTCACGAAAATGCGGGAGGCAACGCTGGAGCCGCTGTAGGGAGGGAGAAAAACACAGATTAGAAGTGTTGAGGCGGATTAATACTCTCCTCTTTGTCTTTAATAAAATTAAGACTTTCCGTCATAATCTACTAGGAAAATCTACATTTTATGGCAGGACCAGAGGCTCCTATTATGCTTGTTCAAAGCATATCAATAACCAAAGACACAGCAGAAACAACTGGTTTACAATAAAACATTCTGAATACATTGTCGTTAGACCAATCCGCAGATCTCAGAATGTCCTCCAAGCGAGAGCCTGCCCAAAAAGCTTTGGAGGCCATCGCTTCCCTGGTGGAATGGGCTCCAAACACAGAGACGTCGATGCCCACAAGGGACATGACCCAACGGGCCAGAGTAGCTGAGGAAACGGTAAGGTGGGGTTTACGGAAAGAAATGAGAAGTTGGGAATGAGAGGACGTTCTGAGATCGCAGGTTCTTTGCTTATAGACCTTGGGGGATTGACCTACACATAGCTTAGGATGGGAAGGAAAAAAGGGATAAAAACAGAGTTTAAATTTGTCTTAGTTCGTTTTTTAACTTGAAACAATACACTAGTAGGAGAAAACTGGCAAGAGGAAGCATCGAGTGCTTTGACATCTGTGAGAAAGTGCCATCTTTCTTGCCTTGGTATGCCCCCACTTTTTTCTGAACTGCTGATGTGCTTGACTGAGTGTGCCCTGGGTCCCTGCCAATCAGGTACCCAGGGCCTGTGTTCCTTCCCTAAAGAGAAAAGCTATGCTGAAACAAAAAACCCAATTGGCACCTCTGGCCACCTATCAGTCCCTAGTAAATGGTACCCTAGGTACCCAGGGCATGGTGACCAGAGGAGACCCCTGAGGGCTGCAGCACTTATTGTACCACCCTCAGGGGCCCTGTACCCTGGCACCCACACACTGCCTTTGCAGGCTGAGTGCCTAAGTACAGAACTAAAACAAGAGTCAACATGGCACACATCCCTGTGTGCCATGCCCACAGAACCCACTGCCCTGGCATACTTCAGTCACCCCTCTAGCTGGGTGCCCTATGCCATAGGTGAGGGCACAGGGGCATGAGCCATGTGCCCCTACAGTACCCAGGGCCATTCCTGGGCACTGTATGTACAGTGATGCCATTTAAGAGTATATGGTGCTGGGAGGTCGTCATTACGAACACCACAGCACCATAATGGCTACACTGAAGACTGACAAGTTTGGTACCAAACTTCTCAGCACAACCCGCACTGATGCCAGTATGGGATTTAATGTAAAATGCACGAGAGGGCATCTTAGAGATGCCCTCCAAAACCCGAACCTACAATCCACGTCTGGGCTGAGTGACTGCAGAGGCTGCCACACAGCAGACATATTGCTGGACCCCTGGGTGGAGAGCCCCCCGCTCTCCTGGGCCTGCAACAATGCACATCCTGGGCGAGGTGATATGTCTCCTCCCCCAGGATGGACAGGGGGAAGCTTCAAAGGCATACCGCCTCGGAGAGCTTCTCCAGACCATTTGCTGTCCCCAACAACTATTAAATATAATGGGGTGACCCTATAACTCTCAGAACCTGGGCAGGTAATGAAACAAATAATAATGGTTCTGTCGGACAAAAATACACAGTGATATAGTATTTCTTATTATATTATTTAAAGCATCCGTCCCTGTAAGGGTACAAAGACAGTGGTACCTATACCGATGTAAACAAAACACACTGACCACAATGAAAGATTTTTTGTCATATACTTTCATGTTCTCTGAATTGTATTAAAACATTAGTTTTGCTGTCCAAACAAACATAAAACATATACAACATAACACGAAAATTTGTGCAGGACTGATACACATTTAAAACAACATACAAAGATGTCGAATCACAAAAAAATATTAGAGAAGTCAACTATATATGCAATAATCCAATAGGTACATCAATTAATTCTTGGCCCTAGTAGACTTTGTATAATTGGTTCATGAAAGCGAAGTGCGTCGACGTTTCGACCCTGAGGGGCGATGCGCTGATTGCGTGCATCAGGAGCGGGTCTTCATCAGGACTGTGCAGTTGTGGGACAGCCTTCTACGAACCACGGATCCTCTTGGATACCTGGTCCTATATTTGTGATGATGCTGGTCAGCCGACTCAGCCAATATCCGGTTACTCTTTGGAGCTCTGTAATAGTGAATTATACAGCTTGATAGGTTGAAAAGGCGTTGCTTCCTCTATTTGGAAAGAATTGTCTGCGTCTTTCTCCTTCAAATCCTTACGCGGGAATGAGGTGATATGTCTCCTCCCTCAGGATGGACAGGGGGAAGCTTCAAAGGCATACCGCCTCTGAGAGCTTCTCCAGACCATTTGCTGTCCCTAGCAACTAGCCCCCCACCCGTTCTACCCCCCCTCTGGCAGGAAAAACTACGTCAGGAAGGAGGGTGTGCCAACCTTTGCCAACCCCACCCCTCAGGTGGAGGAGGCAAGGTGAAGCACGACCCCGGGCTCCGGCCATCTTGTAGATGGGGAGCCCTGCCCAATACCAGCTAGGCTCCTGCCCCCCTCCCACAGGAGAGGAGCAGGCTAGGGGGTCTCCTCACCTCAGGACAGGGACCCATTGGTCCCTGCCCTTGCCCTACCTGTAACGCCCCTAAATTTAGTATTTAGGGGCTCCCTGAAACTTCCTTCCTCAGATCCCGATACCAAAAAAAGAAAGAAGATTAAAAAAAAGAATACCCGCCACGCAGCTGCTGACAACAGGACTTGGCCCCATCCCTACCGGCCTGTTGATCCTGGAACCTGCTCCCGCCTAATCCCGGTGACCTCCACGGACAGCAACCTTGGGACACCCAGAGGACCTGCCTGCCTTGACCCTCTCGAAGATTGGGACTCCCATCAGCAGAGGCTCTGCTGCAACAACCCACCTGGTGCCCACCAGGAAGCTCCGGACCAGCCCACTCTGCACTAGCCGAGCCCGGGCCGGGCCAACGCGAACCAAGTCCACGAGGACGTCCCCCCGGCGACTGGGACCCGAAGTCCAGTGCACAAAGACCCTCCTCGACGAACCAGACGACGCCTGCAGACTCAGAACCAGGGGCCACCCCAACCGCGACCAGCCGAGGGTAAGCTTTTCCGACCCCCAAAGACACCCCTGCACCCGGTGCCCCGCGGCCCCCTGTGCCTCCCTTTGGGGTACCTACCTGTGCTCCAAGATCCCAACTTACCTCTCGAAGTGCTGGTCACCCCTGGAGAGTCACCGTCCCGAGCCTGCAGCCTTTGTTCCTTTTTCAAGATCCTCTTTGGATAACATTGAGCGCCCGACAGCTCAGAAGCACCCTGCTCCCAGCCGCCCGAGTGCCGCTGGATGTGACCTCTCTGTCCTATCTTACTTCCCCCCTTGCCCTGAGCAAGTGACCAGGAGCCCAGTTTCCAGAACTGCGTGGCCTGCTAGCCAGCCGCCAGCAACCGAAGGCCCCCCTTCCCTCATTGGATAACATTGGGCCTACCTACCTCTGCACCCGGCCGCCCCTGTGCCACTGGGACTGAACTAACTGTACTCACCTGACCCTGGGGGACCCCTGAGTCTACGCCCAGAACCCTAACTTCACCAACCAAGTACTCACCTGGAAACCGGTAATTCACTTACCTGCCATCGGATATCATTGACCCATTTTGACTCGAAAATGTTCTAAGTTTGAAGTTTTGAAAACTGAAAATATTCCTATAAAATCAGCCCAAGTCCAAACTCAAAAATACTCACCTGTGATCAGGAGAGAAGTCAATACTGTACCTTTCAGCCCAGCACTGAACCGCAAAAGTAATCCCTAGCGGGTTTACTAGTAACCTGTATTTTCTCCATAGGGACCCATTGTATGCTTTTCTATGAAACTTCTTCTGTCTACTTTTGAAAACTGCAAATATTCTTTAAAAATCGTACGATATACTGAAACGCAATTACCTACCTGTTTTGAGTTAAGCCCCCAGTGCTGGCCCTAGGAGACTAGTGCTGGGTAACAAAAGTAACGCGATCGTACTTTACCTGTAACCTGAATTTCCTCCCAAGGGATAACATTGTCAGAATCACCTTGAAAAGTTTCTAAGTGTGAACTTTTAAAACAGCTTTATATTCAGGAAAATTCATCACAGTAACTAAAACGTTTTTGCTAATCTGGTTTCAGCTTAGACCCCAGGACTGAATCTAAGATCTAGTCCTGGAACTACCAAAGTAATCTATAAAGTAATCAACTTTACTTTCCTATGAAAAACCCATTGAGCTCAATGCTAGAGTGTGTTTCAGAACTGTGTTGCTTATTATCAATCCTGTAATTATTGTGTGTACAAACGTATTGCTCCTCTGCAAAGTGATTACATGAGAGTACTCGTACCTTGAAAAGTATATTTTTATAACTGTTGGTTCTAAAAATAAAACAACAATATCTGAGGATATAACAACAATTGGCCTGGAGTTCAGTTCTTGAGTGTGTGAAACCTTTTGCTGACTGAGTGTGTACAACAAATGCTTTACACTGTCCTCTGGTACTGCCTTACTGCTCGACCAAGCTACCAATTTGGAGAGTAAGGTCAGTTCTGACTTTAACCTCTGTTATACCTCTGCGGTTGGTGGACTCTATACACACTGTACTTCCTTCTAGTCCAGTATATATGGAGCCACTTTCTCACATTCGTTAGCAGCGATGGGCACAAACTTGCATTTGTTGGACTACTTGGTTACCATCTGATCACACGACAGAACTCATAAATTGCCTTTAGAATTCTGAGATTGGTCTTTTCCAAAAATACTAAAAATCTGATAGGGCCTTGCTTACGTCCCATTAGAATCTTGTGAAAATAAAAGTCACTACAAGCTAGGGTAGAGGGTTAGAACTATCAGGTTAGAATGTCTCAACAGAACCCAGCTGTTAGTGAAGATAATACAAACATGGAGGAGGAACTCAACCTCACACCTTACTTGCACCTGGACTTCAAGGAATTGAAGGCCCTACGCAAAGTAAAGAAAATAACTGTAGGTCTGCATCCAACCAAACAAAAGCTCCAAGAGCTCCTGGCTGAGTATGCAAAAGACCACCCCTCTGAGCAGGGTGACACCCAGCCAGAGGAAGAAGGAGGGGATGAGGAGGATGACACTGATACTCCCCCCATCATTCCTAGGGAGGAGGGGGTCCCTGTACCCCTGACTCCAAGAATCAACCTTTTGGAGCCTATGAACCACACAGGTGGACTAGTCCCCAGGGAACACATTGGGGAAAGCCCCAGTGAAGAGGACAACTTCCTAGCAAAGTTGGCAAAGAGATTAGACCTAGAGACCAGACTCCTGGCTCTAGAAAAAGAAAGAAAGAAAAGAGATGGGGCAGCCCCCATCTCTGGTGGCAGCAATACCAATAACAAGGATAGAGAGCAATCTTATGATCCTAAAATCCCCAAAGGGATTGTCCCTAAATTTGAGGAAGGTGATGACATCACCAAGTGGTTCACAGCCTTTGAGAGGGCTTGTGATATCAGACAGCTAAAGAAACCTCTATGGGGGGCACTCCTGTGGGAACTGTTCTCTAGTAACTGCAGAGACAGACTTCTGACCCTCTCTGGGCCAGTTGCAGGGTCCTATGATCTCATGAAGAAGACTCTGATTGAGGGATTTGGACTCACCACTGAGGAGTACAGAATTAGGTTCAGGGGGGCTCACAAAACCCAGACCCAATCCTGGATAGATTTTGTAGACTACTCAGTAAAGACACTGGATGGTTGGTTAACTGGACACAATGTGCATGACTTTACTGGACTGTATAATTTGTTTATGAAGGAACACATTTTGAGTAATTGCACAAATGAAAAGTTACATCAGCATTAGGTAGACCTAGGTCTAATTTCTCCCCAAGAATTAGGAAAGAAAGCAGACCACTGGGTCAAGACTAGGGTGACAAGGACAGCCACTGGGGGTGACCAAAAGAAGGTGGTCACAAACTCCCCCCCCCCCCCGCAGGGGAAAGGTGGTGAGAATCCCCAAGATAAAAAGTCTGAGTCTTCCAAAGGGCCCCAGAAACCTGTTCAGGTGGGTGGGTCCTAATCTACTCCCTATGTGCCTCAGCCCTATAGGGGAAGAAACTTTGAGCCTAACAAAGCATATTGTAGCAACTGCAAGAAGTTGGGACATTTAACTGTAGACAAAAACTGCCCCTACAACAAAGCCCCTAAGACACCCATTCCAGCTACTCCAGGGACAGTAAACCTACAGATGGGATCAGAGGAGTGCCCATAGCAAATCTGGGAATACACTCATGCTAGTCTAGTCTGCTTGGGGAATATGGAGGTTGCCAGTGTGGCTGGGTGGCCAACCAACTGTAACAAATATATGCAATACCCCTCCATCAATGGAACTAGAGTAGAAGCCCTGAGGGATACAGGTGCCAGCATCACTATGGTAAGGGAAAAGCTGGTTTCCCCAGAGCAATACCTGATTGGGAAAACGTACCCAGTCACCAATGCTGACAGCATTACCACCCAACACCCCCTAGCTATGGTAACATTAGGATGGGGGAGGTTACTGGCCTGAAACTGGTAGTGGTCTCACCACAATTGCCAGCTGACTGTCTGCTTGGAAATGACCTGGAGACTTCAGCCTGGGCTGAAGTTGAGCAAATAGCCCATGCAGCCATGCTGGGTATCCCTAGACTGGTGTGTGTCCAACCCAGAGCACAGAGCAAAAAGAAGGGTGAACAAGTGAGGTTGGTGCCTGAAAGTATGGCCCAACCAATCAAGAGAAAAAGCAAGGAGACTGGGGAACCAGCTTCTACACAGCCAGCCTCTCAGGACCCCTCTCCCCAACGAGAGGACTTGGAAACCCTGGAGGGAACTGAGCCTATGGAGCTTGAGCCTTACCAGGCTGTACTCCTGGGCTCAGGGGGACCCACTAGGGAAGAGCTGTGCCAGGGTCAGCGAGACTGCCCCACTCTTGAAAGCCTGAGGCAGCAAGAATCTGCAGAAGCCAAGGGAGATGTCAGTGGTACCCACAGAGCTTATTGGGAAGAGGGATTACTGTATGCTGAGGCAAGAAACCCTGTCCTGAAGCTACCAGGAGAGTGGTAGTGCCTCAGAAGTACAGGGAGTTCCTCCTAACTTTAGCTCATGACATCCCCCTAGCTGGACACCTGGGGCAAACCAAAACTTGGGAAAGGTTGGTTAGCCACTTGTACTGGCCCCAGATGAACCAAAAAGTGAAGGAGTTTGTGAGCTCCTGTGTTACCTGTCAGGCCAGTGGCAAGACAGGTGGCAAGTCCAAGGCCCCCCTGATACCACTACCAGTGGTGGGGGTACCATTTGAAAGGGTAGATGTGGACATTGTGGGTTCACTTGAACCTCCCACAGACTCAGGGAACAAATTAATTCTAGTAGTAGTGGATCATGCTACTAGGTACCCTGATGCAATTCCCCTTAGGGTCACTACAGCTCCTGCAGTAGCCAAGGCCCTCCTAGGTGTCTTCACCCGGGTAGGGTTTCCTAAGGAGGTGGTTTCAGACAGAGGTACCAACTTCATGTCTGCTTACCTGAAACACATGTGGAAGGAGTGTGGGGTGCAGTACAAGTTCACTACCCCATACCACCCACAAACCAATGGTCTTGTAGAAAGATTCAACAAGACACTGAAAGGTATGATCATGGGACTCCCTGAAAAACTCAAAAGGAGATTGGATGTCCTGTTGCCATGCCTGCTTTTCGCTTATAGGGGAGTGCCACAGAAGGGAGTGGGGTTTTCACCCTTTGAACTTCTGTTTGGTCATCCTGTCAGGGGACCACTTTGTCTTGTAAAGGAGGGTTGGGAGAGGCCTCTCCAAGAACCCGAACAGGACATTGTGGTCTATGTGCTTGGCCTAAGGTCCAGAATGGCTGAGTACATGCATAAAGCATCCCAAAATCTTGAGGCCAGCCAGGAGCTGCAGAAGTACTGGTATGACCAAAAAGCTGCCATGGTTGAGTTTCAACCTGGGCAACAAGTGTGGGTTTTGGAGCCAGTGGCACCAAGGGCTCTCCAAGACAGATGGAGTGGCCCTTACCCTATCCTGGAGAAAAAGAGTGAGGTCACTTACTTAGTGGACCTGGGAACCAGCAGGACCCCCAAAAGGGTTATCTATGTGAACCGCCTCAAACTCTACCATGACCGGGCTGACCTCACCGTGCTGATGGTGACTGATGAGGAACAGGAAGCAGAGAATGGACCTCTCCCAGATCTCCTCTCTGCCAGCCCAAAAGATGGGTCAGTGGATGGAGTAGTCTTTTCAGACACCCTCACTCCCCAACAGCAGGCTGACTGCAAGCAAGTCTTGCAGCAGTTTGCTAGCATCTTTTCCTTGACCCCTGGTCTGACCAGCTGGTGTACCCCTGATGTGGACACTGGTGACAGTAACCCTGTCAAAAACAAAATCTATAGACAATCAGACCAAGTCAAGGAAAGCATCAAAGCTGAAGTCAGCAAGATACTGGAGCTAGGGGTGATTGAACCCTCTGAGAGCCCCTGGGCTAGCCCAGTGGTTCTAGTCCCCAAACCTCATCAACAGGGTGGAAAGAGAGAGATGAGGTTTTGTGTGGACTATAGAGGGCTCAACTCTGTCACCAAGACAGATGTTCACCCCATTCCAAGAGCAGATGAGTTGATAGACAAACTAGGGGCAGCCAAATTCCTAAGCACCTTTGACTTGACTGCAGGGTACTGGCAAATTGGCATGGCCCCAGGAGCCAAAGAGAAAACAGCATTCTCCACCCCTGATGGGCACTATCAGTTTACTGTGATGCCTTTTGGGTTAAAGAATGCCCCTGCCACCTTCCAGAGGTTGGTGAACCAAGTCCTGACTGGGTTGGAATCCTTCAGTGCAGCCTATCTTGATGATATTGCTGTCCTTAGCTCCACCTGGCAGGATCGCCTGATCCACCTTGGGAAGGTTCTACAAGCTCTGCAATCTGCAGGACTGACTATCAAGGCATCAAAATGCCAGATAGGGCAGGGCACAGTGGTGTACCTGGGCCACCTTGTTGGTGGAGGCCAGGTCCAACCCTTACAGCCCAAGATCCAGAGCATCCTGGACTGGGCAGCTCCAACCACCCAGACTCCTCAAGTCGGGGCATTCCTTGGCTTGACTGGATATTACAGGAAGTTTGTGAAAGGATATGGGTCTATTGTGACTCCCCTCACAGAACTTACCTCCAATAAAATGCCCAAGAAAGTGAAGGCTTTTGAAACTCTGAAAGAAGCAATGTGCTCTGCACCCATTCTAAAAGCCCCAGACTACTCCAAGCAGTTCATAGTGCAGATTGATGCCTCAGAGCTGGGGATAGGAGCAGTCCTCTCCCAGATCAATGAGGAAGGCCAAGACCAACCTGTTGCTTTTATAAGCAGGAGGCTACTCCCCAGAGAGCAGCGTTGGAGTGCTATTGAGTGGGAGGCCTTTGCTGTGGTCTGGTCCCTGAAGAAGTTGAGGCCCTACCTGTTTGGGACTCACTTCCTGGTTCAAACTGACCACAGACCTCTCAGATGGCTAATGCAAATAAAAGGGAAAAATCCAAAACTACTGAGATGGTCCATCTCCCTACAGGGTATGGACTTTGAAGTGGAACACCGACCAGGGACTGCCCATGCCAATGCAGATGGACTTTCCAGGTTCTTCCACTTAGACAATGAAGACTCCCTAGGGCAAGGTTAGTTTCATCACCTTTCGTTTGGGGGGGGGGGGGTGGGTTGTGTGAGAAAGTGCCATCTTTCTTGCCTTGGTATGCCCCCACTTTTTTCTGAACTGCTGATGTGCTTGACTGAGTGTGCCCTGGGTCCCTGCCAATCAGGTACCCAGGGCCTGTGTTCCTTCCCTAAAGACAAAAGCTATGCAGAAACAAAAAACCCAATTGGCACCTCTGGCTACCTGTCAGTCCCTAGTAAATGGTACCCTAGGTACCCAGGGCATGGTGACCAGGGGAGACCCCTGAGGGCTGCAGCACTTATTGTACCACCCTCAGGGGCCCGGTACCCTGGCACCCACACACAGCCTTTGCAGGCTGAGTGCCTAAGTACAGAACTAAAACAAGAGTCGACATGGCACACATCCCTGTGTGCCATGCCCACAGAACCCACTGCCCTGGCATACTTCAGTCAGCCCTCTAACTGGGTGCCCTATGCCATAGGTGAGGGCACAGGGGCATGAGCCATGTGCCCCTACAGTACCCAGGGCCATTCTGGGCACTGTAAGTGCAGTGATGCCATTTAAGAGTATATGGTGCTGGGAGGTCGTCATTACGAACTCCACAGCACCATAATGGCTACACTGAAGACTGACAAGTTTGGTACCAAACTTCTCAGCACATTAGACCTGCACTGATGCCAGTGTGGGATTTAATGTAAAATGCACGAGAGGGCATCTTAGAGATGCCCTCCAAAACCCCAACCTACAATCCACGTCTGGGCTGAGTGGCTGCAGAGGCTGCCACACAGCAGACATGTTGCTGGACCCCTGCGTGGAGAGCCCTCCGCTCTCCTGGGCCTGCAACAATGCACATCCTGGGCGAGGTGATATGTCTCCTCGCTCAGGATGGACAGGGGGAAGCTTCAAAGGCATACCGCCTCTGAGAGCTTCTCCAGACCATTTGCTGTCCCCAGCAACTAGCCCCCCACCCGTTCTACCCCCACTCTGGCGGGAGGGCAGGCGGGAAAAACTACGTCAGGAAGGAGGGTGTGCCAACCTTTGCCAACCCCACCCCTCAGGTGGAGGAGGCGAGGTGAAGCACGACCCCGGGCTCCAGCCATCTTGTAGATGGGGAGCCCTGCCCAATCCCAGCTAGGCTCCTGCCCCCTCCCACAGGAGAGGAGCAGGCTAGGGGGTGTCCTCACCCCAGGACAGGGACCCATTGGTCCCTGCCCTTGCCCTACCTGTAACGCCCCTAAATATAGTATTTAGGGGCTCCCTGAACCTTCCTTCCTCAGATCCCGATACCAAAAGAAGAAAGAAGATCAAGAAGAAGAAGACCCGCCGTGCAGCTGCTAACAGCAGGACAACACACAATTGACTTGGCCCCAGCCCTACCGGCCTGTTGATCCTGGAACCTGCTCCTGCCTAATCCCGGCGACCTCCGCAGACAGCAACCTTGGGACACCCAGAGGACCTGCCTGCCTTGACCCTCTCGAAGATTGGGACACCCATCAGCAGAGGCTTTGCTGCAACAACCCACCTGGTGCCCACCAGGAAGCTCCGGACCAACCCACTCTGCACCAGCCGAGCAAGGGCCGGGCCAACCCGAACCAAGACCACGAGGACGTCCCCCCGGCTACTGGGACCCGAAGTCCAGTGCCCAAAGACCCTCCTCGACGAACCATACGATGCCTGCAGACTCAGAACCAGGGGCCACCCCAACCGCGACCAGCCGAGGGTAAGCTTTTCCGACCCCCAATGACACCGCTGCACCCAGGGCCTCGCGGTCCCCTGTGCCTCCCTTTGGGGTACCTACCTATGCTCCAAGATCCCAACTTACCTCTCGAAGTGCTGGTCGCCCCTGGAGAGTCACCGTCTCCGAGCCTGCAGCCATTGTTCCTTTTTAAAGATCCTCATTGGATAACATTGAGCGCCCGACGGCTCAGAAGCACCCTGCACCCAGCCGCCCGAGTGCCGCTGGATGTGACCTCTCTGTCCTATCTTACTTCCCCCCTTGCCCTGAGCAAGTGACCAGGAGCCCAGCTTCCAGTACCGCGTGGCCTGCTAGCCAGCCGCCACCAACCGAAGTCCCCCCTTCCCTCATTGGATAACATTGGGCCTACCTACCTCTGCACCCGGCCGCCCCTGTGCCGCTGGGACTGAACTAACTGTACTCACCTGACCCTGGGGGACCCCTGAGTCTAAGCCCAGAACCCTAACTTCACCAACCAAGTACTCACCTGGAAACCGGTAATTCACTTACCTACCATTGGATAACATTGACCCATTTTGACTCGAAAATGTTCAAAGTGTGAAGTTTTGAAAACTGAAAATATTCCTATAAAATCAGCCGAAGTCCGAACTCAAATATACTCACCTGTGATCAGGAGAGAAGTCAGTACTGTACCTTTCAGCCCAGCACTGAACCGCAAAAGTAATCCCTAGCGGGTTTACTAGTAACCTGTATTTTCTCCATAGGGACCCATTGTCTGCTTTTCTATGAAATTTCTTCTGTCTACTTTTGAAAACTGCAAATATTCTTTAAAAATCGTACGATATACTGAAACGCAATTACCTACCTGTTTTAAATTAAGCCTCCAGTGCTGGCCCTAGGAGACTAGTGCTGGGTTACAAAAGTAATGCGATCGTACTTTACCTGTAACCTGAATTTCCTCCCATTGGATAACAGTGTCAGAATCACCTTGAAAAGTTTTTATGTGTGAACTTTTAAAACAGCTTTATATTCAGGAAAATTCATCACAATAACTAAAACGTTTTTGCTAATCTGGTTTCAGCTCTGACCCCAGGACTGAATCTAAGATCTAGTCCTGGAACTACCAAAATAATCCATAAAGTAATCAACTGTACTTTCCTATGAAAATCCCATTGAACTCAATGCTAGAGTGTGTTTCAGAACTGTGTTGCTTATTATCTATCCTGTAATTATTGTGTGTACAAACTTATTGCTCCTCTGCAAAGTGATTACATGAGAGTACCGTACCTTGAAAAGTATATTTTTATAACTGTTGGTTCTAAAAATAAAACAACAATATCTGAGGATATAACAACAATTGGCCTGGAGTTCAGTTCTTTAGTGTGTGAAACCTTTTGCTGACTGAGTGTGTACAACAAATGCTTTACACTGTCCTCTGGTACTGCCTTACTGCTCGACCAAGCTACCACTTTGGAGAGTAAGGTCAGTTCTGACTTTAACCTCTGTTATACCTCTGGGGTTGGTGGACTCTATACACACGGTACTTCCTTCTAGTCCAGTATATATAGAGCCACTTTCTCACAACATCTGAAATTCGTTAAATGGAAACAAGACACAGTAACATGGTAAGCTTAGCAGAGAGCATTTTCAGAGAAAGAGCGGCGTTGTCTGGCCAATCAGAAAATAACTTAAGGACCACATTAACATCCCATAAATTAGAATACTACGGAGGTTTGGAAAATCGTACTCCTCGAAGAAGGCGGCAAATGAGAGGATGAACTACGACGGGCTTGCCATCAATAGGACAATGATTGAGGGAAATGGCCGATCTATACAAGTTGACTGTTCGATAGGACTTACCTGCACTGGCTTCGGAAGCCAGAAAATTAACTACAAAGTTTAGAGGGGCTGAAAAAGGATCAATATGGCTTTCCAAACACCAGCTTGACCATCAAGTCCAAGCAGACTTGTAGGTTTTTGAGGTACCCGGAGCCCAGGCTTTACTGATGAAGAGAGAAGCTTCTTGCGAAATGAGGAGGTTAGGAGGGACAGGCAGGCAAAACCAAGGAGTTGTCCAGGATGAGGCTGTGAGGATGACCCCAAGGATTCAGAAGCAGATCGTTGCAATGAGGGAGTAAGACCGGAAAGTCCACCGTCATCTCTAGAAGAAACGGGAACCAAATCTGTGATTGCCAGAAGGGAACTACCATGACCAGAGAGAGATTGGAAGACGGATGGAAGAAGCTTCCAATCACTGTAATCTCGAAGATAGCGAGAATGCCAATCCGCAATGGAGGCGAGATCTCCAGGAAGATACTCTGCTTCGAGCGATAGTTTGTTTGTCAGACAGTACTACCAAAGACTCTTTGCTAGCTCTGCTAGAGCTTTGGACTTGGTGCCACCTAGATGGTTTATGTAGCGGACCGCAGAAACATTGTCCATACGAAGGAGAATGGAACAGTGCACTCTGTGTTTTGTGAGGCTTTGGATTACAAAGGAGCCTGCCAGCATCTCTAAGCAATTGATGTCCAATTTCGACTCCTCGCGTGACCATGTATCGCCAGTCGATATTGGACCACAACGGGCGCCTCAACCTGATAGGCTTGCATCGGATTCTAATACAAGATCTGAGGCAGAAGCGAAGATAGTTCGCCCAATCCAAGCATCTAAATGGTCGATCCACCATTGGAATTCGACGCGAGACTCCTGATCCAAAGCGATGAGTTCAGAGTAGGCCAAACCTTGGCGAAGATGCCGGATCTTTAGACGTTGAAGGGCGCGATAATGAAGAGACCCTGGAAAAATGGCCTTGATGGAAGCAGAGAGTAGGCCGATGATCCGAGCAAGAGATCTGAGGGAGATCAGAGAGGTCTGAAGGACATGAGAAATCTTTGACTTTATGGTCGAGACCTTTGACTGTGGAAGAAGAAGAGATGCCATGGAGGAATCTACGAGAAGGCCCAGGAATTAGATGCTCTGGGAAGGAATGAGCATAGACTTTTCGATATTGAGGAGAAAACCTAGCTCTAGAAGAAGAGACCGAGTGGTGTTCAAACCTGACAAAAGGTTCTGTTTGTCCGTGTTCATGAGCAGAATGTCATCTAGGTAAATGATAAGCCTGATCCCGAGGGATTGTAGATAAGACACCACTGGTTTCATGATTTTTGTAAAGCACCATGGTGCTGACGATAGGCCGAACGGAAGGGAGCAAAATCGTTAGGTGACGCCTAACCATTGGAATTGAAGAAACTTGGAGTAAAAAGCGTGCCTAGGAATGGTAAGGTATGCTTCTTGCAAATCTAATCTGACCATCCAGTCGTTTGGGCGAAGAGTGTCTCGCAAATGAATGGTGGTTTCCATTTTGAAGTGGCGATACACCACAAATTGATTGAACCACCTCAGATTTATAACAGGGGGCATTTTCTTTTTTTTCTTTCGGACAAGGAAAATGGAACTGAGAAAACCTGAAAGATCTAGAGGGGCAATCTGAATGGCCTGTTTTTGGAGAAGATTTTGGTTTTCCACAGAATTGAGGTGAGACATGTTTTCCGAAAACACTAGAGGAAGAGGGAAAACTGTTTGGGAAGGTTGCGCGTAAATCTCTACAGGATAATCTTGGACAGTGGTTAGAACCCAGGGGTCTGCGTTGAGAGTGCATTTGTGGATGAAGAGTTTCAAACTACCCCCATGGGGGGAAGACCTACCTTGTTGGTTGTTGTTGTTGTGACAGAAATTCTTCTGTCCACGACCTCTGTATCCACAACCTTGTTGTGGGTAGAACTGAGGTGTGTACTCCTGGTAGCCTGTGTTGAAGGAGCCTCTGGAGCCTTGATTTGGATAGGAGCGGCCGGAAGAGCGACTCCTGCCTCTGCCGGCCCGCCCAAAAACCCGAGGCGAAAAAACTTTTAAAATAGATTGTTGAGTCTTATCCAAAGAGGTGAAGGTAGTAACGAATTTACTGAGGACCTTAACCAAGGAATCTCCACACAAAAGTTCAACTGCCTTGAGGCCGAGATCAAGGGGAGACAGATTAGCCAGCTTTGGGTCAAGCTTGATAAGACGCCCTTTGCGGCGCTCATGAGTGACAGCTGCGTAGGCGTTACCATAGAGATAGAAGGCTTGTTGGACCCACAAATAAACATCTTCACCATTCAAGTCCTGTCCTTCCAAGCGAGCAGCTTCTGGCAGGTCCAAAATGCAAGCCAAAGGGCCTACAATATCCAAAAGCTTGTCCTGGCAGGTGGACCAATCTTTATCCACCCCTTTGCGGGGGTCTTTGCCAAATTTTGAGAAAAAGGTAAGAAGAGGTTGGTCAATGGAAGGAACAACAGTAATGTTGGAAGGTAAAGAAGGTTTAGGACATTCAGATTTTAACTTGGATTGGGCTGACTTGTCAAGGGGAAGCCGAAGCCTGGCCACTCCGTGGAGTTAGGATGACGGATAAAGGAAAGATCAAACATGGGGGCACCTTCCGAGTCTAACACCGGGGTAAAAGCAAAGGAGTCAGATTTGAATTTCTTAGAGGGAGTCGAAGGAGGGTCTGAAACATCAAAGGCCTCAAACAAATCATTGTCTGCGTCACTCGTATAATCGCCTGTGTCCATAATGGTGGATATCACCAACTTTTTAGGTACCTCAACGTGTTTGGATTTTGATTTTCTTTTACCATCAGCAGATGTCAACCCCTCCTTAGAAGGAGGCCTGGGAGGAACAGAGTCCTCAGTCTGGAGCGAAGAAGATTTGCCAATCAAATGTGACGCACTTTTGGGGACATTAGAAGACACGGAGGGTACCAACTTTCTTTTTCTGCTATCCTCCGCAGAATGGGCCAAGGCTTTGGACAACAGATTGAGCATTGAATTTTCCATGCCTTTAGAAAAACGTTTCATGGATCCTTCCACAGCATTTTCTACAGAACTGTTGATAAACGCATTTAAATTGCTTTTGAAGGCCTCGCCTTCCTCATTATTCATGTCTGAAGTAGGAGAGCTATCCAGCTCCATTTTAAAAAAAATTCTTTGTCTGAAATACGGGGAAAAAAGGGTTAAAATTGAAGACCGGGAGATAATGGGCATAGAAACCAGACAGAAACCAGCAGAAGTCACTCCCCCAGAGGCGGAGCTGAAAGGAAGCAAGTGCGCAGCTCCGTGAGGCAGTAGAAACCGGAAGCGCCGTGAGAAGGAAGACGCTCTGCGAAAAAGGGAGAAATAACTTCAAAACAACCGCCGCGAGCTGCAAACAGCCACGTGCGCTGAAAATAGCTGCCGCGCGACGCGTTAGACACAGTGGTCAACGCACGCGAGAGAGAGAGCTAGCGAGCGGGTAACAGCTGAGCTTGTAAACGGGAGAGAAAACGCTAACAGCCTCAAATTGATAAGCGCTAAAGACACAATCTTAAGAATACAGTAATACAATGCACATCAAATGCTACGTTAAAGCGATAACTATAAAATTGAAGCATATAACAATGGAGCAAAGAAGAGAAGGCACTTATCTGACTGCGAGCAGCTAGAAAAGAGTGTTCTCAGTCTGTTATGATGTTATATCTCTTACTACGACCTGATTGGTGATAATGTTCTGATGTTCTGCGTTCCCATTGGCCAGTTCTTTTCTTGGCCCTCTGGGATCTGTAGTTTTTAGTACTTATCTTGGTGCTATTGGAATAAAATGCAAGATAAGAAAGCATAATAGGAGCCTCCAGTCTTGCCATAAAATTGTCTGCGCATCACAGAAGTATGCTGTTCCTCTTGTGTGCGTTACAGAGGCTTCCCTCGTGGACTTCTCAGTCTTTTCCAATTTAAAACAATATGTTTCGAAGGACGCACTTGTCACAAAGACTAGTAGGAATTCACCCAATGAGTGTTCCCTGTTGATTCCCAGACCAATGACAACGCTCCGCAGACGCTTGTTCTAACAGTAGCCAATGAATTCCTTCTACTTTATGAGTAATCAATAGCAATTGGT
The DNA here is from genome assembly GCF_964261635.1 of Lissotriton helveticus. Lineage (NCBI taxonomy): Eukaryota > Metazoa > Chordata > Amphibia > Caudata > Salamandridae > Lissotriton > Lissotriton helveticus. The sequence continues at coordinate 819,923,084 of NC_136071.1, forward strand.
GCTCACATCACCCTCTATCCGGCTTCTGCTCCCGATGTTTCTTTGCTGAAGATGCGCAATCGTGCATGATCTTCCAACAGTTATCACCACATACACGTTGATGTCTTTTCCTTTACGATCCAAATTCCCAAAAAAATACCTTAATAACACCAGACATTTTACATGATGTCCCCCAGAGAGTTTACACGACGTCCCAGACTCCTCCTTCACTTCAAGCTAAGCGCTGTAAACGAGGCATCTGACCCATTTCTCATGAAGCGTTATGAAGGTAACTTGAGAAGAAAATATACGAATCTTGCCTGTGGATGCTCCCAGCGGTTCCAATCCGTATTGTCGCTAAAATGTGGTAGTAAAAACAATCCACAAGTAATAATTATGAAAAAGCTTTAATGGAGCATCCACTCATCCTTCACCTACCTCCACAAGCAAGTGTTCCTTCCAATATATAGAATTAAGAACATGACTTACAGCTAAACACCATGAAATAACAAAGCTAGCTACCACGCTAGACTGTACACTTCAGTGCACAAAATCTGTACAGAATTTCTTCATTTAACGTTCTTCTACGTTACTACAGAGAGTGGCCGTGCAGCAGACAACAATAGTTGATCTCTGATGCTTTGGTGACAATGGATGGTGTAGTGCACAGGCTCACATTGGTATCTGGAGTAGGGGTTCTCACTTTGTCGCCCAAGGTCACAGTTTTTAGAGCCACACTTAAGAGAAACTACAGGTCGCACTGATCACCATTTCACAGTGTATCAGACTCAGCTGGCAGAGCATTGCCAACGTGCTCATTTTAGGACCGTATTTCTGAACCCAGTCTCTGGTTGATTAAGCCGGTTCTCTCTAAAATGGGAAGTCTACTTCCTGGATCCTTCAGCAGCAATCAACTTTCTTCTCAGTTCTCAGGATTAAGGGCCACTTGTACGACCATTAAGTTTAGCGAGTCACAAATTGCGCAAAATTGCAACTCCCAATTTGCGACTCGCTAAACTTAATGTACAACAGTGTCTCAGACACTGTTTGCGATTCCCAATGGGGTCGCAAATTGCATGTCCCATGAATATTAATGAGGCTGTCGCAATTTGTGACCCCATTGGGAATTCTGGGGTCAGCAGACCCCCATTTCTGGACTGGATTTAAATAAAGCAGGTTTTTTTTAGATGCAGCCTGTTTTCCTTAAAGGAAAATGGGATGCTTTTAAAAAAGAAAAATTAACCTTTTCAGTTTCATTTTTTAAGGGCAGGCAGTGGTCCATAGGACCACTGCCTGCTCTTAAGAAATATTTACGCACCCATTCACAAAGGGGAAGAGGACCCCCTTCCCGTTTGCGAGTTGTTTACCACCTACTTGAAGTATGTGGTAAACTGCAAGTGTTTTGTAGTGAGAGTCATAAATGCTATTTTGCGAGTCAGTTGACCATTTAACTGACTTGATTAGAATCCAACCAATTTTGCTGTGGCGCAGAGTCTGGGCGACACAAGAACTTGGTCTAAACCAGGAAATAATTAGAGATGTTATGGCCCTCGATAATGTAAAGCACATTAAATGGCTTGAGTATGTCAGGAGGGTGCTAGACGATATACAAAGGGCAGAATGGTACAGTAACCCTAAATTAATAGGGGAAATCCCATAGAAAGTTTTGAAACATCTATGTATGGAGCACTTCAATATAATAAGATTTGGAGGGGAGGTCACTAAGAAAACTGTGCCCGAACATCAATTGCTGTTGACCACCCATAGAATACAACCTTATCTAAATCTCGTGACTTTGGGGTTTGAACGCTTCATTCTGACCAGATTCAGATTTAATTTATTCCATCGTCTAGTGACGTTCCCAGCTAAAAACGACTTGCATAGAACTCTGGCCGTATGCCCATGTGACAACATGTCATCCCAATCCACTTTCCATCTGGTCATGTTCTGTAAACTATACAAAAAAGAACGCTGTAGATGGATTAAGCAATACGTGAGAGGTGGTGCATGGCGGCAGTGCAGGCCAGTGTATCTGAACTTGCAGCAACTGGGAAACCCTGCATGCATAACGTTTATGACAATGTTTTTAAAAAATGTTTTAAAAACACGGAATTTACTATGAACTGTTAACTATTCGATAGATTCACTTTATGGATTTAATACTTTTTTAATTCAGATGTTATTTATTGGTGCTGATTTGTATAGATGTATTTTTGTATGTACTTGCTTTTATGATTTTTAACACTGTGAAAATCGAATAAAGCCTATTGAATTGAATTGAATTGAGTCAGTGACTTGCAAAATAGCATTTGTACATGCCTGGAACCTTTTTTGGGGTCGCAAACGGGCCGATCTCCAGTTTTCGGCCGCAAAAAAGGGTTGTACATCTGGCCCATAGTGCTTAACCTTAGAACGAAATCAGCCAAGAGTCCTTGCCTTCCACTACATCTATGTGCACATCTCCTCTAGGTATTGTATTGGTATATATAGAACTTTCTGTCTTTCATGTAAAGTGATATCTTGATTGGTGAGAAGTAGCTACTCCATTTGTATTATGCATGCAGCTCTTTGTAGCTCTGATGAGCCTCGATTGTCATTGAGTTCTATGTCCCTTCAAGTGTATTTTTAAAAGTGAGGTGATTGCAGGTTGTTCTTTGTAGCAGAACATAGAATGATAGGCATAAGGAATGGAAACAGGCTACAAGTGTTCTCTAGGGCTTCCGCATATGTGCTGGTTTTGAACAAGTTGTAAGAAATCGACCCAGCCCACATTTGCATGTATTATACAGGTCTATACTTTGATATTTTTATATGTGGAGATTGTCGTTGATGGTGTCTCTATGATCCAAGGCCAGAATACTATATTGGAAGCACACAGTTGTAGGAAAGAATAAGAAGCTCTCTAATATTTATTTTCTCCAGCGGTGCTGTGAGCTCACCTACTAGGACATTCCTAAGCCACTCTGCAGTGTTTTGAACCATTTAATATGGAGATCCTATAGTCTTCTCGATGTTGAGTCACGCTTTGAGAAAGCCAGGTTCTTATTGCTTTTCCAAATCCAAGGGGGTTAAAGTTGTCCTTATTGTCTTGGCCAGGCTGTTTCAAAGTCTATAGGTTTGTACCTAGAAGGATCTTCTGCCTATATTATTTCTTCAGGAAAGAGTGATGATTGTCCCCTAAAGCTTTGGATTTCACTACGTTAGTATCCCTTTTTCAATACAAAGCACAAGATGTGGGAAGTGGACAGGAAGCCTGTGTGCGTGGTGTGTGCCTTGGCCTTGTTTCACATAATAGGCATCATTCAGCAGTCACACTTTGATCTATTGAAAATGGTTTTGTTTCAGTTCAGTGCAACAAAGTTTCTTCGCTCCCTTATGATGATTCAACCGAGACAGTGCATCACACGGGGACGTGCATGGACAAAGAGGACACCTACCTCTGACTACCATTGCTCATATGAAGCACATCACAGGGGCTGCATACACACAGGGGGAAACAAACATGGATACCACAACTCATGTGTTCCTACCACACTCATACGCACTTAGTGGCACCAGTCATGACATACTACACATACATACTAGTGAGACCACTCTACTAAACTCAGCGGTCACTAACCATTAGTTGTGTCCTGGCCATGTGGACCCCAACTAGCATTCTGTTGGTTAAAGAACTAGCTGATATCTGTAGTGAGAGAGCCACTCTTGTGGTTTGGCACCCTATGATAACCTTCGACTACCTTTACACTTTACAATCCCGGACTTTCTTTAAACCCCCAGCCAAAAATAGCTTACTATCATTCAAAAGCTTCCATCCACGGCCATTACGAGAGAATCTCCCGTATAGCCAGTTCCTCCGCCTGAGAAGGATCTGTAGCTCAATAGGTGATTACAAGAACCAAGCCGAGGATCTATGTGAAAAACTCACGGCCCGAGAGTATCCCAGAAAGGTGATTTACTCTTGTAAAAAACGAGCTCGCAACCAATCGAGAGAAGCACTACTAGAAACACACCCCAAGACACAAGATGACAGAACAACGTGTGTTACTACCTACAGTCCAGTCACAAATCAGGTGAAAAAGATAATCAACAAAAATTGGAACATTATAACCTCAAACAGACTAAACTGGCCCAAACCGCGTTTTGCAAACAAGAGAAGTAAAAATCTCAAGGACCTATTGGTACATACCAGACCACCACCCAAGAAAAAGAAAGACCAACCAGGACTATGGAACACCACTCCAATAACAGGACATTACCCTTGTGGCACCTGCGCAGCCTGTGAGACCACAAAACCTACAAAAGAATTGCAGCTACTCCCCAATTTCATTTGGAAACTAAAACGCCACACTAACTGCAATACAAGTCATGTAATCTACATGATCACCTGTCCGTGCCAGATGAGATACATCGGCATGACCTGCCGAAAAGCAAGGCAACGACTATGTGAGCACCGCAGCAATGTGAATTGCAAAAGAACCACCACCAAAATGTCCACCCACTACAAAGAATTAGGTCACACTGTCAATGACCTACAGTGGGTCATCCTGGAAACTTTGGACACAATAGACAGGAATGCAACCAAAATCCTGTTAGAAAAGGAGCAACGTTGGGTCCATAGATTAAAGACAGACACCAGTGGTCTCAACGACTCTATTCCATGGTTATCCCTGAATAAATGATTCAAACCTATCCTTCAACAATAACCTACAGAATTCGCTACCCCATTAATTACAGCCGTAACTGCTAAGAGTGGACAAACACATACTGAGTGCCAAAATTAAGAGAGTTCCAACAACAAAAGCCCCATAGAAATGAACATCCCGATTATACTCTGATTCAATTCCATCATTAACTCATTTTTATCCTTTATTATTTCATTTTTATTATAAACTCACACCAGAACACTACAAATATAGTAACTTTACCATTCCCATGAAACAAATTTAAAAAACAAATTTGTTTTCAAATTCACTCAGTCTATCGAAGTGTTTATTACACTTCTTGTAAAAACGCAATATCATCGCGAACATAATCAGAAATGACGACAACCAAAATACTTCGTCTATTTCTATGATTGTGGTTTCCTTAAAGAACGAACCGGATTCAACTTACAATGAATTCCGGGTGAAGAGTGGCAGAGACAGCACATGCTGCGAGAACGGAGGTGAAGGATTGAGGTAACAAGCAGAATCACCGGACATTGGGGATCCAAATCGCAAGTAGTATCACTATTTCTAATGAAACTAACGATTGACCTCTCCACCTCCCCACAGTACAACCTCCCTTTGGGCGCCCTCCTCCCCGAAGAAGCAAATTCTGCAAAGCGTAGAGGTAGGCTCGAAAATCTACCATCACGAGTCCAGAAGCTCCGCTTTAATAGCCAAACGAAACATAGAGCGCAATTGTTTATCTAAACTATATGCACAAACAAAACAAGCCATATACAATATAAGTCATAGTCACATGACCCAATTGCCATCGTGGTCATTTCATATGGTCACGAAAATCATTAAAGAGAGATTTTTTGAATCACAATAGGGCCACAGAATAGCCACTTAAAGAAAGAGCACATGACCATCACCTGATAGCGACTTAGCATGCCATCACCCCAGTTATCAGTACTCTCAAGGAAAGTCTGACACAGATAAAATTACAGCTATGGGCACCGCACTACAGTATAGCAAAATCACTCTTCTTCACTATGGCATGAGAATGAGCAAGTTGACGCCTGAAATGACCGTGATTCTGCACAAAGTATTGCCATTTTGTAGTTTCTTGCACAAATCAGTGGTTTTTAAAAAAACGGTACAATTGTACACAACTGTACGTCTCCCCCTTCCCCCCCTTTCCCTATACGTTGTTGTGTGTACGTTTTCTTTTCCTTACAGGTACAATGCGACCTTCTACTACCCGAAGAATCAGGTTATAAATGTACCTATTCTTTCACTTTTATTCACTGCACCTTTTATTGGTCCTGAAGAAAGCCTACTGACCATTTGGCAACCAAGGCTGAAACATGTCGACCTTTTATCACACTAATGGAGTGCGCTAGAATTCATAATCGATTCCACAGCTGCACAAATTAATTTTATATTTGTCCAACTCCAGACTCATTAAAGTCAATTTTCTGGTTGTTCCGAACAATTTTTAATATATCACCACCTTTTCACTTACCTTTCCACGATCACTACTGCCTTAACCAAAGGTAAAGCCTCCTGGCGGAGGGTGCACACAAAAAACTGACCCAAGGATTACGCACTCACGTGTTTAAATGAGCGGGGACACATCATATACCACTACGAGATGCCAAAAGAACGCGTGTATGAGGGTCTTTTATTGGGAGACACCCACTTACCTACCTGCAGACCTTGGTTTACGCAGGACAAGTGATCCTTTCCCCTATTGATCATGAGACCTTCGAGTACCACCATTTTAATTAATTTGCGTGTGTTATTTTACCCCACCCTAGGACGGTCCTGCATATGCCTGCTTCTCTTCTGTCTTGTAATCTTGCTGTCTTTTAGTGGGAGCTAAGAAAAACCAAAGGGGATGATGGACGGAGCATTGACAATGCAAACACTCACCCCAGTCAACTGATCTGGGATTAATCCATCACCGTTCTTTAGCTCACTCCGCCACCCCAGTTCAGACATGGCCATATGCAAATCAGTCTGACCCTGTGCCTCATGGGAACAGTCCAGCCCGAACTGCCAAGCCATGTCTTCCCTGGACCGGAATCGAGCTTTCCAGGACCGGTTTCTGGCATTACAGCCGTGTTCAGCCGGGCTTGCTTGAATCCAGTGGCAAAGTGAGCAAGGGACTCATGTCTGAGCATACCCTGCCAACTTAGGGCGAACAAAGAAAAACCAAGGGGGATGATGGACGGAGCGTTGACAATGCAAACACTCACCCCCAGTCAACTGATCTGGGTTTAATCCATCACCGTTCTTTAGCTCACTCCGCCACCCTAGTTCAGACATGGCCATATGCAAATCAGTCTGACCCTGTGCCTCATGGGAACAGTCCAGCCCGAACTGCCAAGCCATGTCTTCCCTGGCCCGGAATCAAGCTTCTCAGGACCGGTTTCTGTCATTACAGCCGTCTTCAGCCGGGCTTGCTTGAATCCAGTGGCAAAGTGAGCAAGGGACTCACGTCTGAGCATACCCTGCCAACTTGGGGCGAACAAAGAAAAACCAAAGGGTATGATGGACGGAGCGTTGACAATTCAAACACTCACTCCCAGTCAACTGATCTGGGTTTAATCCATCACCGTTCTTTAGCTCACTCCGCCACCCCAGTTCAGACATGGCCATATGCAAATCAGTCTGACCCTGTGCCTCATGGGAACAGTCCAGCCCGAACTGCCAAGCCATGTCTTCCCTGGACCGGAATCAAGCTTCCTAGGACCGGTTTCTGGCATTACAGCCGTCTTCAGCCGGGTTTGCTTGAATCCAGTGGCAAAGTGAGCAAGGGACTCACGTCTGAGCATACCCTGCCAACTTCGGGCGAACAAAGAAAAACCAAAGAGGACGATTGACGGAGCGTTGACAATACAAACACTCACCCCCAGTCAACTGATCTGGGTTTAATCCATCACCGTTCTTTAGCTCACTCCGCCACCCCAGTACAGACATGGCCATATGCAAATCAGTCTGACCCTGTGCCTCATGGTGTCACGAATTAGGTACAATTAACGGGACTACATGTCCCAGAATGCTTGGTTTCTAGTCTGTCCTCGCTTTTTCCTTCTGTCTTTCCCGGCTTTCTATATCTACTGCCGTGAGTAAGCCCTCTGTGCTTGTCACCTGTGTTTGGCCGCTTCACTGAATCTGGACCTGTGTTGAGTAGGCGAGCTTGATTTAATCCCTGGTATAACGATTGCCTTCCTTTGCTCGCGGAGTTGCTTACTAGCTGTGTTTTGCCGAAGACGCTTTGACCTTTGGAGAACCACGCTGAGAGCCACGCTGTGAGCCGTGCTGAGAGCTCTGTCAGTGCGGAAGAAGAATTCCTGCACCTCGAATAACTTCGTATATTTGGAACTGAAACTAGCGGTGGGCTAATATTGGGGGAGTGCCTTTTTCCCTTCCAATTTTGTTTTGTTTGCTTAACGACTTCCTGTTTTTTGGGGCCGAACATTTTGAACTTCTTGGAGCTATTGAGAGGCTCGGATTTCCTTCTTATATGAACACTGCTGCGAGAACTAGGACAGTTCGTGTTGAACCTTCAGAGACTACATCCCACTAAGATAAGTAGTGTTCTTATCCATCTGTGAGTGACTACGGAGGCAGTATCCTTCTCATTCTCGAACTGGGGTTCTAGGGCAGTTCCCTGCTACTTTTGCTGTTTACTTTATTTTTTCTAATTTTTGCCCTTGTCTGATGGAATGATTGCTGGAGCCTTGTTATGTAAGTGTACTTTTTTTTAAATATTTTTTTATTGCGGAACTGTTACACGGCCATTCAGCCCACAACCCGGAGGTCGGGCGGCAAAGTAGGTACAACATAGACACTGCAGCCCAGCAAAGGCCGATGCGGATAATCATCGCCATGTAGTTCAGTTCCGCTTTTAATTTTGAAGGAAATGATAAAAACTTGAGAAGTAACAATCCCAGAAACTCAAAAAGAAAGCCCCCCTACCCTCCGCCCCGAACGTAGCAAGGCCCACCCACCATTCCGAAGGCAGAACAACAGTGATATAGGAGCAAAGGATTGTGGTATGAGCAGTATGCGTAGTCCGCCCAGCAACCCCCCCCCCTCACCATCAGTGCAGTAGCAATAATAGTTCAACTGTGAGCGTGTAGGAGAAGTCTAACTGGAGCATGTAGGAGTATATTAAAAGTCTATCGCATTACAGGGACGCGGGGAGCTCAGCGGCGTCACTGTCCGTGTCGCTGGAGGAATTATGATCTCGCAGGGCTTGCACCAGTGTCTCCCACGCCTGTGCAGATTCCAGCGCTTTATCATTCTGCTGTCGCCTCGCCAATTGGTAACGCAGGGTGCTCTCCCCCTCTGCCCATTTGAGTAATTCAGTGCGCCATTTAGTGCTCGTCGGACCAACTCGTGCCTTCCAGCGGCGCGTCAATTCACGTTTGGCCAGGATAAGTCCCATATCTATATACTTGCTGGTCACTCGCGTCTTGGGGGTGTGCGGGAACCAGTGCAAAAGCGTCACTGCCATGTCGAACTGGAGGGTCCGCCCCGTAACCTCATTAAGGGTGTCCCCAACCGTCGTCCAGTAAGAGGACAAGGCAGAGCAAGACCATAGCATGTGGGTCAGGTCCGCTCCAATTGTCTGACATCTCGGGCAAGCCGCAGTGTCAGCGGCAAAGTACTTCTGTATCTTCTCCGGGGTGAGATATGCACGGTGCAGAATGTAAAAGTGAACCAACTGGAATCTAGCGCTGCGCGTACTCTTCCAAGCACGGCGCAGCAGCTGAGCCCATGTGGTCTCCGGGATGTGTTTTCCTATGTCCGCCTCCCATTTGGTCTTGAGCGCCTCTAGGGGAGTCAGCTGCTCCTGGGTCATCCTAGTGTACAAGCATGTCACGGCTTTAACCGTGCCAGCTGCCATCATCACGTATTGGCACGTCGAGGACAACGGAGGTTCCTCCAGGCCAGTCCGCCAATGTGATTGCAGCGCTCTCGTGACCGCCGCGTGCAATAGGAAGTCCCCCCTGGAGATATCGTAGCGATCCAATAGTGTCTGAAAGGGTAGGAGTACTCCATCCTCATACAGGTCACCTAAGACCTGAATACCCGCCTCCTCCCATGCACGCAACTGGGACCAATCGCCGCCATGGGGGAGCGCAGTAAGCATTCCCAGTGGGATCTCGGGGGCGTATGGGTGGCCCACTCCCAGCTTGCGCTGAGCACGATTCCAGCACAGTCTAATAGTACGTTCCTCCTGCGTGAGATCCCTCACTGCTATCCTCTGCCGGAGCGCGATGTAGGAGAGAACGTGCCGGGGAACACCCAGGCCTCTCCCCTCCGGGCCCCGGAATTCCCTCGCCACCTCCTGAGTGTAAGTCTGCAGTTTGGCGGCCAGGTAATACGTCTCAAAATCCGGGACCGCTAGTCCCCCCTCCGCTTTTGGTCTCATAAGGGTCTGAAGCGCAACCCGGCGGCGGCCCGGTCCCCAAAGGGATGCAACCATGAGTGACCTCAAACGCCTGAATTCAGCTGGTGGAATCCATATCGGTAACGTTCTGAAATAATAAAGGAGTCGGGGGAGCGCCACCATCTTGAGTAGCGCTATTCGTCCCGCCACTGACAGCGGCAGAGTAGCCCAGAACAACATGCTGCCCTTCAATGCCTGGACACAACGAGATATGTTGCCCTCCAGGACATCGGCGGGGGAATGGTAAATATGGACTCCCAAGTATTTGAAGCAGCTGGGCGCCCACCGAATCCCCCTGGATGTGTCAGGCCGGGGTGCCCCGTGACGAACCGGGAACAAGCAGGTTTTCGACCAGTTCACCCGCAGGCCCGACAACGCGCCAAAAGACGTAAGTACTGCATCGGCGGCGGCCAGTGCTTCCTCTGCATCTTCCAGAAACAACAGCAGGTCATCCGCGTAGAGGGAAATGAACTGCTGCCCCCCAACGGTGCGTAGCCCCCCATAGTGGGCACCGGTGCGAAGCGACAGCGCCAGGGGCTCCACCGCCAGCGCAAACAACAGAGGAGATAGTGAACAACCCTGTCGCGTGCCGCGCTCCACCGAGTATCGCCGGGATATCAACGGGCCCGATTTCACTCTCGCCACCGCCGAGGCATAAAGCACTGCGGTCCAGCGCGCGAAACCTTCCCCCAGTCCAAACGCAACAAGTACTCCATGGAGGTAGTTCCATTCCAGGCTATCAAAAGCCTTCTCCAGGTCGATCGACAGTATCATGGGCTGGGAGGCCTCTTCATGACTATCCTCCAGCAGACGAAGCAATCTGCGGATGTTCATGGTGGTGTTACGCCTGGGGATGAACCCCGCCTGGTCTTCGTGGACCAAAGAGCCCATGTGTACCAGCAACCTCGATGCCAGGATGCTGCTCAGTATCTTATACTCCACTGTGAGCATCGACAGCGGTCTGTAGGACGCCGGATCAGTAGCCTCCCTACCCGGTTTGAGAAGGGGCACTACCAAAGCTTCCCGCATCGATCCCGGGAGGTACCCTAAGCGCTTTGCCTCTTTGTAGATCAGTAGTAGGCGCGGGGCCAGGAGGTCCATGTAGGTGGCATAAAACTCAACCGGTAGGCCATCGAGACCCGGGGTTTTGTTGCGTGCCCTCCGCTTGATGGCGCTGCGGATCTCCCCCAGCTCCACCTCTCCCCCCAACGCCTTGGCGTATTCGGGTTCCAGGGTAGGAATAGGCAGATCTTGCAGGAAGGCGCCGATGGGGTCAGCGTCCCCTCCCGCCCTGCTCTGGTACAGTTCCTCATAGTAGTTCGTGAGGCAGTCCAGGATCTCCGGCTGGGTATAGACCTCCACACCCGCCGCATCGCGCATGGCCACCGTGGGAGAGGTCTGCCTCGCAGGGCTAGACAGCCAGGCCAAGAGCGCCCCCGATTTATCACCCTCCGCCAGCGATCTCGTGAGGAAGGCCTTGTAATCAAAGCTGCGCAGCCGTTCAACCTCCACTGCCACCGCCTCTCTCGCGGCCGCCATCTGCTCCCGAAGTTCCGGCCTGCCGGGGCGCCTAATCTCCAGGTCACGAAGCGTCCGGTCCGCTTTGTCTAGGTCCCCCAATAGGACTCGGCGTACCCCCACTTTCTTAGCTATGCAGTAGCCCCTTATAACCACCTTGAAGGCGTCCCACTCGGTGGCCCTAGCCCCAGTCGATTCCTCATTTTCCACGAAATAGGTAGCGATCCTGTCCTCCAGTTCAGTCTTAAATACCTGATCGTCTAACAGCTCGGGATGTAAGTGTACTTTAATGTTATAGTTTATACATATAGAGGCGTCATTGAACTCCAAGGAAGAGTGTGATTGTTGTGTCTTGTGTCTCTATACAGGAACCAGTACACAGATCCACGGCGTGGTGTCTCTCCTGTTGTCGAGCCCTGTAGATGGTTTATGGCCGCCAGCCCTTTCTGTTTTATTTATCCACTTTTCCCCTTCCCTGGGTGAGGTCCTCATAGGTGAATGTTATATTAAGACTCACTTGGGGTGCCGCATTTAGGGAGGAGAGAAACTAGCACCTACATCGCTCCCGCTGTACCTGAAGCTTAAGGTTAGTCAATCTGAATACATCGTGACAGAGTGACAATCCCACGTTCTAATACGGCCTGAGCGATGGACACCAACACGGTCCTGACTTCTATGCTAGAAACCCTTAACGCATTACGAGTAGAGGTAGATGCAGTAAGAGTGGAGAATCATGATATGAGGAATGAAAGGAGTACTCTTCGACATGAGGTAGCAGGAATAGCACGATCCAGTCCCACTAGTGTTAGAGGAGCCCATTACATCAGGGAAGCCATGTTACCTCCTCCTCTTCAGTCACAAACCTCTGTTACACAGGGAGTTCACGGTCCTTCCACCATTAATGTCATACAACCAGTGCAATTACCATTGGCACCCCCAGAAAGGTTCTTAGGGGATCCTAAGAAGTTCAGTACATTTTTGGGACAGTGTAGGTTACATTTTATGTGCAAACCCACTGTCTTTCCTGACGATCATTCCAAGACGGCATTTATGTTGTCCTATCTAGGGGGTAACGCGGCTAGCTGGTCGTTTCCTCTGATTGAAAGGAATGATCCAGTTTTGAATGACTTTGAAGAATTTTGTGAAGAGATGAGGAAGCTTTTTGACCGTAAAGCACATATGCTATCCTTAGATAGAGAGCTGATTACGCGTAAACAAGGATCTCAAGACCTGTTGTCGTATATAACACATTTTAATCGTCTTGTTGTTGAAACTGATTGGCCAACCAAAAAGAGAGTCTCCTTGTTTTACCAAGGATTGAAAGGGGAATTGAAGGACGTTCTTGCCCAGGTGGTGACTCTGCCAACTACTTGTGAAGAGTTAATAGACCTCACTGTTCAACTAGATCACAGACTGCAGGAACGTAAAGGCAACAAATATCGACACGATTTCCGTTTCCCCACATCCAAACCGAGAGCAGTCTCAGAAAATCCTCCTTCCCCGGATGCCACAGAACCCATGCAAATAGGAGGGATAAGAGGACCTTTGAGTTCGGAAGAGCGTACTCGTAGAAGGATTCATAAACTCTGCATGTATTGTGGAAAGCCCGGACACTTTATCAAAGATTGCAGAGCAAAAACTAAAGGTGCGAGAAATCTTTCTGCGGTAGAATATACTGTGAATGCTTCGGGAAACGAGAATGCTCAAACGAGTCCAAGACCCCTTGTTTGAGCCATGGTATAGAAAAAGAGGTCTACCACGCTGTCGCAAACACTATGCAACCTGCTGTGCCCCATATGAATTTATGTGTCACCATCACATGGCCAGGGGAAACACCTGTGATGGTACATGCAATGCTGGACAGTGGAGCTACGGGCAATTTTATAGATCTCCAATACGCCAAAAGATTGGGAGTCCCGTGTATACAGAAAGAAACACCTGAAGGCGGTGGATGGGTCTGATTTAACATCTGGACCAGTGTGTTATCATACCCGCCAACTAGTTATGCAAATAGGACAAAACCATTATGAACTCATTTCTTTTGATTTAATTGATGCCCCCAATTTAAGTTAATCCTGGGTATGCCGTGGTTAACACTGCACGATCCTGTAGTGAAATGGGCTGCTCGTACCATCACCCTCAGTTCTGACTACTGTGCTGACCATTGTACCCTTCCCTGCTTTCATGAGGAAATCCGGATGGAAACCCCTGCAAGCAATCTGGCAAGCGGAGAAAGGTCTATGAGCGTGAACGCTATCTCTACCCTTCCTGAGGTCTACAAGAGGTACCAGGATGTCTTCAATGAGAAAGAAGCCAACAAGTTACCCCCGCACAGGGAATATGACTGTGTGATAGAACTGGAACCGGGGGCTAGTATTCCATGCAGTAGGATTTATGCCCTCACGGAGGCAGAGAACATCTATCTTCAACAATACCTGAAGAAACATTTAGAATCAGGATTCATACGCCCCTCTACATCTCCAGCCTCGTCACCTCTGTTCTTTATTCCGAAAAAGGAAGGGGGCTTGCGTCCCTGTATTGATTACAGAGCCCTCAATAGAGTCACCAGAAAGAACAGGTATCCTCTCCCTTTAATACCTGTTCTATTGGACCAGCTGAAAGACGCTAAATCTTTACCAAGCTTGACTTGCGTGGTGCGTATCAGCTTGTGAGGGTCCGCCGTGGAGATGAATGGAAGACCACTTTCCGCACTAAATATGGGCTCTACGAGTACCAGGTCATGCCTTTTGGCCTGTGCAATGCTCCTGCAGCGTTTCAATTTTTCATGGATGAGGTGTTAAGGGGCTTGCTGGACGTTTCATGTATCGTCTATATAGATGATATTCTCATCTACTCTGCCACACGAGAAGATCACGTTAGGCATGTGTTGGAAGTGTTGGAAAGGCTGCAACAACATGAGTTATTTGCCAAATTGGAGAAATGCCTCTTCCATACCACTGAAGTGGAATTTCTTGGTTACATCATCGGTCCGAATGGGCTACGAATGGATCATAAGAAGATTCAAGCCATTATACAATGGGAATCTCCTTCTTGTGTGAAAGCTTTGCAAAGCCTTCTAGGTTTTGCGAACTTTTATCGCCGGTTCATTCAAGGTTTTTCTACCGTCATCCAACCTTTAACTCATTTATTGAAGAAGGGAGCGGTCTTCAAATGGACGGAGCCTGCTGAACAGGCTTTCCAGGCTTTGAAAGCCTGTTTCACACCTGCACCTATCCTACGCCATCCAGATGCCACTCAGCCCTTCGTGATGGAGACTGACGCCTCACATTATGCTATCGGAGGCATTCTATCGCAAAGACATCCGGACACGGGCCAACTTCATCCAGTAGCCTACTTCTCCCACAAATTGTCCTCCAGCGAGATCAACTACAGCGTCACGGACAAGGAGTTGTTGGCTATAAAACGGGCATGTGAAGAATGGCGACATCATCTGTTGGGGGCTAGACACACCGTTGAAATCTTTACTGACCATCGTAATCTCCTTTTCTTGAAAAGTGCTAAGGCGTTAACACCTCGCCAGTTACGGTGGTCCTTGTTTTTCTCGGATTTCGACTTTGTAATAAAGTATCGCCCTGGCCCTCAAAACGGCAAGGCAGATGCCTTATCAAGACCGGAATCGGTAACACGGGATCAGCCTTCAGAGGTAGAAGATCCTCCCTTTCTTCTTAACAAAGCAACATTCAGTCCGTTTGTATCTGCTATTACATGTCCCACAGACTTCTTGAGACTTGTCGAAGAGAAAAGTGATTTGGTAGACGCTCCCTCCTGGATAGCCAAAGAACCCTTACAGAGAATACAAAAAGGCAGACTTCTCTTCAGAGACAAACAGTTGTATCTTCCTGATCAAGAATCACAGTACCATGTTCTGCAATGGACACATGATTCCTCTTTGAGTGGACATCCAGGAATCCTCAAGACTTTACAGACTACTTCGAGGTACTTTTGGTGGGAAAACATACGGAAAGACATTGAAGAGTACGTAGCCAAATGTCCTATATGCATCCAAGCTAAAGCACAACATCAAAGAAGCAGTGGATTGTTACGTTCTATACCGGTACCTCCGGCTCCATAGCACACAGTTTCAATGGATTTTATCGTAGAAATGCCTCTCAGTTTCGGCAACAACACTATCCTAGTGGTGGTAGACCATCTTACTAAGATGGGTCATTTCATTGCACTAACCAAGTTATCCTCATCAGGAGAGTTGGCCTTAGTCTTTTTGCAAAATGTGGTACGTTCGCATGGCATTCCCTCTGTTCTTATTACCGACAGAGGAACACAGTTTACCTCTAAGTTCTGGAAAGCTTTGTGTGAGGTTATGAAAATAGATGCTCGATTGTCAACGAGCTACCACCCGCAGATAGATGGTAAAACGGAAAGACTAAATCAGACACTAGAACAGTATTTGAGATGGTTTACTCTGCAACAGGAGGAGGAATGGAGAACGTTGTTGTGGATGGCTGAGTTTGCCTACAATAACATGACTCATTCTTCTTTAGGCTGCTCGCCTTTTTTTTGTCTTTCTGGTTATCACCCTAATTCCCTGCCTTTCGAACAGCCATGTCCTTCTTCCCATCCTACCATACAGCATCATCATGAGCATCTGCCGTCTGTTTTACAGGATGCTAAGAAGCATTTGGCGGCAGCCAGAAACCGCGATAAAGCACAGGCCGACAAGAAGAGAACTCCTGAGCCAGCTTATTCGGTGGGTGAGAAGAAGGTGTGGTTGAGTACCAAACACTTGAAGCTTAAGGGAAACACTCGTTTGCAACCTAAGTTTGGTGGTCCATACCCCATCATGGCCGTGGTTAATCCGGTGGCCATGAAATTGAAGCTGCCCTCTTCCTGGCACATTCATCCCGTGTTCCATGTGTCCCTGTTGAAGCCGTATGTGCAGGGTACTAGGTCGGTAGCCAGACCGCAGCCTTTGGACATAGAAGGGGATGTCGAGTATGAGATGAGAGCTGTACTCGACTCTAGAAGGTTGAGGGGTGCTTTGCAGTATCTGATCGATTGGAAGGGGTATGGACCTGAGGAACGTTCTTGGGAACCACTTACTAATTTGCATTGTCCTGGGTTGTTCAGACGTTTCCACTCCAGGTACCCTTCCAAGCCTGGTGGACCGCCGGGACGTCGGTCGTTGAGAGGGGGTTCTGTCACGAATTAGGTACAATTAACAGGACTACATGTCCCAGAATGCTTGGTTTCTAGTCTGTCCTCGCTTTTTCCTTCTGTCTTTCCCGGCTTTCTATATCTACTGCCGTGAGTAAGCCCTCTGTGCTTGTCACCTGTGTTTGGCCGCTTCACTGAATCTGGACCTGTGCTGAGAAGGCGAGCTTGGTTTAATCCCTGGTATCCCGATTGCCTTCCTTTGCTCGCGGAGTTGCCGCGCTTACTAGCTGTGTTTTGCCGAAGACGCTTTGACCTTTGGAGAACCACGCTGAGAGCCGCGCTGTGAGCTGCGCTGAGAGCTCTGTCAGTGCGGAAGAAGAATTCCTGCACCTCGAATAACTTCGTATATTTGGAACTGAAACTAGCGGTGGGCTAGTATTGGGGGAGTGCCTTTTTCCCTTCCAATTTTGTTTTGTTTGCTTAACGACTTCCTGTTTTTTGGGGCCGAACATTTTGAACTTCTTGGAGCTGTTGAGAGGCTCGGATTTCCTTCTTATATGAACACTGCTGCGAGAACTAGGACAGTTCGTGTTGAACCTTCAGAGACTACATCCCACTAAGATAAGTAGTGTTCTTATCTATCTGTGAGTGACTACGGAGGCAGTATCCTTCTCATTCTCGAACTGGGGTTCTAGGGCAGTTCCCTGCTACTTTTGCTGTTTACTTTATTTTTTCTAATTTTTGCCCTTGTCTGATGGAATGATTTCTGGAGCCTTGTTATGTAAGTGTACTTTAATGTTATAGTTTATACATATAGAGGCGTCATTGAACTCCAAGGAAGAGTGTGATTGTTGTGTCTTGTGTCTCTATACAGGAACCAGTACACAGATCCACGGCGTGGTGTCTCTCCTGTTGTCGAGCCCTGTAGATGGTTTATGGCCGCCAGCCCTTTCTGTTTTATTTATCCACTTTTCCCCTTCCCTGGGTGAGGTCCTCATAGGTGAGTGTTATATTATGACTCACTTGGGGTGCCGCATTTAGGGAGGAGAGAAACTAGCACCTACATCGCTTCCGCTGTACCTGAAGCTTAAGGTTAGTCAATCTGTATACATCGTGACACATGGGAACAGTCCAGCCCGAACTGCCAAGCCATGTCTTCCCTGGACGGGAATCAAGCTTCCCAGGACCGGTGTCTGGCATTACAGCCGTCTTCAGCCGGGCTTGCTTGAATCCAGTGGCAAAGTGAGCAAGGGACTCACGTCTGAGCATACCCTGCCAACTTGGGGCGAACAAAGAAAAACCAAAGGGTATGATGGCCGGAGCGTTGACAATGCAAACACTCACCCCCAGTCAACTGATCTGGGTTTAATCCATCACCGTTTTTTAGCTCACTCCGCCACCCCAGTTCAGACATGGCCATATGCAAATCAGTCTGACTCTGTGCCTCATGGGAACAGTCCAGCCCGAACTGCCAAGCCATGTCTTCCCTGGACCGGAATCAAGCTTCCTAGGACCGGTTTCTGGCATTACAGCCGTCTTCAGCCGGGTTTGCTTGAATCCAGTGGCAAAGTGAGCAAGGGACTCACGTCTGAGCATACCCTGCCAACTTAGGGCGAACAAAGAAAAACCAAAGGGGATGAAGGACGGGGCCTTGACAATGCAAACACTCACCCCCAGTCAACTGATCTGGGTTTAATCCATCACCGTTCTTTAGCTCACTCCTCCACCCCAGTTCAGACATGGCCATATGCAAATCAGTCTGACCCTGTGCCTCATGGGAACAGTCCAGCCCGAACTGCCAAGCCATGCCTTCACTGGACCGGACCGGTTTTTCTTTGTTCGCCCTAAGTTGGCAGGGTATGCTCAGACGTGAGTCCCTTGCTCACTTTGCCACTGGATTCAAGCAAACCCGGCTGAAGACGGAATTACCTTTTGCATCATGGTAAATGTAGTTTTCAAAGTTGCTGATTTATCAAATTTCATGGCCAGTGCCCGTATCCCTATACACGTGTTTCGAGATTCCTTTCTCTTCAGTAGGGAAAAAGTTCATAGGTTCTTGTGCATGCTGCCGTCATCTTATCAGGAATATTACCACTCTCAGCATGCGTCGCGCGCCCCTGAGTTCGTCAGCTCGCCGCTCGTGGGAGCCTTTTCAACAGTCAAAGGGGGTAGGGCACGCTGCGGACATGCACAATGGAATTACCTTTTGCATCATGGTAAATGTAGTTTTCAAAGTTGCTGATTTATCAAATTTCATGGCAACCTATGAACTTGGCTTTTTTTCCTTACTGACGATTGAGGAATCATGAAACACGTGTCTAGGGATACGAACTGAAACTAGTAATGCAGCACTGGCTATGAACACTTTGAATTGATCTGAGCGAGAAATAATGAACTACATGAACCATCATGCAAAAGGTAATTTCGTTTGGGCGTGTCTGGTGCGCTTCCACCTCCCTGAAAGTAAAGACAGAACAAATTGCTTTATAATGAAGGTGAAAAATTAAACAAAAAAAACAAAGCACACCTCTAACACCATAACAAGATTTTACTTAAGAGCCATTAAGAAAGCCAAAAGTCAGGCCTGCTCTATACGAATCTAATGGCCACGGTCCGGATCGCGTGGCATTCCTCCTTCCCTATTAGGCGCTGTACGAGACAGGGTTGTCCCCAGTCTCCATTATTATTCACACTTGCTGTGAAACCCTTGGCGGTATGGGTGTGCAGTGACCCGGTGCTCAGAGGCTTCGAATGGTCACAGTCAATTCAATTTGTCTTTATTTGGTTTCTTTTCTTGTTAAAAAACCATAAAAGCAATTTTCACGATTACAAAACATCATATCAAGAAGAAATTCATTAAAAAAATATAAATTTAAAAACTTTAAAAACAAAATTATATTATCCTCACTAACCGCTACCCTGCATCCCCAGATTAAAAATCTGTACAGTTTGACATCGCTCATAATTTCGGTTAACAGGTACATAGTTTCAATAAAATAAACCTTTACAAGCTCCATGCATTACTATATATTCAGTCGGTGTCTGAAAATACATTTAAGAAATTTCACAATATGCCTTGCTATCCCCTCCTGTTCCAAGAGCTGCAAATATAACAGAGCCGGGCAACATCTTCTGACGCCCATATAACGCAGTATGGGAATCAGCCATATCTTTCTATGTTCTGTATAGAATTTGCAGAATAGAATGGTGTGCATTGTTGTCTGCACCGATATGTCGTCACAAGGGCACGGGGGTAGGTCTAGTGTCCATTTTTTGTTTTGAGGAAAAGCAACCAATCGATGAAAGATGTTAAACCTAAATCTAACCAGCAAAAATCTTTCAAAAGTGGTAAACTTGTGGGTCAGGTAAGGCTGAATAGAAAATGTCGATTGGATGGCTATGGAGTGTTGCACTGATGGTTTAATTACCTCCTTAGCCAGCCTTAGTTCATCTAAATGTGCTAGACACATAACCTTCAGTGACTTTCTTGGAATGGAGCGAATGGAGGATGGATTAAGGTAATGTCTTTCCAGACCCAGATTGGTTAAGAAGCGCTTTACATACAGTAACCATCCGATCTTGTGGGAATGGTCAAGGGACATACAATCTACAATCTAAAATAATCCCCTGCGTAAAATGATTTTTGTCGGTTGACCAGATACGGTGCCACAGAAGAAGTGGTTCTGTTTTTGTGAGATCCGTCAGATAAGGAATACCTAGCTCAGAATGGCATGCGTAGGTGGATGTAGTCTTAGGGGCAACCAAAAGGAACCTCAAGAATGCATTTTCCACTGTTTGTAAAGTGGGGTTGTTAACATACCCCCATACACCTGACCCATACAGTGCAACGGATTGGCATTTTGCCTTGTATATTTGGAGGAGTTCTAATGTGAGTCTTTTGCCTAATGATTTGGAGACATTTACCAGGGCCATTGTCGCTCCTATTAAGAGAAGCTTTCTGGACTCAACCGCAGGTTTCCAAATGAGTCTATTATCCATGATGATGCCCAGATATGGATATTGCTCTGTGGTGTTTAGTTTCTCCTTTCCCAGGTATATGTTATTTAGCCTTTTTTTCCCTGGACCTACCGTCATAACGAAGGTTTTTTTAATATTTATGCGCAGGTCTAGCTTGCCCATGAATTGTGAATACCTGTTGAGTGCCTTCTGTAGTTCAAGGGGGGTTCTGGCCAGTATCACTGCGTCGTCGGCGTAGAGAAGGGCGGGAATTGGACAATGTTTTACTGCCGGAAGGTCCCGGTTCCCATTGATCATATCCCTCTCCAACCCGTTGGTATATAGCGTGAAGAGGAATGGGGCCAGGACACATCCTTGTCTCACTCCCCTCTCTATTCCGAACGACGCGGTTAGCTCGCCATGGATCCCAAACCTCACCCTTGCTGATGCATTCGAGTATAATTCACGAAGGAAGTTCACCAGTGGCACTTCGACACCCATTTCCTCTAAGATGGACCAGAGTTTATTATGGGATACACAGTCAAAGGCTGCTGAGAGGTCTACATACACCAAATAAATCGGGCCTCCCTTAGCATTAACATATTTCCCCAAAAGCAATGACAAGTTCAGGGCCTGTTCTATCGTTCCTAGACCCTCCCGAAACCCATACTGTAGGTCCGAGAGGATCTCCCCTTAATCCGTCCACTGTTGTAGGCGTTCTAGTATTACTCCACCGGCCACCTTGCCCAGGGAGTCCAACAGTGATATCGGTCGATAGCACGATACCTCCTGGCGGTCCCCCTTTTTGAAGATGGGTACCATAATGGACTTGGACCATGAGTCCAGAAGGCCCACCTCACATGCTGCCCTAATCACTCTAGTTACCAAGGGGGCCCATAAATCTAAATTCGATTTTAAAAAGTCAGCTGGGACCCCATCCGGTCCCGGAGCTTTCCTGCTTTTGCTAGATGTTAGGGCCAACGAAACCTCTTCTATGGCAATGTGTAGCTGGATCGGAAAGGGGGACCTAGAGTGAACTTGACCTCCCTCTACTGTTTCTGTGGGGATCTCTTGACCTTTTGTAAAAAAAAATGAGAAATACCCCACCCAAGTAGGTTCATCGATGGCTACGTCAATACATGGAGCCGCTGTGTTGTCAATTAAATATGGGGACTTAACTACTGCCCAAAATGCGGCACTATCTTTATGGCGGCAGCTATTATGCAGTTGGAGCCAGAGGGTCTGTTTTAATTCTGTTTTCCTCTCTTTTAGGGCGGCACTGTACTCCCTTCTGAGCTTTACAATTTCTTCAGGGTTCCTGTGTGTTCTATTAAGGGCCTTCTTCAGTGTGGAATGGGCCCTAGTACATCTATGGTTAAACCACCCTAGTTTTTTCTGCCCCGATTTTTTAGAATGTACAGACAGCTCGGATTTTATGGTCTCCAATATCACCCTGAAATTAGTTAAAACTTCCTCATCGGGGGTTGCTGAATCTAGGCATTTAAGGACTTCTGCGGACGCAGAACTAATAACTTTCCTCAGGATCTCCTGCGGGTCTATTTTCTCCCATTTTAGCGAAAACCCATTTATTTTATCCAGGGTTAACGAATTCTGCTTCAGAGCACTCATTATACTTTGCGTCCTAAATACCTGAGACAAACGAAAATGGATACTAAGGGCAGAGTTGTCGCTCAGTGCCGTTATGTGTACTTTGAACTTAGTTACCCTCTCTTCAAGATATAACAATAAAATCAATCGTAGTTTGCCTACAACCTCCCAGAAACGTTGGGTCATAATGAGGGGCGAAGGGCTTCCTTGGGTTTGCAATGACAAGTCCCAGGTCAAATAGTATGGTGTTTAGGAAACTACCGATTCTAGTGTGGGAGAAATGTGCAATCAACTCTTCCCCTTCATCTGATAGACCACACAAAATGGGGCTATTCGAGTGACATAGGTGGTGATTGAAATCTCCCCCCCAAATGATTGTAGCCAATCTTACAGAACCCCTCGTCAAAGAAGACAATTCCTCATATAGATGTGATCATGTCATCAGCAATTCTCCCACTGGGAGATTATTATAAAAGTTAACCAGTATGACTGTTTCCACCTTAATAAAACAGAGGGACAGTATCTGAAAGTTTACTTCCAATTTTATAGGAGATACTTCAAGGGCCCCTATTCTATTAGATATATAGACGGTTAGCCCCCCTTTGGCTCTACCAGCCGATACTGCAAGTGCTGGGGAGAAGTATGTCTTATAACCCACGAGGTGAATGGGAGTGGTAGACCATGTCTCCTGAAGGCAAATTATGCCCTTATTTTGGACAAAGTCCAACCAGATGTTATTTTCGGTCTTGTTTCTGAGTCCTGCGACATTCCAGGACAGTAACTCTATTACCAAACTATCTATAGATTGGTTACTGCCGATTATTGAGGTTTCATGTTTCCTACAGGTAACCTCTATTGGGGCCATTTTCACGTTTTTTCCCTTCCAGATAGGGGGGCTTTCAGTTTCTATTAACCTAGTTTGCCTATGCCCGGAACCTAACTTAACTCCATCGTGATCTATACTTTTTGGTCCCTCCATTAATTGCTCTGTACCCAACACGAACACCGGATTGCCTTGTGAATTATCACTTGGGTCACGTCTACCCTCTAAATTCCTAAGAAAATACAGCTTCCTTGATAGCTGGTTATGGAGTCAATCGACACCTTCTAGGCCAGAGAGTGAGGCAAATCGATTAAATGTTGGGAGATTGAAATTCCGGTCAAAAGGTTGTATTGCCCGCTCTCTTGGTATCCTCGATAGTAGGGACTGGGGATAGAAGTAACTTAAATCGCGTGGTACAATACCCTCCTTGCCTTTCTCCATATACCAGTCCCCAATGTAATTTGTGGCCCTATGGTCTCTAAAATGAATGATGATTATGTCCCCCCTAATGTCCTTTGGCCTTTGCCCCATCCACTCCAAACGTCTAACGTCTAGGATTTCACCATTGATATTCGGTGGTAGAGGTCTGTTTTCCTTTAGCCAGTATAAAACCTTGTTCTATAATACCTGGAAATGCTCAGGTTTCCCTCCCTCAAGTGGCGGCACCCCTGTTAGTACCACCACATAGGGTGCTGCTTCTGGGGAAAGGTTTACTCTAGGGGGGTGGGCACTAAGTTTCCTTGGGGATGGGATTGCTCTTGGTGGAATGGGTTGAGTGCTAGCTATTTTACTACATAGTCCGTCAACTCCAGATCCACTGGGTACAGCAACTATTTTCTCTGTGGGCTGTGGTGATTGAATATTCGGGATTACCTGGGACATGGAATTTACGGTTTTTAGCGCTTTTGGCTTTGTGGTCGCTAAAGGCACAGGAGTACGTGTGGGCTGGCTCTGTTTAAGTATTCGTAGTTCTTTCACTAATTCAGTGTTTGCTACAATTGAGGTTTCAAAATGCTGCAATTGAGCTGCCAGTCTCTTGACCCTTTCCACTAGAGGTAACAGGAGTGATTTAAGTAATTGTTCAACACCTCCCAGGAGAGTATGGGCACCCACGGTATTTTTGGAAATTATCGACCTGCCTGGTCTTCTCTAGGGCCGGGCCAAGGTTGTCTAAGGGGGTCACAGAAGTTTTCTGAGCTTTTGCACTTCTGCCACAATGTGAGTTTCCCCTACGCTTCCTTTTCTTTAATGGCTGCCCTCCTCCCCTCACTTTCTTAAGTGCTTCCTTTATTGGGGGCTGTGTTAAGGGAATAATATCTGAGCCTTCATTAGGTAGCGAATCTTGGGAAACAGTAGTGTTCAGAGATGTTGTGGAGATGTTCCTTGTTAGTTCTATTGAAGCTGTAATATCTTGCAGTAACCGAGGAATACTAAGGTCCTCATTACTATCATATTGGGAGTGCACTGGATTTGGGGTTGGTGTTTGTGACCTAGTACCCGGGACTGAACAACTCTTCTGGGTTAGGCCTGAGGACAAACGCTTTTGTGTTATCTCAATCTCGCGTTCTAGCCTTGATGTTTCCTTAAGGGGATAGTTATCTAGTGTCCCCCTGGTCAGCACACCCTTCTGTGATTTCTTGTCCGGGTTGGTGGACGAAATCATTCTCGTTGGGGCGATAATCTGAAGGAGCAATATAGGCCCAACTGCAATAAGCAATCACTTTCCCCCAAAAGTACTGTACTGTAACGTTTTAAAAAAAAAATGAGAACAAGGTGAGTGACAGGCTAAAAGTTAATAGGGTTGGTCATAACAGAATGTTTAAAACTATCCGAATGGTGCCACAGCCTTACTGTCTAAATCTGGCCTCAGATGGAAGGGGGGAGGCCCTGCCCAGCCTCCGTCGGCCACGGATGGCCGCAGATGGTCCCGCCCTTGTCCTGCGACGCGGGGAGTGGCGCTGATTTTTATGCGCCTCCTGGCACGTTGTCCACTTCTCCGCCTTCCTGGGCGCAAGGTCACATGGATCCTGTAGTCTAGGGTTCACCCCCGCTCGGCGGACGCACCGCAGGTGTAGATGGCGGCAGCGGAGGGTGAACGGAATTACCGAGAGCAGTCTCCCAGAGCAGCAGCAGCAAGTAGGTTTTTCCGGGTCCTCTGCAAGAAAGTTTAAACTGGCGTCACAGGCCCAATCCAATCGTATTACGTTATACATGGAAAAGGTCCTTTTTTATGACTGACCCATGGTTCTCGGTCCACGAATCTTACAGATCCTCCGTGTGTTTGGCCAAACCACTGGGCTCCATACTAACCCCTCTAAATCAGTGCTATTCCCGGTATGTGGGGGATCAGAGACATGGTGCCTGGGAGATGCAGCTGTCTCACGCGACTGCAGGCTTTAAATATTTGGGCATCTTCATGTTGCCCTGCCCAAAGACATCGCGGGCCCACAACATTAACCCTCTTATCGCTAGTCTTAAGGATGAGACAGCAATCTGGTCTCCTCTGCCGCTCTCACTTTATGGGCGCTCCTTGATTTTTTTAAACGGTCTCACTGCCCAGAATATTATACAGGGTGCAAAATTTCCCTTTTAATATGCCACGGGCCTGGTTCGCGCAAATCAATACTATACACAATAAATTCCTGTAGGATGGTGGGGTGGTCCGGGTGTCGTTAAATACAGGCATGCAGTCAACGTACTGTTGAGGCATTGCAGCAGCAGATGTGTATGCCTATTAACGTTGCCTCCCACTTACTAATCATAAATTAATGGTGGTAAAGCTCCCCAACAGACCCAGCATTTGCACTCGAGCACACGGCGATCGAGGGTGCCCCCCTTCTTCAACTCCTATATGGTATGCGGAACCTGGACTCCCTACCTCCCGCCAGCAGAACAGTAGTCGGCTCTGGAGATACACGGTCCGATAGATGGGGTGGTGTGGCCACCTAACACAGGCGACCCCACTCTGGCACGGTACACATCTGCGCCCTGTGATGGCCCTAGCGGGATTTCTTAAATTAGACCTTGTGGGCATATTCACTCTTGGAGACGTAATGTAGGGTACTACTCTACAGTTTTTCCAACAATTATAGAAAGAGTTCCATTTGCATAGAACGCAATTTTATAAATATCTCTAGTTACGGCATGCACTTGCTCCCCTGATCCACTCAATTGAGACCCTGCCCGAGTTCCATCTCCTTGAAGGACGTCTGCTAATGGGAGACCTAGGCACGCATAAGATCCATCAAATTGATTAAACACTGACCACACACACCCATACGACTTTACATAAGACTAAAAGGGCATGGCTAGACGACATGCCGGACATGAGCGAAGATGACTGGACTGAGGCCCTGGCTAGCCACCGGGGTGCGGCAGTGTCATCCCGCTACCGCCTCATACAATTAAGTACATACATCGTATATATTGCACACGATCTGGGCTGTGGAAGATGGGCGTTATCCAGTCCCCTCTGTATCTGAGTTGCGGGAGGGAAGAAGGGACTTTTATACACTCAGTCTGGAGTTGTACAACATTACAGCCATTTTAGCGAAACATTTCGTCCTGTTTAGGTGAGGTATTATCATAGGATCTCCCACCTAAGCCGAAACTGTTCCTTCTCCATAGCACTGAAGGGATAGGTCGGAACTGGTACAAGCAACACTTACTCTTTCTGGCCCTCACTATTGCTAAGCGCAATATCGCCCAGCTATGGAAGGGGGTGTCCCCTCCGACGATGGGTGGGTGGAAAAAGCTCTAAAAAAGAGAGTGGGGTCCACCTACGCCAAAGGGACAGGACACCAAAAAGACGTTAGTCTAGAATAAGCTCCCTTTGGGTATTCTTATAGCATTCCAATCAGATACACATATCAAATATACCACTCCAGTCACACAGGGTCAGTTCTACAGTTGACAGAAAGTCAAATATAAGATCTATATTAAAATTTATTTTTGAGTTTATTAGGTTGGGTCAAGAAGATATATACATAAATATCATTATTCATTAAAAACACAATTTATCAATGTCACATCAAAAATACACAATAGATAAAAATATATAACCAATGTAAATAAAACAATGTTAAAAAATGGTGTAATCACATTCATATGGTTAATTTTATCGTCACATCATCATATACATGTATGGTACAACACACATTCAATATCATAAAAATTTATTTTTCTATGAGTAGGCCAAAAGCGATGCGGTTCGGAGGGTTTACACAGGTCCAACCTCCTTCTTCAGGCATACAGGGCATGTATGTGTGCCCCATGTGCACACATGCTTACTTCAGGGGTGCAACAGGGTGTCCTTTTGACACCCTTGCACCCTTGAAATTGCATTCGCAATTTGCGAGTACCTAATGGGTACTCGCAAATTGTGAATGTCTTCCTATTCATTCCTATAGGCCTATAGGCCCATAGGAATGAATGGGAAGATATTCCTTAATTGTGAATCACACTTTGCAATTAGCAATTAAGGAATACGTAGGAATAGCAATTAATATTGCGAATCCTACATACATTACCTTTTGCGAGTCCTTAATAGCGAATCTCTAAAATTCCATAATCCTATGATGGCCAGGTAGCTGTTTTAATGCTACTCAAGATCTGTCTTTTTCTTAGGGAGTAAAGCAGGAATGTGTCTTTTGGCTACATCTTCCAATAGTCGTCTTGTTACGATAGTCCACCCATGTAGCCTAGCTGACATGTGAACCTAATGGATGGTTATTTTCATCACAACCTATCTGATCTAGATGGTGTGTGCTCTTTTGTGTATAGTTATTCCCATTCATACTCTGTCAGGGTTCATCCTAGCTTGTTCTTCCAATGTCGCTGTCCTGGTACTTCATCAGGTTAGCTCACGTCAATTAAAACATTATAGATATCTGAAACCAACCCCATGTCTCTCTCTTTTGTTCACAACCATGATTCAAGTTTGGCCAGGTGTTGGCAAGCATTTTGTTTGATATTGGGTTGCCAGTACTGGAACCTTTCCTTCTCAAGGAAGTCAGTACCCCCTTTTAAGGGGGTAAAAATCCTGGTTTCCTTTTTCTTTAGAAAGGTCACCTATACTTTTACACCCAATGGCCATCTAGGTGCAGAATGGTCAGGAGTGTAGTGCTGAGGAGAACATTGATTCCCCATTGTCGGAATAACAGAAGAGGGGAAAAAGACAGCTCCTCCACTTTCACTATTTTGGCACTCACCACCAGGGTAGACCTAGTGTTAGGAAAGAAGTACAGTCCCCATGCTGTGTGCTTCTTGCCTAACCACGGCACTCTTTCTATGTGTGTGCTTGCTAGCATCTGGTCTATGAAGGACCTGTGCTTTTCTGACTTCTCCTGCCCCCATTCCATTGAGGAATTGAGATGCATTTCCTGGTAATGTTTTAGGCTACCTGGGAGCTCCAGCCCTGGAAGTTTAAAGGATTTGACATTTGGTGTCTCACAATCAGGGGGTGTTTCCCTGCCCAAATTAGTTTTGAAATTGTTTGATTAGAAGAGTGGCATTTTAAGGGCGATTGCCTGCAAGTAGATCTTCAGGAGCATCGTCATTTTAACCGGTCAGCTGGACAGGTTATGAAGTGTAAGTTTGCTGTACATCTCCTCCTTCATGTCCAGTCCCCTCCAACCATTTCCAATAGTATCCTTAAATGACCACCTTTTAGGTGTGCGGAACGTTCTGCAGCAGATCCCCAACTCATCATCTTAGACATGTCCAAACTTCCATCCCTCCCTCCACTTTAGTCCCAGCCTTCATGTTTTGAACCCCCCACTCCTATTCCCCACCCAACCCCCGGACTCTCCAACTTTAGTTGAATCAGTAATGCTTGGTCAGCATGTGCTCCTCCCTTTTGCTCTCAGTGTTCTGTTGTGTGTCAGTTACTTCATTGAGCTCCTCGATGACAACCCCTTCCTCATCACTATTGTCAGCCAGGTGTAGTATCTGTAAAGTGCATGTCTTCCGGGTCATTCTTCTTGATGCCTATTAGTTTCAAGTTAAGTTCTGCTTCCTCCTATTCCCGCTTCTTGGTCCAGGATGCTAATTGGATGAAGTGTAGAAATCGGAGACTGAAGAAAACTTTAGCTCTTAGAGGAAAAAAGAATGGCAAAAATATTTTGAGAAAACGTGCAGATCAAGAGCAACACCTGGAGTTCTTGTAGCAGAAGCAGGAAGAAAGCTTGAAGCCTTCTGGCGTGTGCAACAAGCCAAAAGCACAGTTGCGTTGAACAAAGTAACTGACCAGTTCTCTTTCATACTGTCAGATAACGATGACCTGGAACAGGAAACATGGAAAGTGTAGGAAGTTATCTCAACACAATGGATTGGGATGGTCACAATAGAAACAGACAATAAAGTGAGAAAAAATCCCATGGAAAATATCAGGTCTAGAACTTTACTAAACTAACAGAAAAGGATCTGGATTCTCAATGGGCAGAGTCTGAACTAAACTACTACACTGTCTAACTAATACTGTGAAAATGTCTGCTGAAAGCTGGCATAACAACCTCCATCTGGCAACCAGGAGCAGTGTCCAGAAAACTCACAGTGAAACAGCCCAGCTGACGAGTGCCAGGCCTCAAACATGCAATGCAGTTGACACAAGCTTACCCAATACCATTAAGTAAAAAACCCTGTCTGATGCTAGCTGGGCTACAAAACACGTTCCTAGATGGTAAGAGATTGAGCCGAAGAACACAGCCGTTAGAAACAAGACTTGAGGTAACTAGATCCTTCAGTCTGTGAGTAGACTCAACTTTCTTGTCAGAACCAAGAATCTTAACACTCTGCCTCCCCCAGAATGTCCATGTTTCACCAGGTTTTTGAGAAAAAAATGTACGTACCAAACAAGAGGCATGAACCAGAGACGCTGGCTCCCAAGATCTCTAGGAGGGAGGATATCCCTACCAATTATCCAGAAGCTGAAGTGCTCCTTTATTACTTTTTGAGTCACATATTACATTGTTGGCTTTTAACTGTCTGATAAGTAGAAGGAAGAACTCTGTTCTTTCTAAATCCATACACAGTCGGCTATTAGTGTCTCCTTATTGTGACCGTGATTTCTCTTCAATAGCTGCTATTGAAGAGAAATCACGGTCACGATAAGGAGACACTAATAGCCGACCGTGTATGGCGGTTTGAAACACCATTAAACAAGGACAAACAATGTGTATGGTGGTGGATAGAGATAAATCTGAATCATCGGTCTTAGGATACCACATGCCGGTGGATGTACTAAAATACTCCATAGGGCAAGATTCAAGCAGCTTAGCTCCATGACCCAAGAATCCATTGGCCAGATTAGATATTGGAGGAACTGCATCGACCACTTCGAAAAATAGAGAGTGGTGCCAACAACCAACAAGCATTTGCAATGCAATAGGTCTCGCATTTACCAGAGTTTGAGCTGTTGGCTTTGTAAATGATAATGCCTTTTTATTTATGTTTTGGTTTTTAAAACATAAATAAAAGGCATTGTCATTTAGAATGCCAATAGCTAAACACTCACAAATGCGATACCTGTTGCATTCCAAATTGTGTTTAGAAAACTCATGGAATGCATTTGCAGGGGCTCACTGTGATTGATGGCCGGTATAAGGAGGCGAGATATAGGACGGGCACTTTATAGCTAATGTTGTTACAGATGCATTTGAACAGAATGCTGTCACTTGATGGGAGTTTATTTTTGTATATAAACTAACAGGAATGATTTATGTTTCGGTTTTTAAGTACCAAGGAAAATGCGTCCTAAAAATGCATTCCATGTTGGGAAAAAAAGAAAAGCAAAACAGAAATCTAAACTGTTAGTTTATTTTAAAAACCGTCAGGTGAACGTGCTGTGTTTATAAAGCACATTGAATGCAAGAAATGCATTGTGGGGGCTCACTGTGATTGATGGCCGGTATAACAAGGCCAGGAATGCCTCTTTCGGTGCAGCAGGGTAAAACGACGAAGTTGGAGGAAATAAAAGCAAGCGCCCTGAACCTCCCACCCAATTCTGGAGGGTTGGAATGTAAGATCCCTGCCATATCAGTAGGTGACCCCAGTCAGTTTCTGAAAAAGTAAACATGCAATGCAGGCATTTATTTTTTATTTAATAAAATGACAACAATGTCGTGCACACGTTTAAAGGGGCTCCTACCTGAAGGGTCGAGTGCAGAAGTGGAGGACGTGCTGATAAAAGTGAGTGCAGACGGGGTGGATGTGCCGATGGAATTTAGATAATTAACCGCACTAACGAACTCCCGTAGGGTGAACCCGACATTTAAAAACACGGGCAGAAAGACATAGGCGGAAAAAAACAATTACAAGTGATAAGGAAAGGTTACCTGTGTCAGAGAGAGATTACAGCCACACTGTTTAGTGTCCCATGAAGCCCATCATGCACTGTAAAGGAGGCGGGAGAGCCGCGGAGTAATAAAGGTTCAGCAACTTCTCCTCCACAGGAGGCGATGATAAATCTGTGTGCGTCTTCATGCACAAAACAAAAAGGGTGGAGGGGGCAGGGGAGGAGGGGGCAGGGGAGGAGGGGTCCGGGGAGGAGGGAAGGGCCAGAGGGACTTGATGGGAGTGGTGGGGGGGAGGGGGAGGGTATAGAGAGGGAGAGGAGGAGAGACAGGACAGGGGGAAGCAGCAGAGACACGGCGGGTAAAATAAACAAACAAGCCTTTCACCGTAACACGGCTGGCAGGGGAGGGGGCGGAGAGGGGAGAGGTGCGACACGGCAGTAGGAGGAGGAGGGGGGAGGAGAGTAGGGGAGGCACGGCCTAGCGGCAGGCAGGCAGGGGAGGAGAGGAGGAGGGGGGAGGAGAGTAGGGGAGGCACGGCCTAGCGGCCGTGCAATCAAGTAGTGAGGGGGCGGAGCTGGGGGAGGCTGTGAGAGAGAGTAGGCAAGGCAGGCGGCTGGGGGCATGTGCACGCGCTTTTAAGCTCAATGCACATGCGCATTGAGCTTAAAAGTCACGGGCACTGCAAGGAATCGCCACGATTCCTTGCAAGTTAGATAAAGTC
The DNA here is from genome assembly GCF_964261635.1 of Lissotriton helveticus. Taxonomy (NCBI): domain Eukaryota; kingdom Metazoa; phylum Chordata; class Amphibia; order Caudata; family Salamandridae; genus Lissotriton; species Lissotriton helveticus. The sequence goes on from NC_136071.1 coordinate 819,955,236, forward strand.
TGGATGAGCCCCTATAGTCTCGCTTGCTCGATGCGCATGCGCATCGACAGGCGAGACCTAAAAAGAATAAGACAACATTTTTTAACAGCACCAGACAGTGGTACGTGGCACGAAAATACGCCTATGATTCTATGCACTGCCACATTTTAATAAACGAGGCCAGTAGTACACTTGGGACAAGACATGGTGAAGTCCCACTAGCTATGATAATAATCAACCATTGTCAAGAATAAACCCTATATTAACATTGAGTCCTGAAGAAGGTGGTTCTTTTATTGAATGTGCAATACCACCGAAACGCATCGAGGCTAGTTTGTTGTTGAGAATCCAACTTACCGGAATCACGTGGATAAGATCAAAAATCTAACCTGTTTTTCATTTTGTATTTATTGTGTTGGATCAAGTATAGCAACAGTGTAAAATCATTGTGCTCTTTGGGATGCCCTCCGCATGTTTCATATACAGTATCAAGCAAAACATTCTATAGTTAAATTGTGTTTATCAATTGTATATTTCTCATGTATTTTTAATGTGTTTTTAAATGAGTGCCCTTTCACAATCTTTCCTGAGTTTCAGAAAGATTGTTTTTAATATATTTTATGTGAAATAAAACAATATGTACATGCTACATCCAATCTTGGGTTTATTGGAAAAGACCTTTAAATATATAAAGTCCTGAGAGCAAGGTTAATAGTCTCGAGTGAAATGGGTGTATGAATGAGACTTTGGTGATGTTATGATTTCCAAGGGAAGCTAGGATTTTCCTTAGTGATCTCCACCTCTGACATGAGAAAGAACAGGAAAGTTCAACAGATGGCTCCACTCAACCCTAGCTGTAAAAGGCTAGTACGTCCAAATGCCCTGTAAAGGCCATTAAAGATAGAGAGAGAGGGCAGGTTGAAACGACTGTGATGAGGATGTAACAGACTACGGTTAATATAAATTACTGGTAAGTAACCAGGCATTATCCCTACATCCTCATCCAAGTCATCTCCTCAGCTCTTCAACATCTATATGGAACCGCTCGCCAAGCTACTCAGGAATGCCAATATCCTCTTCCACCTCTACGCGGATGACACGCAGATTTACCTGGAAACCTCTTCACTTAACGACATCCACAGACTAAATGCTGTCTTAAAAGATGTTCAAGATTGGCTGACAAAAAACCATCTGAAACTCAATCCCGACAAGACCGAAACTCTTCTCATCTCAAACAAAGAAGACAATCCTCAAATCACTGAGTGGCTGAAGTCGATTGATGCTCTTAAAGGTTCTCTCACGCCAACTGATTCCGTCAAATCTCTGGGTTTCACCCTTGACCCCAAACTAACCTTGACAAACCACATTAAGAACTCGGCAAAAAGTGCTTTCTTCAACCTCAGACTGCTGAACAAAATCAAACCTTTCATTCCAAACAAAGACCTTAAACTAGCCACACAATCTCTAGTTCTATCTAGACTGGACTATGGGAACTCAATCCTTACAGGTATCCCCAAATCGCACTTGGCTCCATTAAAAACACTACATGCGGCAGCAAGAATGATCACAGGATGCAAAAAATTTGACCACATCTCCCCAGCACTCAAAGAACTTGAATGGCTCCCGGTGGAAATGCGTAGCACCTTCAGAACGGCCTGCCTAACACACAAGGCCCTCCACACCGGTAAACCAGAATACTTGGCAAACAAGCTCGCAAAAGCAGGCCAAAGCAGATATTTGAGAAGCTCCAACTCCCTGTTGCTCATCCTACCAAAAACCAGAAAGAAGAAAACTGCGGACTGCTCCTTCACTGGAAATGCCCCCAAAATATGGAACTCTATCCCCCCGCATATCAGAACTCTACCGTCCTATGCGGACTTCAAGAACCAACTCAAATCCTTGTTCCTCATCCGTTCCCTAGGTCCTAGATAACTAGGATCTCCCTCTGAACTATGTGTTATCTCTGTATCCTTCTACCAAAAGTCCTACTGTTACGAACTTCTCCTCCTCCAATATTGTCTTTGAGGACTGCCTTTATTTGTTACGTATCTTTTTGTTCACCCTGTCATTCCTTTTACTGTAAAGCGCTCTGCTACCTTCGGGTCTTGTTAGCGCTATAGAAAACTTCTGAATAAATAATAATAAGTCATTAAACATGACATACCAAAGCTGAAACTGGCCACCTGATAAAACAATATTAAAAAATAATACTTCTAAACAGGCAATTCCGAAAAACAAATCACCAAAATTTGGTGAAGGACTAAGATCCATATATATCAATGTTAGATTTTGCGATTCTCAAATAGCAAATTTTTGGAAATCGCTATTTGAGAATCGCAAAACGCTATGTATGTAGGATTTGCAATACATTTTGCGAATCCTATATATTCCTTAATTGCAAATCTCAAATTGCAATTTGCAATTAAGGAATATCTCCCCATTCATTCCTATGGGCCTAGAGGCCCATAGGAATGAATAGGAAGACATTCTCAATTAGAGAATCGCAAATTGAGAATGCAATTTCAAGTGTGCCAGGGTGTCAAAAGGACACCCTGTTGCACCCCTGAAATGAGCATGGGTGCACATGAGGCGCACATACATGCCCTAAGGGCATGTGTGTGCGCCACGTGCCACTTTGAAAAATGCACAAATGTACATTTTTTTAAAGAAATCGCAAATTACCACCAACCTGTAGTTGGTGGTAATTTGCGATTCCTTATGCCATATTGGCACAACTTGGGTGCCTCATACATTCCATTTAAGGAATCGCAAATTGCGATTCCTTAAATGCATTTGCAAAATAAGGAATCGCAAATGTTGCTATTCCTTATTTTGCGAGGCAGTTTTTCTTTTATACATACCATTAAGCCTAATTACGATTGCAAATGCGTTTGCTATCGCAATTTTGAATGATACATATGGACCTATTTATCCAAAACCGAGGTAAAGCCCTTCCGACCAAACAGTTTCTCACCCAAACCGACACCATAAATCCTGTAGTGTTTAACATACGTTTGTGGCCAAAGTAGCCGCCCTATAGATTTCATTCACTGGACCTCTAAACATCTCCAATGAAGTAGGACCTCTCCCTGTACACCCGCAATAATTGTCTTATATGATAATGAATAAGGCCAAAGATATGGTATCTGAATCCATCTGCTAATGGCAACATTACAAGCCTTGTGACCCTGGTCTTTGTTACCAAAAGTTACAAGCAAATGATCTGAATTTCTGAGCTTTTGGGCCTGTCTAAATAAGGTGAAACCACCCTCTTAACACCCAGCAGATGCCACAATTCTTTGTCTTAGAAGGATTAGGAAAGAAAGAAGGTAACAGCACCTACTGCTGGACATGAAATTTAGAAAGAATTTTAGGAGTAAAAGGCAGGATTAGGGCTTAAAATAATACCATCATCCATTATCTAAAAAAAGGAGGTTGATACAGTAAAGCTGCCAAATTTTCCCAGTCCTTCTGGCGGAGATTATCACTCCCAGTAAAACCACTTTCCTAGTTAGGTGCTTTAGATCTTCTGAAGTTAAATGTACAAACAGTACACCCTGTACCTCTTTAAAACCAGAGGGAGATCCCGGACTGGTATAACTGGTTTCACTATAGGTTTAGAACTTGAAAAACTCTTCAAAATTCTAACAACTAAGGGCCCGATGTAGGTGGCAAATACCGGTCGGAAACGTCCGAATTCGGCCGTTTCCGACCAGTATTTGGCATCTTGAGATGTAGGGGGCCAGATTTGACAGATTCTGTAAATTTACCGAATCGGTAAATTTACAGAATCTGTAAAATACCGAATCGGTATTTTTACCGATTCGGTACCTTCCAGATGTAGGTGGGACTCTTCTGAGTCCCAAAGTCCCTACAAATTCGGTATTTTACCACCCAATCCAATTGGGTGTTAAAATACCGAATTCAGGTGTGCATGCACATGTGTGCATGCACACCTAGCCATGTGACAGACAGACATGCCCTTAGGGCATGTCTGTGTGCCACATGGCGCACATGCCTATTTTTGGGGTGCCAGAGGGTGTCAAAGTGACACCCCCTGCACCCTTGCCAAATTCGGTATTTACCGATTCTGTAATTACAGAATCGGTATTGCCCATTGATTCCTGTGGGCTTCAAGGCCCATAGGAATCAATGGGCAATACCGATTCGGTATTTACAGATTCGGTAAATACCGAATCTTAACGATTCGGTATTTACAGAATCTGTAATACCTACATCTCCTCCCTTCATATTTACCGACTCTTAAATACCGCATCGGTAAAATTCGGTATTTAAGAGTCGGTAAATATGAATTACCTACATCTGGCCCTAAATCTTCATTTTAAAGATCTACCCCATCAGCAGTTCTCAAGGCCTTAATAGCTGTAGAAGAGAAAAGCAGGAGATTTCAAAACAAAATCAGGAGACTGTATTTCTCCCACAGACTCCTATTGAAGGCTTGCAAGTGTGCTGCTGCAAGGTTGGATATCAGAGAAGCAAAAATACATGTTTTACTTACCTGTGACGCAGCGTAAAAACTGATCATGCTTTGCACGACACATAAACCTATCTTGACAATGAAAACATAAATGTGCACTTTGTACACGTCTAGAAAAACAACACTTTAAACTGAGAAAAAGTTGATGTAACAGCACGGTAAAAGTGTGCTTGATTAGGTAGAAATAGTAGGATTCATCAAATAATTAATTTAAGATGTTTATTTGTTGAATACCGTAAATTCCTAACAGAGATGTCATGAAAACTAGCGACAAGCTTAGCATTTGTATTGACTTCATTGCAGTCTCATAACAAACTCGACATTGGTGCAAATCGTATATGTAAAGAGTTTAATTTCTGAAACTTTCAGTATAAGTTCCTAACATTATAAAGAACATTTATTAATACAAACAATTTTATTTTAATCATTTTTAGAAATAGTTTACATGTTGCTACTTTTTGAAATTGTGGTAGCAGGCCACAATTAGAGTTGAGTATTTCTGTGTAATAATCACTGACAATCTTATAAAATACTCATATATGATATGTTTGATTTATTTTGTTATGTTTGAACTTAATTAGGAGTTTTTCCCCTAAATAAGAGATGCTAACTCAACAGTGCAATTAAATGGATTTTTTTCCATAGGCTGCATTATTTCATAGCCTTGTGCAATGGACTCTTAATATGTTTCTTCAAATGTTGCTTCATTTGTTCTTGTTCATGCAAATGTTTCGATCAACAAAGCATTTCTTACAGCCCATCTTTGTGTATGAATGGTGGAAAGATGACCTTTGGATTATATCCATGGAAAGAAACAATGTAAATAAGCTCTTTGTGACCTAAACTGTGAGGACAGAATGGACACTCGATTCTCATGATGTGCATGGGAAAATATGCTGGAGTAGCAATTTGTACCTGGAAAGCTAGACGACTGATCACATGTTGATCAGATCATTGTGGAAAGACTATTGATGTCACAGTGACAAATACGTTTTATAAAAACTGCCTTTACTAGGAGGAGGATGGCCACTCCATTTCACTTTCCTTGCCTCCTGGCTGCCTGCTAGACTTACTTTTAATCCCTTGCTGATGAACTAGCCTGTTGGGCGATTTGGAGCAGTTTGTTGAGATACCAGACCTGAACTTTCCTGATTTATGCTCCATTCCCCCTTGCACTTTTTCCCCTGGTGGACTTTAACTTTATCCCTTTGCCCATACTAAGAGAACCTTTGTGAACCAACCTCCTGCCTTTGTAGGTGGTAGAAATTATTGATTCTAAATCATGTTCTTTATAGATAGATGTATTTGACTAGATGTGTTGTTTTATATTTCAAGCTGTTAGATCTATAACCGAGCTTCTTAAAATGTTACTTATATGTACTGATTTGGAATTTTTAATACAATAACCAAACTATCTAAATTTGTTTGAGTCCTATTATGTCTAATGCTCTTTTTGCAGAAACTGTGCTGATTTTAAATGTATATCAGAGAGAGTCATAGATCATATTGAGAACATCAGGTTCTTTTTCTCTTGTTCTGTGTAGCCACAGCAGAGCTTTTGGTATGTATGATTCTTGTTAGACTAAACTACTTTAGGAGGTTGGGTGTACAAAGAGCAATACAGCATGGTTTCGAGGGTAATATAGTTGAACCTGGTCACCAATTTGTGAGTTGGCTACCAATTAATGGTCCTCATTGGGTAGCTGACAGTTGGACATCCTGATTTCTCACCCCTAACTACGACAGAGAAAGGTCCATTGTAGAACCATCGACACTGAGGTAAAGTATTGAATCTGAGTAAAAATCCTACCTGGATGGGCATAATAAAGAGTGTTAAAGTTAGGTTTGAAATGTATTGCTTCTGCTGGAACACCTGGCAGGAGCAGGGAGATAGTGCTATAGCAGGCAGAGAGTGAGACAGAAATGTTGTGCACTGGCCTGCAGGAGCAGGTTACTGGCAGTACATACTTCGAGTCACACAAGGCCAGTCCCTGTCAGCAGAAGCCCGTCAAAAATAGGGTTTTTTGCATGCATAATTCGGGAGACTAGCCTTTAAACTGGTAGTCTCCTACCTGTATTGGGCGGGTTAGCATGTATGCACTCTACTCTATGTTACTCCACTCTACTCAACTCCCCTCAACGCTGCTCCATGACACTCTATGCCAGTCCATGACACTCTACTCCGCTCCACTCTACACACTCTACTTTACGAAACTCCATTCTACGCCATTGTACTCCACTCCACACCAATCTCCTCTCTCCCACTAACTGTTAGCTATACTCAATAGCACAGTAGCCACACTGTTGTACAACATGGTTAAAACACATTGGTAAAGTCAATTTTCCCCAGAAATGGAAACATGCCAACATGAAGCCATTGCTGAAGATACCATCCGCCAACCCAGGAGATCCCAAGAGCTACCAACCCATCTGCCTGCTCCCCTTTCCAGCCAAGGTCACTGAGAAAGCTATCAACATCCAGCTAAACAGGGAACCACAACCTGCTGGATTCCTCACAAGGCGGTTTCAGAGCAAAATCATAGCACTGAGGCAGCTCTAATTGAAGCCATGGACGACATCAGAATGCTGCTAGACTATGGAGAAACAACTGCCCTCGTCCTCCTGGACCTCTCAGCATCCTTCAACACCGTATCCCACCACAAACTGGTCAACAAACTCTACCAGATTGGAATTCCAAGAATAGCCCTCAAGTGGATCACATCCTACCTCACAGAAAGAACGCAGAAGATCATCCTCCCTCCCTAGTCCTTGCTCCCTAAAAAAATCACCTGCGAAGTATCTCAAGGCTCTTCCCTCAGCCCAACCACCTTCAACTTATACATGACACCCCTAGCTAACAACGTCAGGAGCAGGTACCCAACATTATCTCCCACACCAAGGACACCCAACTCATAGAGCTCCCTGACAAAACAACCTACAACCATCAAAGACAAGTTCCAAAAATGCATGAAGGATGTGGCCGCATGGATGAACAAACCAGTTTCAAACTCAAATCAGACAGAACAGAAGTACTCATCTTCAGGAAAGGCAAGGAAATATTATGGAATGATGAATGGTGGCCACCCAAGCTGGGCGCAACCCCCAAACCCACCGAACATGCCTGCCATCTCTGAATCATCGACAGCCAGCTATACATGAATAAGGAGGCTAGCGCCGTCTCCTCTGCTTGCTTCCTCACTCTCCGAATGCTCCGGCAGGTCTTCAGATGGCTCTCACCCAACACCTGGCAAACTATCACACAAGCTCTCTTCACCAGCAGACTCGACTATGGCAACTTCCTCTATGTAGGCATCACCACCCAACTCATGAGAAAACTCAAGAAAATTCAGAACACAGCAGCCAGGCTCATCCTCTACCTCCCCAGGCAGACGCACATAACCCCTCACCTCAGGAAACTCATTGGCTACATGGGCTTAGGAAGTGTGGGGGACATGGGGGACAAGGGTGGTGGGAACGAGGGGATAGAAAATATTCCCTGTCACTTCCATGATTCGCAGAGCCATTAGCGCACAAAAGCTCTACCTATATGGCCCTGCACTTGACCTGCCTCCAGTTATCAGTGACCAATCTGCTGGTCACAAAATAAAGGTGAGTTAGGAGGCCATCCACACCCTAAGCCCTTTTGTTTGTGCTAATTACTGCTGCCCTCGTTCTGCGTGTGGCTGGACAAAGGGAGAGTGGAGTTGAAAGCAGTGTTTGCTTGATTGCTGCCAGCATCCTGCTATACTCGGCAATACCCCCACCTGCTGCTTTGAAGACTAGCCCTGCAGAGCAATGAGTAAGATCTAAAAAGGGAACAGTTCCAGTCAGCCTGACACTTGCAAGCTAAAATGGAGGCTCCCTGAAATACAACATTGTCTAGGATCACAGCTTTTTAAGAAACAGGGAAACCGAGATTGTGCCCAGGTTTTACATTTTCACTTGCACAAGTCAGCTTCTAGAAGTGTATCTCTTTCTGCCATATACTCTTAATGTTTTTCACCTAAATTAATGACAGGTTTGATTACAGCGTAAAGACAGGTAAAAGCTACGTTTTATTTCGGGGAGTTTTGTCTAGCATTATTATTCATGTTGTTTTTATTGTTACATACTTGAGCATTTTGAAGTATATTGTGACCTTTTCTGTTTTTGATATTCTTGTTTGACTTGCATTATAATTTGTTTAATTAATTTTCAAATTTTAGGAGTATAGACAGGAAAAAAATCGACAAATAAAAATAAATAACAGTTACATGTCAGGATTCATTGTATTGTATTGTAATTGCATTTACATAGCACTTACTAGCCCTGATGAGGTGTCAAAGCACGTTTTTCAGTGAGTAGCACGCTACTCTGAAACCCAAAAAAGATTAGTGGTGAATTAGTATACTGAAATATGAGAATAATTTGAGCGTCGATATGTTAGTTTTTTATTTGGATTGAGAAGGTAGTGGTGGGATAGAAGAGGAAAAGGTTTGCATTTATATAGCGCTTGCTACCTCCAATGAGGTGGTGGAGAGCTTTTCAGCTAGTAGCAGAGGCGTTCCCCAAGGATCAGTTCTCTCTCCCGCACTGCTCAACATTTACATGGAGCCACTCACCACCATCCTCAAAAAAGCAAACATACCCTTCCACCTTTATGCAGATGACACCCAGATCTACCTTGAAACCTCAACCACAGCAGACATACAAAGACTCAATGACACCCTAATAGAAGTACGAAAATGGCTGTCCCAAAACCATCTGAAACTCAACCAAGACAAAACGGAAATCCTCCTCATAGCCAACAAAGAGCAGTCCCCCCCAAATCATGGAACGGATAAAGTCTATTGATGCTCTCAACTGCACTCTCATCCCAGCAGACTCTGTAAAATCACTGGGAATCACCCTAGACCCTAACCTTGACATGGTCAAACACATCAAGAACACCGCAAGATGGGCTTTCTTCAACCTAAAACTACTGAACAAAATAAAAACCTTCATCCCTCCAGAAGACCTTAAGGAAGCCACGCAATCCCTCGTGCTATCCAGATTAGACTACGGGAACGCCACCCTCACATGCACGGCAAAATCTCACCTTGCTCATCTCAGATCAACGCTAAATGCAGCAGCTGGAATGGTGACCGGAGTTAAGAAATTCGAACACATCTCCCCCGCTCTCAAAGAGCTAAATTGGCTCCCCATAGAAATGCGCGCTTACTTCAGATCTGCTTGTCTCACTCACAGAGCTCTGCACACTGGCAAACCCGCCAATCTAGCCCCAAACTCAAGAAAGCAGGGCAGACAAGAAGTCTCAGGAGCACCAACACTCTTCTACTTATCCCCTCGAAACCCGTAAACAAAAAACCTCTCGCTCTTTCTCTAGAAATGCACCCAAAATCTGGAATGCCATCCCAATACACATCAGGACTAACCCTGCCTTCAAATTTTTTTTAAACCAGCTCAAAGTGCTCTTCCTCAATAAAGCGCTCACGACGTGACAACGGACCCACACAACGGAACCGCACCTGACTGAAGATCCAATCACTTGGATAAGAACAAACTCTGTCAAGCCCACTCCCCTTGAACCACACCCTCCCCCCCTTCGACTATGACTACTACTACTCTACATTTGAATGCCACATGACATTTGCTGTGTTTACTGTTACAATTCTGTGTATACTCAACAATCACTTGACAAATATTGTAAAGCGCTCCGGTACCTTCGGGTCTGGCCAGCGCTATATAAAACTCTTAAATATATGAATAAATAAACAAAAAGGATTAGTGGTGAATTAGTGTAGGGAAATATTAAATGAGTTGAGCGGTGGACATGTTTGTCTGTTATTTGGATTGTAAAAGGAATAGTGGAGGGATAGAAGAAGGAAGGTTTGAGAAATTATATTTGTTTTTCCTTTTTATGTAGTTCATAGCAGTCAGAGGGGGTTTGGGATGAGTGAAAGGGGATGGAGGGGGAAGAGTCAGAGGGAAGGGTTTAGAAATGCTTGTTTGGGAGATATGAATAGTAAAAGAGGTATGAGATGATGCAAGGAGGGGTAGAGGAGGGAAAGTCTAGAAAGGGTTATTTTGGGGATCATAGTAGGGGTATGGGGCTTGAGTTGAATGGGAGAGTGGAGGAAAGGGATTTATTGAGAGAGGCATAGGGTGAGAAATAGGGTAGTGCATTGGAAAGAGTAGTAGAATGAGGTTTGAGATGAGTCAGAGTGGAGGTTGAGGATATATTGCGAGTGATATAGGGTGAGATATAGGGTAGTGCATTGGATTTGCTGACTTACAAGCAAAGTGATAAATATAAAGATACATAAGTACATGGAAGGTATATCATAAGTACATGGAAGGAAGGTATATATGCATAAGCAAGGTAATATATGTAGATTAAAGTCGCATTTAATAAACTCAGACTTTCAAGTGTTGCTGTACTTTAAATTAATTTCTGTTTTTTTATATCAATAGTGACGCAATTATAGATAGTTATGATAAAAGATTTTATTTATGCAGTCACTTATATAGATTTTAAAAACAGACTATTGTAACTTTAAATAATGTGTACATTTATTAATCACAACTAACAAATATTTATATCTGTAAAAACATAATTAATATACATTTTATATACAGAGGGATATGCTATATATTTATGTTTAAATATGTTGGTTATGTGGGGAGGAGACAATTCATGCTTTGATCAGGTCCATAAATTCATTGTGTGAAATGTGTTGTATAATCTGTTATGTTTTTGTATGCGAAGTTTGTCTTGTTTGGTGTTTTGTTTTGAGCCTATTTACGGTTTTATCTCTTTTAGCTCTGTATTTCTCCAAAGGGCCTGTTTTATTTTGTTCTGTTGTGTTATTTATAGTGGTATTAGGATATCAAAGGCTTCCTATAGCCACTCATATAATTTTTTATGGAATTTATTGTGTATAGATCTGTACTGGATGTTAGCTGTGTTTCTAAGTGTTCACAATTTAGTTTGTTCCACAGTTGATAGGTGGATTCACGTAAGGTGGGTTTAGGTGTGTGGCTTAGTGTTGTTTTATATTGGAAAGCAAGCAAATGGTGGTCTGACTATGTGAGTGGAGTCACTGATTGAAAGACAACTATTTCTGTATTTGGAAATATTGCATCTAGGAGGTATCCAGCAATGTGTGTGGATATGTGGACAATCTAATGCAGGTTCAGTGTGTCTAGGCCAGTGGTGATTGGATGGGGGCATATTGGGTTTGTCAAACCAAATGTTGAGGTCATCCATAATACGTAGGTTGGAGTGTAGTGTGATAAGGTTTGAAACTATGTCTAGAAGTATGTCTGGAATTGTTGCATTGCTAGGTGGAGTTCTATAAAGGAGAAGAACGTTACAGGAGGAACATGGTGTAGAGTTGCATTTGGCAAAGAGTGCCTCAAAACCTTGCATGGAGATGAAATCATGTTTTATTGATATGCAATGTTTACCTGAACTCAACAGCTAGGACACCACCTCTTTTGCCTATACGTTTTTAGGTGATATTTTGATAGCCTAAAGGAACGGCTTCATGCAAGACTGGAGCCATTTCATCTCCCAACCATGATTCAGTTATGAAGAGTATGTTAGGTTTTGTGTCAGTGAGAAGGTCATAGATGTGATGTGTGTTTTTAGAGAGCGATTGAGCATTTATTAGTAGGCAGTTTAGAGAATGTGCTTTGGTGATAGTGTGACTTTGTTTTGTATAAGAGTGAGTAGTGTTCAGTGGCCTAGTAACAGGTGTGTCCTTAGTGCTGGTATTAGCTGTTTGAGGAGAGAAATAGTGTAGCTGTTCTGTATTGTGTTCCTCGTCCAGCAGGCTAAGAAGGCATTTTGATGGGTCTGCTTGTGTAGGTGGTGTAGATGGTGGTTGAGAGTGAGTTGGTGAGCTGTGTTGTTTTTGTAGTGTAGCCTAGTTCTGCAGTAGCCCTGGAGAAGAAAAGTTGTGAGAGTGGCATGTTGCTTATTTTGTTTGCGCCTGTTTAGGGTGGAAGGTGTATGAGTTAGGGGTGGTGGTGCTGCATGTGGGTTATGTTGTAAGGCTCTAAATTGTCCAATGGATGAGAGGCGGTTAAAAGAGTGGCTGAGATGCTGTGCAAGTGTTAGGTGTGGGGGAAGAGAGAAAGCTTGACATTGGTGTTTGTTCATGGTGTGTATCATTTGTGTAGTCAGAAATGTGGGAGTGGGTGTATGTTTTTAGTTTGTGATGGAAAATATGAGGTGTGTGTGAGAGATTTTGTTGTGATGGTGTGTGTTATGTTTTGTTTTTGAGATGTTGTGCAAGGAGGTACTAATGTATCTGTTTTCTGAGAACGTTTTGAATGTAAAATATTGTTGGTGAGTGGAAGTTGTAAGGTAAACGGGTTGTGATGTGTTTGTGAATAGAGTAAGTGGTGTATAAGAGGGGATAAACTAGAGTTAAGAGTGTTTGATTTGATTGCTGAAAGGTAATAAGTGTGGTGCAGTGGAGTGTAAGTGTTGTGTGGTTGTTTTATTGTGGTATAAAGAAAAGGAGGGTGTTGGTAGATGAAAATATGGAAGGCTGAGTATAGGTGTGCTGGTGACAAAGGGGGTCTGTTAGGAGTAATTACAGCAGAAAGTGTGTGTCTAGATGGGATATAGATATGTATGTTGTGGATTTGGGTTGTGTTTGTGATGAGTGGATTGGTTAGTGGTATAGGATAGAGTGGTGTATTGTTTGTAAGTGATGGTGCAAATGTGTGGTAACTGGGGTATAAAGTTGTATAGGTGTGGTTTATGGGTTTATTTGGTGGGTGTTGAAACATTGAACTTTGTGTAGGGTTAGCTTGTAGTAAATGGGTGGAGTACATTTGTTGTGAGTGTGTTAATCTGGTTGTGGATGGGGCAGGGTGGGTGCTGGTGCATGTACATTTGGGCTACATTTCTGGCCCTAGGTCCGAGCAGTCTCAAACAGGCTCAAACAGGCAACTGCCCTTGTCATCTCCGCCCTTAGCCTTGAAGCCTGGTCTGAGACGCCGTGATCCCTAAGCCTAAATAGCCCTAGTAATCAGGTGATCCCTTCGGCCAAACAGAACTCTAACCCTAATCAGTCACAACACTAACCCTAAACTGTAGAACCAATAGGACACCAATAGGACACCAGCCTCTTGCAGCCAATCACAGCCCTAGTCCCAGCAGCCAATAAGGTGTGAAACCCTAAGTCCTACATCCAATAGAAACCCTAGTCCTAGCCCCAGCCCTAGTCCCAGCAACCAATAAGGCACAAAACCCTAAGCCCTATGTCCAATAGAATCCCTAACATCAGCCCTAGTCCCAGCCACCAGTCTGGCACGAAATTCTAAACCCTATGTGCAATAGAAACCCTAGCCCCAGGAACCAATTAGAAACCCTAAACCAACCCACCAATCAGAACACTAAGCCCTTCATCCAATAAAAACACTGACCCGGGGACCAATCAGAACCCTAGACCTATCAGCCAATCATAACACTAACCCTAACCCCAATAGAAACAACAGCCACCAATCGGTGCACAAATGGTACATTCAATAGTATTCTATATAAGGGGCATGTGACCTCAAGCACAGGCGGCTGAGCAGGGGGCTGGGAGCTACTCCTCTATTCAGGAGACAGACAGGCTCAATCCACACTCTGCAGTGCTGCAGGCAAGAGCCTAAACCAGGCCTCTAACAATAATGATTTTCCCACACTTAAACTCTTGAGAGCAGATTACTGCAATCTCAGAGCAAGGTGATACTCGAACAAGGCATCAGCAATGCAGGGTTTATATCAATGTATCTGCATAAATCTGCACACATTTCACACTGTTACAGGGAAATACAGTGAGTGCAGTCCAAGCCCATAAGAGCTAGTGCAAAAGTCCCTAAATAGCAAGATACAGTTTGACCATCCCAGTGGTTAGATTGCATATTGTATTGTAGTCTGTCAGATCTTTGTACTGGCAGCACTTATATCACAGGCATAGAGTGCTTATTTATTTATTTATAAAGTTTTATATAGCTTGAACAAGATCCCGAAGGATATGAGAGCGCTTTACAATTGGATGGAGGGAAGGTAATACATGCAATAATAGCAACAGATAAGAATACCAAACAGAACAATTACAAGACAAAGGGGTCAAAGGAGAATAATACAATAACTGGTACATAGCGAGCTAAGAGGGGGGTCAAACAATAGGTTAAAGAAGAGTAGCATCCAATGAAGGTCTTAAGGTTGTAGGATCAGTGACTTAGAGCAGATGATCCTAACCCATTAAGGTAAGAACTTGTTCATAAGTAATCTTTTGGCTTCCAATTTGAATGCAACCGTGGAGGAGATTCTGCGTACTTCCGGTGGAAGAGAGTTCCAGATCTTTGGGGCAGTGAAGGCTATGTGGCAAGTTCTCTTTTTGAGAAAGATCTGTGGTTTCAAGAGGAAAGTGCTAGCACTTCTTGAGGGTCTACCACCTCTGGGTAATTCAAGATTATGCGCTAGGTAACTGGGAGTTTTGAAATGGAGGGCTTTGTGTGACAGACAGGCAATCTTTAGCTTAATTTGTGCTTTGTAGAGAAACCAGTTAAAGGATTTTAGGACTGGGGATATGTGTGCATTTCTTTTGGTACCCATAACCAATCTGGCCGCAGCGTTCAATGATGCCCTTAGTGGGGCCAAGGTATATTTGGGGAGGCTACAGAGTGTAGCACTGCCATAGTCTAGTCTCTGCAAAACAATCGCTTGGACAATCTGCTTAAAATCAGCTTGTGGAAGGAATGGTTTGATATTTCTGAGTATCCTCATCAGGTGATTAGCTCCCTTACATACATTGCTGAAATGATTCTTCATGTTCAGATGCTTGTCCAGGGTGATTTCGAGAGATTTGGCTGAATCGATAATGAGAGGGGTGCAGTTGGGATGTATGACGGTACAACGCGTACCATTACAACGCGTCCCTTTACGACGCAGTTTTAACAACGCAAGTCGTTACAACGACTTGCATTGGGGGGGGCGCTGATAGTGAATAGTTTAATTTACTATTCCAACACCAGTCCCCGTGGATAGTAGGGAAGGTGTTGGATAGTAAATTAAACTATCCCCTATCCTAGAGCGCCCTTCAGCGAAAGTCGTTGTAACGACTTTCGTTGTTAAAGCTGCGTCGTAACGGTACTGCGTTGTACCAGTTACGTTGTAAAGGATGTTTCCTGTGCAGTTGAAGGCAGTGCAGTGATTCATCCAAAGGTCTAGTGATTTGGAGGAGAAATTAGAAGGAATTCTGTTTTGGAGGTGTTGACCAGGAGGTGGATCTCTGTTAACCAATTTTGAGGAGACGTTAGAGTAGTATTGAGTGAAATGAGGTTATCCGGGGAGGAGATTTTCAGATAAAGTTGCATATCGTCCGCATACATATGGAAGAGCATGTTTGTGGAATTTAGTGCATTAGCCAATGGTACCAAGAACAAGTTGAAGAATATAGGACATAGGGCGGACCCTTGGGGGACCACCATGGATCCTGGAGTGTGCGACCTCATTTGGAAATACTACTTATTCAGGCTCCCTTGAGCCGGTGGAGGTGACGACCTCGAGATTCTGCACCTGCGCGCCATAAGAGGTATCTGGACCTGTGAATATTTTCGGCAGCTCACGCAGCAACCTCATGCACACGCCTAATCCCTGCTGACGAGCGGTAATAACCACGAAACACGTGTCCAGGGATGGCAAGCACACCAGTGAACACCCTCAAGACTCGGGTAGAAGCGCACCTGCTGATACCTACTACATCGACCATCATGCTCCAGGGTCACACGCTGATGGGACGAGCAGTGTGCGACCTCATTTGGAAATACTATTTATTCAGGCTCCCTTGAGCCGGTGGAGGTGACGACCTCGAGATTCCACACCTGCGCGCCATAAGAGGTATCTGGACCTGTGAATATTTTTGGCAGCTCACGCAGCAACCCCGTGCACACGCCTAATCCCTGCTGACGAGCGGTAATAACCGTGAAACACGTGTCCAGGGATGGCAAGCACACCAGTGAACACCTTCAAGATTCGGGTAGAAGCGCACCCGCTGATACCTACTACATCGACCATCATGCTCTGGGGTCACACGCTGATGGGACGAGCAGTGTGCGACCTCATTTGGAAATACTATTTATTCAGGCTCCATTGAGCCGGTGGAGGTGACGACCTCGAGATTCCGCACCTGCGCGCCATAAGAGGTATCTGGACCTGTGAATATTTTCGGCAACTCACGCAGCAACCCCATGCACACGCCTAATCCTTGCTGACGAGCGGTAATAACCGAGAAACACGTGTCCAGGGATGGCAAGCACACCAGTGAACACCCTCAAGACTCGGGTAGAAGCGCACCCGCTGATACCTACTACATCGACCATCATGCTCCGGGGTCACACGCTGATGGGACGAGCAGTGTGCGACCTCATTTGGAAATACTATTTATTCAGGCTCACTTGAGCCGGTGGAGGTGACGACCTCGAGATTCCGCGCCTGCGCGCCATAAGAGGTATCTGGACCTGTGAATATTTTCGGCAGCTCACGCAGCAACCCCATGCACACGCCTAATCCCTGCTGACAAGCTGTAATCGCGAAACACGTGTCCAGGGATGGCAAGCACACCAGTGAACACCCTCAAGACTCGGGTAGAAGCGCACCTGCTGATACCTACTACATCGACCATCATGCTCCAGGGTCACACGCTGATGGGACGAGCAGTGTGCGACCTCATTTGGAAATACTATTTATTCAGGCTCCCTTGAGCCGGTGGAGGTGACGACCTCGAGATTCCACACCTGCGCGCCATAAGAGGTATCTGGACCTGTGAATATTTTTGGCAGCTCACGCAGCAACCCCGTGCACACGCCTAATCCCGGCTGACGAGCGGTAATAACCGTGAAACACGTGTCCAGGGATGGCAAGCACACCAGTGAACACCCTCAAGACTCGGGTAGAAGCGCACCCGCTGATACCTACTACATCGACCATCATGCTCCGGGGTCACACGCTGATGGGACGAGCAGTGTGCGACCTCATTTGGAAATACTATTTATTCAGGCTCCATTGAGCCGGTGGAGGTGACGACCTCGAGATTCCGCACCTGCGCGCCATAAGAGGTATCTGGACCTGTGAATATTTTCGGCAACACACGCAGCAACCCCATGCACACGCCTAATCCTTGCTGACGAGCGGTAATAACCGAGAAACACGTGTCCAGGGATGGCAAGCACACCAGTGAACACCCTCAAGACTCGGGTAGAAGCGCACCCGCTGATACCTACTACATCGACCATCATGCTCCGGGGTCACACGCTGATGGGACGAGCAGTGTGCGACCTCATTTGGAAATACTATTTATTCAGGCTCACTTGAGCCGGTGGAGGTGACGACCTCGAGATTCCGCACCTGCGCGCCATAAGAGGTATTTGGACCTGTGAATATTTTCGGCAGCTCACGCAGCAACCCCGTGCACACGCCTAATCCCTGCTGACGAGCGGTAATAACCGTGAAACACGTGTCCAGGGATGGCAAGCACACCAGTGAACACCCTCAAGACTCAAGACTCGGGTAGAAGCGCACCCGCTGATACCTACTACATCGACCATCATGCTCCGGGGTCATACGCTGATGGGACGAGCAGTGTGCGACCTCATTTGGAAATACTATTTATTCAGGCTCACTTGAGCCGGTGGAGGTGACGACCTCGAGATTCCGCGCCTGCGCGCCATAAGAGGTATCTGGACCTGTGAATATTTTCGGCAGCTTACGCAGCAACCCCATGCACACGCCTAATCCCTGCTGACAAGCTGTAATAACCGCGAAACACGTGTCCAGGGATGGCAAGCACACCAGTGAACACCCTCAAGACTCAAGACTCGGGTAGAAGCGCACCCGCTGATACCTACTACATCGACCATCATGCTCCGGGGTCACACGCTGATGGGACGAGCAGTGTGCGACCTCATTTGGAAATACTATTTATTCAGGCCCCCTTGAGCCGGTGGAGGTGACGACCTTGAGATTCCGCACCTGCGCGCCATAAGAGGTATCTGGACCTGTGAATATTTTCGGCAGCTCACGCAGCAACCCCGTGCACACGCCTAATCCCTGCTGACGAGCGGTAATAACCTCGAAACACGTGTCCAGGGATGGCAAGCACACCAGTGAACACCCTCAAGACTCAAGACTCGGGTAGAAGCGCACCCGCTGATACCTACTACATCGACCATCATGCTCCGGGGTCACACGCTGATGGGACGAGCAGTGTGCGACCTCATTTGGAAATACTATTTATTCAGGCCCCCTTGAGCCGGTGGAGGGGACGACCTTGAGATTCCGCACCTGCGCGCCATAAGAGGTATCTGGACCTGTGAATATTTTCGGCAGCTCACGCAGCAACCCCGTGCACACGCCTAATCCCTGCTGACGAGCGGTAATAACCTCGAAACACGTGTCCAGGGATGGCAAGCACACCAGTGAACACCCTCAAGACTCGGGTAGAAGCGCACCCGCTGATACCTACTACATCGACCATCATGCTCCGGGGTCACACGCTGATGGGACGAGTAGTGTGCGACCTCATTTGGAAATAAAATGGATCCTGGAGTGGGCTGGGAGAGAGAGGGGTTTGCCTTGACTCTTTGTGATCTGTGGTGGAGGAAGGACGAGAACCATTGCAACACTCACCGAGAAAGGCCCATCCTTTTCTCCAAAATGAATAGGAGGTTGTTGTGATTGACAATGTCGAAAGCAGAGGAAAGGTCAAGGAGGATTAGGAGGCAAGATTCGTTTTGGTCAAGCATTTTTAAAATGTCACCCATCACGTGAGTGAGAGCCGACTCAGTGCTGTGCCCACTCCGAAAGCCAGATTGATGCTGGTCCAGGAGTAGGAAATTCTCAATGTGAGCTTACTCTGAAGTGTAGGTTTGGTTAGGGGAGGTCGATGGTTCAACATCATCGCCTTAAGCAGCGTGGACTAAAAAGGTATATCGTGGGCCTCAGATTTGTTTGGGTCTCAAAGAAGGGGGTTGTAGCACCACATATATTCAACTTCTTGTGTTGCAGAGGGCAAAATCTCTCAGCCAATCTTTCACCTTGTATCATAACTGATTCATCATGAAGAGGAAGTCAATGAATATTCCATTTCACACAGTTCTCCTCCATGTGATATAGGAGTGGCGGGCGTGCACAGGCCATCTCATTTTTAGGTCTCGCCTTTTCCATTCCGAAGGAATGGGAAATGGAGAGAATTCAAGTGCTCAAAATACTCGTGAAACCAAGGGCTTTTTGGTGCGGTTTTCTTGGAGTTCACGTGAATCACGTGACCAAACAAGCACACGCATCAGCCTCCCCCCCTCCCTCCTCATTGCATTTTCTTCACGGCCGCCACCACATCAAAGGGCTTCTCCCAGCGTGTGCTGTGCGGCTTCTCCTCCCCTAATTATTCATGGCTGGCCGGTGGCCGGCCGTACTTTCAGTTTCCCGGCCTCTCTTGTTCCTAATGTCTCCCCCTTCATCGACTTCAGTCGAATTGGAAACATATGTGTCTTCATCCTCTTGGCATTCCACGTTTTCCCTTCTTCATTCCACGGCTCCCACTTTGTCCCTCCTTTTCCCCCTTCCTGCCTTCGTTCTGTACTTGTGCATCATTGTTTTCCTCATCATTCATCTTCCACTTTCTCCATTGCCTTTCATTAATTTCCTCGTCATGTCTCCATATATTCTCACCTCGTTACCTATCTGGCATCGCATTTTTCCGAAGTCGCCACACATCTTCCATTTCCTTCCTCCTTTCTTTCCCTTGTTCCTGGCGCACTTCTCTAATTTTTCACTTCTTTCCTTTCTCACGTCTTTCCAACTTCCTTCGTCCACCCCGCCACTTCTGCCTGCACGTCCTTCTTTCTTCTGCCAAATGCTGTGTAATGCCCCAGCGTCTGCAGTCTCCTCCGGGTGCCTAACTATCATACAGGACTGATTTTCATCCGTGCATTAATAGAACACCTTTGTAGAAAGTAAATTCCTACTTAGATCGACGGGACAATTGTGCATGCATTAGATGTGCATACAGCGCTAGGAGACACGGAAAGGGCCGCGCCGCTGCTAGTTTGCGAGTAAAACAGCGCGGAAATGACAAAGCTGTGTTTTATTGCTGTGGAGTCGAAGTAACAATGCTTGAGTGGCACTCAGCCCTCACACTGTGCTCGCATCTTTTTCTTCTTTTCATGTGCTTGTTGTAGCTTTGGCAGCCCCCTCCCACAGCCTCACAAGCCGAGCAGCACTCCTCAAGCACAGCGGGCAGACGCCGCCACTGGGCACGAGTTTGCACAAGAAACACACATGTAGCATGCTTCTAAGTGACAACGGCAGCTGCTCACTGGACCACAATGCCATGCTGCCAGTGTTTTGATACCGCCTTGATCTCCGCCATTCACAGTGATGTTTTAACTTGATTCACCCCAGTCTGCGCGCGTTAAACTAAGGAAGTGCACAAAGCACGTGCACGGCGCACTTCCAAAGATCACCGGTGAAACAAGTCATATTCTGCGTCACGCTCCAAATGCTGTGTAATGCCCCAGCGTCTGCAGTCTCCTCCGGGTGCCTAACTATCATACAGGAATGATTTTCATCCGTGCATTAATAGAACACCTTTGTAGAAAGTAAATTCCTACTTAGATCGACGGGAAAATTGTGCATGCATTAGATGTGCATACAGCGCTAGGAGACACGGAAAGGGCCGCGCCGCCGCTAGTTTGAGAGTAAAACTGCGCGGAAATAACAAAGCTGTGTTTTATTGCTGTGGAGTCGAAGTAACAAGGCTTGAGTGGCACTCAGCCAGGAGAGAAAGCTCTGAACACATTTGGTCACCATATTTAATCTTTACACAGCATTCGTCACGTGTGTCTGTGTAATATATAAACCAGTATAACATGGACCCTTTCTTTTCACTTTACTCATGCGCATTTTATGGGACTGTTGATGGCGTATCGACCCTGAGAGCAATACGGGCCTAATGCGAACTCTGACTGCCTGGATGAATCTAACCAGGCCCGCACCACCGCCGTGACACATAGAGGAGTTGCTGCCCTAGCAGAGAAACGATGTCTGGAGAGCCTCCCTGGAGCCCCAGGAAACAGTGGACTCTTTGGCATCCTGGTCTGTTCCCAGGGATCGGCTGCTGCCACTTCCATGTTGCCCCCCCCCCCCCGCTTCTCGGCTACCTCCCCAGGGTGGAATGCGTGGTGCGATGCAGGCATTTTCCCTCTATCGGCTGGCCTCCTCGAGCAGATTATCTCTTTGCTTGCCCATATACCGCCGCTTCGGGGTGTCTCTGCGCGCTGTGCTTAGTGCTACAGCCCGTCTCTGCTCGCTACGCTCCCGGTGGAGAGTGCGGTGTGAGCTTGCCTCTGTCTCACACTTGGGACGGCTCTACCCCCGGCAGGAGTGCAGAAGCACCAAGTCTAGGAGTGACCTCTCGCTCTACTCCCCACCTCCTGGCGGCGGTGCCAGCTCCCTACAGCTCCAGCTGATAAGATCAGAGCTGAGTGGAGCTCCTGCGGAGAGCTTAGCAGTAAGGCAGGGCGCAGAACAAGGCACCTGGGACACCTCGCCACACCACCCCGGCGCGGAGGGGTTAGTCTGCCGTTGCCACCCTCACTCTTCTCCTGCACCGCTTCCTTCACTTTACCACTACCTTTACTTTAGCTTGATCTGGTCACTCCTCCACCTGTGTCTGCTCCATATCCGCCCTCCACCTATGTGCCTACGTTCCTCACCATGTACCCTCTCTACTCCATGCGCACCCCCGCTCCACTTGAGTCCCCTCACCAGCACATTTGTCTACTACACCCGTATTCCTGCTCCACCCACACAACCCCTTCCACCCGTATCTTCCTGCTTCTTAACGTCTGCCCTAGCCTCTACTCCGCCTCTCCCCCTAATTGACCTGTTCCCGCGCACCGGCACTCTCCCCTACTCCTGCACACTCTACCTCTCCATCCCTCCACTTGCACACTCCACCCTTCCATCCCTCCACCCCTCCACCTGCACACTGCACCCCTCCATCTCTCCACATGCTTCCTTCTGCCCCCCCAACAAGTGAATCCCCTCTACTCCACCTGTAACCCTGCTCCGTCTGAAGCCCCTCTTCTCCTCCACCTGCACACTCCACCCCTCCACCGGTTCCCTTCTGCTCACACAGTACATAGGCTGCGCTGTTGTGGGAATGGATAAGAATGGCAGTGTGGTGACCACTTCCAAAGTTTCCTTTTTAGAGGTGGCTAATGATTGTTTTTAACCGTCACACCCTCACCCACCCTCACACCCCCTCACCCTCCCTCACACACCCTCACCCTCCCTCACCCTCACCCCCCTCACAACCCTCTCACCCTCACTCAGCCTCACACCCTCACCCTCACACACTCTCACCCTCACACCCCCTCACTCACCCTCACACACCCACTCACCCTCACCCTCACACCACTCAGCGCTACAACACATATGTGTGTGTGTAGGTGCAAATGCAATGTTCTTGGATTTTCGTCACAATAAAATACACTGAACATAATCTTCACAAAATTTATTTACAAACGTTTAAGCTATTGACATTATAAATTACAATAACTTTTATTTAAGTATTAATTATTTACAAAATTAAAAGCCATTGTTATTTGTAATATCAATACATCTAAGTCACGTAAATACAACACACATTGCATTACAAATGCTATAGGTGTCACATTTGCGAAAGTTAAAACTATTGACATTGTAACTGACAAAGCTATTAATTTTGCTATTTTCAAAACCAACACATAAATTAAAAAAGTGTCATTTACAATACCAATCGCTCAAACTTTCCTAATGCGAAAAGTTAAAAGTATGGGCATTGTAAATCACAAAACAAAAAAATAAAATGTCATTTAGAAAACCAATAGCTCAAACTTTCCTACTGCGAGACCTATTGGCAACGCCAGTGCTTGTTGAACTTTGTAACAATATCTGGACATTAGTTGTATCTCTTTAGAACAAGTTTAATACCCAATTATAGCACTAGGTAACAGAAAGGTGTCCAGTCCAGCTTTGCAAAGGGCCTTCCACTGTGTGGCATTACGAATCACTGCATTTTTGCTAACTTTTGAACTGCTGGAGCTAGAAACAAATTGTTTTTGGGGTTAAAATCTGCAGAATATGCGGCCGATGGTGGTTTATGTGGTAAAATTATAATTATGCGAAACTTTCTGCGACCTCACACTGGCATAATTCCAGTGGCCCTGGTTATAATGTGCCCCCCCCCCCTAAATGTATTGTCTACTATGCCCCTGATTCGCTAATAGTCGCAAAGAGATATCGGTTCAAGCTGCTCACCCTCACGTACAAAGCACTACACACGGAGGACTGGCGCACCTCAACAAATGAGTGAACTTTTACCAACCCACCAGGGAGATTAGTGACGGATCCCTCTTCGTAGCAGCCACCCAACGCATCCGCCAAGCAAAGAGCGGAGGCTGCTCTTTTCCCACCCTCCGGCTAAGTCTTGAAACACCCTTCCCCATACCTAAGAGCCTCACCATCGCTCCAGCAGTTCAGGAAAGATCTCAAGACCTGAATGTTCAACCAGTACAGGCAGCCTGATCCCACAGCGCCTCGAGACCCTCACCCATGCTTTATAAATCCTGATTGATTGATTGCGTAGGTGAGACCTATTGGCTTTGTCAATGGTCGTGACGAGGACGTAGAACGTAGAGATATTTCAACTCCCTTGCGATAATTGCATTGGCAAAAGGGGGAATAACATGTGGGAAACCGACTGCAAAGACTATTTGTACACGACACCCACCAAATGAGAAAACTCACGCTTGCTAATATCAGCAAATAGCTAATAAATTTAGGGCAGAAAGGAGGGTGGTGTTAAAGTTCTAATTCACGCACACTGCAACTAACTTTCTGTAGAATAGTCCCCTACAGAGGCGGTTTCGGTAAAACCTGTATGTGTAATCTTTCCATTAAAAACGCCCTAATGTCTGGGACACAAATGGCAGATCCACTTAGCAAACAGGCAGCCATGTTTGAAGTTCCGCTTAAAAGGTGGAGATGTTGATAAGTAGAGTTAGATGTCAATTGCCTTTAAAATTGTTTTTTAAATCAGAGCAGATTGATATTAAATGTTTGTTATTTTACAAACAATTTTTTCTCTATCACTTTAAAAGAAAAAACATGTTTTACTTGATTATATTATATTTTTCAGTCTACGAAACATTCGGACTCGGTGTTTAATACTTTAGCAAACTTATTCGCTATCGATAAATTTTACAACTTGCACTTTAACTTTGCAAATGGGGGTGATGGTATTCGGATATGACTATTTCGTTAGTTCCCGGTAAAGTCTTGCAATAAAGCTTCCACTTTCACCATGAACACGGTTTCCTCTTTTAGTGTATTTTTCACGAAATCTTTTGTATGGCAGAAAGTTCCAATATTTTCAGCGATTGGTGCCAAGGCCATCGTTACACAAATTATGTTGATATATACACAATGGGGGGTCTACTAGACGCAGGTTTTCATTTAGCCCTTTCCTTTAGTTAAAGAGAAAGCAGATGATGAAAGACTACATTTCCCAGGATGCTGTAGGCGGTGTCAGTCGGCTAGGCAGGGGTGTGAGGAGGTGAACCGTGTATGTGAGAGCGAGGCTGGCAATCCCAGAATCCCCGGCGGGAGGGCGGTGGTAACCGGGCTGTGGCTGGAGACGGGAGGGGGATGCTGTAAAATGGCAGAGCTGCAGATGCTGCTGGAGGAGGAGATCCCTGCCGGCAAGCGGGCGCTCATCGAGAGCCATCAAAATCTGACACGGGTGGCTGACTACTGCGAAAACAACTACGTGCAGGTAAGAGCCGGGGCGGCCGGGGAATGTGGGCGCGGCGGGGCCATGGCTGACCAAGGAGGAAGCACTACAGGAAGTGCAGACTGTTCAGGGCAGGGGCAATACAACGCATCCCTTTTTCCCGTAGAGGAATATCCACATTCTCCCTTATGGATTCTCGCCGGAATGAGGAGCGTGCACTAGTAGTACTGAAGGGTGTATGCAGAAACACTGTTAAGGAGTGTACACAGTAAACAAGGAAGAGAGAGGTCATATACACAATCAGAAAGGCTTATGGAGGGAAGTAATAAACAGCTAGAACCGGAAACCGGCACCAGGGACCCTTGGCAGCCACTAGCAGAGTTACAGACCATGTATATCAAGCGATGGCTAGTTCGAGGCTTGTCGTATGCTTTAATAGACCGGGTTAAATGTACATCTCGGGATACGGAGTGTCATTTTATATACCAAGCGAATTAGGAAGGGCTCGGGTGCATCTATAAACAGGGACATTGAAGGCGGAGGAGGAGGTATGCTGCACACGTCTACAGATAGGCGTGGGTCGTTCCTCCGTGAGACAGGCATGAATCAGATCCAGATATAGGCATTTAACGCCGTCATGTACGCTCAGAGACTGGAGCCACGCACACCATGAAACAGTAAAGTGACAGCGCAAGATGTGAAGCCTTGTATAGAAGAGTTTGGCAAGGTGTGGGTTTGTGTACCCCCAATAATGAATAAGGGGTAAAGTCGCGTAGAGTGTGTCAGAGCCAGACTTTGGGAAGATGGTTCATTTTGAGATTGGCAATAATTGGAATTGTGTACTGTGAGAGAGACTGGTTGGAAGCGAGTGGGGAGGGGGGAGGGGTGGGGGCGGCGTGTCATGCCGCTCAGAGATTTGGGTCTGGGGGGCCCAGAGACGGGTGGTAATGCACTTCCACAGATGAGCGGAGTTATGCAATCCTAGAGATAGGCAGAGCTCTGTCTCTGTACCCAGTGACGCTTGAGGTCCAGTTTACGCATGATACGAAAATCGTCAGGTTGGGAGTGTCATTATTTGAGTGAATATTTGTTGAGCGCTCCTAGATTAAGGTACATGGTATCCTGTCTCAAAATACCGTAAAGCAGGCTGTCGGAGTGCTGGGGAATATCTTGTGGCCTGTGAACGTGGCAAGCCAAAATGATGGAAGGCTTTGCTTTGTACAAGGTTGCACAGGTGTCACCAGACACTGATGCTTGCAAATGTGCATTCCATCCTCTCTCTGTCTTGCTATAGAGAATTACACGGTTCTGTGTGTGGGGGAATCAGATTCCTCTCTTTGCAGTTTCTTTAGTGCCTCTACCAATGTGCACCCACCTCGCCTCTCACTTGCCTGATCTGCATTCACAAATACTTTGGTCCCAATAAATTCCTGTGCCTGGGATGGTTGAAACATTATCAGGAGTGCTTCATCGTGCCGTAGCCCTGGCATGATCTGATTATGAGGTGCTTGATTTGTGGAGCGTCCTAAAACAAATGCAGATGCCAGAGAGCTGCTGTTAGTTCTGGGTATCTCATGGGGTATGCACGTGGCAGCGTAGCCAGTACTTTGATTCAGGTTCCCTCAGGTCCACAGACCTAGCTGTGTTTTACAGTTGAGGCAATACGGAGTTCCGGGGAAAGAGTAAGCCTGACTGATCCTACAACACTAGAAACCAAATCAGGGTAGAGAATCTTACTGGAAGCACTGCTGAACCTAGACCCTTTCAGTACTGCAGGGAAAACCTGTACATGTCCAGAGTTGTCTTCGTGGGATGTTGAGGATCCTCTTAATTCAATGTCTAGGCCTGAAGAAGTTGGAAAGATTGCTATACGCGAATGGGATGGTTCCAGAGGTACAAACCACATTTAAAATCTGTTGCAGAGATGACATTGCTTTAAATCCCAGTCTGTAAATTCTCAGTGTCCCCATGCCATTGATATTTGTGTCCCCGGATATATGGGCATGTTCTGCTTGGGCAACATACAACACTGACTCTGAATTTATGAGCTAATCAACCAATCAATCAAGTGTTTATAAAGCGCACTACTCATCTGTGAGGGTCCCAAGGCGCTTTGGGAGGGGGAGCTGTGGATCAGTCGAAGAGCCAGGTCTTGAGTTCCTTCCTGAAAGTGTGCAGAGTGTCTGATGTTCACGGGGAGCTCGTTCCAGGTCTTGGCTGCGATGTGAGAGAAAGCTTTCCCGCCTGTTCTGTTCTTGCGGATCCAGGGGACTTCTGCCAGGGCGAGATCAGAGGAGCGGGGTTTCTCTTGGGTACGTGGAAGGAAAGTCTCTCGTTGAGTTATTTGGGTCCGATGTTGAGGGATTTGTAGGCGTGTGTTAGGAGCTTCAAAGTGGCCCTCTTCTTGACAGGGATCCAGTGGAGGTCTCGTAGGTGTCGTCATGTGTTTGTGGCGTGGAGTCCCGAGTACGAGTCTCGCGGTGGCATTCAGGATGGTCTGGACTTTGTGAAGGAGAGATCTGATGATTCCAGCTTATAGGGCGTTGCCGTAGTCCAGTCTGCTGGTAATGAGCGCATGGGTGACGGTCTTTCTATAGTCGGGGGGGGTCCATTTATAAGTCTTGCAGAGGATGTGCAGGCAGTTGAAGCTAGTGGAAGCGACGGTGTTGACCTGGCGGTTCATGGAGAGGGAAGAGTCGAGGATGATGCAGAGGTTGCATGCGTGGTCTGTAGGAGCAGGAGTGTTCCCGAGGGCAGAGGGCCACCAGGAGTTGTCCCAGGTTGAGTTGCAGGGTCCGATGATGAGGACCTCTGTCTTCGCCGAGTTAAGCGATGTCTCTCGTCAGTTTGCTGAAATTATCGTAGAGGTCCTTGATCTTACGGTGGAAGTATGTGCTAAGCTTGTCGCAGAGTTGGTGGTAAGGTGTGACGTCCGTGACTTTGCTGGGTGGCTTTGTGAGCTGCTGTATGACGCTGAACAGTTCTTTGGCGTTGGTCGCGTTGGCCTCGATTTTTGTCCTTTATAAAGGTCCGTTTGGTGTCTCTTATGTACTGGTGGTATTCCTTCAGGGCGCTTCTGTGGTTGTTCCGTGCATCCGTGGTTTTTTGGTTTCGCCAGGTTTTCTCTAGGCGTCTGCATGAGCGTCTGGCTTCCTGTAGTTCAGTGGTTAACCAGGCGGCCTTCAGCGGGCGATGCTTGGCGAGGTGCGAGTATGTTGGCGCATCGAGCGATCCAGTGATGGAGTTTTGTGGCTGTGGAGTTGGTGTTGGTTGTAGCACTGACGGGGTCTTGGCGTAGGGTGGTGTTGAGGAGTTCCTCTGTGATCTTGCTCCAGTTTCTTTGTGGCGGTCGCGGGGCGGGCATGGGTGCGGTGGTGGTGTTGAAGGTGAAATAGACGCAGTGGTGGTGCGCCCAGGGCGGCTGGATAGTGTGGCTGAACTGGATGTTTGTTCCTCCTGCAAAGATCGGGTTCAGAGTCTGTCCAGGTCTGTGCGTGGGTGTGTCGACCAGCTGCTTCAGTCCGAGGTTGGCGAGGCTGTCGGAGAGTGGCGGAGTGGGGGTTGTTGCGGTTGTCGAGGTGGAAGTACAAGTGCCCGAGGAGGATGTAGTCCGTGGAGGTGATTGCGTGGGGTGCGGCGAGCTCGGCGATGGTGGTTGCAGAGTGGGTGCGAGGGCCTGGTGGTCTGTAGATGAGGGTGCCGTGTAGCGTGGTCCTGGGGCTGGTCTGGATCTGGAAGTGGAGGTGTTCTGTGTCGGAGTGGGGGTCGCTTGTGCTGTAGCTGGAAAGTTTCTGTTTGATTTTCACTTGATTCAAGCACAGTGTTAATTCAGATGCAGTCCAAATCACTTTTCAGGGATTCCTTGGGCTGATGGCTCGTAATGTTAGCTGGATTTGTTTATAAAAAATGTCAGTTGTTAGAGC
Source organism: Lissotriton helveticus (assembly GCF_964261635.1). NCBI lineage: Eukaryota > Metazoa > Chordata > Amphibia > Caudata > Salamandridae > Lissotriton > Lissotriton helveticus. The sequence continues at coordinate 819,984,458 of NC_136071.1, forward strand.
TCATTTGCAGACTGGATGAAGGTACGCATGTTTTGGGAAGAAAAATAACTTTGTTTTATATTTTAGCCTCAGTCTTATTGTTCTGACATAGTTAAGGTGCGTACTACAATATGCACGTTATTGAATCTTTGTTTTACTTATTGAAAGCAATAGTTATAAGACTAACTTAAGCACCATAAATCCCAGTTCTTCATGTACTTGGTGTATAGGCATTCCTTCAAATACTACAAGACAAAACTAATGGCCCTTTCAGAGTTTTACTCCTTGAAATGGCAGATATGTCACTCAGAAACTACTGAATTCTTTTGCATGGTTTAATCCGGCCCTATAATCCAGAAATATTGTCGGGAAGCAAAAGACACACTATCCAAAGTTCTGAAGTGCCCAGTGCAATTTATCACGAAGGAGGGATTGTTTGGTTTCATGCAAGGGTGAGATTTCACAGTGCATCGTAATCCGGAAGGCGGAAACGCTTTCCATTTGTTTTAAGGGCCGTTCTCCGTCTGGCAGATGGGCTCATGGAGCCAGGCAGAATGACTGTCCAGTTTCACTTCAAGTCAAGTCAAGTTAGAATTTATATAGCGCACTACATACCCGGAGGGTCTCAAGATGCTTGAGGAAGGGGGGGAGTTTTACTTGTCGAATATCCAGGTTTTAAGCTGTTTTCTGAAGGCTAGGTGGTTTTGAGTCAGGCGGAGGTGGGTGGGAAGGGAATTCCAGGTTTTGGCCGCTAGGTAGGAGAAGGACCCCCCCCCCCCCCCCCCCCCCCATGGTGGCTTTGTGGATGCGTGGGACATCGGCGAGGGCTTGGTTGGATGAACGCAGCTGGCGGGTGGGGGTGTAAAAGGAGAGGCGCGTGTTGAGACAGTCAGGTCCAAGTTCGTATAGGGCTTTGTGTGCTTCCGGCCAGCAGCATCATAATCAGCCCGCCTGCATTTGAAACTGACAATGTCGCTGGTAATAGGCACCTATGTGAAAATAAGAAAACCGTTCTGAATGTATTGTGAAGAAAATACAATTGCAGATTATATTATTTTGAATATTGACTAAAACCCGTCTAACACTTGAAAAATACTTTAACCCTTAATGGTTTCAATTGCATTCAATTTTTATATATTGCCTATCTTAACATCCTATTAAAAACGGCACTGTGCAGAATCTTTATTGGTCCATCTCTTCAGATAACACATTGCATTATTTAAAATATAAAGCAAACAAATGATGGACCGAATGCTGACAATGCAACCATTCTCCCCCAGTCAAAAGATCTGGGTTAAATCCATCGTTCTCTTGCCCACTACGCCACGCCAGTTTGGACCAAGCCATATGCAAATCAGCTTTGACCCTGTGCCCCATGGGAGCAGTCCAGACCGAACTGCCAGGCCAGGTCCTCCCGGGACCGGAAACAAGCATCCTGGGACCGGTTTCAGGGTATGTCCCCCTTCTTCAGCCAGGCTAGCTTGAATCCAGTGGCAAAGTGAGCAAGGGACCCACGTCTGGGCATACCCGTCCTACTTAGGGCGAAAAATGTTACAGCAAACAAATGATGGACGGAATGCTGACAATGTAAACATTCTCCCCCAGTCAAAAGATCTGTGTTAAATCCATTGTTCTTTTGCCCACTACGCCACCCCAGTTTGGACCCAGCCATATGCAAATCAGCCTTGACTCTGTGCCCCAAGGGAACAGTTCAGACCGAACTGCCAGGCCTGGTCCTCCCTGTTTGCTGTAACATTATTTAAAATATACAGCAGTTGACCACTAACTCAACAGAAAAAAAGTGTATACCAATAATTTGTTAAATAAATAAGGCAAATAATATACTAGCCTTTCATTTTAGTTATCAGTGGCTGTAAAAGGTGACATGTTAGAGAGATGTAGTGTGTTGACACATTTACAGAACGGTTATGCTTAATGTAGTTTTACAACCCATGAACGGCACAGAGTGGCCCTAATTTCAAATGCAGGTTTCCCAAAGCCATATCAGGTAATTGTAGTATAAAAAAGAGCATTGGAATGTTGAGGCTCCTGTAGACAATGAAATTGGCCCTAGGCTAGTAGTGGTTGGCCTTCTGCTGTAACATTCTAATATTTGTCTTTGTGATCTCACTTTTTAATTTAGAAATGATACCCTGATGGGGTGGAATGCTGTACCCTAATTAAATCTCTGTTATTGAAAGCCCTCTACCATTGGTATAGCTATACCTAATAATTGGTATAGCCCTTGGCAGTAGGCTGTATAGTTACATCCCAATCTGCCTCTCCATGCTTACATAACTGGTCATTGATGTTAGACTAACAAGTTGGTAAACTTTCCTCTGTGTGCCTTCTCTAAATGACATTCAGGGTACCCCCAAACTTAATCTCAGACTTTTCAAAAGCCTTTATCATTGACAAACTTGAACAGGCCTGTGACTTAAAAGGTTATTTCAAGTCCCACCCTCACACAATGAAGGTTTCAGTATTGTAGTATTAGAAATAAGGTTTGGGTTAAGATTGCTTGAAGGCATAGGTTATTTTGAAGATCGGAGTAGGTTGAGAGGCGCCTTATAAATGGGCCAGCACTAGGTGAGGAGTAAGACTCGAAAACTGCTTAAAGTTCTGCTAAAGGATCAGTTTAGTTTAGCACCCTCTACTTAAGAGAATGGGCATGGCTGACAGTGTTGGGGTGTTGAATAAGGTTAGCATTGTTGGGGCTGGGCTCTTCATTCTAGAGTTTTTCATAGTTTCTTGAAAAATGCTTTATTGCGTTCATTATTAAAACTTGGGACGCTAGTGTTGTGTCAAAAGACTTTGCTTCTAAGTAACAACTTCCTAAAATATTTGTTCATTAACCTCAACCTAGCAACAAGAACAAGGAACTTCACAAACTACAAATTGGCCATTTTGTGACGGAAAAAGCATGCTACTGGTTGAAGAATTCCAGAAAGAATGAAACTGTGTAGTTGTCTTTATGGGGCAGAGGTATGGGGTATTGCCAAATGTTTTTGCGTCCATTCAGAGGAAAACAGATTTTGTAGAAAACTCTTGAGCACTCCAATCCCCTGTATTTATGCCACAGTGAACTAAAATTAGGATATATTGAAGTTTCATAAGGGCACGCCCTGCACTATTCTGGCTAGCTATAATGAAGAACCCTGAAGCATCTCTCACAAGGGACATAATAGGTGATTGTATTCATTGCGAGAAAGGGATGGATATTCAATGGCTTGCTGGGGTCTTTAAGAGCTTGGACAGCGTCAATTTTGTAGACTCTTTTTTTTAATCCGAACACAGCCGCAAAAGTTGATAAAAGTTTTAAAGTTAGCACTGTACACACTTTATAGCGCGGAAAGACTAGAGAGGGAATATAAGAAACCAATTGTTGCTATATTTATACCCACTGAGTATCCTGAATACTGTCTACTTAGTTACATTGAATTACCAATGTCCCAATGGGAGAGAGGCCTCCTCTTCCGTCTAAGAGCTGGGACTGTAAGATATTTGCTCTGCTTTCCCTTTGGGTATAATGTAAAACTTGACTCGCTGCCATGCCCATGTGATGGTCATAGCGGGCAAATACTTCTACACTTTTTATTCTTCTGTAAATATTATATGAAATATGCACAATGGCTGTTCCATTTTTTAAAAAACTGTCACCTATTAAATTAACTGATGCTCTCAATTGTGTACTCAAATTGGATAATGATGAACTGATCTTGCGCATTGGCACATTTTTGCGAGTAGCTACGGAGGCTTGGAAATCTATGTGCAACTTATGAAGTTACTCGTATTTTGCTATCCACAATATGCACTTTACCCATGTTTACTGTATTTTGCCACATTATGAACTTGACACACTATTTATTTTTTTCTAATGTGTTTTTACCTTATATATGTTTTACTTTTATGGATACGTTGTTATCCGAATAAAGTCTTTGGATTTGATTGGTAGTTGTCTTTATATTAAAGCATAGTAGCCCCAAATAAGTTGGAAGCATGTAAAGAAATGTCTTTATTAAATTTTATTTTTTTTGCAGAGTTTTATATAGCGCGAACTAGAACCAAACCGAATCAGTTATCAGAGCGCTTTACATAGCACCAGTTACGTTACATGAGGACACACTTTTATTTTAGGCACGGGGAGATTAAGTGATTTGCCCAGAATCACAGGGGGTTTTTGGCGTCGTTACCGAGACTCGAACCAAGTTTCCGAGGTCGAGCGCCTTAGCCGTTAGGCCAACCCCTCTCCCCAATTTACAGTGGAATTAGTTTTACTACCTGCTACCTCAGCTTGTACTAACCCATCTCCTCTTTAAATTGTTTAAATGTAACTAAGTTGTGATCACATACTGCATGTAGTATTTTGTCTTCTACAGTGTTAGGATAAAGCTAGTAGCAATGAAATAAGCTGCTGTATTTATAAAGACTTATTGATTTGTTTACTGTATTAAATTTGAGGATTATTGTGTTTGTGAACCTGTGTAATGAAACAACCAGTGCTTCTTTAAGGTAGTAAGTTGGGCCTCCTTTGTGAGAGTTTATGATTGTCCCTCAGTAATGATGTCTCTGAAGGCTAATATATTGGTGACCGTCTCTGTATCACTCAACAAACGGAACTGGACTGTTTGGGTGCATTGAACACAAGCCTGTAGGTCAGGGGTCTACTTCTGATCAGTGAGTTACTCAAGGCCAAGCCAGTTGTGCATTGTCCCCAGAACCCCACGCCCACCTTCATTGACTTTAAGCTTAATGTCCACAGAGCCAGATACTAGGGTTTGAACTAAATATTATTATGACCAAGGGCTTTATGAAAGGACTGTCGTGTATGAGTGAGAGCGTGCTCTTTGGAGATGTATGAACATGTGTGCGTATCAACAACATATGTGTTGTGGGTCGTATATACTTGCGGCACAGGACCTACTGCTTTGTCATATGTGGCACCGTTTGTTACATGTATAATACAAACATAGAACCATTTTTTTAAATGGAAGAAATGTATAGTGCAGAAAAATGTTCTGCAAAAATGTTCATAATATGGTGCATCTTTTCTGCACTTTTAATTTCTTCCACTTGAAATAATGGCTGCATTTTTCATTAATAAATATGGTACCATGTCTACCAGCCACTCGAAGCTAGATGCCTGCTGTGTGTAAAGGCAACACATTGAAATGGGAGAAAATAAAACTGAAGAGTTAACTATGTTTTTTTAAATTCCATATAACCCACCATTTAAATCGGTGATACTCAAAGTACGGCCCGGGGGGGCCACTTGTGGCCCTCTTGACCGTTACATGCCCGGGGAACAGCAGCACGAACTGCTGTTTAGTTGCTGAGCTCTAATATTCAGATTTTTTTTAAAATACATTAGTAAGCTTTTATTAACCTGCAAATAAGTGCCTGCCCATTTATTTAACATTTTTTAGACCTCTTTATCACCCACTCGGACCCCAGACCCCCTACCTCCACCCTTCCGGCATCAGTGCGGCCTTCGGACATACCACAGACGTACTTTGTGGCCCCTGTGCAAATGTTTGCAAGTATCCATGATTTAAATGTTCTCCCATTTCAAAGCATCACATTTACAAACACCAGGCATCTTGCTCCCAGTGGTCTGTGCACACAGTGCTATATTTATAGCAAAAATATATACCCTTTTGTTTAAATGAGAGGAATTGAAAGTGAAGAAACATGCTTCATTAACCATTAAGATGTAACTGGCTTAACTGAAAGAGGAGACCACGAGTACAAAACGCCACTGGGTATATGTTTTATGTTATGTGTTTGAGAATAGGTTTAAAACGTTTGTAATCCATGCTACCAGCACCCAAGCCTAATGGCATGTCACTCTGGATGGACAAAGCGAACTGTCTAAATGTTAATTGATATATATGTCTGTCAAAAAACCCAATACAAATATTTTGTAAAAAACACAATTTATTTAAGTTATAAATATTAGCCCAATGTCTTCCAGCCCGTGCGCGCAAGAGACTTGCTGGTTGACAGTTTGAAATGGAAGAAAATTAAAATGAAGATTTAACTTAATCATTAGGGTAATTTCATCACATATTTAAAAGCATTCAGAAACATAATTTTGTTCTCAACTCCAATATTGAGTTGACAAGGACTTTTATTTGAGAGCTAAATACTTCAGTGCTTCACCCCTGTGCCCCAGTCTGGCCCAAAAATGTGAATGAGCACAGCTCAGTATCAGGCCCAGCTATTTGCAGTCTGGTGTATACATTGTAAAATACACAGTCTTTCCTTAACCTTAAAACGAAAGGTGACCCTGTGCTTATTCAAAAATTAACGGGAGGCTGTTAGTGACTCTGAAGGTGTCTGTGAGCTACTGGTAGCTCATGATCGACTGGTTGGAGACACCTGCTGTAGGTCCTCAAAATAAAGACAGAGATTTCACAGGAAATGTTTTGTTAAAATAGTGAGAACGTAAATCAGTTATTAAAGTATTTTTTTCAATTTGAAAAAATGTAAAACAGTCCTTGTTTGTGCACAGGTAGGAGGGCAGCGGATTAGTCCCCAAATCTAGGCTACAGCAGCAGTAGTCTGGATTTAAAGAGATACAGTAGCCCTATGTCTGCGATGGGGGCTCCATTTTCTTTGTTGGCTAGCTACAGAAAGATCTGAAATGAAGGAACCCAGCAAGTGAGAAACTAAGAAGACAACATAGGGGCAGGCAGACTGACTCTATCAATCAGAAATGCTTAGCTGAAGAGAAAAAAATAATCCCGAGAGTTGTGAGGTAATATATAACCAGCAACAATTTAAACACAATTCTGTAGCTCCAGAGTTGAGACACACTGTTGCTAAATGCTAGATCATAGTGTGTAATTTATACGTTGTGATGCAGAATTATATACGGCCCTGTCAGCGCCATCTTTCCATGACTTAAATAGCAGGTGTCATTGGCTCTGTGGTTGTCCTAGTCTACAGCAGTTAGAACATAGCCAGTCATCTGTAAAGAATGATATGCTTTTGACCCATTTTTTTTTTGCTTAAATGCTACAACATAGATCCACGTGGTCATGCTCATAGTAACAAACTGCGGATTTTCTAGTGTCAAACTGATTGGCTGGCTGAAGTTTATTGCCCCACTTAATGTTGATAGTCCCGTGACTAAGCATGTAGTAGGAATCTGGTGTAGTCTTGAGTAGGTATTGACAACTATTAAGAGCAAGGATCATTTTACCAATGGATGACTAAACCTAAACATGTAGAGAACAAGTAAGTGGTGTGCATGGCCAAGAGATCCATGGCAAGCAGGAAGGCCCCTAGAATCTAACAGGTAAATTCAAAGTCCTGCACTGGAGGCGACTACCATAGACTAACTTCCTGAAAGAATGGACATTGTTACTTTACTAATTTATGATGGAATTTAGTCATCGTACACCATACTGAAAGAATCATGACGAGTGACTTTAAGAGGTGATGGTTGTGTGATGAGTTTTGCGAACGTGTGATCTCTCTGGTACGTTCGTAGTCTCTGGTACAATGATTTAAAAGCAACATCCCTGAAAGTCTACATTCAAGAGCAAAACAAAATTAAAAACATGCCTATGGAAGACTTATTTCACTATTACCATGCCCGCCTAGGGTGCACCTTCACATATCCATTTCACTTTTGAAGTTTGCATATATGTGGAGTTTGATGGTACAAGAAGACCCTCTCCGTACACAAATTCCAGCAGCACTTTACTTCACCCATGAATTGTCACTTTTTTTCTTGTACCAGCTACCATTGGCTGAAATGGAAATAAATGTTTTTGAAGTATTTTTGGCCAGATGTCAACCAACCAGGCACTCTAAACCATACTGTTTTCGAAATCAGGCAGTTGGCTATTTTGCACTATTTATGGTCCAAATTCTGGCCGCACATTAAGGATGTCATAGTGGGTAATTAAATGGACTGATTTGTTCAGCTAATTAGTTGTATCGCACTCCTTTCAACCTGAATTACCTCTAATCGCTGAGGGAGGACAGGGGAGATAGTAACAAGGACCAGGAGATAATAAGCATTTGCAATGCTGTAGGTCTCGCATTTACTTGAGTTTTGTAAATGCAACACCTATTGCATTACAAATGCTAGCTTGTAAAAACGTCCATGTGGTTCTTAAACTTTAATATAGGGAGAGGATGTAGCCTTACGGCTAGAGTGGTCAACCTCAAAGCTGTTCGAGTCTCGGCAACAACTCTCAACATCCTGTGATTCTGGGCAAATCACTTAATCTCCCTGCACCTAACAAAAAATTTATGTGTCCTTGTGTAATGAAACTGGTGCTCATCTAAAGCGCTCCGATACCTGATCTCTTCGGGTCTAGTTTGTTCTATATAAAACTCTTAAAAAAAAATTAAAAAAAAAAAATATAAAAAAAAACACGACCGCACTTCTTTCTTTAGACGAGCCATGCCTAAAGAAATGGGCGTGGCCGCCATTAAAGTGAAAGTGCGGTATGGGGTGATTTTACAAAAAAAAACATTTGTTTTTCAAGTTGACAGACAAATGCTTTTTTTTGTAAAAGCACTCCATTTCACTTTAATGGCAGTCACAACCCTTTCCTTAGACCTGGCTTGTTTAAGGTAAGGGATGCGGCCAACATTAAAGTGTAAGTGCGGCATTGGGCAATGTGAAAGAAAATAAACAGTTTGAATAAAAACCATGCGTCTGCGTTTGGCACGGCAAGTAAAGCACAGGCACTGCCGCCACTATCGGCATGCGAAAACCATTAAACAAAATAGTGCTCGGAGGCTGTAATTAAAGCCTACTGAGCAACAACACGTAAAAGGGGATGTCCTCATGGGCGGTTACAAATTAAGACAAGGCGGTACTAAGGCGGGACTAACAAGCCTATTTACAAATTAGAGGCCAGCATTTACGAAGGACAATGGCACAAGCCAGTGACTGATGTGGGCGTGACTTCAAGCGTATACTTCAATACAGTATGCCTCACGGAGCAGCGCATGCGCTGCCCAGGCTCGACCTAAAAAAGAACTAATGTGGATGACTGGATACAGATATGATTCACTGTTCTCCACGGCAGGAGTTTGCTTCTTCCCATGTTATTTCTGCGACAGGAGAAATCCAGTGTCGCATCGGGAGCCTTCCATCGATTTTTTTTCTGCGAGAGCAATGATTCATTTTAATATGCATTGCTTCTTCCACCATGCTTTCTACATCCTACTCCTTGCCCAGGACTTCATATACTTTAAAAAAAATCATGAATCAAAAGAAAAGTATCGTAGCTTCCTAAAATATTCCCATTGTGTGGTTTTTCTTGTTCCATGCGCCATGTCTCATTGCAAATGCCTCTGCATGAATTATGGGACCCCCTCAATTATTAATTTAATGACCAGGGAAAAGAGAGGACAGCATCAAAAAGAACATGTGAAGATTCCCCCGTGGTCAATACATACTTTCTTATGTGGCAGAGCTCATCAGATTAATAAGTTAGCCTTCTTATTGATATAGGTACAACACAGTTAGTACTTTCATTTTATATATTTTATTTGTTTTTTCTTTTTCTGTAGTATATCAGAAATATTTTTTTCTTTTTGGATCATTTCTTACTTATACATCAAATTCATAGCTATTAGTTCTAATTCAATCAATTTTAAAATACAGTGAGACATACCATGACCAATACATCATATTTATAATTCAAATGTTTTTTACAATACAAGACAGAGCCCTGTCTCTCACACATCAACCATCAAACACACTTACTCATTCATACAACTTCACACTTATTCCCCTCCTGACAAAAGCAATTCCTAAGGTTGAGGTAACACAGATGTTGTTTGTGTGTTTTTCCACGCCAGGTCTACGCGCGTTTAGGTGGGTTAAGACCACCTTCCTCAGGACCAGAACAGAAAGAGTTTATCTTCTCTTCTCAGCGTGTGTGTGCAGGGTATCTAAGTTTCAGTGATTGGCAGAAGTATCACAAAAACATCACTTGGGAAGTATTCCTTATCTTGATTTGTGTAGCGGAGAAATTAGTTGTTTGTTACTACGAGTAGTTGTTGCATGGAGTGATTTTTATGGTCGAAATAAGAGATTCATTTTTGTTGAATATTGACCACCCTAACTATGAGAGTGAGGATATAAAAGAAACCCGGCTTGGATTATGTACTGTGAATATAAATGAAGACCAAAGATCCGATTCTTCCATCTAAATCAAAAGGACGACTCATTACGAGGACTACACCAGAAAATTTCTCGCTCCGCTACACAAATCAAGATAAGGAATACTTCCCAAGTGATGTTTTTGTGATAACCCTAGGGGTTTGTTTGTCTGTTTACTAATGTCAATGAGAAGTTAATATCCATTCATAAATGAATCCAGATACTTCTGCCAATCACTGAAACTTAGATACCCTGCACACACACGCTGAGAAGAGAAGATAAACTCTTTCTGTTCTGGTCCCGAGGAAGGTAGTCTTAACCCACCGAAACGCGCGTAGACCTGGCGTGGAAAAACAAACAAACAAACAAACATCTGTCTTACCTCAACCTTAGGAATTGCTTTTGTCAGGAGGGGAATAAGTGTGAAGTTGTATGAATGAGTAAGTGTGTTTGATGGTTGATGTGTGAGAGACAAGGCTCTGTCTTGTATTGTAAAAAAATTTGAATTATAAATATGATGTAAAGGTCATGGTATGTCTCACTGTATTTTAAAATTGATTGAATTAGAACTAATAGCTATGAATTTGATGTATACGTAAGAAATGATCCAAAAAGAAAAAAATATTTTTGATATACTACACAAAAAGAAAAAATAAATAAAATATATAAAATGAAAGTACTAACTGTGTTGTACCTATATCAATAAGAAGGCTAACTTATTAATCTGATGAGCTCTGCCACATAAGAAAGTATGTATTGACCACGGGGGAATCTTCACATGTTCTCATTGCAAATGCCTCCCATACATATTTCTCAGGTGGCTACAATCCTAATGTAGAAAGTGCTCACCATCCTTCAGGTGCATCTGTCTAATTCATCATGGCCCCTTAACAATTGGGTAACACGTGCACTATGCATTAGGATATCATCATGAATGGCGTGCAAAGAATAAACTATGCAGCTTTTTGTTTTTGTTTAGCCTGCAGGTGATCGTTGTGAATCCCTAGCGCTTACTACTAAAATCTAAGTCTAATGATGCTTCAACCTGGGCCAGAGTTTTAGACCTATGCCTTTGAACCACTAAAGTGATGTTAACTAGAAGGAACAACATTCCAAAGCCAGGAGTGGAACATGATGTGTGTGTGTATATGCCTGTTACATTTCTGCATTACTAAACCACCGAATATGTATTCACAATATTTTCCACACTCCAGGGAGGAAGGCGTTTAATTAAAGACTTCTGGATGGGCCACAAGTATTGTTATCCTTGATGTCCAAGTGCGAGCCCTACCTTCAGACTCAGTTATACTCTCATTAAAAAAGACTTTCAGATAATTATTTAAGCACTAGGTTAATAAAAGTGTGGTCTCATAGGAATGTGACACCATTGTTCCCTGGCCAGGATTGAGGCTATGGCATAAAATCCAAAGCCCAGAAGTGTAGTTGAGAACCCTAAATCTGTAAAGGGTTCAGAAGTCTGAAGTCAGTGGGGCTTTTGGTCTCTGATGTCTTGCCGTGATGAGGAAGGTGATGGATGAGTTTTGGAGTAGACTAACATTTCAAAACTGCATCTAGGAAAAGGTATTTCATACTATTATTGTTCCCACATACAGAAAATGCCTCTTGAGAGTAAATAATTATAATTGTGGCTTGTTTTTCTACAGACTGCTTTATGGTTACGTTGTTGTTGAATGGGATTTACCTTTCAAGTGTCCTTTGCTGTTGTACACAGAACCACCTCTCATGCTCTATGCAAACTGCCCCTGACCATTTGCACTGCCCACAATCCCTGTAGAATTTAGTCATCCCTGTGATGCCATGCCTTTATGATGTTTACATGATGTCTGAGGACACTGGTGTGCCTACACATTTAACATCAAGGCCATACTGAAAAATTAAGCCATGTATACGGACAACAGGTGCTGGTGTTAATGGGGTTCTTTTATAATGGGGAATCCCATTCAAGCTTTATGTAAATCCAAAGAAGTTACAGAACTTCTACCTCTGTTCACTTTAAGTAGATATGTCGAGTCAGAGTATTAACTTGCAGCAACTTTGGCAACACTCATGTAAGTTGCCTTTAGCGCCTGAAGTTGCTGCATTTTTCAAAGGTGCAGAACCGCTTCATGCACAAGTGCAAATTTATTTTGTAGCATCCATGACTCCTTGCTAGCTCCTTTTTATTATTAAACCGTGACTAAATATATTTTTCCTTTACTGATCGCTTCTTTAGAGTTTTTGGAATGAGTCAGTAGAGCCCGTTTTGGCTGTATAGCTTCTGATGATAGTGTGTGTGTTAAGGTGCATTAGTCTGTCTTCCATGTTTTTCATTCTTACCAAAAAGGATGCTGGGCAGTGTATAAATAGGATGAGATTATGCCTTTCCCCTTTTGTAGATTCAGAGCAAATACCTCAGTGGTTTTATCTTATGCACTGTATACTCCAATCTCAGGGCAAGGAACCTTGTTGGTACAGCCGGTACATTGACCAATGACAGACAATCAACCACATTATCACAACACGCCTCACCACCCTCTACTCCGCCTATTTCCGCTTGATCTCTCCCTTTTCCCACACCTAGCTTGGATCCCCAAGTATGACCCTATCTCCCTATGTATCTGTGCCAATGGTCTCACCCAAACCTCTAGTAACCCTACAAAAGTGGATCCTACCCCTACAGAATGGGTTACTCCGGGGAATAACTGCCCGAACAATCATGACTTTGAGAAGAAGATTGATGACCTCAAGCATGATATCTCGGTAGTCAAAGAGTTGGTGCAAAGCATTCTGCAGCTCTCCGTGAAGACAGGGAAGCATTGGGTTTAACCCTCCACGATGAGGAATGATATCCACAACCCACAGAAGATTTACTATACCAAAGTCATTACTTCATTATGCTCCTATCTTCGCTCCAGCTGGAGCTCGAGGCCTCTACCCAACCACCACTCTCGGCCCCACAGACCCCCTCATCAGTTATCTGATGAAGACATTCTCACCCTGCTTGGGTCTTACTCTGACTCTAAAACGGTCTCCCAGCCCAAATCTACTCTCAACATACCCTCTATCATTGCTGACCCTAATAGGGAACTGAGCCTTAATCTCAGGAAATTGAACACAGAGAACCTACGTCATATAAACATGTCGACTCAAGAAGTGGTCACATCTAACCTGCACATCAATTTGATGCTTCTCAATTGTAGATCAGCTGTTAAACATGCAGCTGATATTTCTGATCTAATCATTGCACGTAACTTGGACTTCCTGATTATCATTGAAACCTAGCTCAATGATACTTCCTCACCAATTCTTGACATCTTAATACTTCCCGACTACTCTGTACTCAGAAGTGATAGGCTAGATAAAACAGGAGGGGGCATTGCCTGCATTCATCGCTTAAAATTCAAAGTAAAACAATCATCCAGTACGGTCTTATCTTCCTGTGAACAGCTAATCTCTGAAATCTGGAATAAAGACAAGAAGGTTTGTGTGCTACACTCGATCTATCGCCCTCCTGGTGAAAATCTAGTCTTCACAAAGCAAATCATGGAGATCATTAGCTCGTGCTCGGATCAACCCTGTCATATTTTCCTTGGAGACTTCAACCTTCATTGGGGTGACTCATTCGATCCAGTCGTTTATTCCTTTAAGACTTTCCTCTCTGACCTCAATTTCTCACAGCACTGTAAAGGCCCTACTCACAATAAAGGCGCCACTCTAGACCTCATCATTGCCAAAGACAACTTCATACAAATAGGAGATATTCTACCCTGTGACTGGTCTGACCATTTTCAAATTCCCTTCCACATCCTAGACTAGGGACTGGGTAGACGGGGACAACCCCTTAAAGCGAAGCAAATAACTCGCAATATGAGAAACCTCGACATTAGTTTGATAACCTCAATCACTAAAAATAGACTACAACCCTCCCCTAATTTAACCAACCTTGATGATCTTTCGGAGCATTACTTTAACACTTTTTCTAACATTCTTGACTCTGTTGCTCCGAAACAGCTCATAAGGATCCCAGTCAAATTCTCAAAACCATGGTTTAATGGTGCCCTAAATGTTGATCGGCGCAATCTAAGACTCTTGGAGGTACTCTGGAGAAACTCACCTTCCACCTCAAATCTCGCTCAACTGAGGAAAATGAGAAGCATTTACAACAAACACAAACGCTTGGCGAAAATCGATCACTTCAGACTTCAACTGGATGGAGCCAAAAACAAACAAAAAAAAACTCTTTGAAATCATTAAGGAACAATCTAACCAATCCTCTAACCAGAGCTCGACTCAGTTATCCCCGCTCCCTAGTGGTGATGATTTTAGAGCTCACTTCGCTGAAAAAACAATGAAAATTGAGCTGGAGCTATTACACACTACCCCAAATTTGCTATCCAAGATACTGCCGGCAGGGGAGGTGGCAGAACCCACGACAAGACACTCTCATTTGGACCTCAAGAACAATGCCTCTTGGAGCAGTTTTCTCCTACTAGACGACACTGAGTTACTTCGCAACATGGCATCCATCAAACGCTCAAACCATTTTGGTGATCCTCTCCCCGCCAAGCGCTATAAAGATTTAATCTCGGTCGTTCTCCCTCTTTGGTCCAGGATCATTCATGAATCTCTCTTACAGGGAAAGATTCCAGACTGCCTGAAAACTGGACAAGTTACTCTCATCCCCAAGAAGCCCAATGCGAACTTATCAGATCCAAACAACTTCCGACCCATCACCAGCAGCATTACTCTAACAAAAGTGCTTGAAAAATGCGTTCACTCTCAGCTATGCAAACATATTGAGAAATATCAATTCCTGGATTCCAATCAGTCAGGATTCAGAGCGGGGCACAGCACCGAAACGGCATTAACTCACATTGTTGATGACGCCGTGAGAGCCCTCGACCAAAATGTCCCTTGTCTCTTGATCCTTCTAGACCTGTCCTCAGCCTTCGATACGATCAAACACAAAAACTTGATTGATCTTCTACAACATAGGATGGGATTGTCGGGCCCGGTCTTAAACTGGTTTTCCTCCTTCCTTCACAGTTGCACGCAAAGGATCAGAGTTAATCATGCCCTCGCTTCCAGTACCCCTGTCCTTATTGAGTCCCTCAAGGTTCTACGCTCTCGCCCACTCTCTTCAATCTATTTATGGAACCTCCTGCGGTCATTTTCAACAGAGCCAACCTCCAATACCACTATATGTGGATGACACGCTACTGTACCTGAAGATCTCCTCGCACTTGCTCAAACTCTACAATGGCTAGCTCAGAATCATCTCCTACTAAATACTCTCAAAACGGAATTTCTGTTGATCACCCCACCTAATCACTCAGCTCCTACCCTAGACTGGATGAAATACCTAACTGCTCTGAACTGCACTCCTCACGTTGTAGACTCTGCCAAATCATAAGGCATCACCTTGGATAAACACCTAAACATGCAGGCACACATCAGTGCGACTACTAGGGGAGCCAATTTCCAACTCAACACACTGAAGAAAATCAAACCATTCCTCCCCCCGAAGAGCTCAGACCGGCGGTTCAATCCCTGACTATCCCAAGATTGGAATACGGGCTGGTGACCCTCGTAGGACTTACCAAAGCTAGCTTGGCTCCTCTCCGAGCCACATTGAATGCATCAGCCAGGCTTTTCACGGGTTCTAGGAAATTTGATAACATTTCACCCGACCTTTTGCAGCTAAACTGGCTATCCATTGAAGCAATAATACGAGTCAAGCTAGCCTGTCTGACTCATAAAGCCATACATTACAATATACCATACTATCTAGCTAATACACTTGAACTATCGGGCTCTAACCGGAACCTCAGAAATACGTCCACTTTTCTCCTGAAACATCCAAGTTTCAAAAAGAAAAGATCGTACAACCATGCGTTTTCCGGTCTTGCTCCAAGAATTTGGAACTCCTTACCAACAGAGATCAGATCAAATCCTTCCACTACTTCTTTTAAAAAACTGGTTAAAAGGCTACTAATTAACGAACGTTAACGAGCTGATCATGTTAGTGCTTTCTGTTAATGACCAAAATCTTGAAATATTTTTCACTGATGTTCTATGACATATTTTTTCCCTTCTTTTTGTTCTAATCTTAGACACCCCCCTTTAACTGCATCAACTGTTGATTGTAAGATGTTTTGTTGTTTCTTTTTTTTCTCCTTGTAGCGCTAAATTGTACCAATGATACTAATGTTATGCCTCCATTATGTTCTGTATAATTGCTTACTACAATGCTGTGCAGCGCTCTGATACCCCTTTGGGTCTTGTTCGCGCTCTATAAAACTTTCTAAATAAATAAATCTGGTAGGGCATACAATGCAGGATGGTAAGCTCCCACATCTTCTGCTCTTAGCAGAGTTGAGAATTAAAACAAATACTGAGCAATGGAATAGTTTAGAATATTGGCCACACCTAAATCGGGTGCCCTGCATTACTTACTTCTCAGGAAGAAATCGCATGCTTTTAGTTTACACCTGTCCATGTTTCTCTGGTCCAGTGTGTTTATAAGATGGAGCTATTGAGAGAAGTTCACAGAATCCACAAACTGTAGTTTCATGTGGCACATAGGACAGAGCTGCGAACGGACACTCTAAGCCAGTACAACAATCGATGTGCGTCGGGTGACTGTGATTGCTTGAGCTGGTTCTTGTGGGGGCGGTAAAGAAATCCGCCTTAATTGCAGGAAAGGTAAGGCACGAAAACATGTGTGGATTAGTTGTGCACCCATACCTGCTTAGCAACAAGCTTTTCAAGTGCGAGTGTGTCATATCCAACCAAGCCATTGTGAAACCGTTTTGATTGATATTGGATGGTGAGCGCCTCTGAGAAGGGTGAAGGACACCTCTGCTGTAATACGCAAGAGCAAGGATACTTTTTACGTTATCTGCCCACCATAATCCTTGTAGAACAATTTTTCAAGGGTTGTATCACTGGACAAAGCCGCCTGTGGTTTTGGCATGAAATTGTGGATTGTTTGATGGTTACTCATTAAAATTTCCATTCTTATTGGATAGATTCTTGTATAATCGTTTCCACTTTTGGACACATCCCAATTAAGTGCCTTCCTGTCCTCTTTTGCTCTTGTAGGACCGAGGTTCTTTCATATGCATGCAGGCAATCTCTTGTTACTAGACTACCAATCCCCCTGTCATGTGTTTTTTTGCGAGCTGCATGTTGAAACCTATAGACCCGCTCATGAAATGGCGGAGCACATAAATACAGGAGAAACCAGAATCTAAAGTGCTGTGGGCTAGAACTCCGGCACTGACTCAGCTTTGACCTTTTTGACAAAGGGCCTCATTGGCAGTTGTGATTCACTTGCAAAGTGTAAAGTTAACCGCAGGTAATGTTTGGTTTTGAATGTAGTTTTGTGGTGGCAGCTTCTCTGTTTGCACAGTTAACATGTCGGGACAGCAGAATTCTGTGATGATGGTATGTATGTCCGTTAACCTGTTTTTTCCCTAATACGTTATTCAATTTCTTTCACTTTTTTACTTTTCTACAACCATAAAGTCGTGTATTTTTCAAAGCAGATTGCTTAACGGAATATCACTTTGAGGGGTGAGATTTAATAGAAGTGGCTGATGTAGTGTTCCCAGACTTTCGTGTCTTATGCTTCAGCCATACCATGACATGGTACGTAAGTAGAGAAGAGTATAACCATCTAAGTGTT
This sequence comes from Lissotriton helveticus, assembly GCF_964261635.1. Classification (NCBI taxonomy): domain Eukaryota; kingdom Metazoa; phylum Chordata; class Amphibia; order Caudata; family Salamandridae; genus Lissotriton; species Lissotriton helveticus. The sequence continues at coordinate 820,002,265 of NC_136071.1, forward strand.
CCATAACCAATTGGAAAGCAGCCACAAAATGTTTTCAAGTGTATGTAACGCTTGGGATGGTGGGTAAGCAGCAGCACCAAGTGTTGAGGAACTGGGAAGTCTTCCTGCCTCTCCTCTTTTTCTAGTCTTATCCACTTCTCGTCTCCATTATTGCCGTCTTTATTCTGCGATTGTTTCATTCTCCATTTCAAATCCCCCCCAGTCTCCTCATTTTCCCTCTTTTCTCTGTGTGCTTGAAGTCGCATGCAAAGTAAGTGGCAAGGAATAAGCATGCATGAGCTGAGGGTTTGTGGTGAATCTTGCAACAGTGCTCCAAGTGCCGGATTGAACAAACTATGCGCTCTGATATCCTTCAGGATCTTCTTCGCACTAAATAAAACTTTATGAATAAATAAAATCAACATTTGGGCCCTGCAAACATAAAAAGAAGTGTGTCTATATTGTTCTTAGTCTCTTACTAACACATGGTACAATATGTCAGGAACTCCACATACTTAGAATTTCAGTATATACTCCAACGCGCAATAATAAACCTGAACCCTCGTCTGAAATAGTAGAACGTATAGGCCAGAAAATGGCTTCAACAGTCATTCTCTCGATAAATAATATATATTGCAAGGAGAGTTATCTGCAAGTGTGTGTGGGCGTTTGTTTCTGATTGTATGTACACACACTCTGGTATATCATGACCTACCTCCCCTACCCTGTTTCCCTTCAGGTGAAGAGGATTTGGTAAATCTAGCTTGATAAACCCAATACTAGACCCTAGTTGTTAACTTAAAATGCACTTTTTCTGGTCTACCAATGTATCATAAACCTAGTGTCATGAGCCGTCAATCACTTCATCCTTAGGAACTCTCATAAACTCTGATAGTTATTGCTTTTGGCCCTTTGTCCAAACGCCAAATAACAGATTATTAAAAGTTCAGACAAATGTTAAATATTATTTTTGGGGGGGAACATTTACTAAAGTGTAGAAGAAGTTAATGTTGTTAATCGTCTCTCCATAATGCCACTTATTGCGTTTTTGCGAACTACTGGCAGTATATTCTCAAGATTAATAAACATGGGTTGATCATAAGCAAGCATTGGAAAAGCAATAGGGCTGGGTTGTGTTTGGAGTCTTAACACATTAAGAGTCTGCTGCAGTGGAAAAACAAATAAAACAATTGTTTTCTGCATAGAATAAGTCTATATAAGTAAAATTGCACTGTGTGATGATTCAGTGTACCTTTGAGACGTTAAATAGTCCTGCATAAATTGGAATACAAGCACCCAAGAGGCGATGGAATGATACACCAAGAAAATCGTAGCATGAGGTGAAAGTGAATGCTCCCCTGGTTCGGAGCCAAAGCATCTTCAATTTATATTGTAAAGCTTTGGTAACAATAGATATTGTAACCGCATAAAAGACCTAAAATGGTTAGCCTCCTTCACAAACCTAATTGAAACAAATGTAATAATAAAGCCAGCTGTCTTATGTGCATCTAAGAAGCAAGCAGTCTGCCAAACAATGGAGTTAAACAGGTTGTAATTATGACCTGATGTATGATCCACTAGTTTGTATTGATTTTTCTCAGCATTTCAGTGTTGCATTCACAAGACAAATTAATGTTGGAGCGTATGCCAACTGCAATAAACTTTAAGAGTGTTGAGGGTAAAAAGAATAAATATAAACACACGCCCTTCAACGCAATGATAACTCCCTCTTCGGCATCTAGTCATTCTTCTCTCTCCCCAGCAGTTCCAGTTCAGCTGAAGTCTAATGATGTTCGTTACGCATATTCAAACTTATTTTCCTGGATTGTCACCATTTTATTTTTGCATGGCTTCCCCACATTTTTGTTATCCTTGGATTATAGAACTCTAGAACTCTTATGGCAACTCATATCGTAAGTGTCCACCTGCTGGCCCCAGGTTTTCACAAAGGTTTTGTCCATTGTTTTCATGACGTATACTGTCTTTTACATTCCCATTGGAGCCCAAATTCCCATCCACCAGGTTCTATGTTCACTGTTAACGGCTTTCTTCACACCATTAGTTATTTTTTGCTTAGTCACCAAGAGCATAAGTGCAATGATTTTGTACTTTTTAGTGTATAGCGAGAGTGAGTAGATTTTTCCAGATGGGTTCTGTAATAAAATTACCCATGGGCACTCTATTTGGCTCCCTGTGACTGCTGTAATTCTTGGGATATCATCCCTAAAACTCTGTAACTTATGGCATGACCAGAGTATC